>NC_087474.1:134783535-135446660 GCF_036417665.1 Passer domesticus
AGGAATGTCCATTTCTGAAAAGCTGGGTTCAGCACTTTCCTCTGCAGAACCATCTGCGCCCATCCTAAAGGTTTTCTTGACCCAATAGAAACCTGTAGGAACTCAAATCAAATATATGTTGGTGAAGGTCTTGAAAAGCAGTTGAACACCGGTCAGGCATGAGACACTTTCATTAAAATGTTTTGAAGGCCCTATTTAAAGTCTCTCTGCACAGAAGCTCAATATTGCCATTGTTCAGTAGGATTTAACATTTTTCTCTGTTGGACAAGGTGAAGGAGATGGACATTGGACCTCCCTACACCAGACAAGCTCCAGTGAAGACTGTCCTTCTCTGTTACCATCAAACTTTTCAAAAGGAAATGAACCTAAAATATAACAACATTTTTAGGCAGACAAATGAGAGTCTGGCTATTGAATTTTCATTCATAGAGGCTTGTCCAAATAATAACCCTCTGTCTGCAGTCACTTTCTTATGAACAACTTGATTTAAGATGATTTCAGGGGCAGAAAATTAAATCATTCACAGTGAATAGATCTTCTAATAACAAGACACTTTTATCTCAGAGGCAGCAGTGTTGTCAGTACTTGGGCATAATTGGGACTAGAAATTGGTAATTTTGCTGTAAAGCAGCTAACCCAACAATAGACACTTTTAAAATAGGCTTAATATTGACTGAGGCTGTTTACTTGAAAACTTTCACCAGTTACGTGACATTTTTTTTTGCTAAGTATTAATGAGCACAGGGTAAAGTAAGTCTTGTTTCCTAACCAGTCACTTGCCCTAGTTATTCATATTCTCTTAGCTGAATGGTGGTGGAAGTGAATTTATCTTCTGGGATTTTAGAAAATTGACATAAAAGAATCCTTAATGCAAAATCCTATTGTAACCTAAGTTGTAGGGGAGCATAGTGTGGGAAGCTGGCATTTTTGGTAAATAATTGGGTACCATAAAAAGCCCATGGCAATATGAACAAGACATTAAAAGCAATATTAAGTGATAGAAAGGTCAAAGTTAAGATAAACATCTGAAAGGAAGACACTTCGTCTGAAAGTGTCACTTCGTCAGTTACACTTCAAAATACTGACAGTCACCATTCCCCTCTAAAATGTTTTTTATGTTTTTTATGTTATGTTTTTTAAGCTCTTTCTCTTCAAGATGAAGCAAGCATTGGAAATTGGAATTTCCTTTGAATCCCTTCCCTCATCATGGTTCCACTAAAGGTATTCTGTTTATGTTGTAAGTGGTTCATAGGCCATTTAGCAATACCATTATATCAGACATACGACTTCTTTTTTTTATTATTATTTTTTTCACCATAATATCACTGCAGGAGGTGCAATGTGGCAAACAGTTACTAAAAAATGTCCCAGGTCGTTCATGGCTGCTTGAGACCTAGGCTACCATGATACGAAAATAACATAAGGTCATTGTTGGTTTAAACCTTGATCTGCAGAGATGATCTTTCACATCATTTTTTATTGTCATTCAGGCAAGTGTCTGGACAGCGCCTTCCTGAGTGTCCTGATCTCCTCACAAGGAAAGAGGTTGCCCTAAAAATCAAATTGCATCATCCATATTACTCCCATTTCCCAGTTTGTGTGTTCAGGCATAACAAAAACAAAAAACAAAACAAAACAAACAAACAAAAAACAAAAACAAAAACAAAAAACCAAACAAACAAAAAAAAAAACAAAAACAAAAAAAAACCCAAAAAAACCCAAAAAAAATCAGGAATCACCTATTTTTTCTTTTCTAGTTCTTCTTCTAGGATATGAGAGTCGGAATGTGACAATACATAGTCATCATTTACTTCTATATCATAGGATTTTGACATTTGTAAATTTTATAACACATAAAGCCAAATAATTTAATAAATAAAACCCTATGATTGTTTCTTGGAGTTTTAGCTGTAAGTTGTATTCATGATGTCACAGAATTCTTTAGGTTTGAAGACAGTCCTGGAGAATATCTATTCTGAAAATGTGCTTAAAGCAGAACCAATTTTAACATTAGATCAACTTGCTTCAGCTGAGTTTTTAAGATCTCAAGGATAGCGTTACAGGTCAATTTGGTAGGATAAACACAATAACATTCTGAAGTTACTATTAACAGGAGGGATGTAGCATTTGACCAAAGTTTCCATTCTAAGATCTCTGTTCTGCTACACACATTCATCACACACACAAATCAGGTCCCAGTTCCTCTGGGCCAGCAGCACAGACCTGTGTCCTGGATGAGGGGGAGCAGGCAATCACTGCCCACTCAGTGCTGGGGTCCTGGCTGGTAGCTTGGCCATAGCTCTTCCCCTGCAGGCTCTGCCTTTGCCATGCTGGGACATCTTTACATGCTATTTCCCTCGACCCACCCAGCAGGAACTACTGTCTTAATTATTTATTGCTTTCTAACTTGGATTGCAAACATAAGCTGTCAATGGCCTTGCTAATCACATAGCCCCAGGCAAATCTCTTTGACTTTCTGCTTAGCAAAGACCAATTACTAATTGTCCCCAGGGCCTCTGTCACCCTCTGGTATCCAGCCACCAAATGTTACAGAAAGCGTGAGGCTAAGCAGCAGTTGCATAAGGAGGTTCATCTGTACTTCTTTGTTTGTCAGATCCTACTGAACAAACATTGCCAGAGCTGGACAGCTGCAGTCAAGGTCCCTTTTGCAGAGATTTTTGCTACACTTTTAAATTGTTGGCTTTTTTGCCTTCCTTATATCCTGACAAAATTTCTCTTGTAATTTGTAGCATTGTTTCTTGTCTTTTACTGTGCACCTCTGAGAAGAATCTGCTTTTTTTTCTCTACAGCTGCTGTGAAGCAAAAAGGTGATATTTCAATGGAAAGCATTATTAACCCAGACACCCAGACACATCAGCCTGAAACAGTCAATTAGAGCCAGAAACATTAAAAAACTGCAACACTCATGTTTTTCATGTATTTTCAAAATGTACTGTTTAATGGAAATGACTCAGGTTGCTAATGCATATCTCCAGTGCTCGTGGTAAAATAGGTAATTGGTTACAGGTGGGAAGACTTACATATACAGCAAATGTGATAATTATTCCCATGTGACCTCATCAAGCTCTTTTAACTTCCTACAAAGTATTTTATCTCATAGCTTTGAAAAAAAAAGTTGCCTTTTAAGGGCTAAGTATTAACGTATCGGGAAATTACCCCAATATATCCCTACACCTGTCATTAAGCCTTATAGCTGACAGCAAGAAATAATAAAATTCTCTTTTGCTTGAGCTAATGAAGCCAAGTTTATGTTCCAAGTTTACCTGAAAGACAGCTCTGAAGACAAGTCACAACAAGTCACAGGATTTCTATAAGAAGAATATGGAAAGAGATTCTTCACTAGAGAAGTTTTACATTGGATCAAAAGGGTTATACCTAAGCAGCTATGTCTTGAATCAACATGTTTGGTAACTACAATAAATTAAAGCAATAAAGTTGTTTGTTTTTAATGAACTCATACTGTAATGCATGATTGAGTGGGGAACAATGTTTAGGACCATAATTACATGGAGATAATTAAGAAGATAATTTGAAATACATTTGAATTAATCTGAAATGCAGTCTATTCAAGTTCTGGGATTGGAAAGAGAACATTTCAGAGAGTTATTTTTATCTCTCCAAGAATGCTGTAACTGAATGAGATCTGTTCTCCCTAGTCCTCCAGCAGTGCCAAAATCTGACTATGGAATATATTTCTAAGAATTCCCATCCACAGAAGACAGCATCAGATTGTTTGTACTTGCAATCTGAAGCAAGGTATATAGATTTTGATTTAATTTTGATTTATTTTCAAGTCTTTTAACAAAAAATTTCTTCTTTTACATTGGGATGCAAGCAGCCTAAAATGGGATTAATTTCACTCATACAGCAAACCGAAACTTCATTCGTCTAAATAACAGATAACAGATATCCCAAAGAACAATCAACATTCAGAAGGCAGAAAAGAAGACTTCGGATGCTCATTGAAATGTACTTTATATAGGTATAATTTAGTGTAAATGGTAACATAATCATTATTGATTATGAGAATCAATAAGGAAACAAATGGCAAAACTAGAGTTTGAGCTGCATTCACTGAAGCCAACTCTTTAAATTTTAGAAGTCAAATATCAACTAAACTTGTTTTTTCCCTGTCTAGGTATTTAAATATGTTGGCCATCCTTGAAAAGCTGTAATTCTAAAAGATATGAGTGCTTTATTTTGTGTTACTTAAACCAACAAAGCAAAACAACTCTTCTCCCCTCTCCTTCCCAAAAAACTAAAACACTACAACTGTGGAAAGCCAGCATTAATTAGACAAATTGGAATGTAAAAAACTCTTAGATACCAAGAGGCCATAGAAGAGAGCTCTCCATTTTTCAGATATTCCTGTGGTCATCAGAGCACAGCACAAAACCAGCAGTTTTAAGATCTGAATACATTTCATTTTATAAGATAGCTGTTTTGCCCCAATTTTAGCCACTGAAAAAGCATATACATAAACCATACTCTGCCCAAAGAAAATGTTGACCTGATAATCAGGATGCTAAAACGCAAAAAATTAGGCACACTTATTTGCAGATAACACCAAAGGTTGGGTACACCTGAGATTTATCTTCAATTCTGCACAATTCTGCACAACTAAACTGTACTAAAGTACAGATAAGTATTAAACTGTACTTATCTTCTTTGAAAAAATAACTTTCCCATAAAAGCTAAAATCTTTAACAAAGGAAAAAAACCAGAATTTATTTTATAAAAATAGCTAAAGATTAAAATCTTAATAATCTTGCTAGTATTTTTGCTAACTGAGTGCTACATCTTGTTACCTCTTAAGAGAAAGAGGGAGAATGTGACATTAATTCCAGAGCTAGAAAAATAAGAACAGAACAAAGACTCCAGAAATTAATAATTCTGAACTAGTCCTGCAGGATTGCACAGATTCCCTCCACTGAAGTATTGTAAGTATGTTATTCGTGTGTGTGTTTGCACACAGATGTTAGCTCATGGGTGTGCTTGACTTCTCTACAATGGCTGTGCTGCCATTTTAACAGGAGTTCTCTTTTCAGGAGATACTTGCTAATTCTCAAACACACAGCATTCATATGACAATTAACTTTTCTTCCTATCTCATTTTTTGATGTTTATTCTTAGTGGCACTTCTGGCAAGACTACTAGCACTAACTTCAGTGATAAAAAATGCTGACAACTGAATACAGTCTTTCTATGTTTTACTCAGCAATTCATTGTTTTGTTTGATGGGTAAGGAAGATATAACCATAAAACTATATACAAAAATTTCCAGAAAAAGACCACTAATTTAAGGTCACTCCATCTGAGTCACCCTGAGGCTCATTTTCCAGAGACAAGAGGAAATCAGGATGCGGGTCTCACCAAAGTCATTTGGGGGTCAGTGGCATTACAGACTCCTTTAGCCTAGGCAGAGTCCACCATGCATCTGAATTTCAAAGATATTTAACATTTATAGCTCTCAATACCTACAGATAAACTCAATTTGTGAAATGGAAAAACAAATAATTATTTTGGAAAATTTGGGTTTTACAAATATTAGAATTGTAAATTATTTATTTGGATTATCCAGTTCACCTACCCCACATTTTTGATTTTCTGCACTTCATTAGGGCATCTGAAACAGCTGCTTAGTCTATGTTTTCTTTTTCTAAAGGACACATCAAAAAGGAATGTGTTTCTCTCCCCAAAATTACTACAGTCCCCTTTCAATTTTCAATTTTAAATCCTCAACTTTACATTCCACAGCTCAATATTAAATTCTTTAATAAATTTTAAAATTATGTTCAACAAATTCACTATTTTAATGTGTAACTAATCAGGTTCAAATAATTGACAGATAATATACAGTGCACTAACCTACTGACTTAAGAGAGATTCCTCAAAATACTTTTTTGTATCTTTAATGCAAATAAGTTATTTGTTTTAATTTCAAAGCAAAATTATGAAATTATGAAGTAACTTATTCAAAATATAGTAATGCTAAAGCTTGCTTTATGAAAAGGTGTTGTTTTATCTATCTAATATCATGCTTTCCTGAACAATATAGCTGTGCATTTCTTGAGGGTTGTCATTCATAAAAACTTGGTGAAAAGCCTAATTTTTTAAGTCTGGCTCCTGAAAGACCTGGTGAATTTGGTCTAAAAATCCAAGTCCTGCAGCATAATCTACACAGAATTTTAGAGCAATCACAAAGAAATATTCTTATAGTTACAGATATTCTGTCAACTTGCCTTCTGAGATTTCACTTTGGGCTTTTCAAATTGAGTCTTAGTTAAGAAATCAATGTCCTGGCAGGGACCGGAAACTTGTCCTTAAGCATAACTGTGTAGTTATGCTCATGGAAACTTGCTTAAAAAGGAAGAGGACTAATGTCTTTGGCAGCTGTGGGCAGACAATACACAAGCTGGACAAAGTGGGACAATTTCCCTCTTATTTCAGAATCTTTAAAAATGTTAACAATTTTGAACTTGCTCAGATGTGATATAACCATTGCAGGAACAGAAAGGCAGCTCTACAGAACCTTTTCAGGCATTAATGTGTAAAATATCATGTTGTAGAAGGAAGTTGGTCAACAGAAGTCTGCCACAGAATATGGACTAAGAAGAAAAGTACTGAAGCAATATGTGCTTAAGA
The DNA here is from genome assembly GCF_036417665.1 of Passer domesticus. Classification (NCBI taxonomy): domain Eukaryota; kingdom Metazoa; phylum Chordata; class Aves; order Passeriformes; family Passeridae; genus Passer; species Passer domesticus. The sequence continues at coordinate 134,790,202 of NC_087474.1, forward strand.
AGATTTATAAGCTTTGCAGGAGAAGAGAAACAAAACAACATTTTTTACAAAATAAAGCAAAAATGACAATAATTCAAAAACTAATTATAGTAATTTCTGGAATTGTATCTTGTTTTATAGTCTTGAGTATTTTTGAATCATTGAGAAGTATTATTTTGTGAATATTTCTTCAAAATTTTCTGTGGAATAGTCAAATTAAATTTCTTAAATCAAAAATCTAGTAGCAACATTCATGGACAAAACTAATGTTCTACTTAGGAAACTCTGATGAAAAATGTCATATTTTTTACTAATTTAATTTTAATTTCAAGACAATACCCAGCTGCTGTTCAGTAGCACCTTCTGGTTACACTAGTTTCATATTGATGCACTTTATAAAACTCATTTGGAATCAGTAAATTTATCCGAAATTGCAGTTGCAGAAGTTGTAGACAAATATAAGCTAAAGCAATTTTTGCTGTGAGAAGGTCAACCTATCTTTTTTTTTTTCTGATAAATTATTTTTTCTGTGTTTGGAATTCTTTCCATATCTAATAATTTGTTCACACATGTACTGATCATAGTGAAAATACTGTATATACAGTATCAGCTTAAACCTTCTCTGTATTTTGGTTTTGTTCATAAAATCAAAGGCAAGGAGCTGTAAATATAATTTGGTCATGATAATAAATATAGCATATGGAGATTAGAGAATTAACCAGGCATTTCACTGTGGTGTTTTCAAACAAGATCTTAATCTGTCTTTTATGAGTGCTTGTATACAAGCATCGTATTTTTTTATAAAGTCTGATGTTGAAGATTTAGCTTTGATATCAGGCAGAAGTGTGTTTGTTATTCATAGTGAGGAACAGATCCTTTACTCTCAAAATATTTGAAGGCTTTCATACCTCTTTTTAGTGACTACTGTTGGGCCAATATGAGCTAATTTAATCAATTTAATAAAAAGATTATGATTTTGAGAAAGAGATAAGTACTTTTAAGTTGCAGAATTTTTCTACTTCAAGTCAGACAAAACTCTGATCTGTTTGCTGGCATTCATTTACCCTTTTTATAAGTCTGTGAAAAATTATCAGTTTTTTTATGCACTGGATCTGAAATTGTTTCAGGAGAACAGGTCTGGAATTAGGAGAGTCAGAGATGCAAAACTTCTGGACATTGGATTTGATGTTTGGCATTTGATATTCCTGACATTAGAGGCACAGAAATGCATGTTTGTACTTGCTCATGCTAAATCAGACCCTACTGTCCAAGTAACAGGATAAAAAACTGTAGTATTGTCTATCCCACCTGTCCCATGGATCCCCTACATTGGATAATCAGGCCCTGACACTAAAGAAGGTTTGACATCTATTTTTTAGTAAAGGAGATAGAGTCAGAATGTTTAGTGCACTTACATTACTACTACTATTACTTTTTTTGTTTGTTTTTGACCAAAAAAACTCTTTACCAGAAAATATAAAAATGAAAATATTGTACTGAAATAGGCTCTTTGACAATTCAGGTGCTCATTTGGGTTTGTGGAAAAATGTGATATTAAGAATTTTATCTAACTGAATAGTGTTTGGATACATAAATAACTTAAGTACTTGAATTCCTGAATATTATACTGAATAACATTTCTTCTAGTGTTTAAGTCCTTATGATGGTGTGCTCTGGCAGCTCACTCACCCAGGTACTGCTGGGCTGGTGGGTGGGTTTATTTTAGCAGAAATTTTAAAAGGGGCTCAAAGAACTCTACAGCTAAATCTCAAAAAGCACAATTAATGTTTAGAACCAACTGTGCTGTTTCACTAAAGACTGAGGTTAATTTATGAATGAGGTTCCAGTGTGTCATAGAGGGAGCAATCTATCAACAAAAGTGCTTAAATGGTTAGTAAGGCACTTCTTAAAATTGCAACATAATATAATTTCTATGTGCTTTCTTTCTAAAATTAGTTTTTATTTTGTCAGCCTTGGCAGCAGCAGTCTAAAGCTCTTTATGGTATCTGATGGTTATTTATTTTCCAAGGCTTTTATATAATTAAACACTATTTTGATTCAATTAAGTGAGGAGGAAATAAGGTAAATAAAGACATTACCAGACTTTATTTCTTCCTCAATGTGAAGCAATATCTGATATAATGTTTTAATTTCATAAATTAATTGTGGCCATTACTAACAGCCACTTCATAAATCATCAGAATAACACATGTTCAGGTATTATATTATTGGCCTGAAGCCAAAGAACTGGTGTAACATAATAGGAGCGAATCAAGCCATGAACTAAAATATATGGATTAAAATGTAAAATAGATATAATTGAATAGTAATTGAAAATTTATCACCTTGACATTTTATTGTAAAATAATATAATCTTTCTTCTGATAACACAACCCCATAGAAAACATGAATTAATCTTTTGATAAAGAGTCATTACTCATGCAGGTATCAAGAAAAGAGTCTCTAACAAAAATATCATGTGTTGAAAAATTCCAAACCTTACCACTAATATTTCTTTAATTAATAATCTTAAGAAACTAGAATGTCATTGAAAGTCTTAATTTATATCTTAATGTAAGTATCTTTATATTTTAAAGTAATATACCTTGAAAAGAGATTTTAACATTAAATGTAAATAAGCAATTGCAAAAATGTGCATTCATATAAAATGACATTTTTAAGAACTTAAATTAGCCAAACATTTAGGTAACTTATGAGCCAGAATTTGTTTTTCTTTCTTATTGCATGCATTAAACAAAAAACAACAACAACCAAAAGTACCACATTGTTATCTGGACTGTTTTCTGTGTTACTTTTTCCATAATACGTTCATGAATCTGAGACAAAAAAAAAAGAATTAAAATTAATAATTTTACAGTTTAATAATTCTTAAGAGGTATCAGAGCTAGCTTAACACTTGTCAGAAATTTTAAAAATTCAAAATGACGAAAAATATATCCTAAATTAAACACCCCATTTACAATATATACAAATTTAGTTCAGAATATCCTTGTACACTCCAAGCTCCTGGCACAGGAGTTCAGAGTAGGAATAACATGTCAACAAAGATACTATTGCTCCACCTAGTGAAAAATGTGTAACACATCAGGCTTAAATCTGAAGCTGAATCTATCCAATTCATGGGGCCAAATAAATAAATCAATCCCCGACTTAAATTTTATTCATCTCCCTCTTGAAACAGACTTCTCATTCTGCAGTACATTCCAGTTTTAAGACTTTATTCATAACCTTTTGAGAGAAAACTCAGAAGTGAAAAATGGAACTGTAATGAAGATTACAAGGAATGGGATGTAGGAGATACAATCTATAATCATGTTAGTGTTATGCTAGCAGGATGCTGCATTTTGAAGCCATGTATATCTTCTGGCTGTTTTGTGAAGCAGATTAAATTGTTGGTAAAAAATATTAATTTCCTATTGATGTCAGAAAAAAGCTGTCAGAATTTGCCTCTGTTTTCAAAATCAATATGATAAAACCATTTGAGTGGTGGTCCTCGGAGAGCTGCAAATGTGGGCAATTAATGGATCCCTTGCATTTCATATTGACTTGTCTGTACTTTTTATCTCAAAGTTTTATCTTCCTTATTTTGTTTCCAGGTTGTGTCAAAACCTCCAGGATCCCTGAAGAAATCTAAAGACGTTACCTTGTGATTGTGAATTTTGTGACAGTTAATGAATAAATGATCCGTGAAGAAGAGAAAAGGGTGATCATCTGCATGAACTCTTCTCACAAAGAGGACAGAAAATTAAGATAACTGAAAAGAAGTACTGACACTGGGCAGAGAAAGACTTAAGGTTAACACAGGATCTGAATCTTGCCATCCTCAGTAGAATTAGCCAGAATACGAGTCTGAGCAGGAGGCTGCTGAGTTTATGTGAATATCAGCGTACAAAAGTACAAATTATTCAGACCAAAGTTGCCCAATTTTGTAAGAGAGTGTAGAAACTTTGTAAATTTCCATCTTCACTTCTGAAAGCATTCCAGAGCTGTGTTAGTTTGCTCAAATCTGCTTTTCTCTAGCTTTATATCTGCTGATAATGATTTTCTCTTGGCTTCTCTCCATAGACTTACCACTCTAAGTCTCTGATAAAGACCTTTTTATTACACTGGCATGTAATTCCTTGAACAAAGACCTAAAAGCCAAAAGTCTTGCTGACCTAAAAAGCTGCTAGATTATCTTTTGAAAGCAAAGAAGGTGGAAAAGGGAGCTCCTTGATATTTCATAACATCAGTGAGTGACGTTTTGTTCCAATATAAAAAAAGACCAAAACACTTCTAACAAGGAACAGTTGTAAAAGACACACTTTATTCAAATTCAATCAAAACTTAATTAGCTTATAGGAAAGTTAGGGGTGCATATTTGCGGCAAATTGTGTCATCAAAGACAGAGTAAATTGGCCAGGGTGCAGGTTAACACTGGGTGTGTCAGCTGGATACATATTTTTGGCACAGGAGGGCTTAGCTACCAAGATCAGCTGCATGGAATGATTTTAAAATAGCTACAAAGCATGGTTGCTGGACTGTGTCTGTACACATTCTCAATATTCATATATTTTACAAAAACACAAAGTATTTTATATATGTAACACATTTTAAGTTCTAAGCAGTCACAAATTTAACTGTGTTTGTACTGTTTCTTCATGGGTGAGAGCAGTTGAGCAGAGCTCAGAAATTGGGATAAGTGTAATTGTGTTCTCTGTGGTTGAGCTACATTTCTGCTACCCATACCAGCACGCTTTTAGCATTCCATGGAGTCTTAGCCTCTATGCAGGATCCAATTGTTTGTAATATTAATTTTACAAGAGTTTCAGGTACTCAGCACCTCAGAAAGGCTGAATCTCAGTTTACATATTGCAGTCAAAATTGTCCTGTTATTACTTTTTCAGAAAATAAGGTGTTTCAACAGGTCACATCTTGGAAAGATTTTTAGGAATGGGTCACACCCATCAGAAATTTACACTGGAACATTGCAGAATTTACAGAGGTTGGGGAGTTTTGATGTAATTGCCTTTCAATGTCAGCAAAAAGATATGCAACAAAAAGCACTTAAGAAATACAGCATTCCAAAAAAATCAAAATCTGTTTTGATATTATTAAGTTGTGTTAGAAAATTAAAATAGTTTTAATCTCAGTAGTGCACATATTATTTTTACTGAACCAATCTGAAAAAAAATCCTTTTTTGGGGGGGAGGGGAAGTGTGTAACATCTGAAAAAACAGGCTATGTTTTTAAAACCACTTCTGATTTACAAGTAAGGAAGGAGCATTTTCCACTGACAGGATATGAAATTAGGTAAAAAATCTCCCACAGCAAAAGATTAAGAGTCAATATAAACACAAATAAAGAAATCCGTTTCACCCATACATTGAAGCCACATTGTATACTGGTAAGAGTGAATCTGTCACTCATAATGCTAATTATCTTGTAAACAATTACATAGGCAAGATTTGAGGGAATTTTGTTTCTGCATGCACTAAAGCAAAATTTAAGCAGAGATCTGCCTGCTAAGGCTGATAAAGACTTCTAAATGAGATTCCAAGATGAAAAATAGTACCTTTACATACTACTAATAAAAAAAGTAACCCTGAATTCATGTGATTTAGCCAAAATTCCAATGATATAACACCACTTAGTCACTCTTCTGCTGATTCTTTGTCATTTGCTCTTCACTGCTAACCTCGTGGCTAAGAGCTGTTTGTTAAAAAAAGAGAAAAAATAAAGGAAGTTCAGAGAATATCTGTGGAAATAGCCAAAACATCGGTAACACGGAAGGATTTTGTTTGTCACTTCTGAGTAAATAATCAGTATATTTCAGATTTATTGTTAGTTTTAGATTAGCTGAAAACAGATTCAAAAAATATCTTGTGTTTTTTAATGTTTCTTTCCAAGTTTCTCAGTGGAGGTGCAAAAAACTGCAGTGAGGTGGCTTAGAGCAGTGCTATGATGACCTCTTGTGGTTAAGTAATATATGCATTTTGGTTCAAAGTCTCTTGAAAGCTTGCAGTATCAAAGGTTAAATTCTGTGCTTAGATCTGAAGAGCTTTGTGTTGTTAATGTTGCTTAACCTGAAATAACTCCACCTCCCAAGCACACTATCAATATTTGTTTAGCTCACTGTTAAAAGATTCTTTTAAAAATATCTCAACCTTTGCACTCCACAAACGTAGCAGGTGAGAGTATTGTGTTTTTTCACATGGTAATTTGTTAAAGCAAATTCACAGGTCCACCTAAATAAAATCATTAATATAAAACCCAATAATATTTAATAAAACCGTGCCCACTACAAGTGTGAAAGAAACCATATAAGCCACTCATTATAAGAAATAAGATTATATTGATAGACTGCAACAGTATATATTGACTATATATGTGTTTTGCATAAAATTTTAGTACATTAATTAACTATTCATGCATCATGTTTAAATTGCAGTTAAAGCTATCTCTTTTCCTCAGCTTTTCTTTCAACAAAAATCAGAGAACTGAGGCTTTTCTGATGTTACCAAATGCAGGCTATCAATTTGGATCAAATTATCTGACACCTTATCCATTAGTAGATAAAATTGCTCAAGACTTTATCCTGATTTTTCAGTTTCCTGAAATCATTCAAAATTACATTGATTTCATTAGACCACTTTGCTGAGTGATTATACTTCAAGTGATGGTCCCATCAATATTTATAGACCCATGGTAGTACTTTCCCACTGGAGGATCACCAGTGGTGGTATTTACACCTGCCAGGCAGTATTAACATGACCTTACTAAATTTAGGATTTATTGCAAAGCCACTTCTGCACTGGCTCTGCTGTCTGAAGCTCTGGAAGCTCATAGGGAGCACAACCTTGGACTGCCCCCAGCTGGACGTGGGCCACATTCTGAGACGCTCTGATTGCAGCTGGGGGAGCCTGAACTCAGCTGCTGTGAGACCTGACTTGTTTATGCAACACACACTTTGGAGAGCTCTAGGTTAAACCTACATGCTGCTCTCCGTGTGCACAGCAATCATTATTAGCTCTCCCCATTTCTTTTCTTTGAAAAGGTGAAAAACAGAGGCTGTTGAGCAAAACATGCTGGAACAAAGTGGATGACAACAACAAAAAAGCAGGTTTAAGTTAAAATGTGATTATTGTCCCAGTATAAGGAAGCACTGATGGCGGTCATGTATCCTGAAAAGTGTCTCTGACTTTTGAAACATCATTGACAAAATTCTCCTGAAAATTTCTTGCATTAGGAGGTTCTGAGCACTGCTGGAATGCAGATTTGGGAGACAAAACCAAATTGTTTGTGTGGGGGAGGGAAATGCTTTGTTTCTCTTGTCTAATAGGCCTAATCTGTCTCATTCTTCTTTAGCTGGGTTAACTCTGCAGTGCTAAGAACTGACTGACTTCAAACTGTAAACCCAGTGTATGAAGAGCAAACTCCAACATTGTTGACCCCACTGAACTTCCAACTAAATACAGTTTGCATGTCTGAGCACGTGATTTTTCTAAATGTCTAAATGCTGTCATTATTTCCCCTGCCATGGGTTACAGGTGGAATAATATCCAGCCAGAGACAATTTTAATTTGACCCTCAGGGTGCAGTTGTATTGCTCCCCTGGCTCAGCATAGCTGCTCATTGGCTCATGGTCACTTCTTGCCCACTGGAGGCTCCTGGCAAGCCAGCCAAGAAACCAGCCAGCCAGTGACCTTCCTAGAGGAGGTAGGCAGTGCCTGTTTTGGCAGCAAATATGCTGGCATCTTGTGCCTGGTTGTGTAGCTTTCCAAGCCAAGCTGTGCCAGGAGCAGCATGGTATAGACAGGAATCATCTGGTGAGTACCAAGGTCTCATCAGTTTCTCCCATCCCAGGACAGGGGAGAAGGTGTCATAATCACACCCTTGTCCCACCAGCTGCCAACTCACAACTCTTGCTGCAGTCACACTTCAGCACAAGGGTCAATAGACTAGCCATGGTGCATGCCTTCAGCCAACACAGTACACCAAACATGTTCACAGCTCTAAAAAATGAGTGTGTGTTTTTAGGTGTGGGTGGCACACTGGGACAAATTATGGCTTTGAGATAAGTTCTGGATACTGGCTTTCAAGGACAATGAAAGTCAAACCCTTCAAAAACCTTTCACCTTTGCACATCATCTAATGTTCACCCTAATTATTAGAAGGCTCTTATAATTCACATACATAATTGGTGATAGAGATGAGCAGCAGAAAATTTTCAGCAAGCAAAAATATTAAAAAAAGAAAGCAATACAGGGACACTACCAAACCATCTAAGCTCCTTGAATAGGCTATGCTCTGCCACAGACTACTATTTTACTGCAGAAATATTTCCTCTATAGGCATTCTCAGATAACTTCCTGTTTGTAATACAGTTTTATTCAAGGTTTGTAATGTGCTTTCTCAGGGGTTAAATCCTGTACTTCCTTTTTGGCTTCTCTTCCAACAATAACAGGTTCATTTTCTGGCTTTGACAGGAGGGAGTTGGATTTACTGGCTGGCTGTTGTGTAAGCATCAACTGTACTGGAACTGTAGTAGGAGCAAGAAACAGGAAGAAACCAGTTGGTAAAACACAATCATAGGCTGGCAGGAATTCCGTGACTATTTGTCACTCCTTCCAAAGAGGGGAAAAACAGTTGGTGGCAGATATTCAGTGCCATCAAGTACCCAGAAGAGAGATTAAATATCTTTTTTCTCCATGCCAGGATATTCAGAGTTTTACTTCAATGTGGACCATGGCTACTTGGAGGGTCTGGTCCGAGGGTTCAAAGCTGGGATCTTGACAAGTGCGGACTACGTCAATTTAGCACAATGTGAGACACTAGAAGGTAAGTCTGCTAGTTTATTTTATTCAGGAAGAAAGACTTTTGCTTAGGTGTTTGAAGAAGGGAAGGTAAAAGACTGAACTACTGAGAGTTTATCTTAAGCCCAGAGATAAGATGTCATTTGAAGAACTGTTCTGATATTTAAGTTAATGGCTTTCCATAGACTGTGATTTGTGTGCAGGCTGTAATTTGCTAAGCAATGCAGACAATGGGGCTTTCTGGTTTACTGATAAGGATTAGAAATCTCATCCACAGAGTTCTTATGGAGATTGGCAACCTTCTCCATTTTAGCCATGCCATAGAACAGTTCAGGTTTGGAACTTTCATACCATTTCAGCTGTATAAAACAGTTTCCAAAATCTTGTTAAAAGCTTGCTATTTGTCTCTGAGTTTCTCTATAAAATACATGATTTTAGTAATTTGTTACTTCCTGAATTTTAGGGCAGTGGTAAAGACTCTGCTTACCAGAAACAGAAAACTAGAAACTAGACTCCACACAGATAAAACTTAGGGAAAATAAGGAAGGAAAAAAAAAAAAAAAAAGAAAAGCTCTTTTCAAGGTGACTTTGCCACAGTAATAAAGAGAACACACAGTAGATTCCAAAACAGCTTTCTGTGGCCAAGACTGGTCACAGCCTGATGAAGACTGACTTGTACCAAAGAATCATATGACATACCTTTAGACACTTGGCAGGAAAAAATGCAACAGAAAGAAATCACCTCTCTAAAGGAACATAAAGTTCATTTTCCTGACTACAAAATGAAAGCTATGATTGTACACACAATTTCTATAACTTGCAGTCTATTAGATCACTTTGGAAAAGGAAGAAGGGGAATGAATAAGCTCACTCTATTTAAAGCTTTGGTTGATTTGTACATGCAGTAATGGGTTTGGAGTAAGAAAAAGGGAAGAATGATGATTCCCATATCCAACAGAGGTTTGAAGCTGTCTAAACTATTAATATAAGTAATAAGATAAATCTGGGAAGATTGCTTGCCATTCATCTCTCAGATCAAAACAATTACATTTAAAGAAATGCACGTAGATATTTACCTGTCTGCAGAATCAAGTTCCTCTTATAGGAATATGTTAAAGAAGAGTTTATCAGTATACTCAGTGGAATCTAGGCACTATTGAACAGACCAAGTGCATGTGTCTACTTCTGCTGATAACCTGGAGAGCTGTACTAGCTCTCTATTAAATACAGTGGCAGTTCAGACACACAGAACAGATGTATACAATCACTCTGAGAGCTGAAATCTATTCCTTATGTCAGCTGGACAAAATCAACTGTTTCTTTACCCCATTTGTTCCAGCATTTGTGATTTACGCAACTTAGAGACTCTAGAGAAATTCTTGGTATTGTATTTAATTGTTTAAGTGAAAAAGTCCTGCTGTATAAGGATACAGACTTCAGGAAAAGGTAACAGCTTCGAACATCTATAAAAGACACAAAGAACTAATTGGTAAAATAAGTAAACTCTGTTGTCACTTCACTTCTCCCTGCAGATGAGTTCCATAAATTATGTCATCCAAATCTTCATGAAGGAAAAAATTCCTGGTTGCTTCTGAATAAGAAGAAAATATATGGAGTTAAAAACATATAAGCAAAAGGGATTATTTGTACCCTTCACAAAAGAATACTTGCTCATGTTATGTTTAGAATAGCTAAAAAACCCCTAAATTTTAAGTCATGTTACGAGGAAGTTATTTACCACCATGAGGTAATTTTCAAACTTCAATATTTTTAAGAGCATGAAGCAGATTGACAGGTAACAAGAGAGAGATCAAAACCATTCTTAATTAAAATTTATAATAGGAAGAACAATTAGTTTATTTTTGAAACTTATTTTTTTCTAGTGTTCATTCAATTTTAGAATGCTAATTATTTCATCAATAAAAGCAGCAGCTTTCATCATCCCTCCTACAAGCACATCTCTACTACCCACTATCACTTCCCCTTTTTCTCTATTCAGCTACATCTCTCACCACTTTAACCTTTTTCGACTTTTTATACACAGCTAACAGATTCCCATTTACCTACCAAATATATTATTTATAATGAAAATATGAGAAATAGAAAAATAATGGATTTCTACATCATGGTAAACACACTTATTTCTCCGCACATGTAGGATGCTGTAATACTGAACAGTGCACCAAAACCACAGACCCCTATCTAAAGTAAATTTCTAAAGTAAATTTTATATATTATCTTTTATTTAAATTTGAAATATTCAGCATGAGGATTTGTGCTGTAGTAATGTGAGTTTGCTCAGCAGTGCCATCATGTCTTCACTGTAAAAGGTAATAAATTTACCCTATTCTGCATTCTGTGGCTTAGCACTACACCACAAAAAAAAAGCTTAAGCTAAAAACACTATAAATATGCTAAAACAAACAAGCAGAAAACAAAAATCAAAACCACTCAAAGTAACCCATAAACAGAAGAAAAAAGATCATTTAATTTCAAAGTGGTTTTGATACGTCTAGAGAGGAAACCATAAAATCACTACTGAAGAACCACAAGAAAACGGTAGATTAGTGCTTTACATCTGCTTGATAATCACAGAGCAAGTGTAAAAGCAAGATGGAAATTAAAAAAGAAGACTGCTAACAGAGTAATGATATTACTGTGTCCTCTCAATTCAGGGCCATACAGACAGGTGGACAGGCTTTCAGTTCCATTTAGACATCCTCTTTGGCTTGGTTGAACTATGATTTCCATGGAGTTACCTCATGGGCTGCATGCTACTGGTTTGGTCCTATGGCATCATCTGTTTCAAGGGAATGAGGTTCCCAGAGCAACCTTGCTGACAGTTTTGAAGTAGAATATGGGGTGTGGGAGTGTGGAGGTGTTTAAATGCAGTGTTTTGTTCTTCTCTTGCTTTTTTTCTGTGAGAGAAAGACTTCTGCTCTGTAGAAAGGAGGCTAGGTGACAGAAGGACAAGCATCTCAACTCTGGTCCTGACTCACTGCATCTGGTCCAGAATCACTGAAACAAGTTTACTTAACTTGCCAGAAGAGGGGCCTGCCAGCACATGGTGGCTGAAATAATAGTGTTACCTGAAAGAAAACTGCAGCTAGTTGGTTACTTATATCAAAGTGAGGGGTCAGACAAATTACCATGAATTTGACCAGGCTGGCACTTTATTAAAGTTCTCACAATACTCTTTCTTTCTTTCTGATCAGGATCTTTCCTGTCGTAACTGCATTAATCTTAAACTAGTCTCTGTGCATTAATTCCTTTTAGTCATACTTTGCTTAACTATGTGTGTTGGCTGTTCAGTTGTGAGCAAACTCACGTACTTATTTAAAGTCATATTTTGCCCATAAGTTGTTTTCCTGCATCTGATTTAATGAGGAAATAGACAATGCAGATGGATGGCAATAAAAATGAATGGATAACAGCTGAAATACAGGAATTTTCTTTCCTAGGGATCTTTAGGGCAAAGGCCAGAGTCTTGTGTAGGTCTCCAAGAGACCATGAGAAAAGAAGCAGCTAGCATCAATAAAAGGTTTTGGTGAACAGGAATGTCTGAGGCCCCCATAATGCTCAGCCATCTACTCCTGCTGAGTCACCAAGTCACATCACTAATGCAAGTGTCTGACAGTGATAGTTCCCAGGCCTTATTTATGCCAGCAGCAAAGAAAGGACTATAATTTAGGTCTACCAGTTCAGTCTCTGAGCTGCACTGAACTCTGTCTTGATGAGAGCTCTGATTATGACATTCCTGGTTGATATTATATGGTATTGGAACTTGTGGATGATTGTTTTGGCCAAGACCATGAGATAGAGTCAAATATTTTTTTATATAAGTATGCATGTTGGCATTTATTTGCTCAATTAAGTAAATGCATCTATAAAGCAGGCTGTGTAACTGCCAGGGTTTTAAACCAGCATTTCTGCGTATAACATTCCCTCCATAGCTTTTGGGAGATGGGTGAGGCCTTATAGTAAGGCATAGCTTATGAAGCCACTCAATCAATCAGAGAACTGAGGAACAGTAACAAAATCTTGTGAAACTGCCCTTGATCAGAAGAGTTTCTGATCTCCTTATGATGCTGTTAATCATACTTCAGAATGGTCAATACTTGGGGCTGATATTTGGGTCTGCTTTCAGTTAACCCCTGAAAAATACTATGTTTGAAAGGCATTTACACAGTGTGGCTAAAAGTAGATATCTCTGGTTCACCTGAAAAGGAATTGAGAAAAGTTGGAATTGAGCTCTGCATCTAACAAAGTACTATTATGTAATCTCAGCATATGTCAAGTATTTTTATACTCTTTGCAACAAAAAAAGAGAAAAGTAGGAATGAACAGTTCTCACAGGAAATGTAGATATAAAAACAAAATACTAATGAGCTTTTAAAAACTTGGTCTTACATAGACTAATTTATGGGTATAACTGCATTTTTATTTACCTCTTAGTCTTGCATACCTTTCCCTCTTTCTTCAATTGTGCTTTTTTTTCCCTATTCAGATCCTATTTCTCCTCTTCCTACATGAAAGTTAATACTGAAACTATGACTTTTTCTAAGTGTGTTATGTGATTTGATATGGATTTGATAAATAGGCTGTATTTATTGGATAAGGAACTGGCTGAGTGGTTGCATCTGGAGAGTAGTGGGCAGTGCCTCAAAGTCCAGACAGAGCTCAGTGCTGAGCGGTGTCCCTGAAGGGTCCTTTCTGGGACCAGTACCATTAGATATCTTCATCAGTGACACAGACAGTGGGATTGAGTGCACTGCCAACAGGTTTGCAGGTAGCACCAAACTGAGTGGTGCGGGTGACACCAAAGTGAGTGGTGCGGGTGACACCAAAGTGAGTGAGTGGTGCAGGTGACACAACTGAGGGACAGTGTGGAGACCCTGCGGGGGCATTCCCTAGTTTTGGGAGACACAAGAAGCTTTCCTTAAAAAGCTGTGAGACCCCATTGGCTCCTTCCCCTGTTCCTCTGTCAGTTCCTATATCCCTGAGCCACTCCTCCCTATTCCCTGATTAGCCCTCATTTTTGTACTGCCCAGAGACCAAGTTCACCCCCAGGCCTCTTGGGAGAGAGAAACTTAGTCTCTATATGAGTGGGTGCTGGGATCTGAACATCTCACCATGCAGCTGAATAAAAACATCTATGGATATTATGCAAAGGCCCTTTTTGCTTCCTTACCCTGGACTATACTAGCAGCAATCCAGCCTGCTACAGGACAGGACCCAGCAAAGCTGGAGAAGTGAGCCCATGGGAATCTCACGAGATTTAATGAGGCCAAGTATAAGGTCCTGCACCTGGGTTGGACAGTCCCTGCTATCAACACAGGCTGGGGCAAGAAGGAATTAAGAGCAGACCTGTGGAAAGGGACTTGGATGTCTACTACTCATGGACAAAATGTCAGACATGAACTGAAAACATGTCCTCACAGCCCAGAAAACCAACTGTATCCTGGGCTGCATCAAAGCATGGGAGGGAAATGGTTCTCCCCCTCTGCTCTGCCCTCGTGAGACCCCACCTGGAGCACTGTGTCCAGCTCCAGGGTCCCCAGCTCAGGAAGGACTTGGGCCTGTTGGACTGAGTCCAGAGTGGGGCCACAGAGAAGATAAGAGGGCTGGAGCATCTCTCCTGTGAGGAAAAGCTGAGACATTTGGGACTGTTGAGTCTGGAGAAGGTTCTAGGAAATCTTTATTGCCAACTTTCAGTACCTGAGGGGAGTTACAAGAAAGATAAAGACAAGTTTTTTAATAGGGTCTGTAGCAATAGGACAGGGGACAATGGTTTCAAACTAAAAGAGAAAAGATTCAGACAAAATATAAGGAAGAAATATTTTAAAAGGAGGGTGGTTAAACACTGGAAGAGGTTGCCTAGAGAGGCTGGAAACATTCATGGCCAGATTGGACAGGACTCTGAGCAACCTTGAGTGGCAGCCAACTTGCATAGAAGACTCTATGAAGTTTATCTCAGTGAGCTACAGTGCTAAATGTAGGAGTCTGCTTCACACTGTGCTAGTTCTTTTGCTTTAAGTCTCAGTGTAGGCAGCCTTACTGCATACTAAGTATACACATAGGGAAATAGGCAAAAGTAGCTACTGATCAATGCTTACCTTGCTAATGGCAAATTTACTTCCTTACAGGTACAACCTTATTTCCATCAGTGGGAGTGTTGCTGTCCTTTTCCCTAATTATCAGTTCAGATTTCACATAGAAATCTAATTATTATAAATGTCTAAATCATATAACAGAATCCCAATCTATAATTTAAAATAGCTTTAATATAGCATTTGAACGCAATTATGGATTGCAGTGGGGCCTTTTCTATAAGAAAACATTAAACTACTTTGAACAGCCAGAAATTATTCAAATGTTTTCTTATGCCTCATGGTAAAAAATGAGAAAAAAAATTGTCATAATAATTCTAGGATATCATGAAAGTTTATTTGAACTTTGTGGTCGAAACAACTCATTTTCCCCAGTCACCAGGGTTGAGAGCTCAAACAGAAAATGTCACAATGACCCAAGTGTCTGGAACAACTTCTTAGGATTTGCTAGTAGCAGCCATAAATCAGTGAAAGCCAAACCAGAAATGCTAAGAGAATGTAAACTCTCCCCTTTCAAGTGCTCCACTGCAGAATCCATTTGGAGTCCAGAATGTGTGCCAGGCAAGATGTGTTTTCTTCTCTTCTTCAGGCAGCCTGATAGCAGCAGATTATAATCTTAGTTCAGATTTAGATGTTTCACGGGAATATTTAAGATTTTACCAAAGTTAAAGGATTATTCCTATTAATGCAAAACATCCATGAGAGTGCAGCAGACACAACAACTGATGCATTATAATGGTGCAAATCAGTGAAATCGAAACATTGAACAAACCTGATGAGGGAGGGACTACAGACAGTAGGGAGTAACAGCCTATCTGGTATGTCTGAAAATGAAAGCTGATGGTGAAACTTCTGACAAAGGCATAAATTATTTGTTCTTTCCTACAGTATGTAGAAAGTCTTACTGGTAGAAGGCAGTACAAATTTGCATCAATTTTGCATTTACACTGTATTATAGCTATGCAAAAAACTTTTCAATAGAGTATGATCAGTTGCTTAATATAAAAATGTATTAGAAATTTAATTTAAAAAAATTGGTTGCAGACAATATGACAGTTTATTCTCATGATCTTTCCTGAATTTAATTACAGATCTGAAGTTACATCTACAGACTACAGACTATGGCAATTTCTTGGCTAATGAAACTGGCCCTCTCACTGTTTCCACCATTGATGAAAAACTGAAAACAAAACTACTCACAGAATTTCATTACTTTAGAAACCATGCTTTTGAACCACTTGCCACTTTTCTGAATTTTGTCACGTAAGTAATATTACCACATAGCTTACCACACAGTAATAAAATAGCTTACCACACAGAAAAAGCAGTTAGAATAGTGTAAATGTGACATATTGGAATTTCTATTAAGTTTTAAAACCAGCAAATTTACTTTGATACTGCTGCATTTGCATGCTTTACTTGCTAATATAAATTCTGAAACTGTATGTGTATATGAAGAGCTGTTGTCTTTGCAGCTAATTATTTTAAAGAACAGAAACAGTTTTCTTTATGTGAACAGTGGCAGAAGAAGTGGTAGAGATTAATTAATTTGAAAAACTACATTTGGGAGGGGGGTTATGGTTCATGCAAGATTAACAATTTCATGGTGCACAGGGAAGTGATTTAATTCCTAGGCATGTGGCAAATTGTAGACCTTTTTTAAAGGGGCAAAGACAACACTTCCTACACCTGTCGTAATTTTTATGCTATTTGAACCAAATAAATAAAAAACAGGAGGACTTTATATGGCATATTGTAAGGTACTTAGATCCAAGTAGCTTTATTTGAAAGGTCAGCAGCTGTTCGACGGCAGATGAAGAGAAAGCTCTGATCTCAATACCATCATAAATAGATGAAACTTGAAAATGAATGACTTAAACAATTTTAAGAACAGGGATCTGCTTTATAACAGTATAACAACATGGATTAGCAAAATAGCAGCATGATATTTTACCTAACTATTTACTCCCCTTGATCTTATTCTTTTAATATATTTTAAAATAAACAATTAACTGTTAAACTAACTTTCAAGGAGCATTTTTATTATAACAGTAAAAAAGAAAGTATCACCTTTTTTTTTCTGGTCATGTGTAGCTGACCACTTTTAGGCTAATATATTAACTGGATCTTAAAGGCTGCCCTAGGATGCCTGTGGACATGCAATGTTTGCATTTGGTTTCAGGGAAATAAAAACTGAAGCATGAAAGTTTTGGCAGTTCTTTTCTCACACTCATTGACATAAATGTATAGATGTGTATGCACAGCCTTTGCCCACTGTTGTTTTTGTTAAATAACAGATACACTGGTTAAAGACGTTTCACACAAATCATTGAACTACATTCCACCAGATCCTCAAGCCCTCTTTACATATTTTGAGTGAGAACATATAAATCTCTGTATGTTTCTAGCTGTGTTCTTAGTCAACAATGCAAACTCAAGACTGGCATTCAAGTGAATAGTGTTCCCATTTCTGAGTCACTGACAAGACTCTTTTTAGCCCCTTTGATACTAAAGCTAGTATGAAGCTGATAGAAAACTTCTACTCAAAAGAAAACTTTAAGTAATAGAGAAGAAATCTGTAAGAACCCCTTCTTAGCTCCCTCATGGGAAGATGTTTTAAACTGAGTGAGAAGAAAACTTAAGATGGGACATTGCATGAAGTCTGCAGTTTTAGTGCCGAGATCCTCATGTACTTTTTTTTCCAGATGGTATATACGAAATAAAAAAATCCCAAACTTGAAAAGTTGCTAGCTCAGGTGATTTGCTTTGAATACCATTCATTGTCACTCGTTACAGTGAATCTACATTTCTCAGATGTTATGTTTATTACAGTCATGTGTCAGTACCACCTTCATTAAAAATGTCCATTTTCTAAATCAGTCATATCAATCAAGTATCAAACAGGTTTAAAACTAGTGCTGTGTTATCTACTTACTATTGAAAAACTTCTGTTGATTTTTGATGACCTATTGGTTCAGAATGAACATGCATTCTGATAATAATTTGGTATTGTGGCTAATTTTCAAAAATTTTTTGTTTTTATTTTTTCAAGAGAAAGTTGATGATAAAAGTAATTTATTTTTACTTTTTTTTTCCAATACAGATACAGCTATATGATTGACAACGTAATTCTTTTAATAACTGGCACATTACATCAGCGACCCATAGCTGAACTTGTTCCCAAGTGCCATCCATTGGGAAGCTTTGAGCAAATGGAAGCAGTCAGCATTGCCTCAAACCCCACTGAACTCTTCAATGCAATTTTGGTTGACACACCATTAGGTAAAAACACTAATTTTTTTTTTTTTTTTTGTCTCAAAACTACAAATCCTGTATTCTTTTAGAACAGGATGTTTCCCACTGGATGTGCTGTGTTTTGTTAACACAAATCTTGAATTGTAGATCAAGAACATGTGAAGTGGTGTTCAGGACATATTCTATTAAAATGTATCAATAGCTTCTATATCCACCTTGGATAGCAGACTCAGAAAAAAACATGTTACTCAAGAAGTGCAATGTATATCTTTTCTTTTCAAAGTAGTCACTGATTTAAAACATATATATTTTTATTTCAACACCTACATTATATTAAAAAATATGTCTTCAGTAAGGATCAAGCAGACAGCTACTAATAAATATTAGCTGTTGTGGCAGAACCCAGATTCCCTCTTGAGATTTTGGCATGGTTCAAATATAAAGAAAAGTCCTATTCTGAAGAACTAAATCTAAGCGCAAAGCAGGGTAAAGTTTGGGAATGTCACATTATGAAATTAAGATGAAACTCTGCTCAATATGGTGCAGCAGGCAACACGAACAAAACCTAATAGCCTGTGAAGGGCACTGAGAATAGGACAGAACTGGATGTATTTGAATGTATATGAAATCATTATGTGCCCTCATCTTCAGTACTGTGAGGGGTTTTTGCTTCTCAAAAAGGTATGATAGATTGGCCCCAGACAGAAAAAAATTTCCACCCAGCCACTTGCTCACCCCCTACTCTCAGCACAATGAGAGGGAGAAAAAAGGTGGAAAAAATAGATTGTGAGTTGAGATCACCCACAAAGTACTGTTGCAGGCAAACCAGACTAAATCTGTGGGGAAATTAACTTGATTTATTACTGATTTGTATATGTATGACATATTTAATTACTGATCCAGATATAAGGAAACAGAAAATAATGAAACATTTAGGGGAGAAACCTGGGGGAAAATACCTTTCCTCCATCCTTTTTTGCTCTATGCCAGGCTTCTCTTCTCTACCCCCCTGTTATACCCACAGGTTACACTGCATCCCTCCAGACAGGCAGGGCAGTCCCAAGGGGCAGGGGGAGTTTAGAGCCATAGAATCATAGACTGGTTTGGGTAGGAAGTGAGATAAAAGATCATCTAGCTCCAACCCATCTGCCATGGGCAAGGACACCTTCCACTAGACCAGGTTGCTCAGAGCCCCATCCAACCAGGCCTTGGATAATTCCAGGGATGGGGCATCCACAACTTCCCTGAGCAACCTATTCCTGTCTCATCATCCTCACAGTAAAGAATTTCTTCCTAACATATAATGTAAAATTACCCTCTTTCAGTTTAAAGCCGTTCCCCATTGTTCTATCATTACATGCCCTGGTAAAAAGTCCCAGTTTGTTTTTCAGGTAGGTGCCCTTCAGATACACCTGCTCGACTGAGGGGCTGGGCTGTGCCTGTGGTGGGTCCCAGCTGGAGCTGCCTATGTCCAGCACAGCACAGTCCTGCCTTTCCCTCACAGCGGCCACCCTGAAGCACACTCCCATCAGTGCCTGGGCACTGGCACACTGTACAGTGAAATCTGAGAAGGGACAGAGCAGGACAGCTAAAATGAACAGTGCTGCCATGTGTAGACAGACTAAAAAGTCCAAACTGCAGTTTGGAGTGGACAAAGCTGATGAGAGACATGGACATGGTTTACAAATTCCTTAGAGCAGCGGTTTGTTCACAGTGAGTTATGAACTGCTGCTTACCAAATCCTTCATAAGACCAAGTGCCAGCAGAAAACTAGTTCTAAAAGGTAAACAAAACCACTGCTTTCACAGAGCTGGTAGCAAATTTCTGGATTTTTTTTTTTTTATAAACTAGTTCATAAAAGAAGAGAGTGTTATCAACTCTTTAAAGTCATGGGACAAATTTGTGTGCGATAGATCTATAAGGAGATACTGAAGGGAACTCTCAGGGCTACACTTCCTGGTATTCTCCATTCAAAATCTGGATGCTGCAAAAGTAGGAAAGGATAAGACCACAAAACATGGCCAGGTTCACATCTTCTCTGTAAATACCATCTTCCATTGCCACTGCTTGGGAAAGCACTTTTTCATATGGTACTGCTCTGCCCCACTGGGATAGCTCAGCAACAGCAAGAGACACACGTTGGTTATGAATATCATATTTTTTTAAATGGTCCAACTGCACAAGTGAAATTCATCCACTGCCTCCCCGCTCAAAAGCTTACTCTTTAGTCAGTTCTGCTGAGGACCCATAAGCACAGATGGTCAAGGTCAAAGCATGTGCCCTTTATGAGCTGCAACCTGTTGCCTTTCCCACACTACATACGCAAAGAAGAAAAGGGAAAATAGGAAAAAGGATTCTCCTTAACAATTGCAGAATACCTGCATGATTTCAGACAAAAATTATTTTTCATGTCCCTCACTAGAAAATCTCCATAATAACCAAACTATATACTTTAGAGAAGATTAGGTCTTTCATTAGCATTCCCATTTGATTCTCCCTAGAGACATGGATTCTGCCTGCAGCACTGATTGATTCCCCTTACTGCAGATTCTCATTAAAACGGAGAGGATAGGAGGATAAGGGGAAAATCAAGCGGATTTTTCTTCCTCTCTTTTATATCACCCTTTCTTGTACAACAGAACCCTCGGATCTTTGTTCACACACTAGTGAGCAATAGACAGGAGATGCATATTATCAGCATGCAGATTTATACTGCTATGTTATAACTCTGCTTTCAGCTGCTTTTTTTCAAGACTGCCTGTCTGAAAACGACCTGGATGAAATGAACATTGAAATAATGCGCAACAAACTGTACAAGGCAAGTCTTTGCAACAAAACGATAATATTTGGGGTTTATCAAATGCCTCAGCAAAGCAGGTCAGTATAATTAACCCTGTTTTATAGATGGGGAAACAGAAGTCTGGTGAGATAAAGCAAGCTGTCTGAGGTCATCTGGTAGATTTCAAGTCCAGGAATGAAACCCAGCTGTTTCCATTTCTACTCCACTGTTTGGGGACCTTTCAAATTTTAGGTCTGCATCTAAATTCTAATTTAATATCTCATTAATGAAAATGATCTAGATGTCAGGCTAATATCCAGATCCAGATTTGTTTATGAATAACTCAGCCACCATGAGAACTCTTAGATCCTAAGTGAGCCTAGGCAGGCTTTTGGCTAACATTTATCTTTATTTATATAAGGAAGATGCGATTTGAAAGGGTCTAATGGTTTTGAGTCTAGCTAACACGATTTTTACTTAGGGATTTTGTATAATTTTCTTCCTTTAAAAATAATTTTTAGCATTGTTACAGCACAGTGCTGCAAGGATATGCATTTAATATGAGCCTCGCATTTTCAAAGTATTTTACAAATCTTAGCACCCAGGTCACTGCTCTTACAATAGTCTCTTTGAAGTTTATACATACTCCAATCCATCAATGGTACTTCTTGGCATATTCTCTTCAAAATCTTTATCATCTTTCTTTCACAGTGGATTCCCCAGATTGCAGGAAGTATTTTTTACAGTGATCTGATTGCACTAGGGGAAAAGAAAGAAAATTCTGTTTGTCTTACAAATGATATTTATAAATTCCAAAGTCAATTTTTAATTCTTAAAACGTTTACTAATTCTCTCATTCGATACAACATCAATTATGCCTACGTATATTATTTTTAATGTATTTTAATTCTTTCACAGTACTGCTATACTAGACACTTTTTCCAATTTGGTAACATACATATTTGATTCTGTGTGGATGTCCATATATTAACACTTATCAAATCTATGTTTTTTTTCTTTTTGCGCATCTGAGCATTGGGGGGACCATTCTGCAAACACTATTAAATTATTAATAGATAATTTCTCCTTTACTTCAGCTGTCAATGTGATCAATTGCTTCTGCTCTACTATCAGATAGTACCATACAGAATCTAATGCATAATTCTATGCCGTAGATCCCTCTTGAGATGTCTCTACTTAAAATTCACTTAATTGCATAGCTAGTGACAGCTCCTAACAAGATTGTGTGAAGTTGTAGGAAATGTATTTTAACATAAATGTTCTCTAATACAGTATTTTGGGAGATTGAGAGGCAGGCAGAACAGCATCTCTGAGATATTTAGTGTCCTTTCTGCACAGGTATTTTGAAATGGGTGCAGATGCCAGAATCTTTAATAGACCAGAGGGCTCTGCAGACCAGTATTACAGAAGCTTTGTCTGCTTCTGTCCTAATCCAGGGTTTAGGGTAGAGCAGCAGGGATTAGTTTGTGTATCCTCATCCTGCTGGCCCAACAGCCGTGGCATACGCCCAAATCCCCTCCTCCACACACTATAAATGAAGAGTTTCCTTTAGCCATCTGCTTATTATGCAGTGGAAGCTCAATGGAGCTCAAAAAGTTTCTCCTTTAGAGAGCAAGTAAAACATAATATTTTCTTATTACAATTTTTGAAAACATTTAATCTCAAGTTGTAAAAACAAGACATCTGCATTTGAATATTTCAACTTTCATTTGAACTAAGTAATTAAGCACATACTTAAAATCTAAATTCATAGGTGGAATTAGCAAAGTTAATAGAAGTATTTAAAAATGAGGTTCATAGCTATGTGCAATCCTGGTCCAGGTCTTAAGCAGCATTTAAAATATTTCTCTTCTTCTTTCATGTAGTCTTACCTTGAGGCATTTTATAAGTTTTGTGAAAAACAAGGTGGTACTACAGCAGAAATAATGAGACCTATTCTTGAGGTAAGAAATATTCAGTCTTTTTATATTAAAGTACTCCTCAATGTTGTCATAATTGTCTCATTTTGTTTTTCCTGTTCAATTTCTCTCCATTTGCAAAGGTAGCTGTGAAATGTTTGCTTCTCCTCTAAATATACTTCTTTTTTCTAAGATGTAATGAATACACTTATTCAAGGATGACTTTTACCTTTTTACTAGAAAAGCAGCTAGACCATTACTAAGGAGGAGCCAGTCACAGTTAACATTTTTCTGTATAAGAGAACAGAACAGAAGAAACGGTTCACTAATCTCAACCTGTTGCCCTTTAACATTTCTCTCCATTACGTATAATACTCAAAAATGTTGACTATTGAGTTTGGGATAGCAAAAGCCTGACATTACTGTCTATTTACTAATCAATAATTTTCCAGCTTCATGGCACTGCTATGTTTGTTTACTCTCCTATTAAAATTAGTGATTGTGGTTAGAGTTCAGTGGCCTTTGGAATTAGTGTCATATAAAAAAAGTAGAACATTCTGTGTTATATTTTTGTGTCAACTCAGCAAAGTTTAATATTTTTTTCCATGGCATACAAAGTTCCTAATATCCTCCCATCAAAGCATACATGCAGTTAGCGAATGATATTTTTGTCCCTGTTATTTTAATAAAAAATGCAGAAGTTGCTAAAATTGAATTCTCAGCATTCAGGTCCCCTTTTCTTGTTTTTCTCACTTAGTCTATCACAATTCTTTGGAGAGGCTGACAGCCAGACCACCCACTTGCTTCCAGGAGTCTTTTTTCTGGATAAGCAATTTTACACCCTGGAAACCAAAAAAAATTCACTGAGGTCTGATGACATCATACTGAAAATTTGCATTTAGAAGAGAGATAATAGCACTAGGAGCTCATTCCTCAGGGAAGAATGTGTCTGAATTACATTTTACAAAATAATGTCCTAAAAGGGATTGCAATTTCCTATTTTAATTAAGCAGGTCACAATGTTTCAATTTATGCTCTAAAATGTTCCTAATCAAGTTAAATTAAATAGAAATTAAGTATTTTGACTTTTCTTTTTTTTTTTTTAAATAAAAATCAAGAGACTGGCTGGCATAGTTGATTCAGACTTTTTCAGAAAGTTTGTTTTTAAATAGAAATTCATGCTCCCTGGAGATTACTTACTAATGGTAGTTTAAGCATGTGGTAAAACTCCCTTTATATCAGTGGTAACAATTTAGCCTATGATAAGCTTCTTTAAAATCCCTATCTAATGTCAATCAGCCAGGAGGATAAACTTTTCTATAGAAGATTTCCTTTTCTATAACATTTTATTAACCTGAAGAGACACAGAACACACTGCTAATGGTCGGATTCACAAAACCCCACAAGTTGAATTATTCAAATGAATACTTGCTATTTATTTTGTAATCTTATATGTAAGACTACCAACCTGACCCTACGGATGAGGCTGAGGTATTCAGCTCCCCAACTCCTTGACTATCACATATAGTGCCAAACTTCCATATTAAGAGTACTGATGATCTCTTTTCCAATGTGGCACACACACACTGCATATTTAGCCCTGAATCTGGCAAGAAACTGCAGGACTGCACTGCACTGCATCTAAAGCTGTGTCTGTTAGCACGACCCCATGCTAAATTCTGAACCAGCAGTCTCCCACGTGCAAACATTCGCTAAGGAAATGGTCATCCTCTGACTTCACCTCCACCTGCAACAATCAGATGAACTGTCCCCAAGTAATTGCCTCATGGCCTTACTCTCTGTGGAGACCCTCATGTGCCAATAATTTGATGAATTGAGAGGTCTGAATGGATGGGAGTTATCCTAAAAATTCTCTCAAACTGGAAGCCACCAGAAGCAGAACTCCCACCTGCTACCATTAGTTGCAATTGCTTCTAACATTTTCTACCAACAAAATATTACACATCTAACAGCTAGATTCTACCTGGCTTTAACAAGTTAAAAAAAGAAAACATTTGTCCTTCTAAAATTGTTTCAGTAGGTCTGATAGGTTTATTTTTATTAATTAGGGAAATGAAGTTTGGCCCTGTTATTCATTAGCTAGAAATCTTTTCAAGCATGCTTATTTTCTTCTCATTACTTTACTGTTTACTCCTTTTTCCTTACTGTGAAGTCAGTGCCAGCGAGTAGTGAGTTCCTGTTATTGTGTGTTCCCATACACAAGAGTAGATGTGAATACATGTTTTTGCTAAAGTGGCAGATTAGTGTTGCAAATGCAGCCTTATTATTCAAATGGAAAGAGCACCTCTCTGCTTAAACTATCTCAAATATTCACAGCATAAGAAACTTTGTAAGCCACCTAAAATGTGCATATACTATATATACTTCATTTTCCCTGTGTAATCCCTGCAATTAGCAAGGGCTCTGCTGTTCTTAAAATATGAAAGAAAGGAATAAAAGAAAGAACTAAAACCATAGTCAATTTAGATCTCAAGACAGAAGATTGTTTTTATTTACTACTGCATTTTTAAGTCATACTGTAAGAATAGTAAGTGAAATTTTGCCTTGTACAAAATAAGAACCTGAGATCTAGACATTGGATTGCCTTTCAGTCTACTGCTGCAGTGAAAATACAGATACTACTGGCATTTAAACCTGACAGAAGAAATATAGCCTTTTTTTCTATGTACTAAAAATTAACCGTTATTTGAAACACTTAACTTTAACTTAGCAAGTAAATTGTCTCCTCCTCCTTATCAAATTATCATTTTAAATATGTGCATTGAGAAACATTTTTTTAGGATTTTCATTCAACTTTTACTATCAACAGCACTTTGAGTTATGGGAAGTACTATTGATTCTTCGTTCTTTCCTTTATTAGTTTTATTTATAAGATGATTGCATAATCTTACATGAGAGTGTGTGAAGATATTTTTTCTTGTCAACATCTGGGTAACTAAGCAGGGAAATGAGGAAGCAGCAGAAATTATATTTTTAGAACAAAAATCACAGAATAAAAACTGTAGTTGCAAAATCCTGTTTGATTTTCTAGTTAAAATTTAATGCATATTTTCAAAGAAGAATTTACAGTTATAAAAATAAGGTATGTTTCCAATGCTCCCAAGTAGAATTAAAAAAAAAATAAATACATAGTTGACTTACTAAAAAACCTCAGGATAGCCCCACCCTAATTTAGAAAGAGATGTCTAATAACACCTCTTTATTCTTTGTTTTGCATATTAAGTTTGAGGCAGACAGACGTGCTTTTATCATCACCATTAATTCATTTGGCACTGAGCTGAGTAAAGATGACCGAGAGAAGCTGTATCCAACCTGTGGAAAACTTTATCCAGAAGGCTTACACCTGTTGGCCAATGCAGATGACTACGAGCAAGTGAAGTGTGTTGCAGAATACTATGCAGTATGTAAACTAATTTATTAAAACAAAAAGCCAGTGTAAAAATAGTTAACATCTCCTGACATCAGCAAAATTTTTAAGAGTATACACATAAGTTAAAAGAATTTTCAAGAGAGGAAAAAAATCAGCAGAGGTACTAAAGTTCCCATAAAAAATGTGTATGAGATCAAAGACTTTTGATATGAAGAGATAAGATTAAGATAAGACATTATTACATTAGTGCAGTACAAAGTTCCTCTTACAAGGATGTTTAAGTAAGAGCAAATCACATCTAGTAAATAAAACTCTTACTACTCCATTAATTCTCCCCAAATTGAGTTTCACTTCATTGCTTCTGCCTCCAAGATTTTGGAGCATAGCCATACAACATTTTAAACTGAGCTGACCAAACAATTCATGTCACAGATTAGTCAAACCTGATTTATTGTCAGTATGCCATAAAAATTCCCTTCTCAAACATTTTCTCTAAATCACTAACTGATTCAAAGAACAAGATGAAAATGTTAATATTAAATATTAAAGTTAAAATATGCAAGTATTGCTGTTATTAAAGATTAATTAATCTCCAACACTTGATCTATGAATTAACTGCTGTACTCTAACTATAATATTTAAGCTACCGCTAAGTAGGCACACAGAAAATGTCTGGTATATTGCTTTTTTGACAAAAAAACCCACAAAGGTGGAACTGTACATCTGCTCCCATGCATAGGCAGAACATTTTAATCATGAGTTACCATGTCAGTGAGGTATGAAGCAAGACTGATCATGAGATGGTGGGTTATTTAGGTGAATTTGGGAACCATTGCAGTAGACCTCTACTGTACTCGTACTTTAAGGGAAAAACAAACCAAACACACAGAGAAGGAAATTACACAGAAATGTAACACCTAAGAAATCAAGTCAAATGTATGTGCAAAGGATATTCCAGGATTACAAATCTGACTAATGGATTTGGATACAATATTAATGCAGGTAAAGCAAATCCAGCTGACTAGGAAATAAAAGGAACAGCCATGTGATGATCAGAGTTCAGTGTTTTGGCTCCATTTAGAGCTCTGGCTCTGATGGATACTATTTGTACAAGAAGTTCAGTGCTCTCTGCCCAAAGGAGTGAAAGGTCACATGTCATTCCACAATAAGTCTCTTTTAGTGCCTTCAGCAAATTAATTTAAATTGTTGGAAAAGATGATAAGAAATACAGGAACAAATCTTATTTTGCTTTCTTTTGCTGATCATATGCTTTTAAATTTTGATTTATGTAGAATTGTAATCTATACAGGAGGTCCTCTATACAGAAAGATTACGTAATGAAGATTAATTTACAAAGTAATGTAAGGTGTCTGTGCTGCAAAGAATTCAAAAGTACCTTATTTCCATGGAGTGGTTGTCTGTGCTTTTAGGAATACAAAGCTGTGTTTGAAGGTGTAGGGAGTGGCACTGGAGAAAAGACACTGGAAGACGCATTTTTTGAACATGAGGTAAAACTTCTAACCTTAAAATACAAAAATTACTGTTAATCACATGGAATAATAGTTAAAACAAGAATGAGGTACCAGGCTTTTGATTCTGCTATACTGCTTTCTATTCAAGAACATGGATTTTTGATGACTGTCAACATTTGGCTGAATCAAAATAGAAGAATTTAACTTTTTAAGTAAAATTAATCCTATAACAATATTCTGAAGACTTTTTACAGAGCTATCAATCCTGATAGCCTATCCAAAATCTCTCATAAACACCACTTAATTAAATTTCTTTTGAGTAATCTACTAGAGAAAGTATTTCACCACTGTCTTTTATTTCTTGTAATATTGCTGTAGTCTATTACCAAAATTATTCCACAGATGACATTTCAATTATACTGATACTCAAGAGATTGCTAAATAGAATCATAGTTGCAAAGCTGCAAGAAATCTTGAACATAAAAGCTACCACATAAAAATCCCATTCACCTTCCTTGATATTTTATCATAACACTTGTTTCATCTTTTCTACAGGTAAAGCTGAATGTGCTTGCATTCAACAACCAGTTTCATTTTGGAGTATTTTATGCCTATGTGAAGTTAAAGGAACAAGAATGCAGGAATATTGTATGGATTGCTGAATGCATTTCTCAAAGACACAGAACCAAAATTAACAACTACATTCCAATTTTCTAAATCTGAGAATCTATAATGCTTGAAAAGATGCATCATTTCATAGAAAAGAAGAAAAATCTTATTTCAAAAATTAACTCTTATCAGATGTTTTAAATTGTATTAATGAGTCTCCTTACATACATTGCCGTAGGAAAAAAGGTAATGCAATTAGAGATGCAAGCACTTCATAAGAAATACTAATGGGTTTATTCACAAATTTGTTGGTAGATTTGTTCCCCACTGTGCCTATTTTAATTTAATTGATCAATAAATACCTCCTGCAATGTCTTACATATATACTCTTTCACTTTTGTGGAACCAAGATTTGTATCACTGACTTTTGAAAAGCTCTTTAATGGCCTTTTTTTAAAAAATTAATGTTCTTCTCAAAGGGCCAATTAAACCACTACTTCTATCTCACAAGGGCTTTCTCACGGCATATAGATTGTATGAAGGACTTAATACACAAATAAGAGAGAAACTCTGAGATTGTCCTTAACAAATCTGAAGAAAAAGCTTTCTGATCTTAACTCTCTGCAACGAAATGTAAATAAAGTAACTTCAGTATCACTAAACTGTTTTTATTTCTTCCATTATGGTCAGATGAGGAGCACCCTAAGTGTCAAACAATGGGGGTCTGATCTAGTCCACAGCAATAAACATATCCCCTCCCAGCACACCAAAGAATTGTCTTTATGTATGCACTAGAGAAGATTATGAAACATGAATGAAAATGCCAACCAAGTCTGTATCAGTTTTACATCAGACACAAACAACACCAGCTCTGAGCTATTTGAGGACCTGGCTAGGATCAGTAACTAAAAATAGAGGGAACAGTTGAAACCAGATTGTAGCAGGACAAGATTAATTCTGACGAAGAAAAAGGGAGGATTGTGAAAGCTGTATAGACATTCTGCCTTCCTACTTTATTCAAAGAATTTGCCCTTTTATCTTTCAAACAGGTCATACCTTGATTTTCTGCATGACTTCCCAGTTTCAGGCTGCACAACAGCAAATATCACTCTTCAGCTGGCTGTTCCTCCAGTAAATATGATACAGAAATACAATCCATTTCCTGCTGAGTAGACAAAAAAAATATATCTGATGTCAACATCTCAGAATTATAGAAAAAATATTCAGGCATCATGATCTTAAAAATTGAGACATAACATAGCTCTCTCTATAATATGTAAATGTACACATGCATTCATACATAAAAAGTAATAAACTTTGTGAGTTTTTTATAAAACCATACTTCTTGAATGGCAAATAACACCAAAGGGCCATATCCCAGAACATCCTATACTCATTTAATGCAGAATTGAGATTATTTTAATACTTTGCTTAATTGTGAATACCAAACAACCTTATATTATTACTTTAAAAAAATTTCATAGGTTAATTTAGAAATAATTTATTATGAATTTAGAAGAATTGACTAAAATTAATAAGTGTATAAGACAAGAATACAAGTCTTATTTCTCTATTAAGGTATATATCTTTAGTAGATCCAGCAATTCTTAAAAAAATAAAAATGAACAAAACAAAAAAAGAATATATTTCCAAGTCTAATCTGTGATCAGTGCTGTCATACACCACAAACTGTATCACAAACTGCAACAGAGAAAGAAATAAAAAACATTGCCACAAAATTGTAGATTTTTCTATATTTGCATTAAAATTACATTAAATTCTATATATGCATTTTAAAAATGTGGGGAGCAGAAGAATAACAAAGTCAACTGGTCTGGGACACAGAATATTAATTAAAACAATTCAGCACAGTGCAAGAATACTTTTTCTGTGCTGATAAATCAGGCCTCCTTACTCGAACAAAACAAATGAGCTGACTTTCTGCCAAGAATTTTCTGAAGTGATTTGAAGGGGAAAGAATCTGCTCTCCACCCTAAATCATTCTGTGCCAGGGAAGATATGCAGCTGCTGTTGCTATAGTCTGGATACTGTTGGCTCAGAAAGAAGTGAGCAGGAATTGCAGCTTTCACGACTGTTGTCAGCAGAACTGGTCTTTAGACCATGGAAAGGACAGCATCAGTTTTGATTGATGCTTTTTCAAAACAAATGTCTAGATATTTGCCAAATGAGGACTGCATGTAATAGACCTCAATTATATTTAATTCAAGGACAAGCAAGCTAGGACTTTAAACTTTTAACTCCTCAAAATCTATCTTTTTCTATAAATAATATATTTTACATTACTCCCTTGTTACTAAAATAGTCTTTATGCTGGTGTATATATCAATATAAATCTATAGACCTATAAATCTATAAATCTGGATATATAAAATAGAATCATAGAATTTGCTGAGTTTGAAGGAACCCAATATAAAGGGGATATAAAGGTCATATATCATCTCCAACAACACCTTACAGTGGAAATTCAGATCACAGGATCACTACCAAGGGCATCATTAACTTCTTGATGGTAATGTCAACCTATAACATAGGGGAACAGGAAGCAGCCCCCTTTCATCTTTTCCCTTTCACCTCTCAACATGAACTTGTGTTCACACTCTAATGGCTAAGCCTATCCAGTGAAACTTGTTCAGTATGATTGTTCACTGTGCCTCTTGGGCTGCATCTTTAATGAGAGATAGAGAGCAGGACCAGGAACGAGTTCCTGGTGGGCTTTGAGAGCTGTGAACCTTTCCTTCCCATCTTTGCCTGAGCTGTAGCTCAAGGTTGATGTGCTTGCCATCTGCTCACAAACAGCTGGGCAGCACAGAACTGTGGATGGACTGGGCTGTGGAGTTCCAAGCACTTCCCAGGTCCAATCCCTCCTTCCAGCATGAATTACTGCATTAGGTGCCTCTGCTAAGAACTGAAGATTTATAGGATGAATCATATCAGCATGTGATCATAAGATTTTCTCTGGACTCACAGTCAGCTGACAATAGTAGAATCTCTTGTTCTGGTTCTG
This sequence comes from Passer domesticus, assembly GCF_036417665.1. Classification (NCBI taxonomy): domain Eukaryota; kingdom Metazoa; phylum Chordata; class Aves; order Passeriformes; family Passeridae; genus Passer; species Passer domesticus. The sequence continues at coordinate 134,821,557 of NC_087474.1, forward strand.
TCAATTCCAGCATGACTTTCAGGAAACACCAAAAACAATCCAGAGACAGCTGGCCAGTGTTTGGATTTGCATCAGATTTATAAAACTGTTATGATGAATATTACCATAATAGTTTAAACAAGAAAAAAGACAAAATCCATTGATTTGCTGGACAGCTAGATTGATTTACTGAGAAATACGGAGACATATGTAATATAAATAATGGAAAAAAATAAGTGATAAATGGCAATAATACCTACCAGGCAGTTAAAACAGTTTACATGACACAAAACATTTTCTCAAACAAACAGAAATTCATTCAATATATTGGAATGTCTCCCAAATGACAAAGAAAAAATAAAAATGTGATTCAAGAAATAAAAAGACAAAGCTCTCAAAGGGAAAAATTTTTATGTTTATGGCACACTGTGAGAAATATTTGACTATTAGGAATCCATATTCTACAATTATTTTAAACATTACTTAAGAAAAATGTATTCTCTGGAAGTTAATTACATGTTCCAACTTGCTCCTTATAAAATGTAACAGCAAATCAGACTGACTGAAAAGGAGCAAGTAGAACTTTCAAGGTCATTGATAAGATAATAGCTGTATATTTTTTTCAATCCAGAAAAAGTACACATCCTTATGTAATTCATATTATATTGTAAATGTATATACTCTTTCTTTCTTTGTGTCTCACTACTTTCTGAAAGTTCTGCTTTGCAAACAATGCATGTACACACAAGTACATGTCAAGTACAGAATTTTCTACTGAGTCACATATCTGCTCTAAAATGAGAGAGCAATCATTGGGTAAATCAATCTAGAACAATATAAAAGTTGTTCCTTCAGAAAACCTTTTTTTAGCAGTGAAACTTTGAAAAACAATTAAAATATCTGAAAGATTTGTAATAAATTCATTGAGGCCAAATAAAGCAAACTCTTCTTGCATTTTCAACTATACTGATTTAAACCATTTTCACCATACCGCACAGCACGAGGCAAATAAGGGCACTCAAATAATTAAAAGCCTATCAGACCTATGAATTTAAGGTCATAAAAATTCTTTATATTACAATGACACTTCAGCCAAATTCAATTGAACCCCATACCAATGTTGCCTACAACCACTAACTATTAGCCAAAAACTCAAGGCAAACTTGAGAATGGCAGAATTTGAGAGTAAAAGCTGTCCCTTGTCTGGACAAACCAAGAAACATAAAAAAGGAGGTCACATATTCTCTGCCCTCAATAGGATAATTAAAAAATTTAAAAAGTTGAAATCATGCTTTTAAAAATCTTTCCCCTCAACCAGACCTTTGCCAGAAATGGCTTCGGGAAGTATATAGATATACACACACATATATATACATACATATATATATACATACACACATATACACACACACACACATACATATGTATATATATATTTTTTTTTTTAATCAAAAGACAGGATGGAACCATCAGAACTGTTACAAAACCAAAACCTGAGTATTTTGTCTATCATATGTTACATGAAGAGCAAATACTAACACTTTTGGAAATGAGCAGAAGCCAAGGAAGCCAAAATAAAACAGATCACATTTATTTGTAGCAAATATTAGGACTCTTATGTATGTACAAAAACCACAAACAAATTCCAAATTAGTCTAAAAAATATGTTCTAAAAGATATAAAAATATATATAAAATTTTTCTATGTCTCAAAAAAAACCAAAAAACAAAGCAAAATAAATAAATAAATAAATTAAAAAAAAAAAACCAAAAAACCAACAAATAAAGGACTTAGCAAAAACATGTAATTATAAACAGCAAAAGCTACTGTAGGTAATAGTCCAATGGAAATAAATGCTCCAATTGAATTCAGTGGGAGTAGGGTTAGAGCCTCCAGGTGAGTAAATGGCTTTATGTTTTATGTCCTTCAAACTGCTCAGTGTGGCAGTGTCCTGCAGCAGCCAGGATGCTGTGACAAATATTGTGCCAGGTAGTAACCAGCACGATCACTGTGCCCAGCACAGGTCACAGCAGACTGAGCAGCTGACTGAAAAAGATAACATTTTCTCAGAACCCTTATATGAATTCATGTTGATGGCTCCTCATTGGCAGGAGACAATAGCTGAGAAGTTTTGCAAACGTTATTATCACCACTTGTCTCTCTGGTGTCCATGGTCTACAATAGAGTGCTTCCGAGTGAGTACACTTCAGCTCAGATCCAGAAGTTTAATCATCTGGCTAATTAAACAGACCTATTTAATTTAGTTTATGGGATCCAGCTGCATGTAAGCTCCGCATTTTGCTCAAATAAACATGCAGAAACCATACAGGGAAAGCCACTGAAACCAGGGAAAGCCACTGCTTTTAAAGTGCTACTAAAAGTGGCTGCCTAAAATAATGTCATGACTTCCATATCAAAGTCTTATTTCTGTCATTCCAAAGAAAAGAGTCAGTTATTTAAAGGTGTGAGCTTTAATATTTTTCTCTTAAAACTAGCAGTAACAGTTTACAACCTCCACCATGGCAACAATGTTGTCACTCTGAATGTCATCATAGCACTGTAACTTTTTTCTTTTACAGTTTTTAGGTCAGTCTTGCTATTGAATCATGATAAATGATACAGTTTGTAATTTCATCTCTCAGAATTTGCCTTCACCAAAGCACAAGCCAAGCCTTGCACTAAAACAAACCCTTGCCAAAGGTATTAACTCACAAATCAAAATGCCAGCCTTTCCAATCAGTCCTACTCATTCTAATCCCGTGTGCCCTGCATGCTATTTTATCTAAGTGTCTTGCAAATCAAGAGTTTCATTGCACAAGGCTTTGAGAAGTGTGGGCCAGACCTTGAACAAACATTCCATCTAGATGTCCAATCTTATTCTTGAAGTGGGCAGTGCTATATGTCTTGGAATTAATTAAAAAAATAAAAAGTTACTAAAACAGATCTTAGTCATTTATTTTAAAAACTCCACATTTCACATACTGTGAACTCTACAGCCCTCTACTCTCCTATAGATTTGAGACCTGGCAGGAAAAATGGGAACGGGAAAAACAGAAACAGTGAACAGGAAATCATGAAAGTTCTTTCTTATCTTTATTGCTTAGGATGCAAGTTGCTGTATCTCATATCCACTGAAGTACTTTACAGATGGCGTATGCATTTTTAGGGGTGGGATATTTATACGTCTGCTAACTACTTAAAGACTGCATACAGGATTAATCTCCTTTAGAATTTCCTTTAGAAATTCTCCTTTAGAAGCTCCTTTAGAATTTCCCAGGACTTTCAACCCCAAAAGAAAATCACTACAATGAGAAATTCCATATTGTTCTTAAATATCACCCAAAGAATGGAATCAGATGTTATTTGTTCCTACAGGGGACTTACACAGAACACATCACCTGGCAATCTGTATTTCTATGGCAGTACAGGCAGCGAATAACCATTTTATGAAAAATAACAGACTACTTTTTTTAATGGCAGCTCAGAACAATGCAGCTGCCTCATTTTTCTGTGTGAAATACACAGATCTAGTTTAACATCCCAAAGTATTTTTGAGCAAAACCCCTATTGCTGAAGAGTTTACTGCAATTAGTTGTTACTATGGCTATACGCTCTGGAAAGGGTGGGAACAGGAGTTTAAAGTAGTGACAGCAACCACAAAGGTACAGGATCGATATATGTACAAACTTAATCAGCATTACCTTAATCATGGTTAGATTAGCTTCATCTGGCTGCTGCTTTTGTTCAAATGTTGATGTTGATAATATGTAGAATGAACCACCCAAGCAGAATGATAGAGGACAAAGCTGACCCAGATCTCTGCCTTCTTTCAGGTTTAAGCTATTGCAAGATATTTTCTTCTACTTAGCTTTGAGCTCTTAGGGAATAAAAGTTATAATCCAGTTCCTCTTAAACAATGAGCCTGTGAAATGCTGCAGACAAAACTTATTTACCAAACAATACTCACTTGTATTCAAATGAAGTGATAGCAATTGGAATGTAGACACTTTCAAATATGTTCTACTCCTCTATTTCACTTAAAAAATAGTTGAGATAAATAAGAAATAGTTGAGATAAGTAGGTATGTAGGTATGTTTTAATTTGTTTTGCAATGCCTATAGGTCACAACCAAGATAATGAGTCCCTTCACCCACTATCAGAGCATACAAAATAAGAGCTAAAAACTGTCAGGTACACTTCACAGGGTGCCAGTACATTAATAGGCACTGTGTGGACAGCTTAAGCAAATCAAAATGTATCCTGCACTCAACTGAGCAAAGGGACACATCGCTGATCAACAGCAAAAGCTAAGCTCAGAGCACAGCCACTATACTTCTCAGGAGCATAAGCAGGCCATCCAGTTCTGGAACAGAAGGCTGCTCCTAGGTGTAAATGCCAACAACTACATTAACTTATCAATTAAAGCCCTCAGCAGGGAGATCTTGGGACTGGTCTATGCTGCCAGAGCCACTTTATCTATAGCCAACAGCAAACAAGCTGAAATAGTTTTGGCTGTCTGATGAACAACCCAAGCTCAATGAGATGTCCTAACCAGCATGACTCAGAGGCATGAACTTGCAAGCCTGAGACATTGGAAACCAGATGAAAGTCAGCTCTGAAACCAATGCAGTTTAGGTCTCTAGAACTTTTCCAAATGTACACAGTGACTCTGCATAACAGGAGACAACTTGAAGTTGCACCAGTTCCTGCTTTTAAGTGACTTTAAGCAACTTATTCACTCATTTGTTCAGACTGAGACAATACTAGGCAAAGTCAGAAATCCTGCAAGCCAATTGGAAAATTTTAAAGTGAAATGACAGGTGAGTTTAGATATTTTGAAGAGTCAGAGGCAGAACAAGGCTTGTTTGGAGCACTTTTAGATTCACGCGCTGCAAGCATGACAGAGTTATGTTTTCAGTGCCAAAGTCCTAATTGGTTTAAGACCTATAAACAAAACAGAGTGGAAAAATATTAACACATTAGTGCTGGTGGATCAAAGAACAGAGAGATTTCCCAAGGCCACTTTGGGAAGAGACAAGAACTGAGTGCACATTTCTCAAGTCTTAGCTCAGCATTTCTATCATGAGGTTCTTTTCAAAATACTTATTTCCCAACAAGCCTTACCAATAATGCATAGTCCAACCCCCCCACTGAGGGCAGGTCAAATTATCATCAAATATAACTACCCTGAACAGACTCTATTTTTTCTTTTGTTGTGCTCAACTACCTAAACAAGCTGAGCCCCTCCTTGTAGATCACATTTTCTAGATGTCTGATAAAATCTGTTTGCTCTGGACTCTTTCCAATTAGTACACATCTTCTGAAGTGCACCAATTAAGATTAGTTTTGGGCACAGCACCAGGCACATTAATGAGAATGAGGATTATTAAAAACTCCCTCAAAACATTTCAGTTTGTGCATTTAGAATGTACACAAATAAGCAGAAGGAAAAATAAATAAAACCTTTTGGAACTTTAATTCTCCCTAAAGAGTTCTGTCACCTACTCAAGGATGCTGGTAAACAAGGTCAGATCATTACTCAGACAGTATTTGAAGTTACAGAAAGAACAAATAACTGACATATTTTGGCAAAGTCCCACAGCAACCAGAATGGGGACAACGATCTAATTCCACTGAAAGAAAAACAGTTAGACAGTCTGTCTCTACAGAATTAGAAATTCAGAAATATATAGACTGATCCCAAACCTGTCATAAACCCGAAAAATTAAAATTACCTAATCTAATGGTATTGTGGCACCAGTTCAAAAGTGTCTAACTTTATAGTAGTATTGCCTGAAGACAATACTGTACTTGTCTCAAGTAAAGTGTCTGAATTTGAATAAAAAAGAAGCTGTTTTTCAGAAGGAATTTGCTACTGTATACAAGGGTAATGCTAGCTGCAAATGATTTTTACAAGATAAGGAGTAGTGCAGACCAAGACATTTGTCCAAATGTGTTTGGGTGCAGTTTATCCTTGGCTAAGAAAAATTATGCTCACACTCAGACCAATGACTATCTCTAACACAGTAGTTTAGGAATCCTAACAGAACTAATACCAAAGTTTAGGAAAAATAATTTATCAGTTCCCTGTTAATAGGATCCACCAACTTAATACAAGTTTTGAGAGTTTGAAATGGTCATGTATACATATTTACATTCATGGTGCAGGATACAATTACACTCTTGCCTGTCACAGTCAGGCATGTTCTTCAGTTCTTAAGATTAAAAAAAACCCTCAACAGTGAAGAAATCGTATCTCAGAACAAGGCAAGACATCAATAAAGTTATTGCTAAGCTGGAAAATACCTTGTTCTGTGGCAAATACAATTTTCTCTCAAGATGAAACTTGTGAAGCAAAAGCAGAAACACAATTTGTCTTCCTAAAGCCATAGCAAAGACTGTTTACCTCCTCCCTACAAAGGATATTCAGATATCCATGGCCTACACAAAGACATGAGTTATCATTATCAATAAGAACAAATACATTTGGGCTTGTTGCTTGCCACAGTAATACAATAATGTGTTCCCACTTTCTTTCAGGCTGAAAGCCACATGAAGTTAATTAACAATCTGTTTCCAAGCTGTAGGTGGAAACAATGGAAAATTAAATTTATCCTAATTTGGGCCCTTTTTGTCTCAAAGAGAGCACTGGGTAAAAGCAAACTCAGAAATGTATGCAACTCATGGAATATATAATACTTGATGTATTTCAACTTAATTAATCTTTCTGGCTTTGAAAGCCTTATTGGCTTTTGAAAGCTAGATGCTCAGGAATTATACTACCAATTATACCAATTGTTATAGAGAACCACATTAGTAAGAAAAAGCACTCTGGCAAATACAAAGAAAGAAAAAAAAGGAATAAACAAATTTTGTTTTAAAAGAGTAAAAAACAACCCAAGACACCATTGCTTCACATCTTGGTATTTACTTATAGCAGTCTTCATAAAGTTGTCAACATTTTATGCCATCAAGTGTATTACATACATGAGAGAAACTGCAACCAGTTAGTTTACTGGCCAGGTTTCAGTCAGTTCTTTTTCTCAATATGTGAAGGACTGAACTCAGTGGAAAAACTCCCTACACACTGACTTTGCCTGATCCACTTTACATTTGTACTGCAATCTCCTAACAGTGATTTTCAGAAGTTGGTGGTTTGTTTTGTTTTGCTCTCTTTTGCTTTTAATTATGAGAGAAAAACAACAAAAGCAACAACAACAGCAACAAGAAAAAAATCACATTGGCTGCAACTCAGTTTTTTTACCAATTTTTTGTGTGCAGGTATTTCAGTATATTAAAAATGACAGTGAAACTTTAAAATCCATATATATCTACATATATATAAAATTTATGCTAGAACTCTACGTTCAAGCTTTGCTTTTTGAAAGAAAATGCTTTCTCATTCCCATTAGAATGTAATTCAGATTGACTGAAAATGCAATTACAAGTTCTTAGCTGTTGTCCAAGTCTTGTGTTTGCTGTTTGGCCACTGTCCGTGCAGCAGGCGCAGCTGCTGAAAAATAAAAGCAATACCTTGGAAACAGCAAAGGCTAAGTATGTGGATCACTCTTATGCATAACATCTTAGGAAAAAAATCCAATTCTGTTCCTACCTAGAGGATAATGTAATGGTACAAGGACAGATTTCCATATCTTTGCAGAAAGCCCAAACCATTGTTTGGTATAAGTGAACTATTTCAGAATAATTTCTGAATTATCTCTGCCTCACAAGGGATATTATTTTGCAGAAATATACACACTTTCTTCAGCTATTTTTACCATTTCTTTTTCAAATAGTGTCTGGTCTTAAACCTTCAGGAGTGTATAAAATGAGTCGGATTGAAGGTGACTTACTATTAAAAAAATTACATATCCAAAATCATTTCAGTTCTCACTTTGTTACTCCATTAATATTCTATCCCTCCCATTTCATTGAGTTCCATTTTTGTTAGCTTTTGTTGACTAATTTTCTTTGCATTTTCTTTCATAAAATAAATAAGAAAATAAACTAGTAAACTTACTAAGAAAAATCAACAAAATTGGTCTTTGACTTTCCTCAGTATGGCAAGACTAGCATGCTTCTTAACAAAGTTAGTGTGCTACATCTTGGGAAAGAGGAGAGAAAATAAATACTTATATTTGAGAAAGGCAAGTTAACTCTCTCCTCCTAAATCTAATTTTTATTCATCATAAAATTTTTGTCATTAAGGAACATGCCAACTCACATTTTTATATTATTATAAATATTCAGAACAAGTTAAAATGTTGTAGCACTTTCAAATAAACTGTTATTTTACCTAAAGTATGTATCCAGAAACTTCACTGGAAATTAATAATAAGTTAATAAGCTAATATTCTGATTCTGTAATTCAAAAAAATCCATCGTTCATCACCTTTCCCCTTTCAACCCTGTTTTCATTCTTCTCTCACCCACTATCCACTGAAAGTAAGAAAACTGATACATAGTACTACTTTATGGAAATAGGAACCATCCCAGAGGCCATATTCATAAAGGAGATGTTTTGTGCACAGTCAGTTCTGTAATTCACTCAGTACTTGGTAGAAAGCCAAAGGAGAGTCCTACAATTCACACACAGAGATGTGCAAGATAGGACTCACCCTTTAAAAACACAACTGATCTATCTGAGCACATCTCCTACATATATCTTCCACTTACCCACATATATCTTCAACTTTGCCTGTAGGAATTTCTGTATATGTGGAAATTCAGAACTAAGTCACTTCTTCAAGGTCTTACATTAGACAGAGAAATAACTATGGAAAACCCTGTGCTTTCTAAACTAAAATTCGTGGGCTTTTACTCATGGCAGAAGCTAATTTCCCTCTGCAATACCTCAAAGAGCTGAAGAGGAGATACAGACCTTGACATAGTTTCATTACATGTGATTTTGCCAATATTTTAGTGACCATGTCACAAACTGGCCCACCAAAGCAAAAGATATCATCTAACTGAAGGCAGAAGACATAAAAGAGCACAAAAGCAGCTCTACTTCAAACATGTCTTTTGTCACTCCATCAGATTTGTGCTAAAAATTTTATGTGTTAGGCTGAATATGCAGTATGTAGAAGAAAAAAGCAATGCATTTTTAAAGGCTTTTAAAGAGCAGCAGTACACTGATTTCTACAGTAAACATTGAAATGTTCTGTATTAATATTTAATTGGTTAAAACTCTCCTGTATGTCATAAGAAAAATGAAGTTTTAAAAACAATTTAAAAATATTATGACTCCCATCTATGCCTAAAAGATTTTAAATAGCAGATTACATTTACATAAGTATAAATTCTATATCTCATTTTAAAACATAAAACATGCACAAATTGCAAGTGAAATTTTAAGAGCAATCTGAGGACAATTTGTCCCAGAGGCATAAAAGAGAATAATAAGGAAATCAAAAGTGGCAAAGTTAAACATTTCCTAGTTTATTCCCATTATCAGTTTAAACAGTCATGGAAGGAATGGTTTACCAAGTTTGTCATGTTCTACCAAGGAGGTGCATTGTCCTAAAACTGAAATGCATTTAACTACATTAAACACTGGGATTACTCATAAAAAAACAAACAGTACTGCACTGTAAATACCTGGCAAAAAAATGCGTTCAAGCTGTTAAAACTCATGCATGAATTTATAAATCTATTTTATTACTAGTATACATACAATACTGTGCTCTAATTCTTATGTCCAGCTGAGCAAAAGAAGAGGGGATTTTCAGGGACAAAAAGAGTTCTAGGGCTTGAGAAACAAAAAAAGCCTGCAGGTAGGAATTCAAGAAAGATCAGAAAGGCAGGTCAGGAGAAAGCTGAGGTTCAAGATCTCTTTTTTTCCTTAGAATAAAAGAAAGTCATGGCAAGAATTCTGCACGGAAGTTCAATAAGCACATAGTCTATATTGAAGGAAGAGAGACCTCTCAGCTCTTAAGCATTAACACTCTACAAACCATTGTAATGTTAAAAGAAAGAATATATGGCTAAGTCTCAGAAAACACAAATTTGAAGATTTCTTAGTTTTTCTGATTAATTCCCAGAGAAAGTTCAACAAAAGACAAAAACAATTTGCAACTCAAACTGATGGATGACTGGTTTACTTAGGCCATACTCTGACAAAGGACAAACACAAATTACATTCCTTGATCATTTTCAGTTATGCAATCCAAATAGGGCAATAAAGGAAAAAGGACATAGGGTTTCTCACAACAACCAAAACCTTGATTCTCTGACTGTGATCTCTAGACCACTACATTTCTCAACATTTTCAACTGAAGCAGCACTTAACCTCTGGAAGCAAAACTAATTCAGAAGCCATCCTGTGCTTACTGTGCCAAAGTATTCACAATGGCCTTCTTTCAGAGACAAATAATAATAAAGGTTAAAAAATTAACCTAATTTTCATTCTCTTCTTCCCTTCTGCTTATACATATGAGAGAATATGGCTGTGCAGGAATGTCTCGTTTTGACTTGCTTTTTGAGCTCTCTTTTGATTTTTATTGACCATCAATTATCCACAGACTATGGGCTGCATAGCATTGCTTTAGGTAGTGCTGCAATTAAATCACATCACCCAGTGAGCACTGGAACTAATGAAGCTTGGTCTCTTAAAGATTTGTTTTTCATGGTTGATTGACTTTGGTGCCTAAGAATGCAAACTCCAACTGAAGCCTTCTCTTATGGTAGGCATTTATAAGAGCCGGCTGGTTTATTGTTTACTCTCTCCCTACTCCCCATTCTCCAGTGGTTAATAGTGTGCAATTTAATGATGTAGCTTTTCCTTTGTCTGCAGGCCTTCCAGGGAACATTTACAGAAGCTTTCTACAATACTCTCCCATCTCTTTTCTCAAGGAAAAATAATTTATCAGATTTACTAGACACGTTTAAAGTTGGCCTCTGAACTCAAAAAAGTTATTATGGAGATTTAAGGGTAATTGCCCAGACTTGGTAAACAAATTCCATGGGAACTGAAGATAAAATAACTTGCCATACTCTGATTTTTTTTTCCAAAACTCATTGAAAATTTATTGGTGAGAAAAAACCACAAAATATTGCCACTGGAATATGAACAGAATAAACCAAACTATTTGCCTTCCCTTATTTAAATGCCCTCCCCATAACTCATGCCTTCTAAACAACCATATTCTCTTCCATTCTCCACCTCAAGGTGAGCTGCTGTGCTCCCAAACTCTTCTGTAACTCACCACTTTCACTGGGATTGGAGTCCCTTATTCTCCATTACCTGTCTCTGTACTCCTCTTAGGCACCTAAGCTGCATTCAGCTTACTCAATATTTGTGCTCAATCTCAGCCCCACTTCCAAGCCAGGAGGGCAGGCTTACTTCAAAAAAATAACCCAGTGTACAACAATAAACTTCCAACAGTGGCTCAACATTTATCTGCTAAAATGTCAAGGCAGAAGTGAACTTACATTAATACATTTCATGCTATTGTCAGTGGGAAAACACTACTTGATTAAAAGATAATTATATTTTAGCTCTCTTTCAAATACATTACAATATGTTGACATAAAATCTAACGTTTCAGATTTTAGAGAAAACAGTGCAGCACCAGACTTAAAGGAAATTACAACACAATCTCATTAGAATATAAAATGAGAGGTATTGGTTTGTAAATTTCCCCCCCACTCCCCAAAAATAAATCTAACACTCTGTGCTGCTAAGAGATAGCACAGAAACAACAACCCTTTGACAAGTTGTTTTCATAGTTTTAAAGGATTTGGCACATAAACCTCTAGACTTACAAGAAAAAAGCAATAAATTGATTGCTGATTCACTGACGTCTCGATGATTTACAGATCTGACAGTATCAAGGTGCTGAAATAACTGGATTCATCAATACATTTTGGAAGACATTTGTACACAAAAAACCCCATTTTTTGGAACCGTAGATGAAAATCAATGAATTTTAACCCCTCAATAATTAATTTATTACTTAAAAATTTAAAACTTTTGATTTAACAATTTTTGGTCTTGGAAAAAGGTGTAGGGAGAAAAATCTCCTTGTAATTCCAAATTTGTAGACAAAGAAACTAATATTGTCTAAATCCAGAGGCAAGCAATTTTATTGATTCATACTAACTGGAGTCAAGTCTTTGCAATTTTTCATTTAAATTCCTCCACAATACTGCCTTATAGACCTACTCATTTTAATGCAATCAGACACCAAATTGTTGTGAGGAATCAAGTTAAATGAAGTGTACCCAAGGTGATTACTGTTATGTGTTATTTACACTACTACATATACAAAACCCTTATATTACAAACTTGAACATGATTGTGACAAATATTGCACACATAAAGCAGAATCCACATCTCACACCTTAAATGAGAAGCAACATATGCAAACCTCTGACAGATGGAAGGAAACAAATAAATAGGACTAAATAATTGGATGGTGCAGCAACTAAGTTCCTTAACCACTGTGAAACTGGAGACTTTTAATTATATACAGTAAAAAGTGACTAAAGTAGGATTGTACTCTAAGTGCAACATCAAAAAAACCACATAACAACAGAGGAACAAACCCTTATCCCTTACTTACCATATAAATAAGATATTTTTAAGGACAATATATGTTTAAGGTATAATATTACAGACACAAGCATGTGTATAAGTCGAAGATACACATAACTATACTCATTCTGCTTCCAGAACATAACAACCATGGAATCTGGGAGAGCAATATGAGAAGACTGATCGAATGCCAAAAGTGCAGACATTCAGTTGTTACAGGGAGTGTTTATTGTCCTGGAACAGGAGCCAATATTGTGCATTGAAAAACCATTGATTAAAATGTCTGAACACTGTTGGGAAGCAGGACCAGAAACTAAAACTTCCCAGCTGCTCTAGCTCATGCTCCCTAGCTGCTGAGTTGTCCGGCATTACTCTGCAGCATTACTTCAATGTGCCTCTGCAAAGATCCATAAAGCTGGCACAGGAAAGATAATCCTGGTCCCAAATGAGACAGCACTAATTGGTCACAGTCTGACTTGAAAAGAGAGATTGGTTTGACTTTAGGAGGGCACAGAACACAGATTGTTTTAGGTTCTGAGTTCTCCAACCATGACACTCTGATGCCAGGTGATCACTGCCATGTTTCTCCCTACTTCTGTCCTCACTGTATCTTCTGTACTCTGTATTAATTTCAGATCCTTTCTGTACTGGATACACCTTTAACCACACTTCCCTGATTCACCCTTCCAGGGATCTTAGGTGACATATTACCCACCACCTGGAGCCCAAACAAATTAGGTGTAAGCCAAGTAGTATTTTTTCTACTGCAGTGAAGGCATCAGGTGCCTGTTGCCAATGCCTACGAACACAGAGTACATCCCCTGGCAGACTTGGGTGACTACATCTACAGGGTTTTGTGGCTTGCGCTCTTGGAGGTAAAATTTATGTTTTATCTAAACCACAATTCAGGTACTTAAATGCTTTTCTGAATCTGGTCCAAAGAAACTTGTCCAAATTTTTTCTTACTCTGCATGAGTTTTGTAATAATAAATCTCCATGTAAAAAAACCCAACAAAAACAGAAACAAAAAAACAACCAAAAACCAACCAACAATTACCAAGGAAATTGTCTCTCTACTCTCATTAGATACATTCCCCCCTCACCCCCAGCCCCCTGCCCCCATTAGGAAATTGGGGCTGAATAAGCAATCAACATAACCATTTGCATTAAAGACTTGTATTATAAAACTTTGCTCCATTTCAAACAGAAACCACACTGACTAGTTTTGTGTGCCTTTACTCAGGTAAAACCAGCTTTCATTGGAGTCTATTAATGGCAGAAAGATTAGGTTTCAGCCTCACGTTTTACTACTGCATTTCTGTAAAGGAAGTTAGATCATTACACTTCGCTTACACTTTTCTACAGAAGTTTTTAAACTATTCTGCAACATTCAGGGCTTTTAGTTTAACACAAAGCTTTTGTAAAATGTTAGAGAAATCAAAGACAAACAGAAATGCAAATAGATGGTATTGTACAGTAATTTCATGAGCTGCGAAAACCATTAATTTGCAATTGTACTGGTTTACTGCCTATTGAGGTCTACAAGAGTTCTCCAGAAGTATAAATTAAGCAAAACTACTGTCACTCAGACTTTCCAATTAAAGGCTAGCAGAGCTCACTGCCACTCCTGTTTGTGCAGCTACAACAGAGAAACAATTTGTGAAAAGATAAGATACAATTCCAGCCACTGGATAGATTCTAGTCTATTAAAACACAGACATTGTAATAGCCTATCTGAAAATCCATGCTTATCAAATGTACATTGTTCGAGCATGCCAGAGAAGATCTATTCAAATCTGAGGATAATCACAGTATATTCTGGAGTCTGTTTTATAGAGATCTGGTCTGAATCCAAGTTCTTCAAAACTTTCCTTACTTTGTAAAGAGTAAGGGAAAAAATGTCAGCAATACACAAGGAGATACTGTTAAAATCTTTCACAAGTATCATAAATTACTATCTCAGGAATGTTGTGTATAGAAAGTACTCTTATATTTGTTTCAATCTTTATGCAGACCCTCTTGGAAAATTCCAACTTTGGTAGATTGGTTTTGGTAAGTTTAGTGGCTTATCAAACCTTACTTGAGGCTAACTTTTCTAAAGGGATAGTGAAGGGGTTAATAAAAAACCTCTTTATTTCACCCTACAAAGAGCAAAGCTCTAAGGTAACAAGGACACCAGACCTGCATTAATTTCTACTAGCCTTCAGCACTGTATGGTAGAGTCTGTAATATTTTCTATCCAAAACAAAGAAGAAAACAAACAAACAAAGGTGTTTATCTACAAAATGAAGACATCTGTACTTGCACTTTCTCAGGTATAGGTATCCACTTATAAGTCCGTAACTTGAAGGATTTCAGCAAGTTGTCAACGCATGGCTTTTAACCATTAAGTATTTAATACTATCAGGGGACTGGAACGTGAGCTGGCTCTTCTATGAAGACAGGCTGAGAGCATTGGCATTGTTCAGCCTGGAGAACAGAAGGCTCTTGGGAGACCTTATGGCACCTTCTAGTCCCTAAAGAGGCCTGCAAGAAAACCAGAGAGGGACTTCTTACCATGTAAAAGGATGTAGAGATAGGACAATAGGGAATAGCTTTAAGCTGAAGGATGGTTCATTTAGATTAGATATTAGGAAGAAATTCTTTGAGGGTGTTGAGACACTGGAACATGTTGCTTAGAGAAGTTGTGGATACCCCATCCCTGGAAGTGTTCAAGGACATGTTTGATGGGGCTCTGAGTAAAACCTGGTCTAGTGGAAGGCATCTCTGTTCATGGCAGGGAGGGTGGGGAACTGGATGAACTTAAAGATCTTTTTCAATCTAAACCATTCCATGATTTTATGTTTCCATTACCTACTATTCTAAAAGTAGTCAGAAATATTGAAGAGGTTTTATAAGACATTTAAAACCAAACTTGTGGCATTAACAAACTTGTGACATTTTCCATTCATTAGGGTATCAAACGTCTTTTAAGATGCAAGAATACTTGGAATGTCACTGCTCCCCAGAGTGAGACAAATGTATGACAAAATGTGTTTTGAAACAGGGAGGAGGGAAGCCAGAGAAGCCCGTAACTTGTCTACAGAGTATTACATAACTACACACTTTTCATACTTCATAAGACAAGAAAGAAGCACTTAGAAATTTTACACATATACTAAGAAGTAATGCTCATACTTTCCATGAAGTATCAGCATCAGATTACTGGTATTACTAACAAGCAAAGTTTTATAGAAGAGAAATTAATATCTTTTGCAAAGACCAGAGATAGAATGTTGCCATGTACACCTTCACCCACCCTTTGCAGCTGGGAATATAATGCTACATCCATTTCAATTAGATTGCTTTACACTAGAAAAACAAACAGCCATGAAAGCGAGATGGAGCTTATTACCACACTCTGGAAGTGCGACCAAAATATTGTAGAAATGGTTCCTTGTAGTAAGCAGGTTCCTAATTTTGGACAACCTCAGAACTTAAGAGGTTTCTTTAAATGTAAGTTTTAACTGTTGTAGAGAAAATAGCATATGCTGAATTCTGTAAATCAGATGGATTAACTTGGTTAACTTGCAACTAGCAACTAGGTTGCTAACTGTATACAGCTCATCTTACTGCTCACGCCGGATTTTGTGAGTGTATAGCCCATATATTCTGTTACATTTGCTGTGTACAGAAGCTCAAACTATCACAGTTTTCAGTCACTTGTTCACAGAGCAGTATTTTTTATTCTAGAATACTCTAAGATACTTTTGAAGCCGAACTGTAAACACTGTTTCCTTTCCAAACTCTGTTTGGAAGCTTTGTTTCCCTGTAGATTTTCTAAGAAGAATGAATAGGTTGGAAAGTAGTACTTTTGAGAGCATTCCTTTCATTTCCTGAAGGAATTTACATGCCCAAATCAGATTGCTAGCCCCCATGTTGTTTTTTAAGAATATTGAAATACCAGACGTTGCTGAAAGTTGCTTCAGGGTCTCACACTGTAAGCTTTTGTTCCTTTCAATTAACAGTAGCGCTGGACTTTCTGGGACAACCACTCAAAGGCCTTGTTTATGCCCGAAAGTTCATGCTATCACTGCCTCCACAGCGTTATGTTGTACGGTACGAGGACAAAGCTTCATTAGTCTTCAATGTAAGACACAACTTCAGCTCCACATACTTGTGCATATAACTACTTTTGGGTTTGTAAATCCCAAATCCACAGGGAGGCCTGTGGGTCCCGCCAGGGGAAAGCCGGCCCCGGGCCCGTGCCGGGGCTGCCGGAGGTGCCGCCGGGCGGGCGCTGTCTGGCCCCGCAGCGGGGCTGCTCTCCCCTGCCGACATCCGTCCGGCCCAGAACGGGAAGGGCTGCACCCAGAGAGGCAGAGGAGGCTCGGCGGTGGAGGACGGAGACCAGACAGGCGAATCGCGGGCAGGGCTGCTGTCACGGCAGCAGCAGAAGCTCCCGGCGGGGCACAGGAGCCCGCCCTGCCTGCACGGCCGGGAAGGGAGGGCGGGAGGCGGGTGGAGGAGACACCCCCCGCCTTTATCGCTCGCACCGCACCGGGGTGTGCTGGCTCTCCGCGCCGCAGAGGAGCCTTGTCGGGGGACAGCGACTTGCAGGAGCCCTCCTTATCCTGCCCCAGCAGGATCTGTCCCGCTGCCGGTGCCCCGGGGCTGCAGCCCGGCCCCGCCTCCCCCGAAGTCGATTCCGTGCTCTCGGCTCTTCTCCCCGCCGCGGCGCCCGACTTGGTTCAGCCCGGGGCAGGCGCTAGGAATAAGCCCTGTCCCCTTTGAAGAGCCTCGGTTCAGGCTCGCCTCTTCCCTCCCACCGCCGCTGCGCACTGCTCGGTCCCGACTGGGCCCTCCCGCCGGGGCGGCTCCAGCGGCTCCGGCTCCAGCTCCACAAGTTCCTGCTGCCCGTGCCCCGGGAGCGTGCACGAGGCTGGCCCGGCCGTCGGGGGCGCCGGGCGGGAGCAGCGGGAGCGGCAGCGGGAGCGGAGCCGGGAGGGGCGGGAGGAGGGCTGTCGTGCGGGAGCCGCCGATGCCGCTGTGAGATGGCATCATTCTGCGCGGCGGCGGCGGCGGAGCGCGGCGCGGAGGGGTGAGGAGCCGCCGCGGCGGCGAGGAAGCGAAGAAGAAGAAGAAGAGAGAGGTGGAAGGAAGGAGAAGGAGGCGGCAGCAGCTGTGAGGCTGCGAGCCACGGTAAGGGCACAAAACAGGCTGTGCCGCAGCCGCTTTGGTTTGCGGTCTGGCCCGGCAGAAGCACGGCTGCCGTGCTCGCTCCTCGCCGCCGCTCGGCCGTGGGCAGCCGGGGGGGTGGGCGCTGGACGGGTGCGATCTGCCCCTGTCACCGAGGGGCGGGGAGGAGGGGAATGGGCGTGGGGGCTAAAATGGCGAAGGGAGCCGTGGTGAGGTCTCGGTCTCTCCTTTCCGGCACTTCCACTCGTCGCACCCCTCGGGCTCTGCTGGCGGGGGGCGGCGGCTGTTGCTTCTCCCCTCCCGATGCCCCGCATGGTGTTCGGAGAATTGCTGCTTCCCTGCCGTCTCCCACTCTGGCTCGCCTCTGGACAGGGCTGAGGGCCTCTGGGCCCGCACCTGGCGAGGGGAGGGAGGGTCGGGGCTGTGGTGAGCCTGTGTCTGTGGGGCGGGGGGAGAGGGAGGGGGAGTGCCGCCGGTGTCCGGTGTCAGGCGAATAACCTTGTTTATTCCTGTCTACGGCCTTTGCGAGGGTGACTGGGGGCTGAGTCGTGACCTGTGTCAACGCTGAGTGGATTGCGAGAGGCTTTAGTGGCCAGGAGTCAGTGAGGCAGAGCTCCACTGCCGGCCCTGGCTTGCTTATGTGCGGGGTGAAAGCAGAGAAGGATGTTATGTTTGTGTTCACCTTCCTTTGGTGAAGCCGGGGAGGGGGGAGGTGAGGAGCCGTGTCCCCTCCCCGGTGCGGTGCTGTCGCCCCTCACGGTGCCAGGCGCAGGGAACATGGGGTGTTCTCGGTCAGCACTCGGGTTTTAGGTGCCTGCTTGTCTCTCACCTGTGATGGGTGTTTGGCTGAGCAGAATGTGTCAAGACCTCAGAAGACCTGTTTGTGTCATTTATCTTTGTTTATCGTTGTTGCAAAATGTTACAACTCAGTGTGTTTGTTTACTTGATTTTATTTGTAGTTGTCTTATTTTTGGAATGATACCAATTCTCATCCCAGTTTAACTAGGATGTTCTAGGTCTGCTTCCAGATCTATAAATGTTTAAACTGAACATCAAAGAGAGAAAAGGACTTAACACCATCTAATTATTTTAATGGGAGCTCTTCGATGTTTGGGTGAAACTGTAAAAAAAGGTATTCATATTTCAGTTGCATTTTCACAGGGCACCTGTGTCTTATAAAAAGTAATCAGGATGCCGTGCGTTGAAAAAAAACCTCAGGTTATGCAAGTTTAATAATACTGGTTTACTAGGAGATGCAATTAGTGACTGCAGGTGGCTGGGTTATATATGGTCATACCTGTGAAAGACAGTATGATACTCATAGTAATAAGTCTACTCTTAAAATTGGTATACTGGCTTAATCTCTGCAATATAGAAAAAAAGGGACTGATACTGGCTGTGATAATGCTTTACTAACTTGAACTGGTTGTATATTTAAAAAATAAATTTCTATGCTGCCTTATCTGAGTCTGTGTTGGTCAAGGTCTAAACTGAATAGCAATTTCTGGTCAATTTAAAAACTAATAGAGATTAAATAAATTTACTTAGAGAAAAAATCTGAGAATTTTTTACCCTTTGAGAAAAATTTTACATCTGCAAAAGCACAATTTACTTAGATTCATGACAAAGATGAAATGAGGCAACTAGAAATACTTTTGGTTGATGCTGCTTGTGAACTTGTGGGTTTGGAATCCCTTTATCACCTCTTAAGTGTGGATTTTGAGCTATATTTTAAAGGTCTACTCCTGTAAGTGCTTCTGACTTGAGCAGCTTGGTACTATCCATGGACTTTGCCCAAAGTAGAATAATTCCCTTAAATACAAAATTATACTTGAAAGCTTGAGAGCTTTGGGACTGATTTATTTTCTTGGTACAGGACGCTTTGTACCAAAAGAATACGGATTATTTTTGTTTGTAAAATAGTTTACATTTGTTGCTAAATATCAGTGAAAAAAATACTGTAAGTCAGCCAGTCTGTTTTTGTTAGAGAGTTTTCAATAAAGTTTAAATAATCACTTTGCCTACAAGTGCTTCTTAAATCACAGGAATACTGATGGAGTTCAGAGCCAACCCCTTTTCATGAGTCTGTGGAACCCTTGGAAGGAGAAATTTCTGCTAGATTTACTGCTTTTCATCTTCCTTTTTATCTTTGAGTATGAAGTTGGAAATTTTGATTAGTTGGAATTTCTACCCACTTCCCTGTTGTTTCTTATGAAAGAATGTTTGTGGGGAAAGAAATTTCATTCTGGGTTTTGGACAGGAAGAATCAGGAGTAAGGATGTACAACAGGGAGTTGGTATCACATTCAGTTTCTTTGTGCTTCCTATGCCATTAAAACATTAGACTTGAAAACTAAGGTGCCATGATCAAAATATCATGACCTAAGCCATGTCTGTTAATTGGAAATGGCTTCTCTTTATGTGCTTAAAGCAAATACTCATTGTTTGCTTTAAAAAAATCCTTGCAACTTAAATCCCCACAAAAACCCCCAAGTTCATTTTAGAGTTGAGTTGAGATAATGAACTGTGAAGGCTAGGTGAGGTAATGAATGGAGTGATAACCAAATTTAGTGCTTGCTGCAAGCTGTCTTTAAGTGATTTTTGTAAGTTACTTTTAGCTGTGTTAAAAAGACTCTTAGTAAAGACTGAAAAGGGGTGCAGCTACTTATAAAAGTGTTCTGTATTTTAGACAAGCCTTGTACTGCACTTGCCTGCTTCTGCAGTGTAACATTTGCCTGAATTAAAAAAAAATATATATATAAAACAAAAGCTCTTCTGGCTCTGCCAGAAAATCAGTTGCATAGTGACTCAAAATCAGAAAAGTTTCTTCAGTGTGCCTGTAATAAAGTATGTAAACTGGGGCAGGATTCCCCAGTTTCTATGGTAGTGTCATATTAACAAAAATCCTGTTATTTTTCCTGTCCTTGTGGAACTTACAAACCAGAACTGCTGAACTCTTCGTTTGAATTCTGAGTTATGCAATAGAGTGACACTCTTCTATATTCTTGCGTCTGTGTCCCAATGCAGGCAGTAGGAACTGGTTACATCCAGGTCCTTCTTTCAAAGTTTGTTGCCATTGTGTTAGTAGGCCACTTTCTGTGTCGGTGTTCATTCAGATTTACTGTAGTATGCTGGAGTTCTCCTGTCCTTACATAAAGTGGCCTTAGGTAAGGATCATTGGAAATACTGGAGGTGTCACCACTGTTTTCTTGAAGAAAATTAATGTAGCTGGAAAGAGAAATCTCCTCTACTTACCAGCAGGAGTTGGGAGTGTCCAGAAGAGGCATTCCAAAGGTTTATAAAAAAGAAGTCGTCTTAGAGTGGTGCACCTTCTTTCCCCATCCTGCCACTCTCCCCTGTAGAACACTGACATGGCACAGTTTTTGCTAAAATTTGCTATGATACCTTTAAGAAATGGTGAGAGGGAGTTTTTGTTTTTAGTTGCTTTTTGTAAGTGAAAAGCTCTAATTGCTGCTGCTTGTGATATGTATTTGTTGTGTTTGAGGAGCTGCTAGTTTAATCAGGAGGGTATTTAAGTTTAGCTCAGTTTTCCAAGTGTAGTGTTGCTTTAGAGAGAAACACTAGAGATTCCAGGGAAGCCATCAACTGTCAGAGTGGTTATAGGCTATCAGAATTGTTTACAGGGGAGAGTGCTAGGTTTGGTTTGGTTTTTTTTTTTAAATTTCTTAGCATTGCAGGGAAAGTATGTCAGAAAAACCTTTAGGTTTCTTTTACATATAGGTCTACATATAGATCTACTAATTATTGCACATAGAGTAAGAAGCAATTAATCATTGGAGGTTTACATGACTGTACTGATGTAGTTCTATAGCAGCCTATATATGGCAAAGAAACAAATATATTTTGATTCTGTCTCCCCTCAGTCAGTGTTGAGGGCTGTGTAAATTGTTAATCTAATGTAGAGCTTGATAATTCAGTACTGTCAAAAAACCACTTTTAAAATCCTGTTAAAAGAGAGTATGGATTTGGATTTAACTTACAAATTCTACTGATTTTGAAGAGTCAACTGAAATTTATTGAGCTGATTGTGTTACTTTATAATGGCTTTTGACTAAAATAAAGTAAAAAAACCCAAAATCAATAAAATTGGAGTGAAGCATGTGTTTGACAAAGCAGATTACGTTCTTTGGTTTTTATTAACCACCATTTTTCTTTTCATTGGAGTATCTTAGATATGCTTATGTTCTGCTTTAAGTCGCTAACATCTGAGCATACTTAAGTGTAACCAATTCAAAACTTGAATACTTTTTTCTGAATAAAATTATCTGTTACACAGTAGGACAATCTCTTGATTTGTCTTACGTGTAAATGGCACTGAGAATGCAAGCACGTATTAGTAACTGACCACTCAAGTAGTTCAAACAGCATAGAATTACTCCCATCTACTTTGATTCCATTAGGATTCTAGGCTTATTTTGCAGGATATGGTCTTGAAAATAGAAGAAAGCAATTTAAAAACTGATGAGAAGAGGAAGTCAGATTCTAAAGATAAGCAGCAAAATAATTCTGGTTTATGCATTTAAATGTCTTCACCTTGCAGCCTGAAGTGGGCAGAGGAGAGCTCTCATCTGTGCTTCTGTGAGCATAGAGAACAGTAAACAGGATACTCTGCACATATTTCTCATCACTGGGGTTTTTAACCCAGATCTTTTGCTGTAAGATCTGAATGGAGCTGGAGAGTAGCAGAAGAATCCTTTAAAAAAGGATTGTTGAAACTGAAAACTTTTACCTGTTCCTCATATAGGTGGGTGAAAAATATAGGAAGACTTTGGATTTTATGTGCATTTCAAGGTAGCCAGAAGTTTCTCAGTATAAATCAAATCAAATGTGTTTTAAAATGGGCTAAAGTAAACAGGAAAGATAAAGTTGTTAATCTGTAAAATTGCACAATATGCTTTGGCATCAGAACTGAAAAAATAACACATGTCCAGTTTTGAAACAGAGTGCTGTGGTAGTTCTTGAGAAATTCAGAAAGACTTTTTTTTGTTTGTAAGGATGAAGTAAAACTGCTGAACAGATCATGATACCTTAGTCTTAAAGCTGACCTTGTTTTTATTAACTGGTGTACCAAAATTACATACATAATCCTCTCTTATATTTCCTAGTGTCTATAATGACATAAAATTATGTTTGTAAACATAACAACTAAAAAGCAAAATAAAATGTAAGAGGAAAGCTCAATAGAAGATGAATAGTAATAGGATTGACAAACTTCCCGTTTCTCCTCAGGTTAAATTGTGGAAACTGCTTTTTCTTAAATTTCAGTTCCTTTTTTTCCTCCATTCTTGGCACAATATATTTTCCATTTCCAGCTATCTTTGTAAAGTGTTATCTTTGTAAAAAATGATCACTTCTCTTACTTAGTAGCAGAAAAGATTTTGGGCTTAAAAAAAAAAGAAAAAGAAGATGTATTTTGACTTCAAGATGCCAGTTACAAGGACAGGAAAAAATCAGTTAGTATTGAAAATCTGGTGGAAGACTGATATCTGTATGTCATTCCAAAATAAAATAAATCCCTGGCTGAGTGTCTTGTAAGAGACTGCTGACAAAATGTTATCATGGGATGGTGACTTCAACTGCATTGTTAAGGGAATAACTATGGGAAAGAAAACTATTTGGAATCTTACTTCATAACATGATGAAAAGTCTTCTGCTAATGACAAAATTGGTAGTGAAATTATTTATTGAGCAGTGAAAATTGAACCTTCAGTGGGAAATAACAGTGGGTAGTGTAATACTTGGTGATAGGTACATTTTTTGTGTTAGCATAGTGTTGGAAAGAGTAGCTACAACTATTAAATGAGATGTAATGAAGTATTTGGTAACAAGAACCAAACATAGTTAAGAACCGTTTTACGAAAATGTCTCATCAAAAATGGAGTCAAAATCTAAATTATATTTTTGTATTATTTACATAAGCATATTGCTTACTATTCTATGGTAAATGGTTTTGGGAATCTCCCAGATATTTTACAAATTAACTGTTCGGTTTCTTTGTTGTTTGTATTCAGTGTTTGATCAGGAAAATGTAACTGATTGAAGAGAAAACTATCAGAGTAGTACAGCTTCTGTGCAAATAAAATGAAGAGTGTTGTTAATTTTTATCATTAAAAGAAAATGAAGAGAGGCCTCTAGCAGAGGCTCACAGAACCCAAAATATTAAATACATTAAATATATTAAATATAACTTTCAGCCCATGCTTTTAATCCTGTGTCATACTAAACAAGGAGGTGTTAGAGCACACTTTGAAAAGTTGTGGAGGATAGTTTATCAAGAAGTAATTCTTACACAGTTCAGTTGAGATTGACTGATGAATGATTCAAAATAAGGAATAAACAGACAAGGAGAAAATCCATTGCTAAGAAATGGGGATTTTAATAAAAAAGATCATACAGATTGTACTTTGGTACATGAACTAAATGCATTTTAAAATACTTTAAAAGAACAAGTTAGTCTAGACTGCCCACTGCATTTTTTTTGGTTACAGTTTGTTTATTTTATTTTATTTTTTTTAATATAACTGTCAGGGACAGCCTACTTTCAGAGTTGGTTGCTATTCTTGTCTTTTTTGTATAAATCTGTCATGCTGGTTGCTTCAGTTTCAATGCTTTAAAGGCTATAAGAAATCAAAATTGATTAAATAAATCTTTATTAGCAGAGACATATACTTTGGGCTTGTTTTCCCTTTATATTCAGGAAATATATACAAGATTATTTCCTTATACTCCTCTTCAAATCCTGCATATTTGAACATTTTGTGTTTCAATCCCTCCCTTATAACAGAGGGGAACAAAGAACATTTTTCCAGATGTTTAGTGACACTCCACAGTTTAAAAACTGGTGTCCCTAAAGGTTGATATAGAAGATGTAGGAGTAGACTAAAGCATAAAACAATGTCATCATGCCACTGTTTCTGTGCACAGTGCATTCCTAGCTTGAATGAATGCTTTATGTATTTTTTCAACTTCTCCGTGTTCTGCCCTGTCTGAAAGCTGTGCAGTACAACTGGGGAAGGCACAAGAAAGCACAGCAAGAGGAGGAGAGATTCATATGGATGAATCTTAGAGAATGACTAAGCGTTTTTAATGCTCTTCAGGCTGAAGGCCTGTGGGTTGACCATCTCATGCAAATGTATATTTTGTGGGTAAAGGATGCTGGAGATGCTTTTCTCTTGCTTGTCTTTCCTCTAATATCAACCCCCACAAGTCCCTTGAAAATCAACCTGAATTAGGGAATAACTTTGACATCCTACAGTGGGAAGCTGGTCTTTCTGTGTGCTTTTTGTAGCCACCTGATTTCAAGGCAATGTTACTCTCAAGAATAAGCTGTTAATAATTTTAAATTTTATAGTTTAGTTTTTAGCTTTTGTCTAAAAAGGATACTGACCTTCATGAAAGTGTGTTTTCATTCTCTGTTGCTTTTGTAATGATGTGTTAAACTTAATATGCAAGGTATTATTGTGGTCCAGTATTGGCCTTTGGAAAGTCAGACTTTGGGCCCTTCTGGTAAGACCTGTGTTTTATTAAATTTTCACTTTCTCAACTTGGGATTTTTTTTTTTTTGTAGTTAAATTTTGGAATCAGATTGACTCAGACTAAAATTGGATTGAAAAATAATTAGCAGAAACAGACAACTCTTTGTTTTAAGATGTGAGAATTATTCATCAGCTTAGAGCCTTGGTAAGGATCAGGTTGAATTCTCTAGCGCTGTAGAGACTGAAGGGCTATTTTTGAAAAAGTAAGTGACAGTGCTTGGCTGAATGCTCTCAGGTAGCAGTAGGTAAGATCAGTGCAGTCTGTGACTGGAAGTAGGACAGACATGTTTTAGTGTTTTAACACTGCTGAGATTGACAGCTGGAAAGAGCCTTGCATAGCACTTTTAAAAAATCAAATATTCAGAGAAAAGAGAGTGAGAACATGCAGTGAATTCTACTTATACCTCTTTGAGCTATTTTTTGAGATAAAGTTACTGGTGAGAGGTGGATTACATCAAATGTCTTACTGACAAAAATTGTGCAAAACCCCTTCTGCCACTTTCTCATAACACTGAGTGGGCTTCTCTTCCCTCTTTGAATTGTTGTTTTTTTGTGACTTATCAAAACAATGGGGAGGTTGGGAAACTATTTTGTGGAGCAGTAATAATATATTTGCCATTATTGGTATTCCTTAGTCACCTTTTTTCATATCCCATAAAAACATAGTGGGGGGGATGTAACAGTAACAGCAGCGCTCTTGGTTAATGTCTTTAAAGTTGTTCCATGTTTGCTAATTTTGCTATGGCTGCAGGAGAGATGTGTTTACACCAGTCAAAGCTATTGTAACTAATAAGGTGGTGCTGACAGACACGAATTCCTACAAGTGGATTTTATAAGCTATCTGGGCACTCTTGGTATGTGCTCAGGCTCTCTGCCTGTTCGGAAGCTCATACTTCTCCATTTTCCATGTGGTGAAAATAGGTTGCCTATATAGCTTAATATGGAAGTACCTATATGTAACTAGGGGGTACAATTTTCTGTTTGCAGTGTAGGTACACTAAAATCTGTCCATATTTTAACAGTCTATCTTAATATATTACTTTACATTTCTCTTGATGCAAGTCTGATGAGCAATAATTTATACCAGTCATTAGGATTCTCCATAACAGAAGACAACCCAGAAAGGCTTGTGTAGCTAGCACATATCGTGTGCTGGCAGATATGAGAACTATTCAGCTAAATATTAGAATTAAGGAGTAAATATTCTTCCCTGATTTCTTGATATATGTGATGGCCTTTAACTACCATTGTTCTCTTCAAGAAACCTGGAAGTTGTTTACTCTGTTTGTTTCACTGTGTGTGTATATTTATCTGTAATACACAGAGGAGGCATTGTGGTATTTTTCATCATTTGGCATTGTGGTAGGACCTAGAAGCATCACTGTGATTAAGATTCACAGGCAATGCATACTGTAAATATTTTGCTGAAAGTTGCTCTGTAGCAGTGGAACTAAGTTCCATACAGACTTTTCTCATAGTTACAATTCTTTACTTCATGTGCTGTCCTAGACTCTTCTTATTTGTAATAAAAAAGGCACTATGCGCTGCTGCAGTTCAGACTGATTCAGAGCTTTCTGTGGTGTTTGTGTAGCTTTTGAGTCAGTCAGTGTAGAGAGCTTGAACTCACGCTGCTGCCTTTGCTCAGCAAGAACGTGAAATTGTGTCTCTTCCCTCTGCTATGCTATTGAACTTGGTGAAACTCATGGGAACTTAGTGTTTCAGAAGATATTATTTCTCAGTTTATTTAACTGGATCTGGTGGTGAACCGATTCAGTTAGAGGGATGGAGATGAAAGGAAGAGGGGGAAGAGGCAGGTGGACAGTATGAGTCATGCATGTGATGTTTGCTTGGGAAAGCAAGGCTAAAAAGGTCCAAGTATAAGGCAGGCAGATGTGTGCAGTGGAATCATAGTAATTTGTCTGGGACTCTTGCATAACACTTGGAAATACATTTTTTTGTAAACTTCTGTGATGGTACTGTATTTTTTCTTAGACCCTTATATGAGGCTGGTAATATGTTATAGATGATGCACAGATCAATTCTGCAGCATTTGAAGCAATGGTCAGTGAATGTACTTGAAAAAATGCAGAAAATACTGTTTGTATATAGCTTGCTCTCTATATCAATAGGAGTAGATGAAGATTTGGTTTCTGAGGTGGAGAGGTGAAAAATGCATATAGCTTGGCTTAAGGAGAATAAATACAGTAATATTTATATCAGTGTGAAAAATGTTAGAATTTGTCCAAAGGAGGAGTAGAGAGCATGGCTTATGAGGGGCAGCTCAGGATACTGTTTGCATGGCTTAGATGAAACGTAGAAGTGATGTCATTGCTGTTTACAACTCCCTTATGATGGGAAACAGATAAGGCGGTGCTGATCTTCTGGTGTCCAGTGATAGGAGGTGAGGGAGTTGCATTAAACTGTTTTGATTTGGTTGGTTAATAAGAAATTCTTTGCTGAATCATGGAATGGCATATGTTGGAAAGGATCTCAGAAGTGGGGACAAGCACTGGAACAAGCTCCCCAGGGTCATAGCCCCAAGCTGTTTGCAAGAATAAAATAGAGTACAATATTTCAATTGGCAGGGACCTACAGTGATTATCCAGTCCACCTGCCTGAGCCGTTCAGTGCTGACAGCTAGGTAAACTGTGTTGTTAAGGGCACTGTCTGAATGTCTCTTAAATACTGACAGGCCTGGGGCATAGACCACCTCTCTAAGAAACCTGTTAGTGTTTGACCACTTTCTCAGTGAAGAAATACTTTCTAATGTCAGGTCTGAACTTCCTGACTCAATGTTGAACCATTCCTACATGTCCTGGCACTAAACAACTTGGAGAGCCGACTAGTGCCTCCCTCTCCAGCTTCCAATCGGGAGACCTGCTACTGGTACATTCAACTCCAGTATCCAGATCGTTGATATAGATATTGAACAGCCCTGGCCCTGGAACTGAGCCTTGAGGAGCACCACTGGGACAGGTCGCGTGTAGTCCCATTTGGTACTACACTTTGAGCTCTGCCCTTCAGACTGCTCATCCCACAGTTGGGCAACTTGTCCTGAAGGATGTTCTGAGGAGCAGTATCAAAAGCCTTGCTAAAATCCAGAACTGTATCTGCCACCTTCCCTTCATCTGCAAGGTTACTGGCCTTATCCTAGAAGGATATAAAATTGAACAGGATCATTTCAAGATCACAGCTGCCAAGACGGCAACCTACTGTCACATCCTCCACGAGTCCTTCTGTATTCACAAATAGCAAGTCTGGGAGGGCATCTTTTCTAGTTGACTCACTGAGTACCTGTGACAAGAAGTTACTCCTACAGACTTCAAGAATTTCCTTCCTCATCACAGTGGTAGGGTGTTCTTGATTTATATTAATTGAAATCTTTTATAAGGGCAAGGGCTACAAATTCATGGGTTTCCCCTAAATTGCCTTGAGAATAATTCATCAGTGATTATATCCTGGCTGGGGTATCAGTTGTAGACACCCACTGCAACAGCTCCTTTTCTTCCATACCCGTAATCCTCAGGGGCTCTCAATCACATCATCACTAACTGTAAGGCTGTGCAACCAAACCTTTGCTCACAAACAGACCAATTCCTCCACTTTGCCTGCTCTGCCTATTGCTCCTGAACAGCCTGTAGCCCTCCATCCCAGTGCTCCAGCCATGGGACTCATCCAACCAAGTGTTACGAACACGGATAATATAATGGTCCTGGGAACTGACCAATCCATCCTGTTCAGGACGCATTCAGGCAGTGCTCTGAGATACTTTTAACTTTATGTTAAAATATGTTTAACTTTTATGTTGCACTGCGTGGTGTCAGGAGTTGGATAGGGTGATCCTCAGGGGTCTCTTCTATCTCGGGATGTCCTGTGTTTTAAGAAGAGTTACAGTTTGCTTTCCAGTTCAGTTCTCTGTCGGTCTGCTTCAGGGTTGGCAACTTGGAACTTAGTAACAAAATATTTATAATGTATCAGGGACGTTGAAGTATCTCTGGAGAAGCTGTTGGTTTGCTGTCAGGAAAACTAGTGCTTTGTCCTGTAGTCAAGGCCTCATAAACCTTGGAGGAGGAGAGTGCTGAAGCTGAAATTCTACTTCTGTGAAAGCAGATCCTAAGGAAGCCACTACTGTATCCATACCCACCAGTATGTACTGTGGCCTTGGCAAAAAGATGAGAAATTAAATGCTCCTATATCCTTGACTGTTCTAGCTGGTCTGAAGATCCACTCCCAAAATTATGTTGATGAAAACAAAAAGTATGAGAATATTCTCATAGCTTTCTTCTAATTTGTTTTGTTTGAGTATTTAATTAACAAGTTTTGGTCCTTTTCCAGATCTCTCAGCCTCAAGTAATTCTCTTTTTTGGGGGGGGATACTTGTAAGCTGTTCTTAGATCAAGGAGTGAGGGATATTGTAAGTTGAAGATGGTTTTGGTAGTACATTTGAGTTTTAACAGGAGAAACAAAACATTCTGCTGGCAGAAGATATCTGGGGGTCGTGGTGGACATGAGGTTGAACATGATGCAGCACTCTGCCGTGGGGGCAGAGAGGGTGGCTGGTTCCTGGGCTGCATTAGGCAAAGGATGTCTGTCAGGTTGAGGGAGGTGGTCCTTGCCTTTTATTCAGCACTGGTGATGAGGCCACATCTGGAGTGCTGTGCCCAGTACTGGGCTACTCAGTACAATGGCGACACAGATGTGCTGGAGACAGTTTAATTAAAGGCTATCAAGATGGTTAAGGCACTGCAGCACTTCTACTTAAAAAAAAAAAAAAAAAAAAAGAAAAGTTTCCAATATTCACTATTAACACAGAGTATGTCCTGCAGTTACAAATGTTTTGAACAGTACATTTCACTGTCCTTTCAGGTTTTCCAGATCTGTTTGTATAGGTGATATTTATGTGCCTGATGAAATAGGTATTTTTTAAATATACATATTTTAAACTCATCAATACTTAAGGAATTGGAGTAAGTGCTTAAAGGATCAGAAGGAATCTTATAATCTTGATAAGTAGCTAAATATTCTGTTAAATAGTTTCAAGTTATTAGCTTTGCATTTTTGTAAACTATCCTCCATTTTAAGGTAGAGACCTACATTTCAGTCCATCAGTGTTTGTCTGACTCACGTTTAGCAGTAGGTACCATAGAAAATAATTTCTTGCTCAACAAACAATGGTCTTTACTACAATCCTGTCCTAGAAGTGCTATCACTGTGTGTTTCCATTGTGTGAGAAGTAAAATCAGTGCTCTTAGCATTATTTTAAATAATCAGGGAAAAAAATATTTCCATTCCTAGTATTCTCTAAGCTATTAAACAATGACTTAAGCTACTATTTATAATACTTTTACAAATGGTATCTCATAGTTGAGGAGGCTGTTCAGTACTACTCACAGCATCTTACAAATTTACTGGCTGATTATTAAACTTATTCTATGCTTTATGAGTCTGAATACATTTAGTACCATCTTTTGCTTTCAGTTTAAGCGTAGAACTATTGCTTGTTTTCACAAACACCTTGTTTTCACAAACAAGTTGTTTTTCTGAAAGTTAATAATCTTTCCTCATTGAGCATATAATCAAATAAATTAGGATTTGTAATGTTTCAGGTTCTTTAGTTTCATGCATAATTTCAAGACATAGGTAGAAAACCTGATAGTAAGCATGCATGCTACTTTGTTCCATTCTTAAATATTTTTTATTTTGTAACATGTGGGTTTCATGTGTACTTTTTTGTTGAATAATTAAAATATCTCCCAGAAAATTTTTAGATTATATAGGTATAAAATGCAAAGAGAAAAATATACATAGGACTGAAATTTAAAGGTAGTAAAGGTGAAAACAACAAAAAAATAAGGGGTTAAAAAAACAGGAAGTATTTAAATTCATGCAGATAAAGTATGGAATTGGCTGCTTGGGGCAAAACCAGAATACCAGAAGATGTGGAACTTGGTTTAGTCTGTGAAAAAAAAAAAAAAAAAGAAAAAAGTAATATTCTAGTGTCATATAAACAGATCTATTAAGTTAAATTGAAAGAATCCAAGACATTCAGGGTAAGGCATCCAGATTAAAAATCAAAGGTTAGAGGTGCTTGAGTAACTTGGACTTTGCTTTTCTCTCATATGTCTAGCAGGAGTCACACATTGAAGCACTGTTTACTGGGCTTTGCTACTGAACCATTTCTTTCAGTGTCTCTGTACGAATGACAAAAACCCACCTGCTGCTTAATGGTGCTTCATTACTCCACAGTTCTTGTTCAGTTCATTTACTTAACTTCAATTAACTGAAGCTTGTCAAGGCTTTTATTTGACACCGAAAAAATCTCTTCAATGTTTTTGCAACTTCTAGTAATTTTAAGTGGGACTTATTGCCTGCTTAACTATTACAATGTGTTTATTTACAGCTTTATATATCCTTTTAAAAGTCCTTGACAGCTAGAAAAATTTGTAATGTGAAATAATTAAAGCAACAGTATATCTAGGCAATATTTTCCTTTTCTTAAAGTTTGTTCTTATGTTCAAACAGTTTTAGTTCCCTAAGAGTGAGTGTAACAGAGTGCGTATGTGAAAGGGTTCTTCTAAGTGGCTGAAGCATGTCAAGATACCATTTTGCCAGCTTTATGAGTATTTTAAATTCTAGCATTCTACTGAAAGGAATCAAACCAGCAAGTATTTTCATTAACTGTATAAGATGTCCATGAATATAGCTTTTTACTGGAAGCTAATGTTCACAGGAGTAAGGTTGTTTTTTCTTCCCCCACTTCCCCCATACACCAATTTCTGATTAATTAAAGCTAATACCTTGGCCTACATGATGTCTTGTCTGTATCCCTAGTCCATTGCACCTAAACCAAAATTTGTGTTGGGCTTCACTGTATATTGCTGGTTAACATATATTTGTTCAGATAAGGGAATGGAACTGTGGACTTTCTGAATTGGCCTGAAATAGTAAATCTTAGAAGAGGAGAACGTCTAAAATGGAGGAGGAGAGATGAAATTTTTGTGAAGAGCAAGTTAGTTTTGTCTTCACCATGAAGCAAATGTTCAGTGGTTCTCAGAAGGCCCTAGTGGTGTTTGTGATAAATATTTCCATTGCTTCTTAAAGTGGCATTTGGTTTGTGGTAAGGTTTGTGGCATTTGAGGAGAGAAAACTTTAAGTTCTCTCTTTGCCAAGGTGTAAATATTACTGTAGTTTTAACTTTTGATGATCAGAACTATCCATATAGGGAATGCCAAGTCTTAGATTTTTTTTTTTTTTGGTTAATGTTGCAGAGGGCAAGAAGAATTGTAGAAGTGACTTTACCGTCTTGCTCAGTGCAAGAAAGGCCAACACATTTTTGGGTCTACAGATGTTATTTCTCCAGATCTGTTTCAGATCTGGTTTGTGTTTGTGCATCTCAAATTACTCAGGTGAAGGTTTCCTGATGGCAAAGGGAAAAATCCTTAATTTTTAAAATAATAGAATTACTGGTTCTCTCTGGAAGTGATACAGTTTTGGTTCTTTTTTTTAAAAAAAAACCCAGTTAATTAGACATGTGTTCAATTAGCTGTGGCAAAATCATCAGCATTTTTAATGTTGATAAATAGTGAAATGGACTTTTCAATCAGAATTACGTTGAATAAAAATTCTGGAATTTGAAAGTCTAAAATGAAGAGAAATTTATCAAGAAACTTACTTGCATCTGACACAAGAAAAGGCACTTTTTCCTTTTTTTGTTCCCTACTTCTTATTTTTACATCAATAAACTTGCTTCTGATCCTATACTTGCTGATTTTCATTGGTGTGGTAACTCCCTTCCCCCTGCCCCAGCCTTGTTTCTTTGGTGGAAGAAGAGGGCCTGGAGGCAGGACTAGAAGTGTGGATGATTTTCTGTGCTACCCAACAAAGTGGAACAACTGTCTTTTCCTGCAAGATGCTCACACAGGGTTGCTTTGTCACCCTGCATGCTCTCCCATGGGCAGAGTTTCCCTAGAATCTTTCCTTCCCATACCTCACACAGAAGATCAGAGCAGCTACAGGACAGAGATTCTGACACCTGCAGCCTCCTAAAATCACTGTTCACTTCTCCAACATTTAACATTAATTGACCTTTTCACATTAATGAATTAAAGTCGAAAAAAAAAATTAACTGTTTTCTGTGATGGGGTTTTTCATGTGTTATAAAATGATATCACAGGTAATTGGACAATACTATCTCGGTACTTCTTTTTGTCTTATTCTTGCTTGATTCTTGTGGTGTCGTAGGGGTAAGGAAGTGGTTTTCTCTCTTGGTGGGTGTACTCTTTTATGTCTGAGTGCCTTGATTATTCATTAAATATCTCCTCAATTACTCGTTCACAGCATCAGGCAATTTATAAATGTGTGCTTGCTGCTTCAGTGATACTTCTTAACTTTCAGCTTTACAAGAAATACCTGCACTAGATGCACTCATTTCCAAATAAGTAATGCAATTTAAAATGTGCCTGCTTAAATTCTTTGAATAAGTAATTATTCTACTAATGATTAAAAAATAAATAAATATTCACTGTTGTTGTTCCCTTGGATTCCTGATATTTTAATAGCATTTTGAGATTTGGAGAGTATTGTTCACAGAAGTATAAATTTTATAAATGTTATTGTTAACAAGACTGACTTCCATGAAACTGTTGATTCATATGGATTAGGAAATGATCCTTTATTTTTTTAATAGACTTCTGTGTTGTCCATTCCATGGTTTTGCTTGTGTCTTATTTTGTCCTAATCAATCTGTAGTTACCCAAAATAATATATACAACTGAGGTAATATTAAAATATCAGCTGTAGGAGTTAGTAACTAGATTGTACTCTTCCAGTTGATGTAACAGTTATGTTTGATGAGGGTGGTTTAGACAGAAGGGTTGTGATCACTGTGGTCTTCATGAGGCTCTCCAGAGTCTCTCAGTGAATTTTTGTTGTCCAGGAATTTTGAGGCTGGGTGTGACATTTGTATGTGTTGGTGAAACAGTTCTGAAAGTAAAACTTCACATCCTTCAGACCAATGAAGTTTAACCTAGAGCTTGAATAAAGAGGTGTGTAGCAAGTTAATATTTGGGAATGTGTGGTGATTGTAGCCTTGTCAGAATTAATCCCCTCATTTTCAGAAAGATTATAAATACAAAGATGGTGACTCTTATATTGCTATATGTAATCCTCTCTTTAAGATTATGTAAAGATAACCTCAAAGATTTAAACCCTTTATTGACATATTCAAGAGCCAAACTGGGAATTTATTTTGAGAGATAAGAAAAAAGGGATTTAGGGATGGGAAAAAAGAAGTTTGTCTGTGATGCAAGAAAACAGTAAATATTGCCCCTATGACATAGTGTTCCCTTATCCATTAGCGGTAAAGGCTTGCATTATTTCAAATATTACTTTTAAAATGGTTTAGTTTAAAAATCCTCATCTCTCAGTGTTTCTTCACCATCTGTTTTTTCCTTTTCATGGAAACTTTTTTGTAAATTATATCAAGAAAATGCATGTATTTTGCTTTTGACATTACTCTGGATGTGAAAACTACTCAGTCCTCCTAACGAGTATTTTCACTTTGCTTGGTCTAATTGCCATCCCATGTATTTCTGCAGATCAGACAATGTGTTTAGTTGAAATTTTGTTTATTTTTGGCCGTGCAGATATAATTCCTTCTGGCTCATCAAGATGGGAGGTTACTAGTCCTTAAAACTTCCAGATTCTCAGTATTAGAAGAATCCCTAGAACTTTCAGAAATCTTCCTCAGCTTATAAAAGGTTTTACTTCTAGTAAAATAAAAAAATTATGGTAGTCCCATCTGCATGTAAGTCTATCAGTTCTTCTACTTAAGAGACTTCTTTGTTGTCTGTGCTTAGTTTCATTCAGTATATGCATGGTCTCTCTGCAGCAGCCTTGCATCTCAGAAACCCGAGATTTTTGGTAACATTTATGTCAGCACTCTTTACTTCCAGTCTTTCTTAATTTTGGACTGCTCTTTCATGGTATATTATCCCAAGAGAGTATAGTTTCTTTTTCTTGAGTATGACAATCTGTACTAGTACATAACAAAATGCCAATTATACTGTTTCTGTCAGCACTGCAAACAGTTCTGTGATAGAGTTCTTGTCCAGCATCTCACCTCACCTCTGCCCCCTGCCATGTCTGCACCAGTAATTTTTCTGTCAAAGGTTGAAGGGCCAAGTTTTGGATTATGCTTCTCTTTTTTAAGTACAGCAGCATTTGTCATATGTTCAGACCAGCCTTTAGGGACTAATAGACATTCAAAGCTCTAGATAAAATTGTTTATATTGTACAATGTAGTTTGGATGACTTTTCTTCTTGAAGGCTTTGTTTTCCGGAGTAAAAAAACAAGTTTGACTAGAAGTGAGTATGACCCAACGGGCATCAGACAGTGAAGAATCTTTTGTTTGGTTTTTAAAAAATATTAACATTAGAGTGATTTTTTGGATCTTGAATGAAAATGACAAATACTGTAATGTGAGAAGGCTGTCTCCTGAAAGAACCAACCTGCATCTGAGCTGATTAGGCCTGTTAATTTAAAAATGTTAGTAGCTGAGTTAGTAATGAAAATAACGGATGACTGAAGCCTTAAATAAACTTAATGTTTCCTTTCTCCTTAATTCCTAACCAGTTCTTGATTTCTAATGAGTTAAGAAAGGATGAGTGAGCTGCAGCTGTTAGAATCTTTGGAACATGATGAAAACTGTTCTTTGGAGCATGATGAAAACAGAATCAGTTCAACTAGTATGCTCTGTTCAGTAAAGCCTTTTTCAATATAAACTATGACAGAAAACTTTATGTATTGTTGATTAAAACCTATGTTTATTTTTTAAAGTTTAAATGTTTTTTTAAAAACTTTCCTATGTTTTAGTGTGTTTTTCTAAATAATATTTGACATGCACTTCAGTGTTTCGTTTACAACGTACTGAAAATGTGGAGCTGTAGTCATTGCTTAGGTGTAAATGCACCTAAGTGTACCTTATTGGCAAGAATATAAAATATATTGCTGTTACAGAAATATTAATATTAATTCTACAGGATCAGAGCAGAACATCAGGGGACTGTTGTTGTGGTTTGCAGTCATGAGGTTACAGCCCCTCAGCCAACCCCAAGCCTAACTTTGTTTAATCTCCATCAGCTATTGAGATCTCCCTCACAATGCAATAATTTCTCCCAGGCATCATGGTAATTTTTTCCTTAAGAGGAGAGATGCAAAACTAAGTGTATTGAATTCTTTCTTCTCTGTTATCAGAAGACTGACAAACGTGGTTGCCAAATGCAGTTAGCAGCTTAGTAGCTAGCAAAGCCAGAAACTCAGGTTTGGGCAGGTGGTATTACTTGCAAATAAACCAGCACATGAAGTCTGAGGAGATTATGCAATGAAATGTCTACTTGAGGATTCTGACACTAATTTTTTTTTTTTTGCTTTACACATCCTTGATGTAAAGTTAAAAAAAGCACAAAACTCATCCAACCAACCAAATAAAAACCAACCCCCCACCTCAGCATTTTAGATCTACATAGGTTAAACATTTGAAGGAAAGAAACAATAATAATTTCCACAGTATGATGGGGTCACAGTAACACCTTCATTTGTTCATTCACTTCCAGTGTGTTGTGATGGAGGCAGTTTACTTGGGCCCAGTTAGGAGGATTTGTGGATTATAAAATTTAGCTTTTACTAAACAAACCCTCACAAAATAGGCAAGTGGCTTAAAAAAAATTCCTGCAAAGAGACCACAGATTGAAGATAATACTAGTAATATGAATAATAAGAACATGGCAGAGCTGATGCTGCTTCTACTCCTAGCGCGAGCTCTTGGTCAGATGCATGATGAGATAAAACCATCAGCAGTTACATGTGATGAGAAGTCAGCCAAAACAATTTGGTTTATCAAGAATGGTATTTCAAATACGGATGTACATCCGCTATTGGAAATGATGAACGTTGCTTCTTGAGGTATCAGCTGATGATAGTATGAAGACATCACAATTAGCAAGGCATTTAAAAGTAAGCACCTAAAACATGAAGACAGGCATCTACAGGTTTTTTTTCAGCAATGTTGAAGTTGTGATGTACTCAATTCAAGACTTCACAAGATTTCACTAAACTTAGTGATAGACCATTAGAAGCCTCTTTTGAGATTTCTCAGTAGCAGAAGACACAGATACTGTTGGGGAAGCATTTCATCTTGCTGTGGTACTATAAATGTCTGAAATAATACATGGTAAACGTTGTGACAAACTAAAACACATTCTTTTGTCAGCAGATACTGTTGGAAGATGTCTGGAAAACATTGCCAAAGTTCTGACAGAACAAATATCAGAAAAAATTACACAGTGGGAGAGGCTTGCTCTACAGACACTTGGATGAAAGTATAGGTGTTTGTGATGTGGCTCGATTTATGATAATTGCTAGATTCTGTGTCCATAATGAAATTCACAAAGAACTAAGTCATTAGGAAAGGATGTACCAGACAAGAGACATTCTTAAGCATAAATTCTAAACAGTATCTTCTTAAATAACCTAATTTTTTTAAATGGAGAAACTGTACTAAAGTAACCACAGATGGAGTGGCTGATTTGACCAAAGTAAAAAAGGTTCTTGTCTAAGGTTACAAGTTGAACACAACTTGCAGAATTCATTCACTGCATTGTGCATAGGCAAGCAACAAGGAAGTTGGAGCCATAAGTGCACAAAGTGCTGTAGGATGTCATTATTGTGGTTCATTGTATGAAAACAAAACCTTTAAATAGTAGAGTATCTAACATAATCTCTAATGACACTGGGTGTGACCAGGAAGATCTTGTGTACTATGTAGAGGATCACTAGTTATCATGGCAAAGTGCTTAGAAGAGTTGTAAAACTTGAAGATTAATTACATGTTTTATCTCACAAAAAAACAAGTGTTACGAATTTCCTGACCTGTTTGGTGATAACAGTCAGCAGTATGCTGACTATCAGTTATTAAAAAAAAAATAAAGACACTTAAGACACCGTCACTTGAAGGTCAAGATGGTATTTTAACAAGTAAGAAGCCTATTGCTTTTTGAAATAAACTGATGCTATGGAAAAAGCATTTTGAAAATAGATGTTTTGAAATGTTTCCTTGTGTGATTTTTGTTGCCAGAAAAGATGTGTCATCTGTAAAACCTTCCACATTTGAGCACTTAAACTTGGAAGCAGAATTCCTTATCTGCTTAAAAGTCCTCCCAGTTAAATGTTTCAGAAGCTGAAAATTTGATAGAAGTATAAAAATGTGCCTTCCATTGGTTTACAATAACAAGTGATTGATATCAGGGAAGATGAAAATTTGTAGTCATATTTCAAGAAAAAGCTTTGCATAATTAGTGGATGGAGATGCAAAATGAGTGTCATGATTTAGAAAGTGTAGCCAGTGATGTACTTTGATTTGGATGTACATATCTCTGTAAATTGTGTTTTCTAGCTATGACAGCCAATAAACTGAATTTAAAACTAGGCCTTCAAATCACTGTATTACGAAGTGCTAAGTCAGCATTTTAAAAAGTGCTGAAGCATATTCAATCACATGGCTCTCACAAAAGCAACACAACTTTTTTTTTTTTTTTTTTAGTAAGAGCAGAAAGATTTTTTTACCATTAAAAATACTTAAAAATACTGGTTATTTAATTTTAATTTCATCCTTTAAAATTTCTGGTTTTATATGTTGTAGTATATATGGAACGTATTAGTAAAGTGGTACATATATCTAATTTATAAACACACGTATTGGGGGTATGTACTCAAAGTTCTCGTAGTTATAGAAGTGCATGATCAAAAAGGTTTGGTGACAGCTCTTCCAATATTGTTATTGAAACCAGTTGTGTTCACAGAAGCAAATATGTGGAAGTTCACCCAGATCAGGGAAAGTCTATTTCGCATGTATAGTTCTTTTCTTGTGAAAAGTAGTTGTCTGATAGAAGCAGAATGTTTTATTTCTGGATGTGAGTCAGGTGTAGTAGTTCAGGAGGACAGGAGTGATGCTGTGTGCATGGGTATGTGCTGGGATGGCCCAGCTGGGATCTGACACACTCTGTTTTAGTGGCTGAGTGGTGAGGTGGGGTGTCCTTGTAAAGTGCTTCCTGTCTCAGTAGATGAGGGAAGTGATTTGTGGGTGGACAGCAGTGGGGCAGGAAGCTGGCGGCAAATGTAGGGATAGAATGCAAACGTTTGAATTGCTCTCCTTACTGGTCGAGTGTATTGTTCTGGTGACAGCTTGGTTTTCAAGCATGTAAATATTTCAAATGTTTTGTTCATTGAAGTTGTTGGTCCTCAGTTTATCTTAAATCAGACCATAAGTATGTCTTCAAGAGAGAGAATTATTGATATATCACAGCTGAATTTCTGTTCTTGCCTTACACAGTTGTTCTAAGCTATGTAAATATATATGTTACTGAAGTGTCTTGGCAACCTTAGAGGTGTAACGTGGGACAAATTTCCAAAGTGATTGCTTTATTTAGCTGCTGTTATGAAATAACGTGTTCTGCTGTACCTAAATAATATTTGGTAACTTCTTGATTAGTTGAACATTTTATTTAATACCTGTAGCTGACATGCAGAGATAAGTACTTTTTAATAAGTTATCTGTTTGCTTTTTTTAGGCTGAAGCCTAAACCTCTGACATGGCCACAGCCTCACCAAGATCTGATACAAGTCACAACTGTAATGGAAGATTACAGATGCAAGTAACAGGCAAGTAGTGATTTGAATCATAGAGATTTTTACAGGAAAACATATGTATTCTACAAAGGCAATCCTGAAAGTGAGTGTTAAAATGAGCTAGTTAATATCTTAATTAATTATATGAACGTTACAGTTAATAATGTGACTATAATATACGTAGATGATTTGGGGCTAAATAGAGATTATACAGTGAGTTGCATGATAGGGTTTGATAAGTCTTCAAAATAATAAAAAAAGGTATTCTGTACAACAGTATAGACAATTGCAAGAAATTTTGCTTGGGAACAAGTGGTTAATGATGTGTTTTCTGAAAAGGGAACACATATTTCTGAAATTCTATTATAAAGGTTGGTGGTTGTAGTGAACCCCAAGCTGAAAATGGGTACAATGTTTTAGTGAAGGTGGAGAACTGGAGGAGATCACAAAATTTGTGATCTAGCCCTTCAGAAGATTCAGTTCTTTCATTACATATCAGGTAAGCCTCAGGTTAGACTTAACAGAATTATGGAATAATTTAGGTTGGAAGGGACCTTTGGCGATTTCCTAGTCCACTCTTCTGACAAAGGCAGGGTTACCTTTGAAGTTGGATCAGGTTGCTCTTTATATCGTCCAGCTGAATTTTCAGTATTTCAAAGCCTGTATATTACCACCTTTCCTTGTGATAAGCCATGTCACTTTGAATGCTTTTCCGTGTATCCTTTTGCATTTTGCTGTGTTGTCTCTTTTTAACTTTTGCTCTGCTAGTTGTCATAGTTTGAGGTGGAAGTAAGCCATCCCAATATCCATAGAAATTTCTGGAAAACAGTCCTGGAAATTTCTGATTGTGCTGGGGACACTTTTTAGATGTTGAACAGGCCAAGTAGATTATGCATTTTGCTCCTGATGGACAAGAACTTGTCAAAGATGTGACAATTGTTGTCAGTCTTAGCTACTGTCTCTGAGGGATGGCAGAAGAGAACTGTGGCTTCCTGGTAGTCTGAAGATAAGCAAAGTGCATCTAAGTAAACAAATTTGATAGCTAGTGTTACAGCAGTTAAAAATAAAAGTGATAATCAGCACATAGGTAAGATACTGTACATAAATACACCTACCATAAATATATATATATATATGTGTGTGTGTGTGTATTTATGTGTATAAGTATTATCTTACCATTGATAACTAACTTGAGCTTTCCAGGGATTTTGAGAAATCTGGTGATGCTGAAGTAAAAATGGACACATGCCTAGGAAAATACATAAGCTATCCTGAACAAAATTTGGGAAAAACATGAGTAATATACCATGTCTTAATAAAGGCTGCATTTAAAGAAAGATGCATCGTGCTGGACGATCCAAAGATGGCCAGGTTATCTGAGAAAAAATATATTGTTGAAGAGTCCCCTGAATGGATATTTTATGAAATTAGATAAGATAGGAGCCTCAAAAATTATTAACCTTATGTAAGGAGCACATTACTCAATGATGTGATGAATCATCAAAACTGGCAATGACTAATAGCAGAGATGGAGCCACCTGTAGATTGAATGCATATATATAACTGTAAACTAACTTATACAAATGACCCTTAATTTCGGATCTGTGTCTACAGAAATGGTAATTTTTTATCCTGTGCTGAGCTCCTCCTTATGTAAATAGTCTTGTATTTTTCTGGTACTGTGACTTTTGACTCCAGGAAATCTGGGTCAGGGCTCAAATGGGAAGAAGTTTTTACAACATTTGTGATTAGTTTTGTGAAGGTTTAGTTCTCTAAACCTAGTCTTTATTGCAAGATCACAGGAATGAATGCCAGTGGCATTCCCAGTAGTGGGAGGCAGAGGAGTGTGGGACTGTAGTATTGCTGACCCACACTGCATATTTATGTGCAGTTTTGTTTATGCTGCTGTAGAAGCTATAATTATTTCAAGAACTATACTTAAAAAGCACTTTTATAAGGGCAGCAAGTATCTTAGACTCATTTTGCAAGCAAAGAATTTGTATGGAGTGGTGACTTGTTTGAGTTTGGACAGATACAACATGTTGTAGGCATGCTTTGCCATCAGTATTTCTTCAAACATTCTTGGTGAGATCTTTTCATGTTAGCTCTTTTGGAAGTCTTGCTGCTGTTATTACTTATTCATAGTGTTTTTTTAGAAGAATCAAAAGATGATCATGGTCTCGTTTTATGTTTGGGGACTCAAAAGTTACTAACAAAACATAGTCAGATAAAAGAGGGGAAATTAAGAGGAAGCTTGAATATTATTACTTAATACCTGTGTTTTAATAAATGTTGTATTTTCCTTTGGAAAACAAATTGTGGAGGAAAGGAGGAAGAAGTAGAGGTTGTCAAAGCTTAAAAATATATCATGATTACAGAAGAAATAATATTACTTGTGTGTGGAATTACAGTTTTTAGTTTTCTACAATCCAGCTTTCATTATCAGGGCTGCAGTTGCCTTTTATGACCCATGCTGCATTACTAAGACTGGGCGTTTCAAATGTGAGGAAGTTAAGTTTGTGCCTTGTATTTGAAACAAGTAAAAGTCCATGGCTAGTACCTTTAGAACCTTGGATGGTTTCATCCCACTAACTTTTAACTGACTAATGTATATGTCTCAAAATACTGCAATGCAGAAATATGTCTCCCTCTCAGTTTTACTAAACTTCTGTGTTGGGTTAGCAAGTACCATAAAGGAAAGGAACAGGGAAGAATTATTTCCAAATGGCTGAAAATACTCAGCTTTGTTTTAGTTTGCGAGTGGAGGGAACAAGAGCCACACCGAAGCAAGGGAGGAGTTAGAAGGCAGAGCCAGCAGGTAAATATAGTTGAGAGTCCATTCTTGTGGTCTTTTCAAGACACAATCTGCCTTAAATAGAATTTAAAATCTTGGCACTTAGGCTGCTGTTGGTTTTCCTAGTGACTTTCTCAGCTGGGCATGGAAGAGGGAGAAGAGATTTATGTTCAGGAGCACAGAAGAACTGACCACTGATTTGTAGGTGAAAATAGCTTCTTTGGTCAGTGGTGTTTCTTAATTTTTGAATATTTACCTGAAACCTTTGAGTTCATCTGCAAAGCTGTTTATACAGGGGAAATTTAAGAGTAGCTTTCTTAATTGTGACAAACTGATTTGTAAACCCACAAATTCAACCATGCAGGAATACAGGCAAAGAAATTAAGCTCTGTATATGGGCTTTGCTATAGAGAGACATTTTGAAACAGGCATGAAATGCATTGCCTTTCGTAACAATATACAACTAAAAAATAAAGTCTGCCTGATACCCCCTCAGATGCATCATCAGATGTATCATACTTAGGCATTTTTCAGTTAAGGAAAGAATAGTGAGAACAATAAGAAAGTAACCTCTGTTATTTCCAGTGTTTATCCCTAAAATAATTGTGCTGTCTCTACAACCAGTCCTGCCAGTATGTGGGGAAAAGAGTATGTGACACATGGTGTCAACTATCTGACAAAGTAGCTTTTGAAAATAAAAGCTACTAATAAAATAAAATGGTAATTTTTTACATTGACTTCTTTCTGTTCAGCAGAAGTAGAGTAGGTGAGGAAAAACATTGCCTGGCAAATTATTTCATACAGTGTGTAGGCAGGACATTTTCTGTTTTTCAGCAACAGTATGCTGTTATAGATAAAGCAATGTATTTTATTAGTTTCTAGTGCCAAACTGAAACGGAAAAAGAATTGGTTTGGAACAACTTTCTACACGGAATTAACTGCAGATGGAGAAATTAAGAAAACAGCAAAATCAAGTAGTTCTTCAAATCCCAAATGGGATGAGCAGCTGACAGTGTAAGTAG
Organism: Passer domesticus; assembly: GCF_036417665.1. Taxonomy (NCBI): domain Eukaryota; kingdom Metazoa; phylum Chordata; class Aves; order Passeriformes; family Passeridae; genus Passer; species Passer domesticus. Next base: position 134,865,306 of record NC_087474.1, read on the forward strand.
ATTTTTTGGTTGTTTGATACTATTTATTAGACAGACATTGCAGGCAAATATTTACTAAGCTTGGCTGCCTACATAGTTTGCTCTGGCTGTTGATGTCTAAATGCAGACGTAAGTTGGTATTTATCTCAAATGTCTCAAATGATTTTTTTTCTGAATCCTTACAATGTTTTGAGAATATTTCTTTCCTACAGAGTGTGTTACTTACATACAGTGGCACTACATGATATAGTCTTGATATTTGTTAGCACTTTGTTTAGCATACATTGCTAGAAAGACTTACTAATTGTAACCATGTAATTCTCAACTTTAGAAAGAAAAAAGTCTCAAGTGGATAAGTAATAGTTACGTAAGTTCACTTCTTCCTTTGAATTTCTCAGTGAAGTGAAGGGATATGCACAGAGAAACTGCAGAGTTAACTCACACCTTACCCTGATACTTGACCATTTTAATCTTCTTGTGGTTTAGTTGGTTTAACTATGCTAGGGGTGTAGATATACCTGAATAGGACTCCATGAAGACCTGTCAGTCATGCACTTGGCCAGAATGCTTTATTCACAAGCAAGATTGTATTGGTTCAGACTTGGGTCTGGGAGCAGCATAGCTCCCATCAAGTGGCGTTGAGCCTGGGCCAGTGCATTTCACAGCATCTGGCATGTCTGTGTGCTGTAGCCCTCTTTGTTAGCAGTAGGAGCCATGCTAGATTCCAGTAAGTGCTGGAGAGAGGGGAGTGGTACATCTTTGGGGAACTCTTTGCTTGGGAACACTTACTTACTCCAGACCTGGTCAGAAGCAAGTAGGTATTCCTGTGCCTCACATCTTGCTGTTTCAGGTTTAGTGAACTTATTAGTCCTTTGCAGTGTTGCAAAAGAGAATAACGTAGTCTTGGACCTGAGGATGATTTCCAGGATCAAGAACTAAAACAACTACAGAACTATCAGTATATTCACAGGGACCTGAGTTTCTCTTGAGGAGGCAGGTTTGATTTGTCAAAATTTGGTGATTTGATAGAAAGGAGGTAAATTGCAACTCATAGTAATGGCAGACTCATTTCATAATGAGTATTGCTTACTTAGGATCCTACCCTTATATTTATTTTTAAGGTACTGGCACACTCTGGCTATTGGAATGATGTTTGAGGTTAAGTGACCTCTCTGGCTTACCAAATTCTCCTCACTTCTATGGGTCAGCAATATATTGGTGTGTGTAGTTGTTGGGGATTTTTTCCTTTACTTTCTTGAGCTGCTCTATTACTAAGATCTCCCTTAGAAGGCAGCCTCTTTAAAATGCAAAATATATTTGCTTGTGTTTCAGCAGAAATGATCCACCTTGTCCAACATGTTCAAGTGACTGTAGAGTTAGTCCTGTAGTTTATATTATTATTCTCACCATTGCTGATACAACTTTCTGTATATATTAGGTCAATGCTGATGGATATGTGGCCTTTGACTTTTTTCAATGCAGTTCTTCTACTCCTGTTTTTCACAGCCAGGACCACCTTTGCAGTACTAGACCCTGTATTACAAAACTTACTCTCCAGGACCTAGCATAGCTTGAGCAGGGGAGAGGTCAATGCCAAAGCTTGTCATAATATTACTGCAATTGGGTCCTTTAACTTCTGTTTCCCTCCAGTTTTTACTTTGGCTTCATCATTTGAATTTTCCCCTCTGATTTCTATGAGTGTGCCTTATGGTTTTATACATATTTGTGGATTCACAAAAAATGTTTATCAACACTTTCATGGCAGGCTGATACCTGCTGAGTGTGCTCTTGCTTGAAAATAGATGCTTTGTTGCTTTTTTCCTTTTTGAAAAATATTTAGTATTTTTCTTTTCAGCGATTAATATACTTCCCACCTTATTCTCCACATTAAATAATGCAAGTTTTTAGCTAGAACTCTGGAGGAATAGGGGAAATAAGCCTTTCATAAATCAAGATCTGTTTTATATATCTGAGGTTTCAGCTGAGTGTAGGTTATTCTGATGCTTCTCAAATTACATAGGCTATCATAGTAATGTACTTTAAGTTTCATCCTGAGTGAGTTATCATAGTGTTTGCAGTTCTTAGTTAAAAATTTCCCCTTGCAATACAATACTGCACTTCATTAGTATCAAGAAATACAATGAGAAAGTGAATAAAGTTCAAATACTCCTAATAACAAGAATGAATTCTTGAAAATCTGTATATATATTTTTAAAATGTATTTTTTATGCAGGCATGTGACTCCACAGACTACGCTGGAATTTAGAGTGTGGAGCCACCACACTTTAAAAGCAGATGCTTTATTAGGAAGAGCCACTGTAGACTTGAGACAAGCTTTGGAAGCACACAATAGAAAATGTAAGTTATCATGAAAGATATTTTGAATAAAGTAAAATTATTATTACTAATCTATATATCAAACTGGCAACCAGACTACTAACTAGACATGAAATTACAACTGATTTTCAGTTGATATCTTTACTTGTCTCTTCTAGAGATGTCTGTGCTATTGAAAGCATTTTAAATGTAACAATGGGATATAATACTTTTGAAACAAGCAGTAGAGTATTAGTTGCTGAAAGTAAAAGCAGAAGTGATTAAATACAATGTTTTATAGTAAAATATTAACCAATTCGATAAAGGATCTGTTTTAGATTTGGTAACAAAAAAATAAATTAAGCTTTCAGAAAAGCTGTGTAATTTTTCATGTTTTCCTTCTCTGGAGTCACTAATAGAAATGCTGGATATTTGTCCCTCATAATTTAGCTGCCCAGAGAGCAATAGAAAACATTGATTAATGAAACAATTGTGATCTTTCTTTTAGTATATTAGAGATTGATTGTTCCATGTAACTTCTAATATTAAATATTTTAATAGAATATATCTGATTTGCTTTTCAAAATTTTTTCTTTAGTACAAGATGGTGAATCCACACTTTAAATTCCACTCCAGGTTGACAGTAGAATTCCAGCTAAACCAGTGTTAACCTTTCTCACAAGTTATATTTATATATAAACCTGAGGTGACTGTTTAGAATGCTGAGGGGGAAGGAGAGCCAAAAAGAAAAAAAAGCTAAGTTTTTCTGATTCTTACAGAAAATTGAAACAGTGGATTTTCTTTAACAGTATTATAATTTCATAATTAGGCAGAACATTTTCTTATGCATAATAAAACTGTATCAGAAGTAACTGGGTTATAATAATGTTAGTCACAAAAAAGTATTTCTAAATACTTTCTACGAATTTCTAACAAAATTTATAACAAATTTCTGACAAAATATTTAACATTTTATTACTGTAGATCCAGGAGAGGTAGGATCTAGCAACTTGACAAATTCTTTTAGGGAATGGTTGACTGAGTTTGCTGTACATTGCACCAAAAGTAATTTATGTGCAATGTTTCTTATTTGGGCAAGTCAATAGTTAGACACTGACTGGATTATCTAAGAATTCACTGGTAGAATAATCTGATTGGTACCCTTCATCCATTGAGTTATACCTGTTCTAAAATGAAGCACTTGAAAGGTTCTTTGCTGATGAATATGGAACAGGAAGTCCTCTAAATGCAGAAATATTAGAATTAATTTGGTTACTTTTTCTGCTAAACACCACGACTATTAAATTGCTGCCCACACACCTCACAGTTCTCTTGCCAGCTCAATTAAGCTGCAGCCAACAGTTAGAACAACTGGTTTAGGAAGAAAACCTATGAAAAGAGCAGAAGTTAAACCAACCACCCTTTGCAAAAATTAAAAAATATGTTAGTTAAACGATTCAGTGCTAGGTTAGTTTCTTCTCGAGATAGTACTGTTTTCCAAAAGGCACATTGCTAAATCAGTAATACTGTAGATTTAAGAGCTTTGTGCTTGCTCTGTGAAGAGAGTTGAAGTCCCTTAAAATCCATTGTAGCACAGCAGTGTGTGTCTGCTGGTAACTGCTGCCCAACTGTGCTGTCACACCTGCTCTTTCAAGTAATAGCTTGGGGGTGTCTGGCAGTAGGTTATGGCAGCCTCCCCTGTTTTCGTGTTTGTTGTTCACTTATGATTCAGGCTTAGAATGAAAAAAATCGAGAAGCTAGTTTAATACATAGAAGTGCCTAGTTTAAATTTAACTTGGAATGCTATCATATGGAGGGAAATATGATGGCATGTCTTTAAAAACTAATCTTTTAATCTGAGAGCACAAATATGAAAAGGTCTCAATCATTTTAACCTGATTAATGTGAACTCCTAGCAACTGTGTTTGGATTTATGACATGTAGCTTTAAATATTGTACTTGTAGCAGTTGATTTAGAGATAATAACATTGCATTCCCAGCATGTTTTACCTCTGGATTATATATGTCTCTCTACAAATGTGTATAGTGCTTGTCAGTCAGATTGAATTATTTTACTGCACCATCAGTTATCTCAAATTTTTTTCAGTGAAAATAGTACCTGATTTAACTTTTGGTTACCTGAGGCATTCTCTCTTACTGTTTAATCCTTGGAGTTGCAATCTGTGAAAATGCTAGTAAGGATTCATTAAAAATAGTTGTAGAATTGAGGGAGGACTCTATGCAGTCTTTGCATTTACTTCTTCCTCAAAGAGATGTTTTTTTCAGTGGTCTTTCAGAATGTGTTTTGAAAGGTGCTATGACAAATTAATATAGGCTCTGGTTGTAAATTGAGGGGTTCCCAGTGACTTTTTAATATTTGGATGTGTGGTTCAGAAGTTGTTTGACTTTAGGCCATCACATATTATGTAAGTAGTGCATAATTTCCAAAGGGCTTAATGGAAATGGCAGACCTAGGAAATCATTAACAGTAAAGTATTGAATCCACATGGATTCTTCAGCATACCTATAGAATATACTATGTAAACAGACAGTTCTTTTTTAAAATAAAGTGTGCATTTACACACAGCAGGTGTAAATATACATACAATACAGCTCCATAGTGATTTCTGCTTTGATTTGAATATCTCTGATGTTTAGTTTTATAGAACTAAACACATATATCACATTTGTGTGTTGAAGGTCTTTTAATATTATTTACAATTTAATTTTTCCTTTATCCCTTCTTTCCTTCTTGTTCCCTACTCACCCCGTTTTCCTCCATTTTTAGTGGAGAAGGTGAAAGAACAACTGAAACTCTCTTTGGAAAACAAGAGTGGCATGGTGCAAACAGGTGAACTGACTGTTGTGCTAGATGGTTTGGTTGTTGAACAAGAATCTCTTACAAATCTCAGTTCATCAGCAACCAGTAAGTTAAAATAATTAAGTCAGATGATAATATTTAGATTAAGATTTCAAACAGATATAATAGAATATTTCTGTTGAATTTGTTTCTTACTGTTCAGTAGAAGTTCAGCAAAATGGCGAGGCTGTACATGAAAGCAGAGATGCTTCAGCAAGAAGTTCATCCAGGTTGGAATTTATTTTTGTGTTTTATGCAATATGAAGTGTATCAGCAAATCTATCAGTTGAAATGCTTGGGTTGTTTGTGTTTTGGTGGGTTTTTTGTTGTATTTTTTTTTATGGTTTTGAAGATGAGATATTTTAGCTGTTGAGGTCTAAATAACGTTGCCACAGGTTTTAGAAACATTATTTGGATAATTACATAGTTTAGTTAAACTGATTTGGAAATCTATAAAAATGCTGCAGCAGAAATTAGGGGAGCAGTGGCTCAGTGTACTTTTGTGTACTTACTCAATCTATTTTCTTTTGCTGCTTAAGAACCATTTCTATTAATGTCTACCAGCCTTTTGCAATGTAGCACCTGAACGGAAGGAAGAGGAAAAAAAAAGCCTGAATTACTTCCTCCTCAGCCTTTGTAAGGTCATAATCAGGAACTTAAGAGACTTGTATTGAGTTACACAAGCAATATTTGTAACGCTGTGGCCAAGGCCTGTTTCCTCCTGAAGTGGCAAGAAAAAAATATTCAGACCAATTAAGAGCCTAATTCTTGGTTTCTCTACCATTCTAACCCACTGAAGGACTGGTTGGAGGAAAGTAGGAATAGATTTTTTTTTGCCCCCTCATCTCTAGTAAGACAAATAGGTCAATTCAGATCAATTTAATGTTACTGGTCTGCTCTGTTACCTTGTGTGAACCCATTTCAGTTTAAGTTATTGTCACTAATGGAGTGAAAAAACATCCAGTTCATATGCATTTGAGTGACAGGGACACATTTGTCCTTGTATGCTTGACTTGATTATTTTTTTGAATTTGTGGATGTTTGTCTCTCTTCCCTAATGGGTGCTCAAGATGATGGAGAGAGAATAAAACAATGCTTCTGCTTTTTCCTTTTTTGTTAGAAAGATTTGGGACTGCTAAAAGTGATTTGAAACACATCTGCATACCATTTTGAAGCAGTAGTAACAATAATTTGTTTTCATTCAGCTATTGTTGCTAGAGATATCTCTCTTACTGGGATCCTGCTTTTGATGTTGATATTTTAATTTACTGCAGTTTTCCACACAACTATCCAGCTGTTTTGATTTACAGTTTTAAAATTAAGAGATGAATAAAAGATTTAAGGTAGCTTCTCTCCATGTCTTTTGAAGGTAAATTGAGTTTGTAGTCCAGAGCTGAAAAGAGATAATATTTCAATTCTCTGTTTATACTGATTCCTTGGAGTTGGATAAGGTAGCATGGAAATGCTGCTTCTTCCCTTCTTACTCCACAAAGTTGGACTTCTAACTGTTCTCACATTTTTTGTGAGATAAAATAGTGAATAATTTCACTATTTAACCTCTACTCCTTGAGGTGCTAAGTAGTTGGCATTGAGTGTAATTTTTAAAATATGTGTCTCTGGTGGATGCCTTTAAGCATTCTGAAAGAGATTTAAGTAAAAAACCAATGTACTACTGTAAATGAACAAAACTTTCCATTCACCCTTAAAAAACAAGCCCTTGAAATACATTTATTTCCACGTGACCTTGTAAACACAGAGCTGCCTGTGTGTATTTGACCTCACAGTGCCTGTGCATAGAGAAGCTCATCTGCCAATAAGCAGAGAGCTCATCCTGCTAATGCATAGAGAAGCTCATATTATTTTCCTTTTACTGAGGGAGAACTTTGTTGCTTTCTTATGTTATGAGTGTTTTTAGTGATATGACTGACAAAACCAGCTCTTCCTCTTGCTTAATGACAGAAAAAGCTTTTCTGCTCTTAGCTGCACTTTGGAAGGGTCCCTAAGGCCATTTTGGAAGATGCAGCAGGTGCATCAGTCTGTTCAATTCAATTCTAATATGTAATTAAAAGTAAAAGAGAAAGTGAAAATGGAAAAAGTCTTACCTTTTAAAAGCATCTGAAATCCTCAAAACCAATTCTTGCCTTTTCCTTAACAGTCAAGTGTGAGACCAAAACAATTAACTAGGCTGCAAACACCATGCTATAAACAGTTGTGAATTTACCAGCATTTGTTTCTATGGCATGGTTTAGTGTAGCATTTAATTTAGTTGCATGACTGTTTAACATGTTGCTTATAGTAACCTAAAATCATCTTTTATTTTTACCAAGATCTGCTTGTGACATTTCTAATGGGATAGACAATCAAGTACCTTCCAGCTCTGTAATACAGAATACGTCCTGTGTAGAAGCTGTTAATGGAGACAGCACACCATCTCCTAATCATGTTGCAGCCAGACCCAAAAATACTCCAGTACCAAAACCACTCGAAGCTCAGCCTGTCAACAGCACTGGTAAGAGTGGGGGAGTTATGGGAACGTGTTCCATGAGGCTTTTTTGTCTAATTGTATCTCAAGCTACTTTTTCTATAAAGTTTTTGTTGGAATTCAAAAGTACTGAAAGGATGTGGCTTGAATTTATAACTTCATGTGTCCACTTCTGTAAAATTTTTTGCAGTAGATCCATTCTTAAATATATTGAGTTTCACACTTTATCGTAAGTTCTTTTCTCTGATGAAGGAAGATTAAAGTGTCTTCCATTTTTCTGTCTCGGATGATGAAACCATATTACTGTTTGTCTGGAGGAAAAATCAGGTTTCTTTCAAAATTAATTTGAGTAACTATGGTTAAATTTTTCCTGACATTACATAAATTTGATTCAGGCAGAGAACTGCTGTGCTCTGAGCCAAGATCTCTTGCAGACTTTCTGTGCCTTCAATTTTTTTCAAAAATTCCATTTAGAAAGAGGTAGTGGCAAATACTGAATTTTGTTTTCCTCTTAAACACAAAACTTGATTCTGACTACAGTTTACTCTTGGTTCACTGAAACTAGTTTTTTGATTTGAAAAAAGGGTTTTTTGATTTTTATTCCTCTGGCATCTAATAATGACTCTGCTTTGTAAGCCCTTTGTCTTTTCTCAGCTGTTTGGGAGAGGTTACAGTGATAGCAGAGAGAAAAGAAAACCCTAAATAGAAATAGGCAAGTTGTTACTAAGTGGTAGAATAGAGATTGTCATACTCTCTGTAATAGACTGGAAAATATTGGTATGGTTGGAAGATAACAGAAAGAATTATGAACTTTAAAAAGTAATAATTAAATTAAGCTTTCTCTGAAGCTTTTCGCTATTTGGAGAACTTTAATTTGATTCCCCTCTCTTTTCAGCTCAAGGCTAGAGGGCATATATATTATTGAGGCATTGCTCCCTTTTTCTTCAACAGAAGAGAGAGCCATTTGGAATCTGTATTAGGATAGGGTAATTGAAAAATAATTGATTTGTTCAAGTGGTAATATTGATGAAATCATCACTGACCTTGCACTGAGGCATTGATATAGGAGTAATCAACTACTCTGCCAGTGGATGAAGATGTTTTTAAGGCAAGGCATAAAACAGATCTCTGGCATTTTTTGATGACACTTTTTTCTCGGCTGTTGTACTTTGGCAGGATTGGAATTTTATGTGATGTTGCCGGAATTGCTGTTTTAGGCATAATTGGTGAAGTAATCGTCTGATGTAATGCTTTATACATCTGTTTTGGAGATGAACTTAATAATAGAGCAGATGATTTGTTCATTATTTTGCTTTAACTTTTTTATGTAATTCTATTCACACTTCAGTGTGGATGAGTTGGATTTTTAAAATGGAAGTTGAAATTTCAGTTGGCTTTTTTTTGGTGTAAATTAAATTTTTGCTAGTATAAGCAGAAATTTGAGGAAACTTGATCAAAATTGTTCATAGTTTTCATGTCATGCTGAAACAATATAAAATCTTGTTATGTCTTAATGTAGTTAATTTATTTTGTGCCATCTGGAAGCAGTGTGTGTTACCCTGGAAAAGTTTTGTTCAAAAAGTAGTGTCTTTGTAGAACTTAAAAATGTGTTGCTTGTAAAATCATGCTTATGCATATTAAGAAAATTCATATGGTGCAGTGATAATTCTTTAAGGAAACTGACTTGCCAATTTAAATTCTGGTGACAGAATTAAACAAGTGAACTCTTTCAAATAGTGCAGCAATATTTTATAGGCAGTATGTGAGATTAAATTTTGCAAATTTGTATCAATAAGGTAAAGGGTATAGAATTAAATTAATTTCAGTCCTTAGCAGGGTAAGATGATAATATACTGTAAGGTAAGAAAATTGGTTGAAGCATGTGTTGCATATCCTTAGTTCATAGAAAATTGTTGCAACTCTAAAACAGATACAAGCTACTAAGTATAAATAGAATTGTCACTGTATGATGTTAATTAGTGGTGCAGAAAATGAAAGTGCTGAATGATGTTGCACTGTTTTTTATAGGGCCTTGACTTTTAATGGGTATCCTACAGACTGCTGTAGCTGATGTCGCTTGTCTGAGTTAGACAAGATCTTGATGTACTGAGAGACTGTTCGGTTAAGCTCTGCAGATGATTGGTGTCTTGTTTGCAAGTGGGCTTGGGACTAATAAAGCCTTCTTAGCTTCCTTAGTCTGCTAAATCCATGCCTGCTTTAAACCTTATATGAGATTGTGCTTGCTTCAGTTTGATGGCATTTTTATTGTTCTATAAAAGATAGAATTGATTTACTTTGTAATTCTAAACTGTGTAAGTTTGTGTTAGCCAATAATAGTTTTTATTCTATTTTTATATATTTTATTTATTTCTATTTTCTAATCTAATCTATTGGATTATATTTTTATCTATTTTATTTATTTCTTTATCCCCCCTCTGTTGGAGGGGGATTTTTTTTCCAAGTTGCACAGGTGTAGAGTTAATTGTAGGGTTTGGTACCTCAGCTCTGAAAAAGAAAATAAATTATCTGTAGGAAATGCTTCATAGTTTTCCAAATCTCATAATCTTCTAATGCTTGTTTTCATGTCATACTGATCAAGATTCTTTTTTGAACTTGAATATAAGTTCAGAGTTTTACAAAAAGGCTGTACAGTTTTGTAGAAAGCAGATGGGTACTTCTTGCTAATCTAGACTGAGGTACAACATTGAGTTGACCAAGACATGGAGAAACTAATAAATAATTTTATTTATATCTGTATATAAATATATCCCTATGTAACAGGTAAGTCCAGAGAATGGCTTTCAAACTGTAAGTTTTAACTGAAGGCAAGTGTGTTGTGACTTTTTGTCATCTTAGCCAACAGTGCTGCTTATGGCATATAGGTGCAACTTAAACACATTCCTTCCAAGTCTTTTACTTTGGAAGTTGGTTATTTGAAAAGTAAATCTCATCAGATTCTGACACACAAATGTTATTTCCCATTTCTCAGTTAATGGTGAGTCATCTGCCTCTGCACCTGAAGCTGGCAGTTCCTCTGTCTCTGAGGCTCCGACGGGTTCAGTCGAAGCTCCTGTGTCTTCAGCAGATTGCACTAATGATACAGCAGAACCTCAGTCAGCAGCAGAAGCAGCTGGTTGTTCTGAAAGCCACACTTCTGCATTACCTGTTGTGTCTGCTGGACTAGAACCTGCAGCTGCAACAGAGTGTGCTCAGCCTAATGCTCGAAGCAGCACAGCAGCAGATGCGGCAAAGCCGAGGGAATCCTCCTCCACACCAAGTGCGTCTGCAGAACCCGTAAGACAGCAGCCTGGTACTGCCAGTACAGAACCTTTGCCACCTGGGTATGTTGTTTTGCTTTAATGCTATCGTTTTGTGTCATCTAAATGTGCATATAAAGAAACAGAAACTTAAATCTATGCAGGGATTGTCAAATGCAGGTCAGGTGGCTGAGATGGGGTTCTTTGATCTAAAATGGGATTTGTACTGCTGCTATAACTGGCTAGTCTTGTCCCAGAAAGTAACAACTGATAACTGATTTGCTGAGATGGTATTATGATCTTAACAAGACAAACTCTTGGATGTAAGAGATGTGAAGTCTTTTCATTTGATATTTTCAAACTTATTTTGGCTGTAATTCATTATTCCTTTGTTTCTTAGAAGTAGGGACCAAAGCACAAAGTGAAAATGACTAGACTAAAAATGCTTGTAGGTGCTTGCTCTGTAAGAATGAGTTCAATAATGTTATAGTTAAAAATAAGATGTGATGTGTATGTAGGTATGTGCTAAGAAGAGCTGGAATATTTTAATTTTACTAGATTGTTAGAAATTGCCTTAGTAGTCTTCAGTAGTAGCAGGCCAGGTGTTCTGCCTACATTTGTAGGAACTAATTAAGTGTTTATGTAAGAAAAACAAATATATATCAACTGTGGACAAGCACATCACCTTTTCATCTAATGTGTATCCTGGTTTCCTTGACTTATACATACTTTTATTGCATTGTGGTAGTTCTCAGCATTATGAAACTTCAGCTGTTGGCCTAGCTCCATCTTCACTGTAAGATTGTTTTGCAAAACAAAGTAATCCCCAGGGATATCAGATACAGAATTCACCAGGACAAGAAATAGAAACACAGAAAAAAAGAGCTAATAGCACAAACTTCAGGTTTACTCTGAAAGATGCTGTTTGTTGGATATAGGGAACAGAACTTCAAAATGTGAGTAAAGGCTCTTATTTTTTTGAGAGAGATGAACTTAGAAATGCAAAGAATGCATCTCTCTAAGCACTTTTGGAATGAGTTTTTTTTAGCATCCAAGCAAAATTAATTGACTTTGTTCTGAACTTAAATATAATAGAAAAATGCTTGTGAATATTGATGTATGCTCATTATGTGCTAAATCCTTTTAAGTCTTTATGGTGATATCATTGAAATAGGAAGTAATTGATCTGTATTCTGGTGTGGTTTGTTTTTGATGTTCGAGAATGGGTTTTGGGCCATGGTATTTTTATTCAATGCCAAGATACTTTTTTGTCTTAGGGGAAGTCCCAAGGAAATATTTGCATCTTCACTTATGTGCAAGTCTCTTTGTCTTGAAGGTGGGAGCAAAGAAAGGATCCTCATGGTAGAACCTATTATGTTGATCACAATACACGAACTACAACATGGGAAAGACCACAGCCCTTACCTCCTGGGTAATGTAGACTTTTTGAATTAAATATGATAAACTTACTATAATTTTGTTTGTTCATATGTTACTGGAAACAAACAGCAGCTCATCAAAACTGTATTCTGTATCATATATTAAGATATTCTAGCTTTCATTTAACGATATTAATTACAGCTATTGTTACAGGAATGTTGATACTGGATATGTCACTAGTTTTGATCACTTGTTCAAATACAGCTATTAAAATATTTTATTCTTCCTTTAAAACTAATGCATGACATAATGCATATTTGATTGCCTTCATTTAAGTGGCAGCACTAAGTGTAGTGCACGGGTTCCAAACCTCAGATTTCCCAGCAAAGTGTTCTCTGTGAAGTCTGCCAACATTACTTGCAGTCACAGGTGTTTGTAAAGTTAAGGATGAGGTGACAGAGAGCTCAGCAGGCAATTGCTTGAAGTCTGTGTATGCTCATTGTGGTTGTTCATGTACCAATTAAGTTGAGGTACTTTTGTGTCCTTTAGAAATGGAAATCATGCTTGTGACTCCAGTAGTTCATTTAAGTACCACCTAGGAATTTTGCATAAAGAGAAAATTGGTTAGTAACACTACCAAAAGAATGAACTATTAACATCTGTGTTTCTTGAAAGCTGGGAAAGGAGAGTTGACGATCGTGGGAGAGTTTACTATGTGGACCACAACACCAGAACGACAACGTGGCAGCGACCAACGATGGAGTCAGTGAGGAACTTTGAGCAATGGCAATCGCAACGGAATCAACTGCAGGGAGCTATGCAACAGTTCAACCAACGATACCTCTATTCGGTAACGTATGCAACATTTGAAATCAGTACAGAGGTATAGGTATGCTTTTTGCTATTGAACTTTAAAGAAAGGAATTTTGTAACTATTCAACCATATGTGTTAAAAGATGTTTAGCATCAGTAATTTAGATTCTGATTATTTTGAAAAAAGTTAAAAATCATCCTTTTATTGGATGAAAATCAGAAAGTATTTTCAGGCAGAAATTACTCCCTTCTAAGTTTGTTTCCTGACATCAGCTTTGTATACTGCATTTTACATAACATTTTTAATGCCAGCAGTAATACATACAACTAAAACCATCCCTTAAATTGAAAAGGAATGTAAATGCTGTTAGGGGTAATTTTGAGCATTAAATAACCTTAAAAACTGATTAGATGATTAGAATTTCTTCACTAATACAAGTGGCAATTATTTTACTTTGAAGGTTATACATTTAGCTCAGCTCTGGAATTTCCTACATGGTTTTCCGTTTCTCTCACATGGTTGCTAACTTCTGCCTGAAGAAAATATGAGCAGCTTCATAGAGAATGTTTCTTGAGTCAAATTTTCCCATCTGTGACTGGATAAGTAGAGTAGTTGTTTCTTCAGAGTTAAGGATGATGGTGCTTGTGTGTCACTGCCACTGTAAACACTTTAAGAATTGTGCTTGGCTTCTTAAAAAAATGATCTGATCCCAGAAACTTTGTAAGCGATATGCAGAAAAGCTGGAATGTTTTAAAGTTGAAACCTTTGAAGTACAAGTCTAAACCAGCTTCATTGGAATAGGACTCCTTGCACGTGCAGACCTAAGTTTAAATTTGGTGGGCTTTATTCACACACCCTTCTGAGTAAAGGATGCTGCAGTACTTAATTTAAAAATTCTCAACATCTCATTATGGAATTAGACATTATATCTTGTCACTAGCAATAGGAGAAACATGCATCACCACTAATTTTCAGAACTCCCAGAGCTGTGCATCAAATTCAATTTCTTTTATGCAATTAGAGAAAAGTAGAATGGTCAAGGATAGAAGGAACCTCTTAAGGTTATTTGGTCCAATGTCCTTCCTCAGGAAAGGCCATCTAGAGCCAGCCATCCAGGACTGATTTCTTGTACATATCTCCAAGGATGGAGACTCCACAAGTCCTCTGGGAAACCTGGGCCAGTGCTTTGTCACCCTCCCCATAAAAAGTGTTTCCTGATGTTTAGAGGGAAGCCCCTGTGTTTCAGTATGTGCCATTGCCTCTGGTCTTGCCACTGTGAACCAGTGAGAAAAGCCTGGCTCCATCCTTTTTGCACCCTCCTTCAGGTATTTAAACACACTGGTAACTTCTAATCCAAATTCAAGAATCAGAGCTGAAGCACCTTGAGCCAAAACCTCTTGCTTGGCCAACTTTGTGTACTTGTGCACTACTTTGATCAGTTACATAATACATCAGTTAGGGGTAATCAGTTACATAATACATCTGAGAAAACTCTCACTTTTCCAATGCCAAGATTTTTTTTTGGCTACATTTATTCTTCAGTGAACAATATATTTTTAAAATTAAATTATGCTACTTCCTTCCTTAAAGGATAACCCTACTGAAAACCACAGACCTGTTCCTTAAAATGTCTTATCTGACCTTAGAATCAATAGATGAGGATTTGTTAGTGAGACAGAATACACCAGAAGGAAGAGAAAAGAAAACTTGACTGCTTGCATCTCTTTAGAATTCTGTTTTCTAACTATTGTAACTGTTGCACAGGTAGAACTCACAGTTTATTGAGAGGTAAAATTGAAATGTTTTTGAAGAAAGAGTGGTGTTTTTATTTTTTACTTCAGTGTGCTTCTGTATACTTTTCTTCTAGAATAGTTAAGGTCAAACTATAGCTACCTTTTCATTCTTTGGTGACATACCAGGACTCTGCCTATATAGCAGTTTGAGTGAGACTGTATTTTATTTTTTTTTGGGAAAAAGTAGATGAATACTTCAGTTAGAGAATGTTTCAATTACCTTGAGTGGTCATAGCTAAACTATGTAAAGAACGAAAGTAATGGGATACAGTTATTTTAATGACTTTCATTTTTACCTGGATTAATTTATTGTAGTTGTTTTGGAAGTGAATCTGCCTGGTAAAGATCAGTGTGTTCTGTTAAATATACAGCTCTGTGTGGCCAGGAGCCACACACAAATCCTCAGACCCATTAAGAAGGTCGGAAATATCTGAACTGTGCCACCATTCAGTTCTTTGGCAGGCAGCTTTTTCCTTTCATGCACTATTCTTTTACAGTCATCACAGAGAAGTCTTTGGTTAGAGGATTATTGTGATTGTGTGGTCTCCTAAAGCAGAAAAGACTAACTGCATTTGCTGCTGAAATAATGGTGAAATCTCTGTTCACGTGTAGTAGCTGCTGGCTGGAGCAACTACACAGCTCGATATTGAATGTAACTAATGCATTTCCTTCTGATCCTTGATCTATTTCTCCTTCAGAGAAAAAATATCATAGATTTGTTTTGCCTGAACTTGCTCCTGTAAACTCTCATTTGATATTTTTGTATTGCAAATGTTATACAAAGCAGTATTAGTTCCTAAGACACTCTTTGGAAAACACAGCTTGGTTCCCCTATATAAAAATTCCATTCTTCACCTACACACACTAAAAGTTAGTGTCCACAAATTTCTAGGGGTGGATGCTTCTAGTTATAAGTCAGAGCATGGATCCTATAGTATGTGGGATTTTTGCCTTTTATATTTATTTTTTTCCATGCTTTGTATTTTTGATAGGTACTTGGGGACTTGTGCAAGATTAGTGTACATTATGAGCTTAGCATAATAATGTAATCTCGTTTTTTTCCCCTTCTAACCTTAGTGTATGTTGATATAATTTTATCCATCCACATAAGAATGCAGCTGCATTTAAAAAAATGACAGTGTTTGAAAATAGTCAAACATCCAGGGAAGTTATTGTGTATTGAGGAAGTAAAACCCCCTATGTTGGCAGTAGTGACTGTGCTTGGAAATGTTTATTATGGTAAAACGTGTTCCTAAGCAAGAACTTAGTGCTTATCTGCTGATCCATGCTTCCTCAAAACTTGTATGAACTGCACCTCTTTGTATTAGCACTCAAGTTTGCTGTAGGAAGGGAAAGGGAGGGTACATTGCATTGAAAACAAGTGTGGAAAGCGTATCTTATATAATCTAAGTTTCCTTGCAAAACCAGATTAAAAATGGCATGATGGGGTTTTTTTGCAGAATGAATAGTCTTCAGGACTAGTGGTAATCTTAGAACACACTGAGAAAATAATATGAATAATATTTGGCCTAACTGAAAGTCCTCTTGTTTTTAAATAGGCTTCGATGTTGTCAGCAGAAAATGATCCTCTTGGGCCGTTACCACCAGGCTGGGGTAAGTTAATTAGCTGTGGATTTCAGGAAGTGGCAGTTACAGAAATTTGGAATGCAGTTGTTGTATAATGGATTTTTTTCTTTTTTTCCCTTAGAAAGAAGAGTGGATTCAAATGATAGGGTGTATTTTGTAAATCATAACACAAAGACAACACAGTGGGAGGACCCTCGAACTCAAGGGTAGGTGTGTATAATGACTGTGCAGATACAAAAGATCTTGCTTAATTCTTTTATATCATGATACAGGGAAAAAAGCACTGCTTGCAATTTCTTTTGCAGTTTACAAAATGAGGACCCTCTTCCAGAGGGCTGGGAAATCAGATATACCAGGGAAGGTGTCAGATACTTTGTTGATCACAATACGAGAACCACCACCTTCAATGATCCTCGTACTGGGAAATCTTCTGTGTAAGTGAGAAATTAAATATATTTTTAATGTTTTAACTTTTTATAATTAAATATTGAAGTTTTCTCATACTATAAAATTATCTACACTTTTAACTGGAATTGCACACTAAAGTATGAACAAGTTTTTATATTATAAGTTTAATATATTTTAAAATTTTATTTGTGACTTTATCTATGACACATTTTGCTGTACTGCTCTGATGTTCAGGAGTTTTTATATACTTTTGAAATACCAAGATTGTGATAATTTTATAAATAGGGAGGGGCAATGAGGTTAATGTGAATAAAGAAATAATGTAACTAATAGTTGCATTTTTAAAGTAACAGCAAATGGTCTTTAAGGGTATTGCTTATGATGATAAACACTCTACCAACAGTAATGTCTAAACCAATTTGTTCTAAATACTTCTGAAAAAGTTTACATGCAAATCTTCTTTTAAATATTTTGATTAGAAGCATTGACCCAAACTAGAGTGGCTTTCTTAATATCTTTTATATGGGGTAGGATTTACTTCTGTCAACATAGTGATGACTTATGATTCAACAAGCCTGTAGAATGTTGCACTAGAATGTCCTTCATAGTTCCAGAAGCAGCTGAATTTATAAAGACTGACTTAGCAGTCTCTTTCAGGGAAGATGGTAAATTAGATGTCTCTCCTTTATGTTACTTGTAGTTTTTACACATTTCATAGGGATTTGATACCATCTTGATCTTTTGTCTTTCTGTCAAATTTGGTAAATTGACTTGCAAAAAAAAAAAAAAGGGCAAGGGATGGTGGAAAGGAAGACTGGCATTCCAAACCACCAGCTGCAGTTGATCATATCTTACAATAACAATTTTTGTGTATTTTTGAGATCTTCATGCTGTTGTTTAACATTGAATTGATGTCTGCATGCTTAATGTATTGCAAATATGTTTCCTTACAGAAATAAAGGGCCACAGATTGCTTATGAGCGTAGCTTTAGGTGGAAACTTGCTCATTTCCGTTACTTGTGTCAGGTACTGATTTATTTATTTATTGAAACTATATGAGTTTTTACAAATGTACGTGCTACCTTTTAATGTTATTGCCTTATGATTACAGTCCAATGCACTGCCAAGTCACGTGAAAATCAATGTATCCAGACAGACTTTGTTTGAGGATTCCTTCCAGCAAGTAAGCCTGCAAAAATTATTGTGTTTGTTTGTCAAGACAAAGCAGAAGAACAAAAATGGCCCTAGCTAGTTCAGACTAATGGTCCTTCGGGCACAGTAATCTTCCTCTGGTATTAGCTGGTGGGGGTTTCTTAGGGAAGACTGTAAGAAAAGAAGTATTGTATATAATACTTTTACCATGTGATCTTTCATTTTCCAGCTGTATACAATTGAAATGCTTCTTGAGCTTGAAGTGGTTTCTGAGTATTTTAATAATCTTCAAGGGATTTCTCTTCTATGATCTTGTCTGTGCTCTCCTTGTAAACTTTTTGCATTTTCAGCTTCCTGTGGTGGAGTTCCATAGCTTAACCTACTGTGGCATCAACCACATTGGATTTGCTTTTCTGATGTTTAGATACCTTACAATACATTGTTTTCTCCAGTTAAAACTGCTTGGTCCTTCAAAGATTAAATGTGTAATTGAAGCTTACAGTCCTTGAGCTCTCACAGTCTGTAGCGAATGAATGATGAAAAATCTTGCTGCTGTCACCACAGACCTCTAGGCAGGGATTCTCTATAAGTAAAAAGTATATTATAAATGAAAGTATATTGAACTTAGTCTGAATTAAATTACTTATTTTAAGTGATTTCCCTAAAACCAAAAATCATATATATCAGATGAAGTGCCTTTTCACCTGTTTTCCTTAAATAATGACTCCCTTAGGAAGAATGTAAGAACAGGGTACCCATACAGCATTACTTTCCAGATATTCCTTCCACTTGCAAACAGTCTGCTGCTTGAGGATTTTAAGTCCAAGTTGGTATTTTTGTGTGTAGTTCATTGATTGCTTGTTCCATGAGATGGTCTACTTGCTTTTCAGATTTGTGTAACATTTGACATATATACAATTTATGTATCAACATTAATTAAAGCTGAATGAGTGATGTGGTAACGATGCATAATTTATAACATCAATTTATTTATTAATAGATTATGGCACTAAAACCCTATGATTTGAGGAGAAGATTATATGTTATATTTAGAGGAGAAGAAGGATTGGATTATGGTGGCTTGGCAAGGTAAAATAAATTTTCTTAAGTTGTTTTTATTTTTGTAATAGCACTCTAGCCTTGATTTCTCTTGCAGTCTGACCCTAGGTACCTTTTTAGGCCCCCTAAATGTATTAAGGAGGTGGAACTGGCAGCACTGGCTATTGTCACAGGTTATAACTTCACATTGGTAAAACTACGGTCTCAGTTTTTCAGTTCTTTGACAAAGAGTGATATTTAAATTGGAATGAAATATTTGCTCTGAGTTATTTCATAAACTTTCTATCAGAAAGTCCAATTTTCCTAGAAGGGGGAACTGTGGGAAAATAAAGTGTTCTGCTTATTTGGAAAAATGGCAAGCAAACACCAGATTGTGACTGATAAGAACAGAAAGGAAATAAACGAAAGGAGAGTAGTGCAGGCATGAAGGAACAACTGACAGACTATGCTGGCTCCACTGGAATGTGAAACAGCTGGACGATAGGTTTTTCTAGAATCTGAAGTGGAACTCAGAGGGGAAAAATCTGATAACAGGAAAACAATAGACAAGATTTCATTTCTTGACCACAGAAAGTACAACCACTGATTACTGCTGCCAGTTACTTCAATGAAATGTTATTGCTAGGAATAAAATTTCAGTATTAGTGTACATCCAGGGAACTGGGAAAGGTCATAGGTGATAGAACTTTTCTTGTTAGGTTATTTTGTTGGTTTTTATTTTTTATATGTAAAAATGTTCTGGTTTGGTTTTGTTCTGGTTTTATGCATTAAAACTGAATTCAGTGAAAATGTGTAGTATTTATAAGCAAGGAAGCTTGCTTCTGAAGGTTAAACTTCTTTTGGGTACATGGTGTTCCACTTCTGATTACCCAGTATCACATAGATTTTTGGGAGTGATTTCAGGAAGGAATTCAATTTTTGCTTTGCATGGGCTTTGTTTGGTTAGGGTCCCTGTTGTGAGGGCCATAGGTTTAGGATGGGAACCAGAATAATCCATAGATCTTTCCACAGAGAAGATGTTAGAATAATTCACCTGAATCAAAGAAAGTAGAGAATAAATAAAAACTATATAAGCAATGTAGTTTCATAGTTATTTAAGTCTTGTCCAAGATTTTTTATGTGAAACTGAGAACCAGCCAGGATCTCATTGTAACTTGAGCTGAGAGTTCTTCAGTGACACTAAATAAATGTTCATGTACTGACTAATGAAATACAGCATTAATACAAATATAGATCAGCTGTCTCTCAGCGAACTAAACTCACTGTTCCTGTCAGATTTTTACCTTGCATGTAGCAGGACCAATCTGACATTATGTCCTGTGACAAATTTTTAGCTGTTGATATGAAAAATTCATTGCTTCTGCAACTGTTTGTTACTGTCTGATTTAGTTTATTCCTCCCTTGTTATCTGACTTGTTCTCATTTAAATGCCTATTAAATTTGATGTTTCTGTGTAGTTAATGTAATTGTCTCAGTATGAAACTTGCCGAGAATGCTGTACAACATTCTCATGCTTACTGGAAGATACACAGAGCCCTGTTAGGGTTATTGGATCCTGGCTGCCTTTCTCTGTTTACTCTTTCTACTTGGCCTTTGGGTTGGAAGTGTATCATAGCGACTCATGATCCATGACTTGAGTTTCATGGCACTGTTAGGAGAAATATGCCAGCAAACCTAATTTCTATTCCTTGATCTTGGGTAAATATAAGGATAGAAGAGATGCCTCTTAACTATGACAGCTGAAAGGCAGTCAGAATGGAATTCAGTCCCTACAGTTATTATGGGACAGACTTTCAGCTGTTTTTATGGCTCATCTCTAGGCCTGCTTGTTTAGTACCAAACATTTATTGCCTGAGACAAAAGCCCCTGAGTATGTATGACTTTCTCTGAAAATACTATATGCAAATATTATAAAGAAAGAAATATTATCAAAATCACCTATCTGAACACTGAATACCAGATTCTAGTATTATTTCAGATCAGCTGAGTTGAAAAAAATTGAGGTGGTGAAAAACATGCACTCATTTAACCTCAGCAGAAAGATACTTCTACACTGTAATGTCATGTAGGCTTAACCAACGCATGGTAATTTGTTAACAGTAACTCAGTATGTGTTTTGCTGTCAGACTGGAAAAGCAAATAAGGTGTGCTGAGGTTTCAATTTGTTTTGTTTTGTTTTATCTAAGTTGTTTATAATAAGCATGGAACAATCTGTGATTTTTTTGAGTAAAAATGTGAGTTGTAGACAGTAAAGTAGGCATGAGCAGGGTAAATGCTGTGTACAGGTTGAGGCAGGGACTGTGTAAGAAAAGATGTTACTGATAGGCAGCTAAAACCTGTGCTGTGAGGGTGTCTTTAAGATGAAAATCTTAACTATAATTTCTAAACTTTGGAAACCATGATTTTCTAACATTATTTGTTCTGATAATTAATTTTCTATATTTAAAGAAATATATAATACCATATATTATTCTGTGATTCTAATACAACACTGTTTATATTATTTTTCAAAGTTTGCATATATTTTGACCATTTTGCTGGTTACCTAGGGGGAATGGTGATAAACATCTGTATTTGATGGTTTTTATGTGTATACATGTTTTTTTTTCCTTAGAGAATGGTTTTTCTTGCTTTCCCATGAAGTACTGAACCCTATGTACTGCCTATTTGAATATGCTGGCAAGAGCAACTATTGCCTGCAGATAAATCCAGCATCAACAATCAATCCTGACCATCTTTCATATTTCTGTTTCATTGGGCGCTTTATTGCCATGGTAGGTTAGATTTTTAAGGTTTTATATTTGCTGTAGCTATACATTTACTCCTGAACAGTATTTGTTTGTACAGTTATTAAAGGTTATATTAATCTTATAGAAATGGAAGATTAAGGCATATAAGTTTATTGAGCCAATATCCTGAGAGTTAAGTCTCTTGCACACTCGTGTTTCCTGGGAGAGTTATCAAAGTTCATATGACATTCGATATAATATTTTATTTTCATCAATTGGATGTGTGTATTTCATGCAAACTGTTGTCTGAGTGTCTGAATACCGATGCTCTGAAAAATGTGACTAAATATTTTCTGAAAAAGGCTCCTCAGTTGGACCTGGTATACCTGAGGATATTTGAAAAAATGAGTTAGAATGTTTTGCAGAGTATACTGGGCCTTAATTTAAATGTATATAAAAATCAGATACCGAGGAGACCAGAAGCTGTCAGGAAGCTGATTCTCTGCCATCTGATTTCTCTTAAACTACAAGCTGATCAGGCATGTTGTGTCATTTCTTCGGTATCACTGACTCGGTCTTCTATAGTGACTCCTGTTCTGTCACATTTCTTTCTCTCCATGTAGTGATACAGTCATCTTTCCACATAATCATCATGTCTACAGGTAGTCCTCAGCAACATCCCTCAACCTGGTGAATAGTGAAACCAAAAAGAGTAGATACAAGTGCATTTTCATACTGAAGGGTCTGTTACCTCATGTTGTTCAGGCTTTTTGTACAAAATTAGAATAAACACAAGCCAAGCATAATATAAATGAAAAAATACTTTCAGGCTTAAAATAAATTAGGTTTGGGTGGTTTCTTAGTTCTGCTTTTCTTATAGGTGCTTCTTAAGAAATGTATTCAGCTATGACAATAACATCTCTGATTTCAAGTGTTTTATGGCTGAGTTCACAATTTTTGTGTTGAAAATTTACCTCATTGGGTTTACCTTTCAATAGGCTGCCACCTTTTTTCTTTATTTTAGAGTCCTCAGCAAGTTACAGGGCTGCTTAGCAAGAAGGTGTGATAAAGCCAGTTAGATGCTAGAGCCAGTGTTTCTTTGCTGGTGATTTTTGATCCTGTCTGTAAGAAATGTTAACTTTAGGAAAGCTATTTCATAACAGTACAGATCATAGTAGAGAACTTAATTAAAGTAATTAATTAATTAAAAGACAAACTTTTATTTCCTGAAGTATTTATGTGTTTATATTTTAAATTCTCTATGCGGGGCAAGAGAGAGACCTGTGTAATGCTGCCTGATGTGGTCTGTTGCAAGGTTTGAGTATTCATGGTTTATACTGGATGGAGCTTTCTACAGTGCTTCCTGGGATACCCTCTAGTGGCTTAAGATAGCTCAGGTAATAATGCAACTGGGAAATGAAGTGGCAGTTTCTGTTCTTCTCACAGTTCTAAAATAGTAGTGAGATTTTTAATTTTAAGTACTGAAGTAGCCACAGTTGTTTTCAACTGAAACAGGATTAAACATAAAGAATACACATATTGCTTCGTAATAAAAACCTGTTAAATTAAGTTGGCTGAGGCAACTTTTATATCTTGCTGTAAGCTTATCATACACATCAAATAATGTGATTTTTAAGAGCTTAATTTTGCAAAAGCAGGAAATCAGATACCCAGATGCTGTACTTGACATGGAATTTCTACCAGGTCAACTTCCCATGAGAAGAATAAACTAGTTTAAAAGTAAATAGATGTATATATAAACAAACAAATAAATACAGGCCTTTAAGAGAACCTCTTCAAGGTCTCCTTAAGCAGAAGAAAATGCATAATAGATTAAGCCTAAAAGGGGTAAATTAGGTGGGGAAAAAAGATGGAGCCTAGAGGAAATGGGCTGTTAATTGGCTTTTCTGCTCACAGAATTTCAGCTGAGAGGGAGGAGAAGCAATGAATGCCATACATGGCTTATGTTTAGGATGTTTTTTTTTTTTTTTAAAGAGCTGTTTTAGTGGAGAATGTGTACTTGATAAAGCTGAGGGGAAGAAAGGGTTTTCATGGTTATGGTTGTGTTCTGTGATATCCGAGATGCACTGAGTCAGTGTAGGGGTTAACACTCTGTGTGTGTGTATGTGTGTGATGCTGGGCTTCAGTACTATTATAATTCAGCTTACACCCTATGTGCATGTGTGGTGAGACAAGTGTGACCATGTTTTGGGTTTGGGTTTTTTTTCAGTTTTGTGGATAATTTAATTCCTCAGTTCTGTTACTTACCTATAAAAAAATGTGGTTCCCAAAGCTCTTTCTTACAAGCTGCAGTAGCATTCTGTAAATGATGATGTTGCTGGATGTATGTATGTAGTAAAAAATGGCAGTAATATTCAAGTAGGATGTAGTATTCTGATCAAGTAGGATAAAGTAACATTTTGCAATTATGCCTATTCACATAACTAAGGGAAGAAGGGATGAAGTCCTTTTATGAGAAATTTTATTTTTAATCAAAGGATTACTAAATTGTAATAGCATATGCTTGGATAAATTTTGTCCATTTTTTTGCTTCCCATTTAATTTAATGTTTTGTTCTTTATAAATATGACTTTATAAAGCTGCCACTGCTATTTAGTGCTTTTCATTATTTGAAGGAGAAAGAAAATAAAGACTTCAAGTCCAGAAACACTTTAATAATTCAGTAGTTCAATAAAAATGAAACATATTTTTCTGTTCAACAGGCATTGTTTCATGGGAAATTTATTGACACTGGTTTTTCTCTGCCTTTCTACAAACGAATGCTGAGCAAAAAGCTTACTATTAAAGACCTGGAATCTATTGATACTGAATTTTACAACTCCCTAATTTGGATAAGGTTCGTAGTTTATTTTTTTGTATGTGCGTTTGATATATTATGGATTTTTTTGTTCACCTACAATTCATTGCAATATTTTTTTTCTTTTCATCCAGGGATAATAACATTGAGGAGTGTAACTTGGAAATGTACTTCTGTGTGGATATGGAGCTCTTAGGAAAAGTAACCTCACATGAACTGAAATCAGGAGGTTCAAATATCTTGGTAACTGAGGAGAACAAAGAAGAATATATTGGGTAGGAAGGTGTAGATGCTGAAAAAAGTGTTCCGTATTTCTCCTGTTGCTCTAGTCTTTTTTGACATGTTGGTTTCTGTTGGTTTGGTTTTGTTTTGTTACTTTACTTTTTCTTCCTATGTTACTATGTAATTCTTGTCACTGTTATTGAAATGGTACCTTGGTACATGTTGCTATCTTGATACACAACTGGTTGGTACAAAAGGATACCATGTGTAGAGAAGATGACCTGTGAGGCTCTTATATGTACATGAGAGAACATGTGAAACTGAAATGAGAAAGCTTGTTTTCAGTAACTTTGGGTAACAAATCCAGGTAGAGGGAAGTTGTCTATTTGACAGAAGATCCTAAAATAGTTTAGAACTTTGCTATAAATGTGGAAACTGAAATTCAGAACGGTGTGTAACATGCTGTGATTTCAACTGTTTTTTAAACTCTTTCTACTACTCTTTTCTGCTTATTTCCTAGTTTTATCTGCCCTTCTTTTTCTGAACCTCTTTTCTGATGTGTCTATTCAGTGATCTCAAAAGCAGATGTACACACACCCTTTTCTGTGATGCAGTGTATGTCCAGTGCTGCACATAAAGTTTCCACTTAAATTAGTGGTCTTCAGTTTCTCAGAGAAACAGTTTCTATAGTATATAGATAAATGAAGGTTAATAATAATATTTCTTTTTAACTGGAATGGTAATCTAAGTTACATCTTGCTACTCCATTATTATCTAAATGTGAAGATTTGTGATAATATAGTATAGTAGGTTCCTTATAGTTAATGGAATTGAACAGTGTAAGAAGTGAAACTTGAGGGTTTCTTACGTGATGGGAACACATACACAATCCTATGTGTTTGAACTTCTTCATGTTGAATGTTAATTGATGTTTAATACCTGTTTGGTTTTGTTCTATCCCAGGCTAATGGCAGAGTGGCGATTTTCTCGGGGAGTTAGAGAACAAACCAAAGCTTTTCTTGATGGTTTTAATGAAGTAGTTCCTCTACAATGGCTGCATTATTTTGATGAAAAGGAACTAGAGGTGAGTTTTTTTATTCAGCATTTTTACTTTTTGCAAAGATGATATGTATGGAGATATTAAATAGATAGGTCACCTTGAATCTCTCGTCTGTGCATGCTGTATTTGATAGCTTCTGGAACATGGAGAATTTATTAAGAGCAGTGGGATAAAATCATGATAAAAATTGAATCAGTGTTCTTGAATCAGTGAATCATCATTAAAAAGTATTTTTGGAAGTTTCTGTGAAAGTATACGAGATCACTGATGGATCTATGAGTCACAGACTTTTCCCTCTGTGGTAGATGGGCCGAATTACTGTGTAACAGACACAGAAGTTGATTGTAGTGCACAGTGATCGCTTAGGGTCAAATACCACTGTCTAAGACAGGTTCTGGGGTTCTTATATTTAAAGCCTGGAGGAACCAACAAGGCATGAAATGGAACTTTGCCAGATCCTCAATATGCAACCCAAGGGCTGATAGCAGGGATTGCTTGCATGCTCCACATTTACTTAACAATCAGCCTGGCCTGTGTTCACTCTTGGGGTTGTGATCTGGAGTAGGGACAAAAGGCTCTGTAGTGCTATGCTCATTTATTTCTGTGTGATGTGACAACTTTCCCTGTATTTAATGAGCAGTTTTCTGAAACATTCTTACATTAAGTAGGGAGGATTTTTTTCTAAAAAAATACTTTGCTCAGTCTTATTCAGTGTTGAGTTTCATAGAAGGCTTTGCCTTTAGAACTTTCAGCTTTCATTGCTTCTTGTAATGAATAATTTTCAGACTTACAGTTTGTAATATGTTTTTCCTTTATTAGTAGTAGCAACAATTTAATCATTGTAGTTTTGGAATATGAACATTTAATGGAATCGCTAATATACACCTTAATATAAAAATTCCTCTTATGGAAAAGGTAGTAGCTTCTATTACTGAGCTATTAGTTGGAAGACACCAAGTCTCTGATATTCAGTCTTTCAGAACACTCATACACATGCACAATTTTGGATAACTGTAAACTTAGGATAAATGAAAATCTAATTGTGTAGTAAAATAAAAAAGTTACCAGTCCTTTTTTCAGAGCAGAAACTTTCATTTTTGTTACCATGTCTCATACAAAATAGAAAATACTCTTAATTTTTTTGTTTAATTGAAGAAATTGTTCTCTTTTCTAGGTTATGCTCTGTGGTATGCAAGAAGTAGATTTAGCAGACTGGCAGAGGAACACTGTTTATCGTCATTACACGAGGAATAGCAAGCAAATCATATGGTTCTGGCAGGTATGTTAATCAGTTACATTTCTGACTTCTGTAGGTTTGGTTTTGATCTATAGCACAGATGGCATGTGTAGTGGAGGGCTGTCCAAATGAAGGTTCTTACAGCTTCCTTTCTTTTTTTCTTTTCAGAGAAGGAAAGGAGGATTACTGGTCTTTAGGGAGGATACTTTAGGGTGAGAAATGGCAGACAGATTCACACATTACGTTTGGATGCTGGCTTGTGAATATTTTCTTCTGTATCATGCCTTTACTGATTATTCAGTGAGGGTTATTTTATTCTTAGTGATCTACCTGCTAAATGTTCTTATATGTAATACACCTGTACGTCTTCACTTTCCAGTACCTGAAGGGAGCCTACAAGAAAGATGGAGAGTGACTTTTTACTAGAGCAGGTAGTGACAGTACAAGAGGAAGTGGATTCAAAGAGAGGGTAGCTTTGGGTTAAATATTAGGAGGGAGTTCTTTGCTGTGAGGATGATGAGGCACTGGAATAGATTGTCCAGAGAAGCTGTGGATGCCCCATCCCTGGAGGTGTTCAAGGCCAGGCTGCATGGAGCTCTGAGCAACCTGATCTAGGGGAAAGTGTGCCTGCTGTCGCAGAGGGGTTGAAACTAGACGATCTTTAAGGTCCCTCTCAATCCAAACCATTCTGATTTGGTGATCTAAAAATGTCACTTAGTACTTATGATTATTTGTCATATTAACTGTTGCAGTCTAGCACTGACTAATCGTCACTCACATTTTAATGCAGTTGGCTAAGGAAAACCCTCAAATACTATTCTGGCACTATTGTACAAATTTTCCTAAAGAGAAGTTAGACCTAGGGTCTTCCTATCTTTTGAAAAACCACCATTTTAGAGACTAAAATGTTTCTCTGGGAAACTTTCTCTGGCGGTTATTTTCTATCTTATTTATATAATAAGATCTGATGGTGAACCTTTTTAAGATACTTTGCACTAAAAGAATCTAAACCAGAAGTTTAAGCACCAACATGTATATGCAAGTTTTTCTTAGTCTTGAAATACCCAGAGTCTGTGGCTAGACTAGTGCTGTGTTTAATAACAATGGCAGTAGTCTTTGTATAAAGCATTGACATGATTTATATTTTAGTGTAGAATACAATAGGTAAGGATTCTGCTTTGCTGTTCCCAGCCTTCACATTGTAATGGCTGACAGAGCATATGAAATCACTGTTCTTTTTTCTCCACCCAATTTTGCTTAAGTAAAGAAATGCGAACAGGTACTAAACAAGGTGGTGTATTTTCAAATGGAATTATACTTTTTCAACCATTTCATGGGGATTTTGGTTTTGTCCAGCTGTGTTAAAGCTTTTTATTAAGTAATTTGAATTTCTGTGCCTAGTTTGTAAAAGAAACAGACAACGAGGTTCGCATGCGACTTCTGCAGTTTGTCACTGGCACTTG
Source organism: Passer domesticus (assembly GCF_036417665.1). Taxonomy (NCBI): domain Eukaryota; kingdom Metazoa; phylum Chordata; class Aves; order Passeriformes; family Passeridae; genus Passer; species Passer domesticus. The sequence continues at coordinate 134,893,922 of NC_087474.1, forward strand.
CAGATTACCACTGGGTGGATTTGCTGAACTTATGGGTAAGTAAAAGGTGACCAGAACTGTCTTATATTGTCACTCTTTCATTTGCAAATGAACCATGCTGCAAGTGTACAGATAAGAGGAACTTCATGTTCATCACCTTGGATCTAAAGGGCTTTTTATATCATAAATACCATGAATACATTTATAAACTATTTGGAAATTAGCTTTTTTCTGTGAGAAGCATGTTCATGTAAGTAATGAACTCTGCTGTGTCTGAATTGTGTCTTACATCATGTATATATCATGTATGGTACTTAAAAGGAACAGATTAGACTTTTCAAAATCTTATTTTCTAGGAAGTAATGGTCCTCAGAAATTCTGCATTGAAAAAGTTGGTAAGGAAACCTGGTTACCAAGAAGTCACACTTGGTGAGTAATGTGTAAACTTTCTGTACCTTTACTCTTCCAGGTTTATCTCTTCCAGGCTTGCATGGGCCAAATCAAATGAAATTTAATTTGGATCAATTCTCTGTCTCCATCTTCAACTTCATTTGATTGCCCTGACATGCCAGTATTGAAAACTTTCCTAGTTGCCCTCTTCTTAAATTTTGCAACTGTGCTGAACAGTTTGTCAGTGTAAGATGTATCAAAATTATAAGAACATCCTTATAATTAGGATTATAATTAGGAAAGGTGTTTTCCTAATTATTTTAGAGAATATTAAATAACTGAACAAGTCATGTGATTAGTAGGCACATAGTTAAGTTATTATGCAGTAACATTATAAAATATAAAAGTATAAAGATAAAATGAGAAGAAGTAGCATGACAGAAATGACAGCAAACCTTCAGAAGGAGGATTAGCCAAGAATGCTGATAGTTTTTCCCACCAGGCTTCAGATGGGCCATTATTGGCTTTGCATTCCTGTGCATACTGAGCTGGTGCATCAGGTACACAGATCAGTTTTTTATATAGACTGCAAAATGGACACACTTTCCTTTGGCAACCTGTGACAATAATATTCATCGTAGTTTTAAACTACTTAAGGGTATCCTCTATTTTACATTTTCTCTGCTGGAGTTTGTTTGAGTGCTGTTTGCAAGAGTTTAATATATCTTGTCTAGGATAATTTTGAGGAAGACATGGAATGAAATGTTTTGGCAGAAGTCTTTTAGGGCAAAGTTTAGAGAGAAAAAACACCCACCTATATTCCAAGCATGTGTAGGAAGGAGAAAAGTTCAGCTTTTTCATGCTGCTGTTGAAATTTGGAGATGCATCAAAGTAGAATTATATTAAACTTCATGCTGAAATTTTTCTTTTCTATGTATTACTATTATAAGCAAATATTATTGTGTCCTGTTTTTATATTATATTCTTTTGAAGTATTATAGTTCCCTGTATCTTGGACAGTCTTTAGTCTTTCACAATTTTGGTTTTTTATCTGGTAATAGTTTTTTGTTTCGTAAAATATTCCTCTGAAACTTTGACTGTTTTTCCTTCTTGTAGAAATGCCAAGGCAATGAGATTGTGCTGATTGATATTTCTTTTTTTTCTAATTGTTAGATCAGAACATTTATAACTTCTAGTATAACAATCGAATTCTGTAGAGTTCTACATGGGATTTAAGTAAACTTAACAAAATTCTGTTTTTTCCTGCTCAGTTTTAATCGTTTGGATTTGCCACCGTACAAAAGCTATGAACAACTAAAAGAGAAGTTGCTCTTTGCCATTGAAGAAACGGAGGGATTTGGACAAGAGTAGAAGTGACTTCTAGTCAAAAAGGATATCTTGAATAATAAAAGGCCCAGCCAACTAAAATTGCACACTTAATTGTATATAAGCTTTTGTTCTGTACAGTGATCTTTCTGGAACTCTAAAAGTTTAATTGTTCTCCGTTCTTCCACAAATATATGCAAAACAGTTCAGCCTTTTCTACTTTTATTTATTGCCCTTTCAAAAGACCAGAAAAACCCCTCCATAAATTTTGAAAGCAGACAAGAGACTTATTTAAAATATATATATATATAAAAATATAAATATATATACTAATGGGCTCTAGTTTTATAGAGCTTTAAGTGTATGAAAAGTTGCAGCCATTCAAAAGGGCCTGGATTTGCTTTATCTTGGCTTTATCATTCAAAAAATGTTTAAACTGCTCAGTGTTCTCTAAAGAAACATCTCCAAGTTTGTTTTACTGCATGGCTGTTCTAAAAGGTGTTAAAGGCTTAGGCCAAACGTATCCTAAATATGTAGAAAGATGCTGCTGGTATTTGAGACGACAGAATCTGTTCTTCTGTCAGTTTAATTTTTTTAAATACATAAATAGCTGATATATCCCTCTCTACTGATGTAGCCAAGGTCATGAATAAAGCCTTTACTACTTGCACAAGTCATGTACAATGAGATGAATGTGATTTAATGTTGAAAGGAATTGGTGCCACTGTTCTGACTTACTGCAGGAGCTGAACAGAGTATTTTAATTCATTTGAGCAGCATTGAAATTTGTTTACATAGTACCTTGGGTTATTACCACGAGGATGTTAGGTAATCTTCAAAGAAAAAATAATAAAAGAGAAAATATTACCCAAATTCTCTTCTTGGTCTGGTGTCTTGCAGGTTTGTTTTTTTTTAATTTGGTTTTGTTTTGTTTGGTTTCCCTTTTCAATCTGTGATGTCCTTTTTATAACTTTGTAGAGTTATATTAATGTAAACTGAGCTATAAGGGTATACAAAAGGTAATGTGAATTTTGCTGCTTTCTGTGTTCTTGTTCAGTTTCAGATACTGGATCTAGTAAACTCAAATAAAATGAAAGTTACTTAAGCTTTGCACAGATAAAAATATTATTTAGTATTAAATACTCTCATTTCTCTAAAATTCTTACTGAAATTTAGATGTATTTGAATAAAGTACATCTAAAACCTGTCATCCTTTTATGTAGATCAGGTTTGTCCTAAGTGCACAATAATATAAAAACATTTTAAAATTAGTTTTATTGGCATTTTATTGGCATATATTTGCTGAACTGCAAACACGTTTAAAAAAATACTAAAATTTAACACCTTATTCATGTGAATTATATTAAATGCTACCTTTAGCAAACTGTGCTTCCTTATTGTAGAGTAAAAATTGTGTTTTAAATCACCATTTGTAATATGCTTTAAATATTACCTGTAAATTCCATTACATTTAAATTACACAGAATTTTGTACACACATGAAAATAATTTTAGAATACGATTCAACACACTTGTGTTAACATATCATATTGCACTGTTAAAAGTGTACATGCAGAAAAAAACAGCTATATCTGTTCATGTATCTTTCCAATGCAGCAGCTGAATTCTGCCAAAAGTTTATTTTTCTACATATTGGATTGTCTCAAGGCGTTGTATTCAATATGCACAGCTTACACCCTGGAGCTGTAGCTGTACAGAGCTCTGGTCACAGCAGTGGTGCAGTGAGCTCAAACAGACTGCTGTCTTACATGAGCTTTTCTGTAAGAGCTTCAAAAATTACCACCATTTTGAGGGTTTTCAATACATCACCAAATATCTTTTGCAAAACCATTTTTATATAGCACTAAATTAATTTGAAGTGCAAATCCACATAAATTATCACTTATGCTGTTAGAATGGAGGAAGTTTGAGAAAAGAAACCAAGAAGGTCAAAGGCCAGGCACCAGGAGTGTGTGTGTCACTTGCCTAAAAGACAAGGAGGGCTAAATGTCACAGTTAATGAATTTGCACTAATGAATGACTTGGTGACCCACTACCAACTGCTGAATTTTGTGAATCTGTGAGTAACTGAACGAAATAAAAAAGACAGCACACCACAAGAATGTAGTTGTTTTATTGTTTTGGTAACTTCAGCTGTCTCATACCTGCAGTGGTTTTTCCTGGGGGGTAAGGATTAGAATCGTGAAAAAAAACCAAATTCAGTATAGGATCGGTGAATTGGTGTCAAGGGCCTGACTGAAAGAATGGCTCTGGAGGAAAAGAAAGTAAAATAACATCTGTGTGCATATGCGTACAGTACTTGAATTTTCTGGCAATTTCAGGAAGACTATGTTGTAATTTTTTCTTTTCCCACTTAAATTCCCATACTTCACCTATACTTGGGGGGAGTGAGTAACACAGCAAAAAGAGGGAATGCAGCAATGGTTGGAGAAGACCAGGGAATCAGGCAGGTAATACTGCTTGAGGGAGCTGTTGTGTAGTTCATGGGTTTTGTTGTTTCCTTTCTTGCTGCAACTCAGCTGCTTTTCACTACACACTTCACAGCTATTACTCTGACTATTCTTCCTTTGTGCTGCAGCAGAAAAGGCACCTAAGTAAAGATGCCTCTGCCACAAAGCTACTAGAAGCTACTGCAGATGTTTTTGTGGAATATGAATGCAGAAAATTCTCTCAAACACTCAGAGAGGTTTTCTTTCTCACCCACCCTGAGACACTGTAACATAGAGGACTCCATTATGTTGCTCTACTAATAGAAAAATATTAATTGCTTTATGGTAGTTGAGAAAATCCTGTTTTAAATCCTATTTCGTGGCATCAAGCTTTAATTCAAGCCCTAGATTCTCTCTCAACTGTGAATTTTTACTACTGACTTAGCTTGGGCTTTGTTGCCAGTCCAAGCAATTTTCTTAATCTTCCTCCTAGAATTGCAATACATTTTCCTAGTAAAGCAAACTCTAGGTATTTTCTAGTAATTTTTTTTCTAGGCTGTTCTACTGAGAATACCACATGTTGGTATTGCCTACTATTTCTTCATTTTTGGTCCACTTTTTCTCCTGGGTAACTGGAATATAGTTTGGCTGCACACCTAACTTAGATTACTTTGTATTTCTGGTGAAAATTCCTGCCAACATAGTAGAAGTACCAAGAAGAAATTTTTATGTCTACAAACGGAAGTTCATATCCTTCCACAAGGTAGTTCCTTTCTAATGTACTGGGAGTGTGTACTCCTCCTGTTGTTACAGTCTAGGGTAAAGTGTGTGTGCCCAGCAAACATTTACAGCCACTAAATCATCACAAACCTTCTCACTGACCATGCTGATATCACCCATAAAGGGATTTTCTTAGATGTTCCATACTTGCTTTTTCCTTCATTTTTTATTTTAAACCACAACACATTCTTCAAAGTCAAACACTAGCATTTAAGAGTATTGGAATTAAGATGGTGCAGCCTTAATGATAAATCTGTAGGAGCATCTATTACTCTTGAAGGCCATTGAACTTCACAAGAAAACACTGTAGAAAAAACTGCAGGATTTTAATTATGTCATGATCCTGTCCCTCCTTTCTTGAAACTTATGCTAGTCATGTTTCTTATTATTCCTCATAAATAACTTGTAGTTTAGAAGTGTAAAAAACTTAATTAAAAATCCAGGCTATTACTCTCCCACCCTTTTCTGTCTAACTATAGACGTTGCTTGTGAATGAAACCCCCTTCATTCCCATGTAAAGGAACAGACAGGATCACATAATGAAACAGATCTTCCAGTTCAGATTTTAATAGAAATGAGAGGGAGATAGAAGGTCTGAGCTGTACTTATAGTAACAGCTTCAGTAAACTGAAGTAGTATTTGGGGCCTTTTTCCTATGCTGCTCAAACCTGAATTCCCATTATCTTGTTTCTTCTTATATAGAATTAAGCAGCTCCAAAGCTTCTTTCTGTACCTGAAAGAAATAAATGTAAAGTAACAGTCCCAGGTAGTTACAGACGCTTCTAGCAAAATTTCCCTCACAAGCACCCAAATATTTCCCTGCCGTTGTGTAAATTCAGAACAGTCCTAGGACAAGTAATTTTTCTTCTGTAGTTTAGGATGTTCAATACTTGAAATATGAATAGGAATAAAACACTTAAGCTAGTGTCATTCACTTACTACATAAATGAAGTTTATTTGTGTGGAATACAGGTACTAGTTCTTGATTTGCTGCAGTCCAATAGGAGCATGCAGGAAGTTGTCGCACCTCTGACCACACCCAACCAACCTAGGGATTTCAACACTCCAGACAGTGATTACGTGAGACCATTTCTGAGGCTCTGTTTGCCTAAGGTTTCTGGTTAAAACCTAATAAAATTTTAATATTATCTCTAACATTCATATTAAAACACCCAACAACAAACTGAACAGCAAAAAAATCTCAACACCTCTCCTCCCTCCTCAAACCACAAAAAAACCTCCAACCCGACAATGGTAATGATATAGCAAGCCATGCAGACAGTATAAGCCAGATACCTCTGAGTATCTGCAGTAAAAAATGTTCAGAAAACCTACTTATGCTGAGACAAGAATTCAAATGTCTTTGCACAGGCCAGTTTCCTTCATAGTGGACTATCAAGTCTAGTTCCCAATTAATTTTGCATTTTACATGTTCACACACAGAATGGAGAGAATGCTGCCTTTCTCAGTTCAGCAGCTCTGGACACTTCTAAGAGATTAAGAAATAGATGTCTGTACCAGAAGGCCACAAGTAGTTGAAGCAGATCAGTGGTTTAACAACTTGGCTACTGCACAAAATTCACTCCTGACTGTTCTTTAAGAACCATTCAAAAAGTAAGCAAGTTTTTGGGATCACTGGTTTCATGTGTGCCTCCAGCTACTAGTAACTGTTAGAAGAACTGACCAGTTCCTTACACACCTCAGACCACTACTCCTTTCAGCTATTAAATTCCTAAATATTGTGCAAGGCATTGGAGGAATGTAAGACTTGTATTTCCACTGAAAGATGTTACTGAAGGAACTCATTTTCGGAAGAAACAGTTTGAGGCTTATTAGCGAATCTACAGAGGGTTCTGAAACACTGTCTTGGTAGTGTTTTTTCTGAGGTGTGAAATGCAAAATCCTACCAAAGTATTTCTTACTTTGGACAGTCAGAGTGTTGTATGGACATTCAGAATGTGCATCTCAACTCAGCTTAATGCTAAATGAAATGGAGGTCAATAAATACAAAAATAAAATGGAAATGAGGCTTTGTTAGTCCTGATGCTAACAGTAATGTTTTTGAAAGGTGACTGCAATTGCTCTGGTTTATACTGAATGCATTATTGGGTATGAACAAGTCTAATGGATTACCTCTCTTGAAAGTACTTTGAATGTTTAGGTAGGAAGCAGGTGCCTACCCTCCAAACCAGAATCCTTCTGCACAGTTTCAAAGAGTAATTAAGTGACTCACGACATCTAGCACTGGAGATTTGCTGTCAAAGAGACATCAACTTAATTTGTCTTACTCAGATCATCTGAGTCTTTCCCTAGGGGCCTGGAAAGGACTGCAGTGCTAAGGTTTTGGTACATCTGGGGTTTTTCCCTTGTGTTCACATGATTGTGAGCTATTCCAAAATGTAATTCCTATCTTACCCATTTCAGGCATATGAAAGGTGATTTTGTATTCACATAGAAACAGGCTAGGGAGGTGCCTGTGTGAACTTCAGAAACACAGCTAAGGCTGGGTCGCAGTTGGCACTATGGAACTACCATGATGAAGGGTAACAGTTCTCTGCTATGAATAAAACAGTGTTTCCAACTAAAATTTCCAGAGGTGGCTAGTAACATACTACAATATTTTGGTGTTGATGTGATTCTGAGTTAAAGGTGCTGAACTGTAAGTTGCCCTGAGTTAATTTTATAAAACATTCCACTGCCATGATGTCATATATGTTGGATACAATCTGTGATTGTTATATGATATATAACATCACAGTTCTTAACTTCCTACCTGTTTGTCCTCCTCTGTCTGAGCAGGATACTCCTTTGCTTTGCTTAACCACAGAAGAGCCATCTTCTTATTGTTTAACTTCAAGTATGTTTTCCCCAAAAAGAGCAAATTTTTGCTGTAGAAATTTGGATCAGCTGCATAGAGATAGGAGAAAAGCTTTAGATGAGAATTAGTAGCATACTATACTTTACTTTGATACTTGTTTTAGAAAACATGGTTTGGCTTTGGATCAGAAGGAAGCAAATGTAAAACTTTCACTTGCTAGATTTTTTTTCTCATAAACAATTATATTAATTAGCAGCTTGCTAGTTAATACACTACATGACACTAGATTCCTCACAAAGAGCAAAGCAGTGAGCTTAATGCACAACAGCTTTGCTTTTCAGGTTTTGGGCTTTTCTGGACCTAGTAGGCACAACAGGCAATGCAACTAGCTTGGCATGTATAGGCAAGGGAAAATAGGACACCTTTTCTAGCACATACAGACATCAGCTTAATTTTCGCTGCACAGAAGAGAGCAAAACTATTTGCATCCACGGTGAACATTTTTTAAGGAGAGATTTAAACCTTGCTTTTATAAAGCATCATTCATTATTAAAGACTAATGTTGCTTGCTGTTCATACTTACAGCACAGGCTTTCTCTACTGCTGGATTTAAGGTTAGGTTTCAAAACATATGGAGGTATTTTGGAGGCAAATTTTGAGATGAAGTTCACTGTTCCAGTTCACAGATGCATAACCTGACACTCAGGAAGACACACTATGAGCCTTTCCTCTGATCTTCAATAATTTAACTATGTAAAATTTTTCATAGAACACTGTCTTCCCTTGGCTTCCTTTATCTTTCAGCTAGTGAATTTTGCTTATGGCTACACTCCTGGAGAAATAACACATTCATATTTTATTTTATATCATGTGTACAGTTTAGCTGTCAGATTGGCATAATACCTTTTGAAATAATAAAAAACTCTTCTTTTTCTGTTTTCTATTTAGAATGCAGAGGACTTTCAAACTCTAAGAAAATTTTGAAAAAATAACACAGAATTCCCTTTTTTTATTTCTTCTGCCTCCCTGCACTCCTGTTGAATTCCTTAGGGAAGAGTACTTTATTCTCAGGAAGATATAAATTTCACTTTAGTATTTACTCTGTCAAAGTCTTCACCTTACACTGAAAGTGATGTATACGAGACGTGTAACATATTGACAAAATGTTGCAATGTAACAGCTCAGTGCGCTGACTGGAACAACACATTCATCACCTGATCATATGCTGTTTTGGGTTTGGTGGCTACAGTTACTAAGGTAATACTGACAGCTAGAGGTTTACTGGAAGTCATCAATCCTTAAAGATAGTTTTCAGTGAAAATGAGCCACAGGTCTTACCTTCCTCTGCCATGTGGAAGTAACGAAGAGCCTATAAAAGACAAAGTTGTATTCTTTGAAGTGGAGAATAAACTCAACACAATAATCAAAGAAAAGTCTTATGCACATATCTGAAAAAGGAGTTCCCGCCCATGATATTATTTTTATTAATTCAGCGTGCTACTGATGTCCAATTAGATTTGACACCATCTCAAAAGAACTAGTACTTACCCAACTATCCCCCTACCACTTTTTCCTTACGTTTAGTACCTCCTATTTGTTCCTATCAAACTGGATTGCTTGATAGGAACAAATAGGATTAGACTGGATTTTTTGACTAGTTTTCCAATTCAACTTGTCAAGATAAATTTTGAATTTTGTTTGTACTATCCAGCACACCTGCTGTTTTCCCAATCTATTTCTCATGTATAAATTTAATAGATGAAAAAAATCTTAATATTTAGGTCATTAATAAACATTTGAGAGAAAACTGACTTCCACACGGCACCAGTCCATAACCTCTCTTACATAAGGCTAAACATCTATGATATCCACACATTTTCAATAAGTTTCCCATCCAGCACACAAAATGTCAGTCCATCCCTACCTTTCCCTAATGGTAGTATGGGGAGGGAAAAAGCTCCCACAGAACTTGAAAGTATGGATGTATCTATAAAACAGTTTTTGTACTGCAACTGCAGAAATCTTACCAGTACAAGTTTGCTTCTTCAGCGAGTTTAAGTGCTACAGAACTGAATACTGGGACTGGCATTATTCTGGCAGCATTTGAAATCCTGGCTGACACTTTCTATTCTTCTGAGAGTGGTTTTTCAGGAAAACGTACAAGCTTGACATTCCATTAAAGAGTTTTATTTCTTTTTTGAACAGCTCTTAATTTGTTTTCTGTGTAACAGCAAGCAGCCTGCCTTCCCCCCACTTTAAGAGAACAAAACAGTTATTGCTTGCTCTAAACAAACAAAGATTAAAACAGCTGCACCAAACATTTCTATTACCAATTTAATTGTCAAGCTTCTATATATGTACGGGTGTTTAAATAAGGTGCACACTGGTTCAGACACACTATTTTAAAGGATTAACATCTGGATAGTATGTTTTAGGGTGTATGACAGCAGGAATCTTCACAGGAAAGAGGAACAAAAGTACTTTCAATTGAAAAAAACCCACGCTATATGTGGCCAGAAAATTAAAGGTATTTGTTCATCTTAAGTAACAAAGTGAGCTGTTGCTTTTAGCATTTAATATAAGGGGACAAATTCTACCAACTAGCAAATAGGTACATGGCATAACACCACCATATAAATCATCAGCACTGGACCAGTACAGTTATCTGCAACAGAGCACAACAGTAAATACAAGCTAAGTTACATATAGTTTATTATTTTCTCATGCAAAAACTACCAAAATAATTTACTATTCTCTGTGTGTGTGCTACAGCTGAAGAAAATTAAAGGTTTTTATGTTTTAGATACCTATCACTCTCATGTTCTCATTTTATTATTGACAATTGTAAACTCACAACTCCATGCTTATTCCATAGTCAGAGGTAGCTTTGTCAGGAAAATAAGTACAAAATGTATCATCAGCTTTGGGGGGGGAATAACAATCTATGAAATATTTTCATACTGTACCTCTTGGAAAGTGGAAGTTGGTGGTGTGGCAAACAGTGTTGCAGCTATTTTTCTTTGGTACCATGGCATCTCAGCAAAAGAGTAACACCTGAAGGAAAAAGAAACTTTTACATCTACCCTTCACATTTCACTTGTTTTCAAGCAAAAGTCTCAGAATTGTTGGTGGACATAAAAACTGGATGTTGTAATTGTTGATTCCAAGAGTCAAAACTGCAGACACACTGCAAGTTCTATAAGCTTGTTCTTACATCTGCAAACAAAAATAGCAAGATGTCTGAAGCTGCTACTAAAGAAGTTTTGGTGTGTGCTTTACTGGGAACTAACTACGTTAGCTAAAACTGGGACAATTACTAAGCATGAGACAGATTTTGAGCTTGAATGATTTTAATGATTTATGTGTATTTTGTTCAAATATATTTGCAAAAGCAACACAACTTAATATCATTGCCTTACCTCAACACTACCTTGCTTTTCTCAATTATTAATATAAAGTAGATCTGCAGTACTGTCCTGAGACTCTGATCTATAAGAATGAAAATAAATTCAAGAATCAAACCACTGTGCTCCAGGCTAAGCCATGCTATGCTGGTTTTCTATCTACTAAATAACACAGGTAATCAATCAGTCACGTATCTTATTGGTGCTGAAAAGATTGAATATTTTTATTGAAGCATTTCAAGTGCAGAGAACATTCTGGGTGCAAACATTAAACAATGATATTCAATTTAGCAGCCTCCCACAATGAGATTACAATTGTTATTCACAGTGTGAAATAGAGAATTCTAGAGGAGGTGAAAAACTAGTAACTCTAAATGTTTGGAGGAGAGGCAGGCAAGACATGGAATACACTGCTGGAGTTGAAATTCTGTCATTAGATGCACCTTATGAGATAAAGATTTAGTCCAGAACAGATTAGAAAAAGAAAAGAGAAAAATACTCAAGAACTGGCTGAGTTCTACTAAATGCCAGATCAAGATGGCTCTGGAATTCAGTAATGAGTACATTTAAGTATATAACATGGGAATATTTTAGAGCCAAAAGCAGTATTAATCTAACATTTCTGATAATATTTTCCAATTTTCCTTGGGAAGAATGTCTGAAGTATTTTCCAGAAGAAGTCTCCTATCTCAAAGATGACTTTGAGGCTTATTTAGTTGGTAGCATATACCTCTGCTTAAAAATCTGGACTACTGCAATTGTTAGATCATGTGGGAATGAATGGTGGATGCCAAAGTTTCTAAACTAGTAAAAAACTCCAGAGCATTTATCATTATCATTTTCTCCGATACTCATGATCCAAAAAAAAAAAAAAAAAAAAAAAAAAAAAAAAAAAAAAAAAAAAAAAAAAAAAAAAAACACCATAGAAAAATTCACTGTGGGTTTTAGTATTTTTTAAAGCTGATAATACATTGCCTTTCTTTATTTCCAATCTCTCAATCTTACGACAGAGATCTCCGGTAAAACAACGTAACACCTTTAACCTTTTCAGACAAATAACCTAAAATGCTGTCTGGAGTCTCTCCCTAACACATAAATGATAATGCTTTCCATCTCACCACTTGCATAGAATACCCTGGTTAGTATGGAAAGTTCTATTTCCAGTCCATTTGCCTGCTATGTAACAGTAATTCTTAGTATCATTTTCATTGAGCAGTAAATTCAATTTCAATGGTTTCTAGTTAATACATATGCATTTATAAGCTCCCTTTATTTAATGTAACTTTAAAAATACTGTATCCTGACAGATAGTAACAAAAATATTTTCAGAATACATCTAATTTTTGATAGCTCTTCAGGGACTGTGTTAAGTTGCAGCCATCATTGAAATTCATTGTAAAGTCAGTGCTGAGTTTTGACTCCACTCATACTCCAGAAAAAAATGAGCTACTACTTGCAATCACTGATGCCAACTATGCATTCCATGAAGCAAACTTAACATCTGCAAAAGGAGTTTTTAACAGTTCCATACAACTAAATTAAATGAACAATTAGTTTTCATCTTTTATAACTGCATAAGAATTAATAGCTAGACTTTTTCAAGGCATGACATCCTATACCTGTTCAACATGTTTCTGTGCTTGCATCAATTACAAGTACATTCTAAATTATTCCAAGCAGTTCTGTAATTAATGCAAGATATTTTATACTCTTGCATTTTTCTGTGCCATGTGCTAACTTTAGTTTGAAAATACATCTTACCAAATCCCTATAAGATGAATTGTTGTAGCATCTTTCGGATTCAGTTCAATGGCTCTCTGGTGCGGGAAGAAAAAAACCACAATATGTAAAGAAGTTATTCTGACACATGGATTAAAATATACTTAAAAATAGACTTGTTATCATACTGTTAATTAAACCAGACGGTGGTGTGTAGAATTTCAAGGCAACACACTACTTGTTCAGTGCACAACTTAATCAGCTCACTTCCAAAAGTCTGATGACACTGACAGATGTCTAAGCACATCTCTTTAGTAGGTTATTACATGTTGCATTTGAGACTTGGCATGTTCAATTTTTGATATAATCTCTGGTGATATAAAATTAGGAGTTCTTCATCTTCTCCAGTATTTGTCCTTTACTGTTATATAATCCACAGTTAAAAGGACAGCCACACTGCCATTCTCAATATCACAGTTACAACTCATCTAGTCCTAGGAGGTGTCTAAAGCACTTCAGCTATTTCAAGACTCCCTTCTAAAGTGACTTTGTTTACTGCAGGAGAGAATGTACTCTGTGTTTCTGGGGCATTTCTGGAGCATATATCACAGTAACCCAAAAAACAAACCCAGTGCTGCTAGGAAGTCTGAACAGAAGTACGCTTTCAATATTTCACCAAAAGTTAGTTACCAGCTGTCACACAATCTACATACTGGACACAATATTATCTTGTCATATGCAAAAAGTGTATTACCTGGAAATGCTCTTTGATGATAATAGCATTTCCAATTTTAGTCTTGATTCCTTCATAGTCCCCAACATCACTGAGGCAAATTCCATACCACTGTAATTCAAATAACAAAAAACCCATTTAATACAGCACTATATTAACAGTACATTTTAAAAAACTTGCAACCAGGAGAGCCGCCACCACCGCAAGCAACCACAAGTAGTGTGGCAGTTCGTGTTTATTTCATTAAGTTATTGTTAAATGGTTCATTCAGTTGTCCCCCCATGTTTTCCCCAAGTTGGTTTTTCCCTAAGTTGTACCCTCCCTTAAAGCTGTCCCTCAAGCTATTCCCCTCCCTTTGTTCTAGTCCCTTCCCTGCCTGTCAAGACAACCGTGCCCCTTTTTCCTAAATGTTCCCTGCCACTCACCCCGAGCCAAACTCTGATTGAAACACCCACTTAGAAATCCCCTAATCCAGGATGCCCCATTGGCCCATTGACCTTTCCCCCTTTCCTCCCCGTATCCTGATTGGTCCCAGTGTTTATGGAATCCCCTCACTCCTCCCCCAAGGATTTCCTATTGGTTAGCTGATTATATCCACCCCCCTGACTTGTATCTGAACATAAACGCCTTGCATAGGTGGGTGAGGCGCTCTTTTTGTCCCACTCCCTCCACTTGGAATAAACGCTCCCTTCACCTGGAATAAACTTTCCCCATGGAATCTCAAGACAAAGAGCCTCCTCCTTCTTCTGGTCCCTGCTTGCAGCTCTTTAAGTTCAGCTGTGGGCAAACCCCAGTCCCCAGCTGTCACCCACTCCTGTCGTGGCTACTGGAGCGTACAGAGCTAGCCTGGGTTCTGGTAGGTTTTGGCAAAGCAGTAAGTAATTGTTGTGAACAGCTCGATCAACATCAGAGCAAGCTGCTACTCTACATGTGTAACAGGAATCAAGATCCAAGATACCAAGGCAAGTGACTACATTTTGCTACCTCTTTGCCTGTGAGAAAAGCAGCACACACACAAAAAAAAAAAAAAAAAAAGGGGGGGGGCACAAGGCAGCCAGGGTCTGAAATATTTCCAGTGAAACTCTACAGAGCCCAGTACCCAGAAAAGGCATGCTGAATGTGGGACATACAACATTTTTAAGGCGACACTGGGGCAGGAGGGGCTGATTACATCAGCTGTTATCACCCTGATCAGTCACTTCTTTCCATGGTCCTGCACACACTGAATGTTTCTGCTTCCCTAGCGGGAGTTTACCGGGAAAAGTCTGAACTCAGATCTTCCAAAAACTTCAGGAAGAATTTGAAGTCTCATTCCTTCTCAACTGAAAAGTTAAATTATGCTGAAGGTTTTTAAAACAGCACAATGACATTTGTTCTGTTTTCTGTAAGCAGAAATCAACAAACAAGATTTCAGTTATTTTGCATGGCTCACCTTGTGTGCTGCAAAATTTGATTCATTTTTTTCAAGTGCCTTTTTTGCATACTCCAGGGAATCATATGTCAGTTTTTTCTTCTCCTCTGCAGAAGTACTACCAAGCTGAGCCAGATCCCGTGATGACCGTGCCAGCCGCCATAACAACTCTGCATCATCGCTGGTTAGGAACAGAAACACTGATGTTTTAAAGCAGTCAGGGAAACACAGCAAAAAAGGAGTCTTCTAAAGTATATCTGAAGTGGGTGATAGGACAACAGTGACTCATCTATCATGCTATGCTATGTAAAACTCCAAGGTAACAAACGGCAAATGAAAGCTCACTATTATAGATTGTTTAATAATGCCTTTGTTCTGCCATTCTGGTCTGCAAAGCAAACATCTGCAGGAAAGGTTTGTGTTTTTATAAAAAAAAGATATTTAAGAAACCCCAATGGTACCACTCAAAACAGCAGAAGGAAAAGGAGAGGTATTCTCTTCTTCGTTAGACAGTATTTTTTCCATCACTGCTGATTTGCATTAATGTTTACTTGGAATGCTTAAACTATTATGCATTTTTTTTCCTCTAATTGTACTTAAATTATTAAATTCTTCCTAGAAAACAGTGAAAAAAACACAGATTAGTCACACCACCAGCACATAAACCTGTACATTTATGTACGTATTGATATTATTTTATCAAATGGTATATTGTAGGTTACAGTTCAAGCTCAAGGATCTTAAGTTTCATTTTGTTAATATACTGCTTTGGAACACTGCTTACACTTGATTATACTTTAGATAACTACCACTGCCTTACTAATTTAATAGAGGCTTAATAGTATTTCAGAAAGTTGTACTGTATTTTAAGGGATTCTGAGAGTAATAAAACAAATGACCATGACTGAAAAACGAGGATTAACCCTCACCTACAACTATCAGTTCTTTCTTTATTCATTTTTCCATTAGGAGGAAAAATATCATGAGTCCTTATTTCCTACTTACATAAGGGTGAAAAATAGGTTCTCCAGCATTCCACAATGAGAATATCAGTTGAAAAACTGATACAGAAGAGCACAGAAAAGAAGCCACAGCAATGTCCCAAATACCTGTTTTTATGCTGAACCAGCAACCGATACAGCTTTTCGGTTTCTCCACTCCCATACAGGTAGTCTGCTTGTTCTATCACATCTTCCACTTATGAAGGAATTAAAATTGTGGAAACAGAAGAACAAATGATAGTTAATTAAGACATTATCACCAAAACATTCTAGAGCAAGACAACCTAGCTGAAAATGATGTAGCTCATTTTTAAGCCATCATTTCAAACAAGCACAGCAAGATGGAGTAAGCAACATGTACAATGCACAACGAAGATGACACACTGGTGCCTCTCCAGTGAGACTACAACAGCTTTCAGCATGACAGCTTTGGCTGACGGACAAATTTAACATCCCAAGGTGTCTTTCTCAGTGCATCAGACTACTAGAAATAAGTTAAAAAATAACTTGTGAAAATGGCAGAAAAGAAAAAAAAAAGTATGAGAAATGGAAGAAGAGTGCAAGTGCAGTACAGAGTTGAGAGTAACAAAGCCCCTTCATTAGTATATGTAAAGAATTTAAATCTTACAATAACGATGAAAAAACTTTAAAAAATATGGTTCATTCTCAATATGGTTCCATAGTTTAGCCAGAACATTACTACAGTTTGAGTGGGTCCCATTATTTACTCACAAGCCAAAACAAAATATTGCTTAAGGGGTTTCTGGCTGAAGTCCTTAGGATTTTCCCAAACAGAACCCCAAGACAGACAATCTACTGAAACTCCTGTGTGTTCAAGATACTAAAAGCAAAAAAAATTTTAAAAATCAGAATTGGCTTTCTAGAATATCAGTTTATGAATTAACTACCGTTTTTCTTATGCTTTATTTTTCTAGAAAATACTCTTAAACCCAACAGTTGGTGGGGGAATATAATTTCCACAACTGGATTAATATAATTATAAATAATATAAAAATAAATATAGTACTTGGAACAGCATACAGGAAACAGAATTATCAAACACCACACTATAGAGGATTATAGCATGAAAAAGTATAGAATTAGAAGGAAAAATACCCAAAGGGAAACAGAAGGGTAATTTTGTTGATGTATGTAACTGTACAGCAGAACAAACTTCAAGTTTATTCTTCTGCCAACATCAAAGCATTAAACAGATATCTTGGAAGTCAAAAGCCTTGTCTAATTTTTTCCAGACCTTTTACCTATGCTTATGGTCTCTTTGGTATTACTCTTGGATCCATGACCAAATTTAGAAGTCAAAACATAAGCTCTAACTCCTTTCATAATGGTTAATCATGTTTTCCTTTTTCAAATAACCTACTAAACATGGCAGCCATATTTAAAGTCAGCACAGTTTTCTTGACAGAAAAAGCAAAACATTGAAGGCTGCTGAACACAAAAGCTTCCTCTTCAGTTTCAAAGATCCTAGAATACAAATCAATGCATTCTGGATAATTTTTAACCTTGCTGTCTCTAAATGTCTTCTTTCAACCTTTTCAAAGATAAGATAATGGTTTATGTGGACTTCGGATTTTAGTGTCCAAAATGAGTTTCATGGTGCATCTTCATTGTGATCTTCACTAAACAGGCAGGTTTGCTTGCTGAACACTACTAACATATCTAATTACTAAATGCTCAGAACTCAAAACTTCTAAATGCATTTCCCACAAGGTGTTTAATGCAAATTATTATACTTTTATTGCTTCAGAATATTTTTTAGTTATTTCTATTTCACCCTTATTTTCACCATATTTATTACATATCCTGTATAGAAAGCCCAATAGCATTGCTTTTCTTGGCAATGTAAATGTCAGATTCACGTGGGAGTGCTGAATAGACCAACTAAGCAGTGTTATTTATGTTCCTCATGAGAAATGATGAATTCTTTATTCCTCATTATTATTTCTTAATTGTGTAGCTGTTGAGCAGCTATTTCAAATCTACTCACTGATACTCCTTCATGAAACAGCTTCTCGTCCATTCAAAAACTTATTATCTGAATTTTAATTTATATCTGCATAAACATCTAAGATCTTCCTCTTTTAAGATACAGAGAAACAGATTACCTGAACTGGCTACTACCTCAACTATGCAGTGAGCATATATTCAGTTTAGGCTCGTTCTCCTTTCAGTCAGGCTTACTCTGAAATTCCTCATTTAGACAGATAACTTTTAAGTCTGCAACAATATCCCCTTTTAAGATATTGTTACTATCCTTCCCACAGTGAGTCTATTCTTACTCAAAGGATACAAAAAGACATTTTACCACTTGTTAAATTGTTTTCTAGTAGGTAAAGCAAGACTTTGCATCCCGCTTTTTAGTGTTAGAGAGATAGAAGACATTTCTCAATTTTATATGAAGAGCCGTCTTGGTGTTGCTAGATTAAAAAGAAATCACAGTGTGTTCACACTGAAAACCTCAACTAGCTAAAATTTCTAAAAATAGATTACGTTTTGGTCTGTATTCCTAACAGACCCATATATTTTCAATAAGAGATAATTAAAGTAAGAGTAAATAAGAGTAATTAAAGATTGAGCAACAAATTAGTTATTATCCACCTTGTGCAAGTGTTCTGTCCCTGACAGGATGTGCTACTAATCTGCTTTCAGTTATACCTGAAATAATCACTTGTTGAAGTGCCACCACATAACCTATAACCAATTAATAAGCATCCTGTCATGAAATAACACTGCATGCAGTCCTAATGGAAAAAAAATCAAAAGCATTACACCATTTTCCTCTATAATTCTGGTAAAAAAAAATTAAGTTTCGCATCAGGATAACCAAAATACTTCCAAATTTGAAAATATTACCTTTGAAGCTTGCATGAACCTCAGCAAAGCCAGAAATCAGCTTATGAGCTTCATAAACCAAAAAGGACCCTGTTGAAAGCACAACTCCTCTCTGAAGGCTTTTTCTAAGCACCTGTGTAGGATCATAAGACAGGTATTAATGAACATTATCACTCCAGGTTTAAAAAGGTTTTTCTTGTCTGTATCACCGATTATATTTCAGATTTTGAGGGAAAAAAATTACTTCAAAATGTTAAAAAATCCTCATAAATCAAAATACTACTTCAAAAAGCGAAGATTTGAAGTACATTCAACAGAAGCTCACGATTACTCCTGAAAACACGAACAGAGCACTACACTGGACATAAACTGTAAGTACGAGGCAAACTCAAGGTTTGAAGCAGAAATCAAATGCGTACTGTTCAAACGAGCCCAGTTTTCGCACAAACAAACAAACCCGTCCCTCGCTACGCCCCGCGGTTCTCCGCCTCCAGCCGCCTCCCTCACGCCGGCCGAGCGGCTCCGCGGGGGCGAGCGGCGGCCGCACCCGTGGGAATCGGAGTCAATGAGCTTGGAAGAGGCCTCTGAGATCACCGAGTCCCATCTATGCCCGAACCCCACCGCGTCAAACACAGCACGGCACGAAGCGCCACGTCCAGTCTTCCCTTAAACACCCCCAGGCTCGGTGACTCCCCAGCCCCCCCGGGCAGCGCATTCCAAGTAGTCCCTGGAAGCGCCCACTCTCCCCGCAGCGAGCGGCACCCGGCTACCTGAGTCCCCGGCCGCCCCCGGCCGCAGGGGCCGCCCGTCGCCTCTCGCCGGAGCGCTGTCCCCAGGCCGGCGGGGCAGCGGCGGAAGGGCCGCGCCAGCGCTGCCAGGAGCGCCGCCATCGCCGCCGCCAGCACCGCCCCCCGCCTGCGGAGTTGCCGCTCCGCCCCGCGGCCCTGCCCGGGCTCGGGGGCACACAAGGGCAAGGGCCGCCCGGGCGGCCGGGCAGCCCGCCGTGCCGCGGGCCGGACATTGCGCGGCCGGGCCCCGAGCCACGCCGGGCCCGAGCGGCCGCCGGGCCCCGCCGGGGCGGGGGGGCGCGCACGGGGGGGGCTGTGCGCCTGCGCCCCGGGGCAGGGGGCGGGGCGTGTCCGGCTGCGCGGGTGTGGCCGCCGCGGGTCGGGGTCCGGAGGCCGCGCTGCAGGTGAGGGTGGGGTCCGGGGCCGCCGCGTCCCGCGGGGATTGAGCCCGTGGGTGCTCTGCCTCGTGCAGCGGGACCCGTGCGGGGCTGGGGCGGCAGGGCAGGGCTCCGGGCGGCTGCTGTCCCACCGCTTCCCCGCGTAAACGCCCCCGCAGCTGCGGCCCCGCTGCCGGCGGGGGGACGCGGAGCGCGCCGCCAGCTGCGGGGATCGAGGGATCGCTGCCCCATCCGCCGTCCCGCAGGTAGTGGAACTCGGCGAAGTTAAAGCTGTAGGCCTGAAGGTTTGAGCCGTAGTGCCGATCTCTGTGGCGGTGTAAATGCCACTCTGAAAAGCGCCCTTACCCCTGGGAGAGGAGGCTTTCGAGGGTCAGCATCGTTCCTGAAAACCGCATGCTGTTCTTTCTGAGCTGCTGGTTGAGTGGGTGGTTGTTTTCTTTCTTCACTGTAGTTGCATAATATATACAAGACAAATCTTAGATAATATTCATGTTGTCATAACTTACTCTTCCACTAGGGAAAAGTTTTAAAATGTGAAACCTCTTCACTTTTGCTTACGTACTGCTGTCTTCAAAGTACATTAAGTGTCCTCAAAGTAATATGTATTGCCCTGCCTCCAACACTTATATTTATTTTCCTGGAGGGTTATGTCCCTGAAGTTTCGAGTTAAGATATTTCTGTGGTGGTGCAAAAAGTTGGCTTTGTAAAAGTAAATACAGTCAAACTTAATCCAGGTATTCTTTTCTTCTTCTTCTTTTTTTTTAGTAGAAGCTTTAAATTTAAACTTTATATGTGCATACTCACAGAGGAAAGATGTTTTGAAGTGCATACAGAATACCCAAAAGCATTAGAAGGAAAAAAAAAAACAACTAGGAAAGATGTTAAGGGAGTAAGAGACAAAGGTCCTTTTGTTTATCTGTTCTGGTGTTAGGAAGAATGCAATGTTTTTACAACAAGTATGTCTGTGCTAAATGTCTTAAAATTAAACTATACGGATTCGTTGTAGGTGACTGTTAGACTAATTTCATTTCAGGTAACAAAAGCGAAAAGCTATTTCTTGTAGGCTGAGTAACTAAGCTATTATTAAATGTCATCCAGAAATCCAAAGTAGTAGAATTGATACTACAATGTTCATACAGTCTTCTTTTATGCCAATTTTTTCTCCAGAATTCAATGCTAAAGGGAAGCCATAGTGTTAGGGGTAATAAAACTAAAATCTCAACTGTACACATATCTGGGATGGAATTAATCTTTTTTTTTTTTACCTTAATTTGATTTAGGAACAAATGCTATCATTACGTGGTTTCCTAAATGAAATACCTTCAGGGACAAAGGGAGTAAGATACCTTTTATTTTTTTGTATTTTCCTGTGAAAGTCAGGATGCTCTTTGAACATAAGCAATATATGATCAGCTTAGTATTTGTAGATATTAGTTCCTGTTAAACCCAAGAATATTACTTCTGCTCATAGATCAGTTAGGCAAAGATTAATACTGGCCCCTCCTAGCATGACATTTGAAGGTGTGGTATGGCTTGTGCAAGCAAGTAGGCAGGAAGTAGAATTTTGTTGTGGTTTTTATATAATCTTAAAGGTCTTTTCCATCAACTCTGATTCTATTTGATTTCTTTGGTTTATCTTTAATATTGCTTTAGATGAGATGCTTTTACTCAGACATTTTGAAAGGGCATTATTAAGTGTCGGAAGGATTTATGAATAGAGGAATTTTAGGGGCTTGGTTGCTGGACCCAAGCTTCTGTTTAAGGAATAGTCATTACTGATTTGAATCATGCTTTGTTCTCTGATAGAAGGAGGACTATATCCTTTAGATCCATTCCATCTTGTAGATGGATCAAGTGCACTTTCACTCAGTGCTTTATCAAACACCCCCTTAGGAGGCAGCTGAATTAGTTCTAGTTGTGGAAGTTTGCTTCTGGTACTTCCTCTACCCAGGAGGGTTTTAAAAATTTCCTCCTGGCAGGTGATTAGCATATGTGTAATTATCTGATGGTTCCAGGATTAGCATTATTTCTGTGTGTCTGTGTTAGGAGCCACTGCCTGTGGATATGAGCATGAATGACGCCTCCCAGGCACAGGGAATGCTGAGTGCAAGTAGCTGCTGTGATACAGAACTGGAGGGCAGCTGACTGGAGAGCACTTGGTTTGCATACAGGAAGGTTTGAAGTACTTCTGGGCTACAGTAAAGTGCAATTTTGTGATTGTTGGTTTCAAAATGTTGTTTTTTATACTGAGATGTGCTGGACCACTGTGGAATACTGATTTCATGGGCTTCTTTGTCGTCCTTTAGCTGTGTAAGGATTCACAGGTTAGTTAGAGCATAAACAACATTGGGAGCTACTGATTTTGATTTACTTACTCTAATCCACTGTCACCTTATTAAAAAAAAATTAATAAGACAAATCAGTAATCAGGTCTTCTTTCTTAAAATCTTAAAGGGCTTTACTTGCTGGACTTTTATGATATTTAGTATGTATTATTCTCTAATAAAGTCTCTGAGTTAACCTTGAGTAATCCTTACAGTGCTGCTATAATAGACACATAAAACTGTTGGGCAGGTTATTTTAAGAGGAACTGTAGCTCCTCAAACCTCTTACTTTGATTGATCTATGGGAATAACAATTCTTGGTTTTAATTTCCTTTCCTTTCACATTTTAGTGCTACTGGTTGGTTGAAGCTTTAGCCTTTTGCTGAGAGGCCTGGAGGCAGACTTCTGTGGTAAGTTACTGTAACTCATTTTTAAGAACTAGTATTTGTAAAAGTGAAGAGGCACAACATCCCTTGAAAAGAACAGTAAAAGAATTTAAAAGGATTAGTTTAAGGCATGTGTTCACCTGCATCTTGTTTCTACAGTAATGTACAGCAAGTTTTATTGAGATAAAGGTTTTTTCTTTCTTGTGGATAATGTTAATTATGTAGTCAATCAGTCAATGGATCTACACAGAGAAATTGCAATGAAGAACACACAATTTAAGATACTGTTCATGTTGCATATTTGATAGATGGTTTTACATGAAATAATTGGTATAAAGATACTCTGATAAAACATATAAACATATATGCAAGGAGCATATGTTCCTCTGGTTTGCTACTGTATGCTTAAAATAATTGAATTTTGAAGTCTGATGATCTGTATTTCTTAATTCTCTTGTTCAAGGCACAATATTACCTTTCATAGTTAGTTCACTTGAAACATCACCTAAATACTTTTGTGTGAAGAAGATGCTGGGAAGAACTAAGCATTAAAGATGTGCCTAAAGGGCAAACACACATGTATACAGGATTAAAAAACCAAAATATATAAAATAAAAGACCAACAGAAAGATATTTAGAAATAACTGTTTTGAAGTAATTTTGTGAGCAGGTGTCCTATAAGTCAAATTAATATTTTCTTTGCTATTACTGCATGGGTGACTCAGATGTGTGTGAGGGAGAGAAAATGATGAGGAGGAGGACTGTCTTATCAGAAGGCTAATTATTGACTTTATTATTCTATATTTTATACATTGCATCTAAAATGAATTTGCCTTGCACTCACCTCTGCTCACAACTGCACAGAACTCATCTTGATTCTCTCATGACTGTCTTGTGACAGTCTGGACTCACACACACATTTGGCCCTGATAGGCCAAGGGAACAAAACATCCTCACTTCAGTTAAACAATCTCAATTTTGCATTCCACCTTAGCACAACAAGCGAGATAAGAATTATGTTTTCCTTCTTCTCTGCTTGTCTCACAACTTCTCTCTGTTCAGAGGGCATGTGATTACTACACTTTGCAGTGGATTTTTTAAAAAAATAGAATTCTAAACTTGTTCTTTGGCAATGTAACTTACTGATAGATTTTCATATATGGAAACAACCTGCAAATAGTTGTCTAACTTGTTATACCAGTGTGCTCCCAATCCAATAGAGTATCATAAAGCTTGTATAAATAGATGATTCATTTCCCATACAGAAAACTATGCTTCCATTCTCATGTATGCATATACCTCGGATTTCATGAACATTAGCTTGTGTTTTTGATTGGCATAATCCCCAGTAAAATGAGAGGTGTGGTCTTTAGGGTTTTATCAGCCTAATCTTACTTGTTTTGTTAAGAATGCTCTAATTTCTTCCCTTATACTAAATTGTGAATATGAGAATCATGGAGTTACTTAGGTTGAAAAAGACCTCCAAGATCATTAAGTCCAGCGTGTGACCTATCAGCATCTTGTGAACTAGACCATAGCACTAAGTGCTACAATGAGATGCTTCTTGAACATCTCTGAGGGTGGTGAATCCACCACCTCACTGGGCACTCCATTCCAATGATTATCAACACTTTCCATGGAGAAATTCTGCCTGATGTCCAACCTGAACCTCCCTGCACAGCTTGAGGTTATGTTCTCTTGTCCTGTCATTTGTTGCTTGGGAGGAGGCCAACCCCCACCTGGCTACAGCATCCTTTCAGGGAGTTGTACAGGGCAGTAATATCATCCCTGAGCCTCCTTTTTTCCAGACTTAATACTCCCCAGCTCCCTCAGCCATTCGACATATGACTTATTCTTTAAACCCTTCACCAGCTCTGCTGCCCTTCTCTGGACATGTCCAGCACCTCAATGTCCTTCCTGAACTGAGGGGGCCAGAAGTGGACACACGATTCGAGGTGTGGCCTCACCAGTGCCAAGTGCAGTGGGACAATCACAGCTCTTGTCCTGCTGGGCGCTCTTGTTTTACTA
This sequence comes from Passer domesticus, assembly GCF_036417665.1. Lineage (NCBI taxonomy): Eukaryota > Metazoa > Chordata > Aves > Passeriformes > Passeridae > Passer > Passer domesticus. The sequence continues at coordinate 134,918,709 of NC_087474.1, forward strand.
CTAGCCAGAATACCTGGACACACACTGCCTATGTTCAGCCAGCTGGACCACACTGCCTATGTTCAGCCAGCTGTTGACCAGCATGCTCAAGTCCTTTTCCACTGGGCAGATTTTCAGCCAGTCTTTCCCAAGCCTGTGGTGCTGCATGGGTTTATTGTGACCCAAGTGCAGGATGTAGTGCTTGGTGTTAGTGACCCTCATACATACTTCCTGAGCTGTCACTCAGGAAGTGATAGTTGTATCAGTACTAGAAGAAGATAAAGCTTACACTCAAGATTTTATGTGGTTCTTCAAATTCAGAATGACACAAGCTGCTTCTGGAACTTAGCTTGTCAGCACATTAGCTGGACAATTTTTCCAGCTGTATTGCCTGTTAACAAACTGAAAAGAGAAGTGATAATTCCAGTTTGGAGGTAGGTTTTTTAGAGAAGCTGTTTCTTGGGGATTTTTTTCTAATGCAGTGATGAAATTAGGTTGTGAAACAGTCTTAGCTTTTGTAACCTTGTATGAAATATCTGTTTCCTGTGAAGTCGTCTGTTTCCTTGAGAACTGAAGGGTTACCTTGAGATTTGAAAAAATATATATTTATGTGCATGTGGCCCAAGATCACTAACACAATAGGTGTTGCTACCACCCCTATCAGTGAGAAGAAGCATCTGTTTGTCATAATTTCATTGTCAGCTTCTTGCAGCAGACATGGCATTTCCTGCCTTTTTCAGTCTGGCACACAGCTGACATAAAATGCTTAGGTGTAGCATTATGGCAAGATTAGCTGATCAGGAATAGACTTCATTTGCAAGTTTCTCGTGGCCATTCTGTGTTCTTTTGGGCACTGAGATATCTAAAAATTACGGATTTTTGGTCTAATGCCATTAGCAGGTCACAGGAGCTCGGAAATGTTCAATGACAGCAATAATAGTTTCCATCAGAACAGGTTTGAGGCTTGTGACTAAAGACAATGATGCCAAACTCACTTCATTAGTTTTTCTGTGTTTTAGTTGGCCATTTCTGCTTGTCAGACTGGATGCACCTATAATTGGGAACATGTCATTGTAATGCTCTGCAAGGTTGTCTGGGCAAGCCAATACTGTCCTCTGACATTGCAGCACAGAGAGGATTGCTACAGTCTAGCAGTTCCCAACTGCACTGCTAGATCATTCTGTTAATAGATCTGTTCCATTCCAGGTTTGAATGCCATGTTTGCAGTTTCTGTTGGAAAAGAGACAATGACTCAGTTGTTTGATGTCTACCACTTATCTTCATTAGAATAATCTCTGGAGTTCAAAGAACATTCTGATCTAGAAAACTGCAAGACAAGACTAGTCCTTGACTTAGATTTTTGACTTGATAATTACAGCTCAATCAGAAAGACTTGACATATTCTTAGTTGACCTAATCATGCCCTTGAGCAGCCTAGACATGGCAGAGGATCCCTTGTAACTGTACTTCACTGCAGTTCAGATGTATGTTATATATAATAATTTTTAGTCCTTTCCTGTCCAGATATACTTTTTCAAGCCTGGTTTCTGCAATTATAAAAGCTATTTCAATAAAAAGGATGACAGAGCTATCACCTGCACATATTCTGATGTGCTTTGCCTCCCTTTATGGTACCCTACTTGGAGGGCAAGTTGATAGCTTGAGAAAAGCAAAGGTTTTAATTAAATATGACCAACGTGGAGCACAGCTACTTTAATAGCACTAATTAAAAAACTAAATCTCTTGTTATTGTAAGTAAGTGTTGTAACTTATTGGCAGTCAAGGCTTATCCTACCATAGCCTGAACAATATAATCTGTCCATCTTAAGTTATTCCGGAATTCCAAATGTTCAAGTAATCTGGTCATGTATCTAGAATCTTTTACATTTGGTTTGCCTACTAGATGTGTTGCAGAATGGCATTTCAAGAGGTAATGCAGTAATGCACCCATTATTTATTTTCACCATCCTGAAAATATGGCAATTTGCCAGACTCTATTACATCAAGTCCTCAAGAAGAGTTTGCTTGTTTACCTGGCAGTGACTGATCCTTGAGGATGTTTATCATCTTTAGAAACCCTACCATCCACCTCTCAAACCCTGAGAACTTTTCAGCTAACACAGGCTTTTAGAAGTGAGAAGAATTGGGTGGAGCTGGCATAATTCTTCCTTTCATGCATTTGAGATGATGAGGATTTGTGCAGCATGAGCAGAACCCTAGCAGATAGTGCTGTTTGAAAGACTCCTGACTTCACACATGTGAAGCATGTGTGCCCTCTGCAAATTCTGTAAGGTGTGCAGTGTAGTAAGAGAGGTAACTCTTGTTTATTTACTAAGTTTCACTACCTTAAATACTGCTTGAGATTAATGAGACATTACTTTTTCTTGCTAATAATTATTTTACTAACTTTTAACATTAATTATACTGATTTTCAATAACCTTATAATTTGAATAAAATATATCAGTTTTATAGATAAACTTTTTTTTAGTGAAATATAAAAAAATATTTCTGGAAATGTATGTATATTACAGACCTCTTCAACCTATTATACAAATATATATTCCTAATAGTCTCAAAACTTAGAAAAATGCCTTGCATTACTTTTTATCTTGGATTTTTCAAGACTTGAATGGTAAAGATTAAAGGATTGTCTTGTGATTTGTGGAGTTTTGCTCTTTATCTGAATTTTAAGTGTCCTCCACTTAAATAAATGCATGTTCTTGTTACAAATTGTCTTTTATCTGATATGGACACAATTGTTGCATCTTTAAAGAGCATTTGCATTTCAGGGAAGGGAATCAGCCTTTTTATTCTTCCCTTCTCTATGCTAAAGTATGCATTTTGCACAGCACCTCTTTCTTAATCTTCTCTTTTCCTGCATTAAATTCATAGTGGGAAAGTTGGTGACATGGAAGAGGAGAGGAAATAACAGAATTGATGTGTTCATTTGAGAAAGTACTTGAGTTGTACAAGTGTGAGTACACACACACACAAAGAGGAAAAAGATGACCATATTTTTAGGTTGGCTCGATGCTATCCATTTACAAGTGATTTTGGAAATATTAACTTGACAAAAGAAATGGGTGCTTTCAAGAACTCTTAATAATGAGGAGTTTCAGACAAGTTAAAGCAAGAAAATTTTGACTGGTTTGAGAATTCAAATTTAAATTCTGTTGCATTTCATGCAAACCCTTTCTGCTTGCTGTTGCAGCATCAGTGGGAGTTAGAGCATCATTTTGTCAGCAGAAAGTTGTTTTTCTGAAAACTCATTAAGGAGTCATGCACTGGTCTGCACTGGATTCTGTGGGAAAGGCACTGAGTGTTAATGAGCTTGGTCTGGCAGCCAGGAAAGCAATAGGGAGTGGAAAATACCAGTATAAAAAGGGAACCAGGAATAAAGGGACAGACTGCTTTCAAGAGGTGTGCTTTCTAAGCCTAAAAACCATTGGTCTAAAAATTATTTTAGTCCTTAAACCTTCACTCTTTTCCCTCAAGGTGAATGAATTAAACTTTGTGAAAGTCATGGGAACAAAAAGATACTCAAAGAAAAACTCACATATAGGTGTATGGGAGGTGAATGAGGATTTCTATGAATCTGACATGCTTCTTAAAATAAGTACATGCATTTTTGAGTGTTTCTTTTACAGATAATTTATACGTACTTCAGTCTCCAAAAGGTCCATCACTGCACTGAGATAGCAAAATGGAGATGAGACAACATGTGAATTATGCCCTATTGTAATAGAAGAAGCATGAGGAAAATTCCCTCAGACCCCACAATGTTTTCTTTCTCCTATTTTGACTGGTTTGAGAATTCAAATTTAAATTCTGTTGTTTTTTCTTTGTCTTTTCCATGTTCCTTTTCCTTTTTGCCTCAAAAATTCCTTTCCATGAGAAGTCTTACAAATAACAGTGAAAAGAATAGAGCTGGGTTGGGTTAAGTACAGTTTCATATTCAAATACTAATACTTATGTTGCTAGTGAGCTGACCAGAGAGAAGCAAATGCCTTTCCTTCTGCCTTGTTCTCTCCAGTGTCTCATGCACTTTTAAGATAAATTAATCCAGGGGAATACTTCAGCTAGACTGTGGGTTTATTGGAGAGAAGACAAACCTGAAACTAAAGAAGCTTGGGAGCTTCTAGGGTAGGGTACTTGTGGAAAGATTTGGAAGTTTTAGTCTCTGAGTCAAGGACGATTGTACTGTAGAGGTTTAATTCCCTAAGAGTTGTTAGAAATTATCAACTCTATCCTTGAAGTGTATAATTATTGAGATTTTTTAAATATATATGTCTATAGAAAATAATCTGGTGCTCAGACCTTGTTGGGCTTGCAAATGCATGTTATGCCAGTGTGGGATTCTGTCATGGTTTGACCCTGGCACAATGCCAGGGCCCCCATGAAAGGTGTATTCCAAAATGGATTCATAACTGATAATCAGATTGTTTCTGTAGGTTTGTAATATGTGTTGGTCTCAGTGGACGTTGTCCAGTGGACAGTGATGGAGGTACTTAAAGAGAAAATGTAAAGATGCTTTCAGTTATTCTTTTTTTTTTTAATGGCTCTTCAGAAAGAGCAGTTCCCCCAATATCTCAGTTATTACTTGACTTCAAAGTATTTGTCCTTATTGTTAAAATTTGTAGGGTTTTTTTAGATTTACTAAAGCAAGATAACCTCTTTCCTGCTTTTCCAATTCTGTCATGCTTATGGTTTCAGCATTTTGTTACAAAAGCTTGGTAGAGGAGTATATAATACATGTTTTCCTTATTCACAGAATTCTTAATAATATGTACATTATAAGATACTGGCATTCATGTGGGCTTTTGGATTTCATTTAAAGCTTCTGAAGTTTTATTGTCAGCAATTCAAACCACTGTGCCTCCTTTGAGGTATATCCCATTTTTCATTTGGCTCCTCAAGCATTCTCAGAAACTGATCTTGTTATTTATGTGCTGATTTTGAAGTAAATTTTTTATACCTGTGTGGAAAAGGCAAGAATGTGACAGTAATAATACTATAATAATGTTAGTACATGAAAAATTGTGAAATTTGCATTTGTAACCTCAAATAATCACTTTTGACGCACTAACACTTTTTGTGATCTCTTAGGGAGTTAATGCATTGTGACAATCATATTGTTTGCTTTTTAGTCCATGTTAATGTTGTTTTCTGTTGCTGCTTTCAAGTGTTAAAAATGGCGGCACAGTGTGTGACAAAGGTGGAGCTGACTATTGCCTGCACCAATCTCTTGGATAAAGATGTTGGTTCCAAGTCAGACCCTCTGTGTGTGCTTCTCCAGAACACAAGTGGCCAGCAGTGGTATGAGGTACAGCCTGATGCTTCTCACAAATCTGCTAAAAAACCATTCTGACTTGTTGGGCCTTTTAAAACACTACAGCATATGGTTTCATTAAAATATTTTAATTTTGTACCAACACTTTTGAATAGTTTTTATTAGATTATATCCCTAATAGTGTAGTGGGTTTGTATGTTTCCTTTAAATAAAAACCAACCTATGTCAAACCACAACTAATAATTACATGGGTAGCACATGAATAATCATTTGCTATTAAATACGTACAACTGTCTGATTTTTAGCACTGCTCCCCAGCCATATGTGGGCCAACAGAAGAAGCCTTCTAAGTGCTTTAATGTGCTTTCATAAATATAGTACTCCAAAACTAGGGTCTCATCCTGGATTTGATAATACAGGATTTTATGTTGGTCTTCCCTGTGCAGGAATAGGTCCCACCTTAGAGGGAGTGATAAAAAATAGGTCAAGCATCCCTAGCTTAGAGCAGTGGATTTTGAAATATGATGTGCATATATAATATTTTGTAATATAACTTATATTTGGTGAAAGGTTTATGGGAAGAGACTCCTTTGTACTTTAAGAACTTTTGAATATATTTAATAATAGGGTATTTGATTTGCTTGCTTGTGTAGTTTGAGAAATACCACATGAAGTGGTATCTTTCTAATTTCAGGTTGATCGCACAGAAAGAGTTAAGAATTGCTTGAACCCGAAGTTTGCCAAGAAATTCTTAATTGATTATTATTTTGAGCTTGTTCAGAATCTTAAGTTTGGAATATATGACATTGATAACAAAACCTATGATCTGAGTGATGATGACTTCTTAGGAGAATTAGAATGTACGCTGGGACAGGTAAGCATGCAGATGATTTCCCTTACAATTAAGTTACTGAAAATCATTAGCCACTTTTACCTTGAATTTATCACTATGTTCTTGTGTAGTTGGAGTACTCTGAAGTTGAATAGGATGCTCTTCATTTGTTTTTTTCAAGCCTCAGTTCAGTCCATATGCATTTTATTTGCAAAAGGTCTTGAGATGATGCCCTGAAATGTGCTCTAGGATGGTGACTGTTGGATTGCTATCTAAAAGGAAATGGGCTGTCAATGAGCACAAAGTTGTAGTAATTGCTATTTATTTACTCTAATACTCAAATTCCTATTTTTATGCTCTTGAAAAAGAGAATCAGTGTAGAACAATGTATGAGTGCTCACAAGTGCCATGTAATCTGCTTTCCACTCAATGCAAGCAATGATCCTAGTTCTGCCAGCTGTAGATTTACTTCTATTTCCCACTCATATTCTGCTATTGATGCTATTACAATTGGGCAACTTCTTTTTAACTTGTTCTTTTGGATAGATCCTTCAAAGGCACTTCTCAGAAGAATTGTCTTGGGATTTTTCCTGCCCTGTGTCTTAAGCATTTATCCTTATAATGCACTTAAAATAAAGAGGCATTGTGAACTGAAATTCAATGTCAATTAAAAAATAATAATTCATTCTTATGGTAAAGAAGGAGTAGACACACTTCTGAGGAAGCATTGCCTGAATAGGGTAAAATAAAATCAGCTGGAAACTGTGCAGGGGAAGGCTGATGATTTTTTTCAGTGACAGACTTGGTGTTTATAAATCTATTTGCTGAATCCATTTATGAAATATGCCTTGAATGTATTTTAAATGTATGTATGGAGGACTTAAAGAACAATCTGAAATTGGAACCTAAGGTATTATCTTTGTTCATGAATGTGTGTCATGTGACTACAAAACATTTTAGTGCTTATTACTCCTGAAGCTCTGCATATGTTCATCTGCATGTGTGTTTTAAAATTTTGAAGTGAATAAGATACTACCTATTTATTTATTTATAGAAGATAAATAAGTAAATGTAATGCTATCATCTTCACAAAAAAGGGAAATTACTAAAATGAAATACCTCACTAACTCATTTAATTCCCCTCAAAATCTATTAAATTGTGTTAATAATGCTTGATACTCAAATTTTGTCTTGGCAGATAGTTTCTAGCAAGACTCTAACGAAACCATTAGTACTTAAAAATGGCAAACCTGCTGGAAGAGGAAGCATTACGGTAAGAGAGTTAAGAAATAAATGTCTTCAGAGGTCATCCTTAATTGTTTCTGGGTTTTATTTTTAGTTAGCGGCTTGAATGCAGTGAATGTATTCTATAGTGCTGTAAAGCATATTTTTTTCCTCCCCTAATCTATCTTTGTCATCCCATAGCCTCATTATAAGTCTCATTGCAAACATCATTAGAGCATCCAATGGGTTACTGTTTGGGGCATATCTTTGTCAGTGCCATCATTTATGGTAAATAGATGGAATGGAATCCCAATGTTAAATCAAATTGTTCCTTTCCTTCCCACACCCCCATTTTTTTAATGCTTTATTTGTGAGAAAACATGGGGGCTTTTTTAATGGACATGTCACAGGATGCTGTGAATATGAGAAAACTGCATAGTTCCTAAATAAAAACTAAGTGTTTTGTTTGCTTACCTAGATTACAGCAGAAGAAGTAAAGGATAACAGGGTGGTTGTATTGGAAATAGAAGCAAGGAAACTGGACAATAAGGTATTTAAGTGATTGCTGTTTCTTTGACAATGTAGTAAAATCAGTGTCTTGTCAAAGCAGGAAATATTTGAGTATTCATTCTCTTTTTTGCTTATAAAATAAAATCCATTAAGATTTTACTTACCCTGCAGCAATCTTACTGCAATTTCTTTTTTAGTGTAACTTCAATGACTGTTTTGAAATGAATTGTAATGTATTTCTAAGTAAGATAAATGCATTTCAGGGGTAGTCCATGAGCAACATGTTCCATTTAAATGTAAATCCTTACATTTATTCATAAATAAAAGGGAGTTTTGGTATATCCATTGGTTTGAATGGCTGTATAAATGGTTGCCCATTACCTCTCTTAAATAAATGGTGAAAAGTGTACTTGGTGTGTATGAATTTTTTATGTTGACTATATGGCTGGCTATAGAGAGTCTTTTAAAAACAAAATTGTTGGAAAAATTGTTTTATTTTTACCTTTTGATTTAATGATACTTTCTTTGAACTGGATTAAATCCTTAGTTTTCTGTCTATCCACTGTAGCACTTGTCAGTATAAGTATTCTTTTCCTTGTACTATCAGGTATTTCCTATGTGGACATTTTTCTTCTAAATTGAAGGACATTCCCCATTTTCTTTTCCTCTTTCACAGGTGGTACTATAATCAGATTTGCATTTCATCATCTAAAGCATTTGCTCCCTGAATTTACTTTTTGTTAATCTAAGTGTGTGTTAACTGGAATTCAATGGTATTCACACTACAGGCTGTTCTGAGATAATTGCATGTTATTTAAATACAGGATTTTTTTGGAAAGTCAGATCCTTATCTGGAATTCCACAAACAGACTGGAGATGGAAACTGGGTGATGGTTCACAGAACAGAGGTAGGATATTTCCAGTTAAGAACAAAGAGGTTAAAGTGATTTAATTTCCAGTGTGTCACAGCACTAGAGATACAATGCCTTACTAAAAGAATTGACTGGCCTGGAGTTGATTTGCAGACTACTTAGGAATTGCATAATCTCTTCCACTGACTTTTCTGGGAGATCTATCTTATTCTCTTTATGCTGATTTTGGTGTATGCCATTCTGTTGGAAAGAAAACACTTTTTTTTCCCTCTTTCAGCAATCTGCAAAAGAAAGCAAATATTTTGAAAAAGAACTGCATACTCAGACAGAGACATTTGCTCAGTTCTACCAAGTGCTGTGGTAGGACTTGGACATTCCTGACTCTGCTGTTCTTAGGAAAGTGTCACCTGGCTGTACCCTTTACTGGTGAAAGTAATGGTGCTAAATGCTTGCTTAGCAAGGGCAAGCCAAGGAGAATGCAGAGTGAGGGAAAACATGCTTGAGCAGCAGCAGCCTTTCACCTAGGAGGAAGTGTAGGGGTCCTGTGACAGCAACTGTCAGGCTGAGTAGTTTCAAAATGTCTCACTGTAGTGGCAGCTCAGGGCCCCATTACAGCTGAGGTGCTGTACCCATAGGAAGTGGTGACTGTATTCATTTTGAAGTATGGAGGTTGAAGAACTATAAGGTTTTTTTTTGTCAGACTTACAGTTTCTCTTATGAGGTGATTCTTCTGCTTAAGGTGCATCTTTTCTTTTATGATTTCAGTCATCAACTTTTGGAATAAATCCAGAATTTGTTGTTTCAGCCTAGAAATGTCTAGTGGATTAGTTCTTTATGTCACTGGTTCAAAAAAACTCCTTTTTTTTTTACTAACCACTGTTTTTATTAGTTTCATTTTCAACAGAGATTTTTCTCAGCACTCCTACAGTGTTGGAAGTATTACTATTGTTAGGTGTTATTAATTAAGTAGTACATATTATGTGTAGTTTAGTATACTTTTCTGAGATCATTATTTGGTGTATTGGGTATATTTATAGATGACAGTTGGCAAATCTTGAAGATCTTTCAGTATTATTTGTAAATAACACTTTAGTGTTTAACTTGAGAGGCCTTTTATCTTCATGCATGTTTTTACTTTACTACACCGTGAATTTCTTGAGGGTATATTTCCATAAATGACATTTTAGAATAAATAATATGTGGGAGTGAGTTGTAATCGCTCAAGCACTGATATATTCAGAAATTTCAATGTAATATTTTTCCACACGTTTTTGGTAATGCTCGCCTTTATGTATGTATGTATAGATGTGTGCTTATTAAAAGAAAGCAACCAGTATCTTATTTCGGTAATGACAAATTTAACTTTTTACAGTGCAGTAGCTGAAGGATATAAGGATATATTTTGATAGTGAAGTCTAGCAAAATATGGAGCTGAAAGAGACCATCTCTTTTTGAACAATGGCATGTTAAGAATAGTTTATGTCCTATGTATTGGGATTTGGAGTGCATTGACAGTAGCATTAGTCAATTGTTTTTTGCATATAAAAATCATGGCATGAAGGTATGACCCATTTAGATGTCTGCTTTCTGGCCCTGTGAACAATGATGTTCTGCCTTTTTTTTTTTTTTTTTCCCAACAGGTTATTAAAAACAACCTGAATCCTGTTTGGAGGCCCTTTAAAATCTCTCTCAATTCTCTGTGTTATAGTGACATGGATAAGCCAATCAAGGTAAGGTATATTAAATGTATGTATAAATTAATGCATTAAAAGTTAAAATATGTAAAAAGGGGAAGATGTGTTATTCTAGTTACTGCAGGTTTTTTGTTTCAAATTTAAGTATTTGAAAGTATTAGGTTTCCTATTTGAAAGGCACAGATACGTGTTTTAGGGGAAAACAGGAAAACACTGCACATTTGTGATGTATTGTGTGGTAGAAGCTGGTCTTTGAAAGTCTGGGAAACCAGCTGAACACAAGTATCTTTGAAATGTCCAGTGCAGTTTCTTATTTTTATTGTACAATTCTAGCATGGCATCAGGCAATACTGGTGGTGTTAAAGATACTGCGCAGTGAAAGAAGCATGTTAAAGTCTAGAATATGCTTTGTTTTATGGGATGGATCTCGTAATGCTTTGTTACTGGTGCAACAGGTAACATTAATGAAATTTTTTATATACTGTCTGATAAAATAAGTTACACTTAATATACTAGATATACAGATATGGGTCAGATACAACTTTTTCTCTTCATGTCAAACTGAATTTTCTGTCAGAAAGTTAATTAAACCTGTGAAGTAATAGTTCTACCAGGGCTTTAATGTTTTCTATTTTCCAATTTTATCTTGAATAAATTGTGTTTAACTTCTGAATATTTTTCTTCAGGAATGCCCTTTAGGGGTGGAACTGAAGCTCAACAGCCAATCAAAATGCCATTTATATGCTATTATGATCACGTTAGAAACCTGGTATTTTAGCATTTGAAAAAGAAACCAGAAAACCCAAATGCAGCAACCTGCTATATTTGATGTTCTTCCTCTGGGAAGGAAAACTTAGAGCATGATTTGTATGTAATGGGTATTAGTCATATGACTTGAGGCAGTCCTGGAAAATCCTTAACAGCCACAGGGATCTGGGTGTTACCAGCACCTGGATGGATTTAAATACATATTTATAGAGGAGACAAACAACTTTACAAGCCCAGAACCTTCTTCCCTTGCTGCTTCTATGTTTTTTCCATCTCTTTCCTTTCTGCTTCCCTTGTCCTCAGTACAGCTGCAACAGCTCTTACGTCTCCATATACTATAAAGATATTTATCCTTTTCAGTAAACAGCCATACTAAAGCTATAGACCATTGATCTGAATGTATCTTTGAAGAGTTATTCTCTGCTCTATCATCATTTTAATAAAGTCTTTTCTTTGAAATCTTACCTTATAAGTATAGGTTTATATCCAGAGGAAATAGACTTTACTTGGAATACTTATAGACTTGCAGACAGGCAGTTTGATTATGCCTTAGCTTAGAAATGCAGGACCTATGACTTCAAACATTAAAATGCAGGCAGGATTGTATTATGGAATGCTATTGAAGGATTAAACAATGCTTTTAACACTTTTATATGCACACGGTTGCATGTGTAATGGGCTGCTTGGCATAGTAAGTAAAACCAGCAATTTTTCTATGAGTGACTTCTCACCTCTTTAATGGCTTAGTTTGTGTACGTCCAGCAGTGCACAAACCAAGTTGATTCTTCACCTTTTGGATCCATTGTTATGTTCCATGTGAGTGTGTTTGCAGTCAGTGAAGTTTTCCTGTGTCTCAAATGTAAGCCTTTCATCTGGAGCAGGCATGCCTGATTCTGCTGGGAAAAATATGTTAGATCACATTGTTCCCTATTGCTATTGCATGTCCAGGAGGGCATATATGAAAAAAAAGGAAATGCTTCTCTCTTGTCTGGAATATTAGAAATTGGCTTAAATGGGTCAAAGATGTCACACAAGACAAATTTTTGTGTCTTTGAAATTAAAAGAAGATACATCTACTAACTGTGCTAACAGGTATCAGAACTATTGGATCAGGAAATATGTTGAGTTTTAAATTTCAGCTACTGAAGCACTTTGCTGAGTATTTGATTGGCATAATTTATGGCATTCAGAAGAATTTACATAGCATCTGCCATGAACATTAATTAGCCTGTTGGTTCTTTGGCTGCTTGCATAATTTAAGATGCTGTTCAGTGCATGTGCATGCATTTTTTTATTTATTAGTGAATTCAAAATGTTGTAGTAGTGCAAACTGCAAGATAGAGGTATGTTCTGTGCAGTAGAACTCCCAATCTACACATCATGTTTTGTACTTCAATATTCCTGCTTGTTTTAAGAAACTTAATTTCTTTCGGAAGCTCGAGTGTATGTTGAAGTTGTTTGTTTTGCTTTTTTATTTCTTACTGAAATGCTCAAGTAATCAGTTAAATTGATTATTGAATGTAAGGTACAATATTTTTAGACTTGAAAATGGACATGCAAATAGCTGTGTACTTTAAGCCATACAAACTCCAAACATTTTTCTTGAAGTTTGCATTTTGATTCCAAGTAATGTGGGATGCCTACTTGACGCTTGATTTATTATAGTTTTTATTTATCATCATCAGTATTAAATTATTTTAGTATGTTTTTATGTGGTTTGATTAAGTTAGCTATCATATCTGTGTTGCTGAACTGAAATAAAATGTCAAAAGTGGATGCAATTAACATAAGCTTTTATAGATAAATAACCAGTTTTTCATATAGAAAGACAGTTTGGTCATGTTTTCAAAGAGAAGAAAAAAAAAGTGGTTTTCACTCCTGCCTTCTTTGGTGGATTGGGCTGTTAAAAGAGTGCATTGATTAAATAATAAAGCTTATCATCAAACTCTCACTATAGGAAAAGAGATTTTTAATTGACATTCAGATCCATGAAGTGTAGATCATAGTTTAACAGATCCACTGTTTAAATTTGCTAATCTTAAAAAATAAAAATTCAAATATTGTTTCTAGCTTTAGGGCTGAACCTTCATATGCTTATGAGTTCTGTGTTATTTTGACGATTAATGAAGTAATATAAAAGTGTTGCTAAAACTCTTGTGATTGTTTACATAACTGATTTACTAAATTTTTAGCTGGATGCTCAGATTCATGATCAATATAAAAACCCCTATGCTGTTTTCCTACTCTTCCCAACACCCCATAACTCTCAAAACATACTTCAATATAATCGATGTTACTTGCTCATGTAAGACCTGACACTACTTAGTATTCTCATCTGTCCTTCACTTGAGTAGAAGACTAGATTCAAAACTGAATGTATTGGCTTCTACCCAATTTTAATCTGTTTTAAGTGCAACCCTATGCAGTTCCAAGGCTTCAATGCAGGAAAAACTCTGTGATATAAAAGATACAGGAATGTTTGGGATGTTCAGATTTGCCATTTCAGTGTTCATTGTTTTGTAGGGCCATTTCTGATACTAACACTAAGTAATGCTGCATTTTAGGTTGAGTGCTATGACTATGATGGTGATGGGTCTCATGATCTCATAGGAAGTTTTCAAACGACAATGTCACAACTGAAGGAAGCATCTCGGTTATCACCTGTAAGTTACACAGTCTAAGCTGCCTGTGTGTTCTTGATAAGCTGTTTTATTCATATTGTAGCAAAACCTAGGTCACCTGGCCACAGGTGACCTCCAAGCTGGGCTAGGCTACACCTTGACATTGCCAATGTAGTTGAGGCTGAAACAGCATTTGCATTGTTCATCCATTTTCCTAGGATTAATGTCTTGGTTACAGTTATTATTATTATGTATCATCAACACACAAAAAAAATTCACTGATCATAAAAATACAGAAATAAAACCCCCTGGATTGTCAAAAGACAGAATGCAGCACAAATTTAACTACAGTTAAAAGACCAAAGCTTGTAATATTTTTTCAAATATTATTTAATCCTTTATTTTAAAATGTGGCACTTATTTACTATTATGTATACTTCAGTGAATATGAGAAAATTCACTATTTATGCCACTGCACAAAAATGCAGCTATGTTACATTAGGTGGCTTTTTTCTAAAGTGATAGTACCCATCCTGATCTTAGGAACTATAACAGTTTCCATACCTTTTAATAGGCAGGGTTTCCATATAGAAGACAAAAGTTGACATAGTAAACATAACATAAAAGTATTTGTTTTATGGATATCTGTGTTATCAAGATGTTTTACCATATTTTTCTTTAGTCCTGTAAAACCTCCAGAACTATTTCTGCATTTAAAATGCTGGGATCTATATACAAGAGTGCATGTTTGTACTTTGCTAATATTTTGAGTGTTGTATTTATACTAAATAATAAAAATAATAATAATTCCAGCCATAGCTTCTGGAAACACTGATGTCTTGTTTGAATTGCTATGTCTTTATCAAAAAGAAAGCTTTAAGCAAAAAGAAAGCAGAATCCTCAGAGAGAGAATGGTACAGAATTTCTTTCTTTGTTTGAAATACATTTGTCAAAACAAATGTGTTTGTAGACTTCTGGGTAAGAGAGGATTTCTGTCTTGAGAATATGTTTTTTTGTTGCTGTTATTGGGCAGGCTGGGTTTAATTTTGCAAGATTATGAAATGAGCTTCATTTTTAATATAAGCCCAAAGTATCAGTCTTGAAATAAAAGATTATTAAACTTGTTGCATAAATGATGTTATAATATTTTTGTTGGATTTGTTTGCATTCATGCAGGTTGAATTTGAGTGCATCAATGAAAAGAAAAGACAGAAGAAAAAGAACTATAAAAACTCTGGCATTGTGAGCGTTAAGCATTGTGAGGTCAGTAATATATTCTGGATAGTTCTGGTTTTAAGTGTTAAGGCATAACAACTCTCATTTAGTAGATCTTCATGCTCAAACTGTACGAAACTTTAAAATGTCTGTAAGTTCCATACACAGTAAATATTTAAGGGACTCTGATTCATACAAGAAGACAAATTGAGAGCTGAATTATATACTTGTCCTCCCCTGTCTCTTCACTTTCTGTTGGAGAGAAAGGTCACTTACCGATTTAAGAAATTTCTGAACCACTGCATTTCCCAACTCACTGTTTTATGACAAAGTAAAAAGCTTTGTCATAATGTGTTATTTTATAAATGGAAGTTGTTTTGGAGCAGCTTTGGTGTCTGTCTGTAGTTTTGTTAAAGGTCTGATTCTGATGCACTGACTGTATGGTGGCATGTGTTGCAAATATCCTGGTTGCAGTGGGTGGGTGGGATAGCTCTAGGGCAAAACTAATGATTTTAATGGGTAAAGACAACATATTTGGAACCTTAGAAGTTGCTAAAATAATATTAGCTGCATTTTCTCCTGTTGCAAAACACCAAATTCTCTGTCTTCTCTTTTTAGATAATTGTAGAATGCTCATTCCTTGATTACATCATGGGTGGGTGTCAGCTGAATTTCACCGTAAGTTAAATCATTTATATGAATACTGTTTGAGTTTTGTAGGAAATTAAAGTATAGAATTGATTGGCTGTGCACTTTATTTGATTATTGAATTATTTTTTCTTGTCCACTTCGTTTTTGTTCTGTAGCATGGAGCAGGAAGCTGTTTTGCCAGAGTGCTTCTAGTCTGTTCAGAAACAAACAGTCTTTACTGTCAGCAAAAGGTTCTGAACCTCTGGTTATGTTCATTAGGAACTAGCTAAGTTGTGTGGATGGAGACCAATGAGAAATTTACTGTTCTTTGGAAGCAACACACAGAGGTCATCATATGGATTAGAACCCTTAAGTTATGTAATTTGTGAACCAAGTGCAGCACAAGTAACAGTATGATGTCTTCACCTTATTAGCAAGCTTCATCACCAAAGCAATGAAGACCTGTTGAAGTCAGAGAAAGACCTCTTTAGGCTTCTGTGGAGCCTGACTAGTTGTACTTCTGAGAAGAAAGGTGTGTGTGTGTGTGACAAGATACAGAATGAAATTAATTTACCAGATTTAGAAGAGCTGTTGTGAATAGTAACTGAAAGTAAACACAGTGAAAACCTGACAGCATGCCCAGAAAAGCTGTAGATGCCCATCTCTGAAAGTGTTCAAGGCCAAGTTGGATGTGGCTTTCCACAACCTCGTCATGTGAAAGCTGTCTCTGCCTATGGCAGGGAGGTTGGAACTAGATGATATTTAAGGCCTCTTCCAAGCCAAACCATTCTGTGATTCAGATGAAAACAAGTTTGGCCCTTCTGGAGAGATGCAGAGCTTTTTAGGGTTTTGTTGTGACATTGTTTGAAGAGTGTTAATATTCCAAGAAACCTGCATCCAAGTGCCTGTTAGATTTGTAGATGTCTTGTTTACTACTCTTTCATGGTTTTCACTTTGGCTTTGCCAGAGATAAAAAGCATAATTTAACCTTTGAGAGCAATGAGATATAAATGCTGCATTTGACAGGTGGGGATAGATTTTACAGGCTCCAATGGAGACCCTCGCTCTCCGGATTCTCTGCATTACCTCAGCCCTAATGGAGTTAATGAATACCTAACAGCCATTTGGTCTGTCGGGATGGTCATTCAGGATTATGATACGTAAGTGTTTGATTTTTATTTGGATCCTTTTTTTAGATATGTATAGACACTTGCAGTAGCTTTTTAAACCAGTGTTGAAGATGTCTGCAGATATACTGGAATGGAACTTCTGTGCTAAGTTATAGAACTAAAATACCATCATATATAAGTTTGTGTTTATTACAGACAAGCAGGGCTTTTCATAATTGATGAAAAGAGCAGCACTGATTTAAATATATGCTTGCTTTCTTGCCAGTTTGGTTAAAAACTAGTTTTGGTCCCAGAAACAATTACAGTGGGAAACTTCCATTTAATTTAGCCTCTTAAATAGCGTTTTTAATGATGAAGAGCAGCACTGATAACTACTGAACTACAGCAGCTTTTAACAGAGGACATTGACTTTGTTTTCTTTAAAATTGCTTCTTTAGAGATAAGATGTTTCCAGCCTTTGGATTTGGTGCACAAATTCCTCCTTCCTTTCAGGTAATGGAATGTGTAAATGTAGTACCTAAGACAGCTGAAAGCACTTACTTCAGGAGGAGATTGTATATGGAGTCCTGACTATGTTTTCTGTGTCTTCACAGGTATCCCATGAATTCCCAATAAATTTTAACCCTTCAAACCCATTCTGTAATGGTAAGTCTGAGAAAGTAACATCAGACCTAGAGAGTAAAATGCCTAAGTTGAAGTAATAAAGATGCTTAAAAAGTGAACTGAAACTTGTTGTTCTAAATAAGTAATTAATTTAGTCCTGCAGCAAGAAAAATTTTACAACCAATTTCTTACTTAGGAGAAATACCATTGTATCTGTCTTCTGTAATGGTTTGTTAAAGAGGTGGTTTCAACATCCAGGGCACAGGGCTGGGAACAGTTCTCTTGTGTTGTCAAGACACTTCATGCTACTTCACTTCTGGTGTGGAGTTTTCTGGTTTGAGTGTGGTGCTGCTAGTGCCTGTTCATTGTGGCCTCTCTGATCAGACTACCAACCAACACAAGCTGCCAGGTGAAGAGAACTGCTGTAGTTCAGTTTCACACCCTTGGGCATGGAGTATTTGGCCTGTCTGTTTACACAAGGCAAATGACATCATGTATGTGCCTTAAGCGTTGGTCAAACTGAAAACTTCCATTGCTTGTGAATAATTTGGTTTTTTACCACCATGGTCAGTTTTAAATCTTTGCATCATCACTTCAAGTAACTGATTTAAACAGCTTTAGGAAAATCAGGTGCTTCAAAATATCCTAAATCTGATATGAAAAAAAAATTATCTATTCCTGTTCTCTAGGAATCCAAGGCATTGTTGATGCATATCGAGCCTGTCTTCCCCAAGTGAAGTTATATGGACCAACAAATTTTTCTCCAATTATAAATCATGTGGCAAGATTTGCTGCTGCAGCCACTCAGCAGCAAATGGCATCTGTAAGTTTTTTATGGTACTCTCTGTGTTTCTTTACTTCTTTATTTTCCTTCTTGTTTATAAATACTTTAGTCTCTTTTTAATTTGTAAGTGTATTCATTTGACAGTTGGCCCTTTACCTTGTGAATAAATATTTGTTACTCTTACAACAAGAGAAAAAAAGAGTTGTTTTTTGCAGATTGTATGTTACAGTTCTCTTCATCAATTAACTAAATAAACTCTTCAGATCTGAAATAGAAACTTAAAAGTACACAACACCTCTATGGTATCTTTTGTTCAAAGCTCTTGCAGTGCTATACAGTTGCTCAAGTCTAATTTAGGCCTTTATTTCCAAGAAAGTGATTTAACCTCAGCTGAGAAAAAAATTCAACTAGTCCTTGTTTCACATCAGATGGCTGGGAGAGAGGATTAACTAAAGCAGTGAAGAAATGGATGGTATAGCTCCTGACACCTAGGTACCAACACAGATAGATAACTGTACTATAAAGGTTTAGGTGCTGTATGGGCTGTGCCCTCCTCCATATTAAAATTTTATACATGAGTTGTTGACTCATTAAAAATAGAAATTCTGAAGACCAAGTCTTGATTATCCAGTCATGTCGATAATTCATGGAAGTTCAGAAAATCCTAAATCACTGATGACAGCAAATATTGGTGTATTTGATGTCACTTAAAAAAAAATAAAATTAGCTATTTTTGCATGTCAAACTGTCAGTAGGAACCAATTTGAAAAATGGATTTTCATATACCATGTATAAGGTAATTTAACCTTGGTAGTCTTTCACTAGTAGCTGTAAAAAAAAAGAAAAAAGTATGTATATGGGTGTATGTCTTTGTCTTAGGAAAGGAGTAAACCTCTTGTTGGTTTTTTTTTTTTGTTTGGGTTTTTTTAACTTTTATTTTATGAAGTATGCCTAGCAAGAGATTTATTTTTCCTGCCTGAAAGGATGTATTGAAGATAATTTGCTACCTTGACATTTAATACATATCATGGTCATTTGGGATTGGCTTTTGATTCTGATGCTGGATTTTTCCCAATATGGAGGAAGTATGGAGAAAAGAGAAATAAATCTGATGTGATGTGCTATCCTACTGCAGTTGCTTATAGCTTTCTGTGGTCATAACTGCTTTGTACATGTTCTTGCTGGAGTGGGGGAACAGACTGGCAGAGAGCAGGGAGAAAAGGTGATACCTCAACAGACAAGATTGGGGAAGAACAATTATTTGAAGGCAGATAAAGACAGATGGGAAGGAAAGTAGTGAAGAGAGACTTCTAAGAATACTGGGAGTATCTTTGGGACTTGAATTTATGCTATTCAGTAATCATCTGAAATGAAGTGATGAAAGACTGGAAATTCAAAAAGTTTTTGGTAATTTCCAGACTTGGTATTTCTAGCTCATTTTTGGTGCTCCAATCCAGAACAGAAGCTAGGATGCCAACTTCTTAGAAGCCCCGACCGAACAGTGGAAGCAACTCAGGTGGTACTTAATTAAATTACTGATGTACTACAAAGTAGTCTTAGACACCTTGGTAATTAACTTCATGAAGCAGCTAGAAAACATGATTAAAGGAATTTGGAAAAGGCTGTGTGTTTCAACACTAAAAGGTGTGATTTAGGATTTTCAGAATACAATGAATGAAGTAGTGTTTCATAAAGGTATTGATAGACCAGAAAGGAAAAAAGTACAAGTTTCAAAGGTGTTACCTTTCCCAAAACCTCAGTAAACTGCCTTCTATCCTAGATCAAATACTGGGAAAATAGGTTAACTGTTGGTTTATCTGGGGATTTTGGAGGAAAGAAGGGTGATAGCAGTAGAGTTTTGGATGGTGGCTGTTTATTGATACCTTCTTTTAAAAGATTATGTTGTCCTTACAAGCTTTTTCAGATGAAGCCTGACTACAAATTAGATGTTTGATTGTAAAATTCAGTGAGCACACAAAACATACTAAAGTGACTACACTGTGTAGTCTGTATGTGGGTTTTTCTAAGTGTGCGTACCTAAATGTTTGCTATTTCTTTGTCATAACACAGTGTTTGTTGATTTGACAGCAATACTTTATACTGCTGATCATCACAGATGGTGTGATAACAGACCTTGATCAAACTCGAACTGCCATAGTTAATGCTTCAAGGTTGCCCATGTCCATTATCATTGTTGGTGTGGGAGGAGCAGACTTCGATGCCATGGAATTTCTTGATGGTGACGATGGAGTTCTTAGGTCCTCGTCAGGAGAGCCAGCTGTCAGAGACATTGTCCAATTTGTGCCATTCAGGAAGTTCCAAAATGTAAGTAATCTTACTGATATGCTTAATAAACATTGTAGATGTATGCTGGGCTTGCTAGGATGCCCTACATCTAGTCCTAAGCTTTTGTGATATATCCAGTATGTACTCTTTAGACAAGTCTTTATCAAATGCTGAAAAAACTCTAAACCCTTTAGTTTCTAGTTCCAGCACTGCATTTCTGACTAGTTTCTGCAGCTGAATGACCTTTGTAAAACTCTCTCAGACCTGATTAAATGAATGGATGGGGTTTTTTATATTTTTTAATTTCTGTAAAATACAATAATGTATGTGTAGGCTAATCGAAGTTAAATTTTAAGCGTCACAATGTTGAAAATAGTTGATTTAAATAAGAACCACCAAAATTTCCTCAGAATGGGCAAATAAGATCAATATTTTTATTTCCATCCTAATATATTCTAATTTCGTTTCATGTCTTAGTATTAACTTGTTAATAATACTGCTTACAACTTCTTATTTTGCTTTTACATTTTTACTTTTCATACCAATTCTTTGTTTAATCTCAGAGTAACTCAGGCAAACTGAAAAGGGAAAGAGCAAAATCAATACAGAATATGCTTATCAATTAACGCACTTGGATTAGTTAATCTACTTAACTAGGGTTAATGCTCAGTATAATACTATACATTCAAGTATTATCAGTTTCTAGAAAAAGATTTTTTTTTTTCTTATGGATACTAAGTCTTACAGTAGAAACAGTATCTGCAAAAGAGCTACTCCATATAAATACAGTTATTGTGGGTGAGATTTGGTGCAAAAGATTTCAGATGATTTAGACAAATCCCTGAAGGGTCATCTTAAACAGATAGCTGAAGTCTGATATCTGCACTGTGTATTTCGTGTAACAAAAGGTGTCTTCAGACATGGAAGCTTTGTGCACTCAGCTCCTGTTACTTCAGTGGCACAAGACAGCCATCTGATTTGTCGTAACAGGAGTGAGAAGGTAAAGAAGGTAAAGCTGACAGGGAAGCTTCCATCTGTCTGTCATACAAGGGCACTATGTAAAGTCCTCTGTAAATGTCAGACTTTAAGTTGGCCTTCTAGAGGAGGTGCTTATTGCTTGCCTTAGAATCTTTGTTAGCAGTTGGTGGAAACTAAAGCTTGGTGTTCTTTTTTTATAAGTCTCCCAAAGAAGCTCTGGCTCAGTGTGTCCTGGCAGAAGTCCCTCAGCAAGTGGTGAACTACTTCAGCATGTACAAACTTGAGCCTCCTAAGAATTTTGCTGCAAAATGAATGGGCTGAGCAGAGGAAAGAGTTTGTGCTTGCTTCACTTGCTGTATCTACAGACTTTGGTTCTCGATATAGTTCTGTATACACGTACACATGCCTCTGTATCATAATGTCTATGTAGCTTTTGCCTACAAATCACTTTGCCAAGTGTGCCTTTTAAGGGCCAAAATTGTAATGGTGTTTAAGTTTGATGTTGATTTGAGAGATAGTGCTTACATGGATACATTTGATTTTGAAAAGAGTGGAAAAAGAGTTTCTATTAAGCCACCATAACAAAATTTTGGTATAGGTGTTTCATATTCAGACAAGTGCCATAGAGTGTAAAGGCCCTCCTTGCACAGCTGCTTCCTGTTTGCCACTTCAGTGCCTTTGGGCAATGCCTGGGATTCAGGGCTGTGTGAACATAAGCCAAAGAAGTCATTAAAGTATATATTCTTTTAGAGTCTGCTTTCACTTAAGGTAGTATGGGAATAACTAGGGTGAATCAAGGTAAGCCTCTAACATCTAAGAATAGTACTACTGGCCTATGAGGCTACTACTTTAAAGGCTGTAAGATGTGTTCCAATGTGCAGTGTACTGGAAAATGGAAATTCCAGATTTATTTTGATAGAGGTTCTGTTTTGGGGTTCCATCCCCTTCATAAAACAGTCATGACTATTGATCTTCAAAGTGCTTTTTGTGAAGTTGGAATTCAATTTTTAGTTTACAAGTTTTCTCTGATTTAGAACTGCATATTTTGAGGTAAAGTAAGTTCTCCCAATTACTATTGTATTTACTTTTGTCATATTTTGAATCATGCTTATTTCTATGAACCCACTAATGAAAAGTGCCTGCAAAAAAACCCGATATTCCCTCTTTCTCTCCTTTTGGGAAGACACAAAAAAGTCAAGTCTCTCAAGCCCTAATCCTATAATCATACTGCATTTCTCTAGGGCAAACAATTTCTGCTTTATTTACTTGGGTTGAGTTTTCCCTTCACCTTTTATACCAAGTCTAAGTCATGTGTTTACTTAGTGGACAAATGAAGGTTTCTTGACCTCCAGCTGCATAATGCTTGCTGAGGATCTCTTCCAATCATGTCACTGAATGTAACATAAGTGGAGGGAAAGGTCACATTTATCACTTCTGAAATGCCAATCTTGAACATTAATTTTGCAGTTTCACCTTTGAAGTGGTTTCGAGTTAGACATCCAACTTATCTCATGTGGATGGTCTGGCTGTAGTATGTAAGAACAGAATGGGCTACTGCTAAATTTAGCACACTTGGACACTCAAGATTTCACCAGGTCATAGTGTATTTGACTTTTAGTTGCTAAAGCTGCTTAGTGTGCTTTTATTGGGTTTTTTTTTTTGGTTCTGTTGTTTTGTTTTGGTTTTTTGGGTTTTTTTTAAGTTTTTTTTTTTTTTTGTTGGGGTTTTTTTGGTTTGTTTTTTTGTTTGTTTTGTTTTACATGTATAATCCTGTCAAAAGTCTGAATTCACATTAACATTGATGGATGAAGATAAGAGATTGAGATTATTTTACACAAGACATACCAAATGCTTTGTAGACAGTTGAGAATTATCAATCAATCATAAATGGATATATTATCTCCACTCCATTTTTCTTGGTAGAAGGGGATCCTAAATACTATCAAGTAGTGGAATGTTAAGGAGGAGAGGCTGTTTCATGTTAAGCCAAGCTCTTTCTTTTTGTAAAATGTAATTCATATATTTATATTAAAAAAAAACTGTAATCATCTTTTTATCAGTGTAGTGAAAATCTGTTACTACTTTATGTATAAATTATAATGAAGTGTCATATCAGATATGCAACTCAAAATATTGAGATCAAAGAAGTTACTATAATAAACCTAAATCACACTGCTGCAGATTGAGAGTGTATGATTTTGGAAGAGTAAACTGTTCCATGGCTATCTGCTTCATGTACAGAGAGAATTGGATGCATATTAATGCTTTGTCTGCATTAATTGTAGTGGATGAGTACTACTGATAGGAGTACAGGATACTACTGAAGTTCCTTTGAGCTGTCTGCCAAAAATATAATGCTGTACCTGAGCTGTGTCTTACTAATTGTGTGTTAAGTTGCCATGGAAGTGCATTTAAATGTGTTAGTATGTATTGTTATACTAAGTATCTGCTACATGTAAAAGACAACCTGTTGTTTTGTCTGTATTCTATGCATAAATTCTGGGTTTCTACAGTAGAGGCTTGATTATCTCTTGTTAGAGAATTGCTCCCATGTTCCTCAAGCTTAGGGAGTTAAATGCATATCAGTGACACCTAATTCTCAATGTGCCCTATTCTTTGTAAATTAAATGTTTCAGACAGGACTGTGGCAAGAACTGGTATAACTTAGAGATGTACAGTTAATGCCTGTTGAAAACTCCTAAGGTAGGCTGAAGTGATATTCTGAATGAAGAAGATGCAGCAGATTGTGAGTCAAGGGGAAGGGGAATTACTGTGCTGTTTTGCCATTTTTTGTTTATTTTTACATGTGAAAAATGCACTAATATCTTGCGGGTGACTAAGCAAAATATTGTCCAAGTTTTGTAAAGTGAGTGTGCTCGTAGGTCACTGGCACCACCTTGTGATAAAAGTGATGTATGGCAGCCTTTGTCATCAGATGCTTCTTGCCGTGTATTGGTCATTATATATATATACATATGTACAGCAGAGAGCTCACCTGTAACCAGAATTTTTTACTTTTGTATGTATTTCAGTTCTGATGAAGATAACTGATTTGCAATACCTGTGCATTAAAATGATCATTTCAGTATACTGTTCTGTGATGCTTTTGTATTCAGCATATCCTGTGTAATGCTAAATGCTGCTTTTGTGATTCCTATGGTGAGTATGCCACGGATTTATAACAAGTATAAAAGGGAGAGGAAAAATGCCTTTCCACTTAGTGGTAATGACTGCAGTTTATTCTCCATAAAGCATCTTAAACTGGCTTCTAGCAAGAAGATATTCTGAAACTGGAGAGTTTTAGCTGTGACTTTCATGCTCTGTGCCACATTAGAGTTCTCCCATGCATGTTATTTCATACAATTATTATCAGGTTTTCCAAATTTTTTTTTGCCAGAACAATCTCTACAACTTAGGTAGAGAGGCATAGAGTGATGGTTACTTGTAGTTTTCAAGTACATTATCCTACTCTACCCTTCAGTTTCTTTGCATTCAAGTGTATTCAAGTCTGAGGGACTCAATTAGGACACTAAGATACAGGAGACAGTGTTGCAGTGGAATGTGATACAACACAGAGACAACTGTGATACTGGAAACTGCATCTTCTAAGTGCACCAGAGTAATTCATTCTGCTTCTAAGTGCACCAGAGTAATTCATTCTGCTTCTTCACTAGTCACTTACGTCTTGTAAGATGTAATAAACCCCTTGCTCGTATCATTCTGTCTGGTGAAAACCATACAAATAGTTGCAACTTTGATTTGTGCAGCCTTCTTGTGCCTGCCAACCCTAAGAATGGAGGAATTGTGGGAGGAAGAAAATACCCCAACAATAGAAAAGTAGGACGTTACAGAAAACCAGATGGATGTTATTTATGTGTGGTCACTGTCTTCTGCACTGATACTTCCTCTAGTTTGTTTTGGGTCAAAGGAACTCAAGAGCTGTGCATAACAGTAGTCTTGCAGACAAAACTGTCAAACTTTTCTGCAAACCTGGGCTGTTACAAGCTGTAGCAAAGCAGCAATTTGTGGGAAGCTCTGTCATTGCAGTCTCAGCCTTTACTTTGTAATTTATGTCAGTATGTGATTGATGAACTTGAATGTTCTCTCTGTGGGCATATTTAAAATTACCTGGTAGCATTTCTGTAGGCAGAAGGGAATCGGTTCTTTTCAATGAGAGTGAGCTTTACTCATTCATATAAAAATGTTAAAATATGTAGAATATTTCCCACCTTCCATAATGCTTTGACAATTCTCTCAAAAAAAAAGGATGTGAAACTATGCATTGTAATTCATAGAGTATTATTATTCATAGAAGGTCTCATTCGTGGAACAGTTCAGCAGTATTTCTAATCTTAAGATTTCATTGAGACAGTCCTGGATGTGCAATACATGAATAATTCTTTATGAAACAATTTAAAATTTTCTCCCTCTGTTGTGATGTTGTTTTTCCTTACACATCAAGTAACAAGTTGCATACAAATAAAGATGGTTCTCTCCACAAAGCAGTTGAACCTTCACCTCACTGCTAATGCAGCACAACTTTCTTAAGAGATTATGGTTTTGGTCTCATCAGAGGATTGTGGAATATGCAACATATGGAATTCACTCATCCAGCTTTTACTTGGGCAAACTTCCCACTGATTCTGTTAGGCTTCCAGTTTTGCCTGTGATTACAGAAGTTGAAAGGCTTTAAAGAACAGACCTATGGAATGCATAGCCTGTAGGGTCATATATGGCCTGCAAAGTGACTGTTTTAATTTGGCACAGTGCCTTGGTTGGCTGGTCATCCAAGAAGCTGTGAAGCCTGTCTTTGCCACTTCTTGGCTTGGCCTCTGCATAATGTTTTTAGTTTACAAAACTGTTCATCTTGTGGTATCCGAAAGGGGATTGGGAGAGAGAAGAGATGCTAACCCATAGAAGAAAATAAGGTAGTTGGGAGTTTAGCTTAAAACACAGCTTCAAGCTTTTTTGTAATACTGCATCTGAGACTGATGAGTTGATGCAGAAGGTTGGCAGTGTGGGAGCTCCTGCATGGGAGGCTGTATCCACCAGCTGTGACACTCATGAAGGATTTACTGTGGTTCACAAGTGTGATGTAGCTAAGACACAGACACAGGTTTCTCTTTGCACCATTTGTCTGAGTCTATGATGTAGATGAACAATTGGACCTTTGATTGCAACTTTGCAATGCAGAGCCAGAAAGTGTAAATCCTGCTTTTTTATAAAATAGCCTTTATTTTTGAAGTAGCTGGTTTAGATACCAAGGTTCTTCAGACAGCTGTATCAAGTGCTTACTTGATGAGATGTAACAGAGAGCATGCCCAGCCCCAGCTTGACAAGATCAAGCAAGTAAATCAGCAGCCCAAAATTATACTTCACTTCTGGAGGGTGAACTGAGTCTTTCCCATGTTAATTTGCCAGAATCAAAGACAGCTGGAGCAGATGTTTATGCTTTCAAAGGGCTGGCAATAATTCTATAATCTGCTTTCCAATTGCAGATTTTGGGATTTATTTTTTGACAATGGTTTTGTTATGTTGCCCTCTGTCCCAAGGTAAAACATCCCAACACATATCACCTGCTGTCTGCTCTGAGTCACGCTGGTCACAAACCCAGGTCACCAATTAGAAGTATAAGGGAAGGAGGGAGAAGGATAGAGAGAAACATAAGGAACCTTAGCAACAGTAGGGCAGTAGCAATGAAAAGGATAACTATGGGAAGGAAGAGGAGAAAACAGAAAAGAATACACAAAAAAGCTAAGAGCAAACCAAGCAACAGGAACAACAGGAAGAAAGCAAGAATAAAGAGGAGAGGGAAGAGGAGAAGTAGGAATAAGACAGAGTAAGAGAAAAGGGAGAGCATGAATAAAACAAGAAACAAGTAAATGGTCGTCAAATACAATCTGAGCCGTAATTTCTAATACACCAAAAGTTCTCTCTTCAGTGTCAAGGTTAAGAATATAAATAATTTGTGCAGTTGTGCCAGGAGAGGAGGGCAGGAAGACAAGGAGCTGGAGTAGATTTTTCTCATGCGTAGTCTCTACTTTTATATTCTATACCCAAAAGCGAAGTCCAGGCAGCCCTCTGAATGTTGCAAGACAAGTAGATGGGCCACACCCCAATACACCATCTATTTCTTTTCTTTTTCTTTAATTTCAACTTTAAGGATCTCTCCTTCTCCTGGCTTGGGGGATGGTGTCATACTAATGATCAGAGACTCCTTACTGGTTGCTCTCTGCATAACTGCAGGCTTAGCATCTGCCTGTGGCTTTTCCTTTTGAGCAGGGGGTGCAGAGGGGGCTGCAGGAGCCACAGGTTTCTTCTCCTCTTCTTTTGGCTTGGTCTCTGTTGCAGCTTGAGTTTCCTAGAAAAAAGAAGTTTAATGTTTTCCAAGACTGCAGAAGAAATTCAGGAAGTAGTTCTATTCTGCACATGCCTTGGAAAGGCACAGCATGACAACTGTATTAATGGTATGCAACACATGTAAATTTCTATTCAGATGCTGAAATTGGTTTCTAAATGAAAAATGCAACTTCAGAATCAGAATATCAATATAAAACCTAGGAAACACATGTAGATATTAATAATATCTGCTTCTTACTATTATAGGGGAATAAACAGACCCGTTTTGGGGCACAGAACCCTTCCTTAGGTCTTGCCTTCCTTTATGTCCTTAAATTAGTGGAGAAAGAAAGTGTTACATAAACCTTGACATACTTCACACTGCCCCTATTCCTTGGCCAAGCCTATTTGCTAATAAGTTCACAAATACACACTAAAATTAGCAGTATTTCTGCTCCAATCATCTTGTTATAGTCATTGGTGTGAGCGAAGTGCAAAGTTCTTTATTTAACTCTAAATATAACCACAGCTATTTCAGCTATAAAGAAAAGAATTCACCACCTTTGGGTAAATATGTAGAAGTGAGCAGGTTCTTATTAACATTAACATTTCTCAGAACAGAGTATTATGTGGGAATTATTTTTCATCAGTTAAAACAACAGTTTTCTCATAAGTGCAAGATATTAGAGATTTAATCAGTTTTAGCTGTGTGGGCCACACTTTATATTTTGTCTTCAGGATTTTTAACAACCAGAGATCTGACACCGAATTGGAAAGTTCGCCATGTGCCCGAGTCAGCTGGATCAGATTACTGTGTTTGGGTATTCCTGTATTTACTGTTGTTTACATAAAATTAGAAGATCAGATGCCCTTAAGGCCTTTGTAAAATCCATTTATCCTTACTTTCTTAGAGAATTTTTTGTTTGCTTGCTTTTTTTTCCTTGCTTTTGTTTTTTCTGGTCTACATAAAGTCCAGGTTCAGAAAGATCGAGCCAAATTTTAGAATTAGTGTTTACAGAGATTAGGAAAAGTGGTTATATCTCAGCTACTGGGAGTTTTTGCTGTTGATTACAGCTAGGCTAAATTTTCATCTACTCTGTTTGCCCAAGCCCTCTGAGTAGATTCTTCTCTGTTTTCTGTGGCTTTACCTGAGTTTCTTCTTGTTTCTTCAGCTGCAGCAGCTTAGCAAGGCCTTCTTTTCCTTTTCCTCCAAGCATTGCTTTAAACAATTTTGGAGTTTCCTGTTTCTGCCCAAAGAGACTGGCCAAGCCCCGTGGTTGTTGCACTGGTGGTCCCGGAGCAGGTTTCCCCTTCTGCTTCAGGAGCACCCTGAAGAAAAAAGGGGATAAGAACACACAGTAGTGCTGTGAAACTGAGGGAAGTTCCTGCAAAGCTGAAATATCACAATTATGCATGAAGATCTGATGGCTCTTACTTGGTTCCCCGGCCAAGTGACAGCAGCAAAATTGGAAACAGAGATAGAGGAAACTGTTCAAATTTGGAGTTGCTTACCTATATCCTGGAGTATAAACAAGGGCTGGCTCAAAAATTAAGGTGTCACGAAATAGATCAAGGAGAAAGATAAGGAAAGAAGAGGTGTGGAGGGGGATGGCTGCCCCATCCTGAGGTGGCAGTCTCTTATCTGGCCTTCTGGATGCAAATTCAGAGAGGATTTGGTGCTCCACCTGGACTCCAGTTGGCACTTTTGGAGGAAATCACCAAACTAACTTCCAGCATGGCTCATCTCTTATAGGTCAGGCTAGACAGTGGTACTTAATTTTGGTCCTCTTCAGTAGAAGACACCCTGACAATACAAACACTACTGCCAGCCTTGTGGCAGTAGATTTTCACACTGTTCTGTAGCTGTACTGATTTACAGCCATAATGACAAGAACTGAGAATGAAAAATGAGGGTAAAGATTAGATGAAAGATCTGAGATAGATAGGACCAGTAAAAAGCAGAGGGTTCCCATGCTTTCATTTTCTATTAGATTACTGTACAAGTTTCAAGGCCACTTTTCTATCCTTGCAAAAGCCCTGACTTAAGGCTCTTTATGAGTGAGGACTGTATTTGCAGACTGAAGTATAGTAAATCCCATAATACTATAATTTTCCCCAGCATCTTGTACTTTGGGAGTTTCAGAAGTGAAGGGTTTACTTTTTTTTTTTAATTTCATTGCCACAAATTTAAAAAAATATATACTTCAGCAGCTTGCATGGCCTTATTATACAAAAAACATACAGGGGTTATTGGGCAGGTGATAATAGAACAAATGTCTTTCTTGGATAAATCCTTTCCGTTTCCTTCAAGGAACCCCAAAAAGAACTCAAATGTAAACCTTCCAGGGCAGAGCAACTGGTAACTTCATTCCAAAACTGAACATAACCACAATCTTTATGAAAACAGTGCACAAATTTCCCCTTTGTGAATAGTTTTGGCAGAATTTGTGGATGCCTAGACTGCTAAGCAACATGGCCTCCTGCACAGGGCAGGTACTGCATATTTTTAAAATTAAACAGAATGTGTTGGCTTTAGTCTAATATCTAGAGAGGTCTTTGAGCTCAAATGGGAGTGCAGATACAAAATGATTAAGCTCCATGGTTGAGGAAGGCTGTCTGGAGGAAGCAGAATCTAATGAGTGGGCAGAATAATGCCTAGGGTGGGCAAGAAAGCAAAACAGGCAGCGAGGGACAGAGATATAAGAAAAAGAAGGTCATAGTCCTGTTTAGATAGAAGCTGGAGAAAAGTGAGGAATGATTGTTGCTGGAGATCATTGGTCCATGCATTTGTTCCCCTTTTCTACCTGTTAATGCTAGTTTTGAAAATTGAGCGGTCAGCCCATTCTGTGTCTGGTTTCCTTGTTCCTCAGGGGCATCATGATTCTCAAGATACTGTTGTTTGACTACCTGGGCTCTTACAATATGATGAATGCAGCCATTTGCTAGCACTTGTGAAAAACAAAATGTCTGTCCTGTGCTATGTTTAGTCTTCTATGGGGGAATTTCAAGTCTGCGACCAACCTTCCAACCTTTGATAGCAATTCGAGGCAACAGTAGACACCAGTACGGGCGCTGAAGTGAACTAATCGTGACAAACTGTTTCAAATATTTGGATCTTTTACAAGATAGCAAGGTACTCATTTTGTCATAATTTTATGACAAAATCTGACAATCCTTTGCCCTATCAATGCTGTGAAAATGGTGATCCTTGCAAGCTACAGCCAAAGGAAGGTGAAAAGCAATCTTGGTTTGAAATCCCATTTCGGAATGCTTTTGAATAAAATGCACAGGTATCTAATTCATGTAATTCCATCTTGTCAGGCCTTACTTTAAATCCATTCCTAACTGCTGCTTAAGGTTTTGGTAATGCATACAAGTCTGTGGATGCATTGAAGCATATCTCTGTAGAATTAATTGCAAGTGTTTCATTGCATCTTTGAAAACCTTTTCCTTAACCGATATCTGTCCTGCAGTTTCTCCTGATGTGTATCCTTATCTCCTATTTTATTTAATGTTACCTTAAATATAATGCATAAGGCAACTACATTCAGGATTTCATTCTACTTACCACATTTCCATAAGCCTTGGGATTCCTTCCAAGATCATGCTTTCAACTAGAAACTACCAGGCAAATCTGACCCCTAACACCAAATGTGTTTACAACTGTCACTTTTCCAAGAAAGGAATGCAAATAGTCTAGGAGTCACAATTGTCCATCCTGCAGCTAAATAATATGAATTAAAAACTGTTGTTAGGACATACTTTGCTTTCTTCATGAGAAGTTTTTCTGAGTCAGGATAGTTCACCAAGATTTCATTGAGTGTTTTCTTGTCCAGAATGAAAAGGTTGGCAAAACCATGAGCCACCACGTTGGCAGTCCTTCGATTTCCTCCACCTGCAGCTAGGAGGCTGGAATGAAAATAAACACCATCAGTCACAGTGTTGCTTGCCCTAGTGAGGAATCTCTCTGCTGGTGCTTCTCCAATAAATTCATTGTAAAGCTTTGGAGCTGGCTGTTCTATCCAGTGTTCTGTAAAGGCCCTGTGCAGTTGGGATGAGAGATTCCATCTCAGGAAGGCCAATTGTCACTGGTGGTCAGGCATATGTAGATGCTAAGGACTGTGAAAAGTTTTGCTAATAGAGATGCCCACAACTCAGACTGCATTTGTTTTAGTTCTTATGTGAACTTGGCATTTCTTCAGTTTTATTGCTGAAAATTATTTGCATCAGTAGTAGAGCAGCATTATTTACAGTGAATGAATGATTCTCCCCCCAAGGATTTTTTCCTGAGTGAATAGCTTCTGTGGGGCTTTTGTTCTTGGTTTTCTTGCATATCTCATCTTGTGTTTAAATGTTGGCAATGAATGATATAGTTTAGGAAGGTCTTTCAGGCTGACAGTTAGAAATGTGTCTGCCAGAAAAAGAAGGCTATTTTGTTTTGAACATAAGGCATTAGACCAGTTTAGCTAGCAGCAGTTGGCCGGAGGGAGGACATGTAAGAAAAAATTAGATGTACAAATAAAAATAAATTGTTCATCCTGCACCAAGCAATTGAAGAGATTTCGCTTGTCAGCTCTGCTGGTAAGTAAGAAAATATGCATTTTGTTCTTCGTACTAAAATTGCTCTATCACTTTATTCAAGATCTACCCCAAAGTTTGTCCTTTAAAGATTTCCCAGTGAATTAATATTTTTAGAGAGCATTTAATGTCATCTAAATTTAAAAGTAATTAAAAAAATATATTCTTAACCCCAGTAAACAGGAATTAATACCCATCTGAACTAATAATAATGGATATATGTTTGTTTTAATATTAAATATATTTATAAAACATATTTTAAGTATTGAATCATATAGGTAATATATTTAATTTATAAAGGATAGTAAGAGACCTCTGCGACTGTGTGTCCAAGGCTAGTTTTGCATGCCCACAGAGTGTTTTTCTGCAACTCAAGACAGCATCAATACATAGACTGAAGCTGAAAATGCAGTTTATAACCTTCTTTTTAAACTATTTTCTATGATTCCTCAGACAGAATAGAACTGTGCAGTAGGAAAAGCTGCTAAAGAAAATTGCAAATACCTTTTGAGCTCTGATGAATCACTTCTCAACAAGTCATTGAACAATCATTTTTAGGCTTTCTTAACAGCTCATTTTATCAAGGTAGATGGGGACTAAAGAGATCAGCTTTTTCATTAAAGTGATGATGTGAGGTGAATTTTACAAGT
Organism: Passer domesticus; assembly: GCF_036417665.1. Lineage (NCBI taxonomy): Eukaryota > Metazoa > Chordata > Aves > Passeriformes > Passeridae > Passer > Passer domesticus. The sequence continues at coordinate 134,951,693 of NC_087474.1, forward strand.
GAGGCAGTCTCTGCTCAAACAGAATCATATTTGACTAAGGACAAAGTTATGGTACTTCAGCATTCAATCTGGTTTGGTTAGTGTGTGAAGAATTACAAGACCAAATTTTTTAAAACAGATACATTTGCCTTGCAGGGGTCGTTGGTAATGCAGTATCTATATTAATCACAACATTTGCTTTTTTACCTTACATTTTTTGCTCCAGTTTTGAGTGTCAAATTCTCTGATAATAGTAGAAGTTGATAACCTTAGAATTCTTATGCTAGCAAATTAAATTTCCAGCTATAAAGTTGTCACAGTGATGACACAGATTATCTATTGTTTTTATAGCTGATCTCTGTGGGAAGCTGCTGTTAATAGAAACTGGAGAATGGCTCGTGTAATCAGCTGAACATGCAGGTGGCTCAGCTGGGCACCCATGTGCTTATGAGGACAACTGGTAAGTCAGGAAAGGGAAATAGGTCCGGACCTTGCTTCTGATAATGATGTTAAACTCCAAAGGGCAGAGCCCATCAAAAACAGCAGCTATTACTTTGAGGGAAATCCTGGACCAAAGTACTGGAAAACATCATCTTTCACAAAACTGAACAGTGCCTGTAGTTTGGGTTTTCTATATAAAGTTTAAAATTACTAAACAAATGAAAGCTGATGCTGAGATCAAACATTTAGAGATCTTCCTGTCAAAAATTTACATAAAATGGAGAAATGTTTTAGTTTTTCCAGAAATAACATTTTCTGATAGGAAATAGCTGTAGTGAAATACTAGTAAATGGATGAATGAGAACATCTGGCTTCAAGTGTAACTGTCTCTGGGCTAGTGAAATGTTGTTATAACTGAATTTCTCTTGTTCTGAATTGTCTTTGCTGATGGGCTCTCATTAAGACAACAATCTGTTTGCTTCTGATTCTGAAATTATTTTACTTCCCCAAACTTATATCTGTACAGGAAAGTAGCAATGAGGGTAAAATGTTAATTGGAGCTCCTATTACTTCATGCCTTCCTGTAATAATTTTTAAGGATGAGATTGGCAAGTGACATGTTTGGTTATTACTTTTGCATTGGCTTTCTAGTATAATTCAGGGAATTTTTTGGAGATAAACTGTTTTTATTTTCTTCAATTCCTTTGCTCCTGAAGACTTTTAAGCATCATTGACATGCATTTTGAACAGAGTGAGATTAAATAGCAAGCATCTTATAGATCATGTACCTAAACCACTCAGAAGGAAGCTGACATATTTCTCCAAACAAATCTTGAATTGGAAATCAGAAGGAAATCAGCCTGATATCAGGTTATAACCATTATAAAGTGAGAGGAAAACTTGGATGTCCTAGAAAAAGTAGTACCTAATCCATTAAAGAATATTCTTTTCCATTTGCCTCTGGTATTCTCTATTCAGAAGACCTTGAAAAAATTTATATAGAAAGACACAATACAAATTCATTATTTTCTAGCACCTTGCCACTAGGAAGAGCATGTCTCTGCTGATAAACTTAGTGCATCGTGTCTGCCAGTTGCTGTGTTTTTTTCTCCTTGATTTTATCCACTGCCTGATATTTTATATGCAAATTACACGTGTCTGAATGGGTTTGCTGCTGCAGTAGGTCAGTGATGAATAAAGCAAGACTAGAATTGTAGTGTTATAGCATAGCTCAGGGTTCTGCTGGCCATATTGGCAATTATGTAAAGAGTAACACGGACTGGGAAATGAATTTTTAAAGGTCGTTGTGTGGTTCTCACATGGAAACAAGTGCTCACCTGTGTTAGATCAAAAGTGTAAAAATCCCTTCCTTGTTTTGAAACCAACAGTTATCATTTCTCAGTTTAAAATACAAAGTTCTCCCTTCAAATACCAGACTAATAAATAATTGAAAACCACGCGTGTGTTACATATGGGAGCTGCTTTAGCTTTTTCTTCTGTCTTTTAATTATTCAGCCCTTATGATGATTTCTTTCTCAGTCTTTCTGCATAACTTAAACTACAGCCTTTTGTTTGGAGCCTTCACTCAGGTAATTATGTTGTCACACAGAGAAATACCTTCCAAATAACCTTCTCCAAGAACTGATATAATTTCACTTTCCCACGTAATGAACAAGTTCTGTAACTGAGATTTATCAGGTGTTTTCCACTTGAGGTCTAAGCAAGTTCTGTATGCCCATCACTGGATAAACAGGAATATTTCCCCTACTACAAAGGGAGACACAACTAGAGGACAAATGTAAACCTGGTACAGAGCTGATTATTGCTTTTCAAAAGGCAGATTAAAGCTACCAGCAAGAGCATTAACAATAATAGGAAGACAGCTGGAAGAAACCAAGGACCCAGTTTTTCACATGCAGCAGCACATTTACTTTATTACTTTTCCTTGGGCCAACCTCAGCAGAGGAATGCAGTGCCTAAAAACTAGCACTTGATTGGCTAACTAGCACACAAGAGTTAATGGATTTTGCATAGAAAGTACATGCAGAATATAAAAATTATTTGTAGCCACCAGTAAAACAATTCTCATCCAGATAAATTCAGACAAAAAAATCCGGTCTATCCATCTTTTCCTTGTCTTATATGCTTTTAAATAAATACTTTTTCAAATTGGGTTGTCTGTTTTTCAGCAATTTAATAATCTCTTAAATGAACTATTTTTAATTGCTATTTTAGATTTTTGTATCTATTTTTTGGAGATTAATTTTCATCTTTGCCATCTGCCATTTAAGGGCACCTAGTCTTATTACAGAGACAATAAAATGCATTTAGTCCTCCTGTATTGCAGACAGCATAACAAGGAGATGTGTTAAATCTTTGAAATGCTAAAGAAGAAATCTGTCTCGATATCCCTATGTGCATTGATCAAAACACTGGTCTCAAATCTTACCCTATTAATCACTGATACTTCACTTAGATTTTCCTTCACTTACATGCATGTCCTTGCTCAGTGTCCTCTTTGTTGATCCTACCCACTTTCTAGCCTCCCCACTGTCACACCACAGAGAAGTTAAACAACCACTGATTATTTGACAAGTTCTAAAAAAAATTATTAAAAACTGTGATAGACCTACCTGATCTCCCCAAATACAGCTCCTGCTCTTAGTGTAACCAGGACTTTGGTACCATCAGGGCCTCCCAGGACTTGAACTTCACCCTGTTTAATGATGTACATCTCTCTGCCAATCTCTCCCTGGGCATACAAACACATAAAGAACCCATGTTTTAGCAATGGTTTTTGTTACTAGAATAATATTACAGGTTCTTCTTTAAATATCTTTCTCATGAGCAGAGGGTGTACCACTGTTATGAGGCAAAGCGGCAATTTAGTTTTAAAAGTGAAAAAGCAGCAGCAACAGAACCAGGACAGAAAATGGAAGGAGTTGCACTTTCTATCTCTTCACTTGGTGCTCCAAGCTTGCATGCGGCATCTCCTTGGTGAAGTAGGGTGAGACCAACATACATCCAGGGGGAAGGTGGTTCCAACATTCCCTACTACATGTTGCAGCATTAATAAGATTGCTGTGGTTGCTGGTCACAGAGTAGACTTATACAAGTGAGAGGTCTTTTAGCTGTGAATCAGGCTGTAATAAGTTGATAGTTCAATTTCTCATGCCCTGTCTTTGTTAAGAACTGTTTGCATTGGACTGCAGTGTTAAGACTGAATCTGTTGCTGTCCTTTATTCCCTCTGTTGTGTCAGAGTCCCAGCTGTAGTCTAAGATCCTTTCATGCTGTGCATTGTGTAACCAAACACACCAAACTACTCTTCCACCCTTCTTAGCCAACAACAATTCTGGGATTGGTCTTTGAAGGGATACACTGGATCCTTCAGTGTATTCACAAATGTTTAGCTTCTGCACAGTGGAGTCAGTGGAGCTAGCCCAGCATTCTGGAGGAGGATTGTATGCTTAACTCTTGGAGGGAGCTGGACCTTAGTAAGGATGTTGGACCAAAACTGCTAAAGACAAGTTAAGGGGTTCTGATAGTCTCTTGTGTAGGTGGTGGGACCTGTGGGTCACTTGCCAGAGCAGTAGCAGTACAGATTAATGTTCATCCCTCAAGCTTTGATTTACATCTGACTCTGCCTTATGTTTACATACCTTCTGGAAAGAGACATGGCCTCCCTTGGTCAGAAGCTGAGCTATTTACCTGTGAACTATCTGCCTGGCCAGGTTTAAGCCAAAAAGTTGAGACAAGATAAACATCTCTGATAAGAGACAGTGTGACAGCATTCAGCTGGAAACCCGGAGGTGGCTCACAGCTGTGAGTGAAGGCAGAGTAGATCCTGCTGGAAGGAGCTTTATGTGAGCAGTGTATTTTCTACATTCTTAGATAATTCTACTTAAGTGTGTCTGTGTACACAAATGAAACACAAAGCATCATAGACTGAGAACTGTAGGCTGGGTTTATATGTACAGAAGTATGGAAACATTATGTTTGATCCATTTTAAATATTAAAATTTCTTGAGGTATCATTAGATAAACCATATTTACATTAAATACTTTCCCATATTACTATAATTTCATGGTTGGTAATGTAAGTAATAAAATTCATATTGTCTTGTTCTAGATTGAAATTTGAGAGCATATTTGTTGTTATTACACAGAGTAGCTTAATTAATTTTATGCTTTCTAATTCAGTCAGGATTAAGTTTATTTAAAGGACATTGTTGACCGATATCTGAACTCTTTTTCTAAAACACTCTTTTTCTAATAATATAATTCTTATTTGAATAAAACAAGAATTCTCACCTTTTTGCAGACAAAGTCACCAGGTAAATATACAATGGATTTCAATCTTAGCAGCATGTCGTATATCATCTGGGTATCACAGCCCTGTTAAAATGGAGTTGATCACTCTGCTAATTCAGTATTAAAAGTGATTATTAGTACCTCAAATGGCAATACAGGAATAATCCAGGGATTTCATAATTGGAATGCAAACTCAAAACATCATAAAGATCACCTACTAGAGCTGAGAAAGGACTGAAAGAGTTGTTATTTCAAATACTTATGGAGTTCTCTGTGGGCTGAACATATTTTCTTTTTTTTTTTAAGTGAGTTTCTTTACGTCTAGATTTTATGGGGATGCTCAGTTAGTGTTATGTTCAGAGCTTTATGTGTCTTTTATGAGGATTTTATGGGATTTTTTTAAACTGGTCTGGGGAAAACAACAGATCCTGTCAAATGCTCATATAATCTATGAATTCTGTGTCTTCAGCAGATGTAAAAAAAAATGTACAGCCATGTAATTTTTATACAGGTATATAATGTAATTTCTTGCAAATATCCTAACAATAACATTTTCTGTGTGTACTTCTAAAAACTCAGGGTCTCCTTGCTTTTGTCCCAGAAATCCAATTTTAATCGCCCCTTTAAATTGTGGCTCTGGAAAACTGCCATGGTAAGTAAAGTGAAAAATTTTTGCACAAAAACTGACTGTGATGCAGCTTTCTCTACACCAGTGTTACACTGCCAGAACACAGAGCATGGGTGATCTCTTAGGCAGACCTGTGTGGCCACAGCAAGGTGGACTGTGTCAAAAATTAGGTTATTCTCTGACTGTTGAGATTAGTTATACTCCGAACTCACAGTCTGACCATACCATCAGCTATAGGATAGCAGGATAACAGGACTTTGTTCTAATCTCATTTGTTTCTTTCAAGATCACTGCCTCAACACAAAAGAAATCCAAATGCAGGCACTTGGGTTTATTCTGACGCCTCCATTCACTGAGACATTTCTTTGACTTATTTTGCCTTGCATACTAACAAACATGTTAAACACTTGAGTGTTGCAAGATGTACAAAACAAGGTTTCTGTATTGAATACCACATATTTCTGCATTCTCCCATAAAACTACTTGCTTTGAATAAATCCACTTTGTTGACAATGGCAAAGTTCACATCAATTGCAACGGCTAAATGCATTTTGGTTGGCATCTGCTCCAGTAATTCTGATTCATCTGAAAAAAAGAAAAAAAAAAGACAAATTAAGGAATGTCCACAAAAAACGAGCAGAAATAACTTAATGGAGTTATTATAACACTTATGAGTTCAAGTGAGGAAGCAGCTAATATGCTTTTACTAAGATACTTAATAAATCTTGTCTAAAATTATTACCAAAACATTGTATTAATGAATATGGTCTGTGGAGTAGTAAGAATCATATTGTTTTGTAGTTTCTTTCTTTTCCAAAGTAAGTTGAGCAGCCTCCTCTCACTTTCCACATGCAATTCAGAAAAGGAGAAATGTGAATTTCACGCTATATCTGTATCTGTACAACCACTCTCACTGAGACATGCTAAGTAAATGGAATTGGAAATCCTCACCCAGCATTCCTTGAGAGTCCCATGTGTATTCATACCAGGTTCTAACACGATTCTGCACCAACTTTGGAATAGAATAGGTGTTCATATAGGAGACAGTGTTGTCCACACAGGAACGAAAGTAGTTCTGCCCTGCTGTTGCTGCTCCAATTACGTCTCTCATCTGCAAATATCAATTGTTGTTACCACACATTTCAGAGAAAATAGTCTTGATTTTATCTTGTCAGCAACTTATGAAATAATATTATACTTTTTGCAAAAAATTATACATTCGGCTGCATGTTTTGAATAGGTGCTTCATCTGCTTTTTCAAAAACATTACGGATGTTTCTGAACAACAATAATCTGATTGTCTGATTGTAACATGATTTTAGAGGAATTGTTTCTGGGTTTTAGCTTATTCTTCTGTCTTGTATTTCTGGACATGGATGAAAATTATAGATAATACTTTTCTTAAAAATCCATAGTAAAGCTACTCAGTATTTGGCAGGCAATGCAAGTCAGAAGCAAAGAAAACTGGGCTGAATTTCTGTAAGAGCATCATGTGACACCACTAGAACTAAGATTGTGCCACTCTTTAAATAGTTAAGAGATCAGTCCTAAGCTCTGAGAGCTGAAAGGTGACCTTAAAATTTTTAGCGCAGGAACATCATTTAACATTTCAACTCAAATGTGGTTCAGTTTTTAAAAAGTGGATAAGTTAATGTTCATAGATATTCCTTCTTCAAAAGAATAAGTATTCAGATGTCATTTTCGTGGAATGGCTTCATGTGGCAGCTGCCAAGGATTAATGTGCCATGGGTTGAATTTTACTCTTTATTACAGAGATGCAATTGAGTGCAATGGGAATAACATTTTTTAGGCAAGTGTGCTAAAGCAGGAATAACAATAATTTTAAGGGTTCTTTCTAAACAGGAATTATAAAAACAAACTGCAATGAAGCAGTTTGTGTGTTAAGGTTTAAAGTTTGAGACTGCAAATAACTACACTGTTTACAAAAAGTAATCTGCAGAATCTTCTTGGGGAATTGAGGCTTTCATTGATAGCTACAACAATTTAGGGAAAAATTATAATTATGCAAACTCTGAAGTTTAATTCTATATACTTGAATTCAATAGTTTTCCAGAAGAAATATTTTATATATATGTATTGTTTTATTTTTGGTAATTCTGGTTTATGGAGGAATTTAAAATCATATAAAGAAAAGTCTCTTCAGTGACAGTTACCCCTTCTTGCAGTTCCAAAGAGCAAGAGACATATGCAATCTCTAGCTGCTTGATTGCACTTTTCAAATACTGTATTAAAAATATGAATTAAATTTCAGTTTTAATTTAGTTTCTTCTTTTTTTGATAATTAATTTCATAAGCATGGACAAATAAAAAATCTGGAATTGTTTCTATAGAAATTGCTAAGGCCCAGCCTCACTCAGAAACCTCAGCATTTATTTTTCTGTAGGCAATGTGTTTTAAAACCTATGATCTAAATCCCAAATTTAATAGTTACAAACCAGAAATATTTCTATCATGTTCATTTGGAAATATAACCCATTTGCTGTGCTATGGGCTTTTTTATTTCCCTCCTGCCAAATGGGAACCAAGAGAAATAGAAATGAGTTAATTTTCAGATTGACAGATATATTGTAATTTGTGGAAGAGATCAGAGCTCTAGTTTGACAAAAATCATGGGATTTCCATTAACAGGATCCTATCAGTAGTAGTATTGAGCATGAACTATTCAACAATCACAATTTTTATTTCAGATTTAACAGTATAATGTGAATGTCAAGGATTTGTCTCCTTGGCTGTGAGTAAGGGGGAAAAAAAAAGGGATTATATATTGTTTCAAGGGTCATCTGTGTCCTGCAGAGACTTGGCTTTTAATCAGCTTGTATGCAAAAGAGCTGCAAAACAGGGAACTGATTAAACACCTGTATTTATCAGAAAAATAAGAATATTTGATGTTAAAATAGAGGATGGAAACTAAATTTTTCTCAGAACTAAAGTCCATTAAACTGAATATATTATCACTACATTACAGTAATTTGAATCTTACTTGTTATTGGTTTTTTATGTACCTGACCAATTAAGCTGGAGAAGACAAAGACACCCATGAAATAATTCAGCAGTTGAAAAATTATCTCAAACAGCGTTTGTGGTTCTGCAAGGCCACCAATGGTGATTAAACTACGAACTGCCCAGTAGTAACACCTCAGGTACCTGTGGATACAAACAGCATTTTTGTTAGACTCTAGCTACTTATGTGTATGAATTTAAGCATATGCCTGCCTGAGTTGGGCTTTTCAGTGATGCTTTTCAGTCCAAAAGACTTTCAGCATTTTATAAAGGGTTGTGAATTTATAAATTATACAATTACATAGGTCAGGTTGAGTTGACTATCCCGACTCACAGCAAAATAAGAATGTATGGGAAATGCAGCTATAATTCACTGTTCTCTAGTAATTCTAGGTAGCATTAAAGAAGACTTGTGTACAAAATTGCCAAAATGGACATTACAGGGTTAGAATGCTACTAGTGAAGATGGTCAAAAGCAGTATAAAAGTGTTGGAGACTTCCCGGAGTCTCTCTGTAGCAGTATAATAGATGCTCAAACACCTGAAGGTCCCCTTTATGGTTTTAGTGTCATGACACCAGTGCAAAGCCTTATGGTGGGAGTGACAAATGCAATATTGTTCTTATTGTGTCCATTTTTACTCCTTTTGCTGTGAGCTCTGCTTCTGAGCACCCTTCATTGGCTCTACCCCTTGGGTTATGTCAAAAAAGTTATATATTTCCACAAGCTGTGTGTTAATTAACCTTCTCCAAACCACTTATTCAGCACTGAAAGGTTGACTTCTCTGTTGATATCTCTTAGCTCCTAGTCTCCACAACTCCTGTCACCTTAACAAAATCATTCTTGCCTTTTTTACTGCAGAGACTTTTGCCTTCAAGTCATCTATTTCTACAAGTTTATGAAAGCAGCAAAGGAACTGGACAGAATGCTTTAAAAAAGTGCCTTGGCATGTCTAAAATTCTGGTTTTAATCACTTTCTAGAACATGGTAACACAAGCAATGAAGCACTGCAGTGAGGAATAACTAGTTCAAATCATTGTTGTGAGAATGCTATAATTTCCTTCTTTTCTGAGTAAACAAGTAATTGGTTTAGACATATTTTTAAAAGCCTACTATTAATTCAAATGTGACTTCCCAAGTTTCTAGACAATCAGACTTCATCTTTGCTGATGATTAGGAATGGAACTTCATTTTCCTTAATTATAAAGTGGTATTTTCTATTACTTTAGCTGTGACTACTGCTTCTGAAGCAATGATGATTCCTTGTGTGTGTTGAATTTTATTTCATTTTAAATAATAATTTAAAAAAACCCAAACAAACCACACCTCTCCCCCCCCCCCCCCCCCCCCCCCCCCCGCAGCACTAAGACACAGAAGAAATAGTTTTGGAGATAAGTTTGTTTTGAAATAGAAAGTCTCACGTGCATTTTCTCACGCCTGCTCTGAACCTGAGGACATTAGGTCCTGCTTGCAGAGATTATGTCTGTTTCAGACCCCTCTCTTTTTAAGATAGGAACTATGCTATAACAAGAAGTTCATGTAATAATACAGCTGCAAGGTCGGTTTTGTGCAAAGAGAAAATAAAGTCACAATAACAACTAATTCCAATGAGGTTTTTCTTAAATCACTTGAAAGTGTTTTCAAGTTTTTCACCCAAAATGTAAGGCTTTCCAAGCAATTGATATCTGCTTTCCATTACAAAATTCCTTTTCTTCTTGGTTGCAGATTAAGAAAATGCAATAACGTGATCACTTTTACCATAGTTTTCTAGTTTTAGATGTTAACAGTCAGAACTGGCCATTTTCATTCAGAGTCCTCAAAAAAAATCCATTGCATATTTTCCATCTTAACATTTTTCCTTGTTAGGGATGCAAAATGAACTGCTGGATTATGCCACAATAATATTTTCACTTGGGATAAAAAAAATCACATATGCACGTTTCCAGCAAAGTATACATAAGTGGCAGCTTTTTCTTAGACTTCTGTAACATAAACAAATAAGAAAAAGACTGAGGTCTGGTTTGGAAGAATTACAGATTTAAGCATAAAATGATGCTTCTAGCTTGGCTGAGTTGAATTATGTAAAGCATATTAATATATTGATTTGCCATAACTGAGAATGTTGTGGTGTTTGAAATATGTATAACTGGGTAATATAAAAGCAAAGAAATTATCAATGCTTCTGTGGTACATTAGGAAAAAAAGTAATTAAGCAAATCACTCACCCTCAATGCCTCTGTGTGCCAAGTTTGCAAACTCCACCGTGATAGACAATATAATCTTTATTCTGGGAATGTCTACAAAGAATGAAAGCAGCTCCTCAGAAGGATTTAGGGGTCACATTCTTCTTTGCAGTATTGTATGTCCAAAATGTGAGGGGTTTTTTTATATCTTTCTACCCTTTCTTAAGATTTAGTTAATATACTGTATTCTTCTATAATTTTACTTCAAAAGAAACTTTCTATTGGCAAGGTACATGATATTCTCTATCTCTTTAGAACAGGTTTTCTCCATTTATGCATTTTTGTTTTTATTTTAATCTGAAATGGAAGTTGCACAGTTGAAATACAGAGCAGCTTTTTTCTTCCCTAAGAAGGGGGGAAATGAGATTGTAAATTTTGTTTGAGGAAAGCCAGAAAAAACAACTCTTATTTCAACAGTATTAGCAGCTCTGCTTCCTACCGGCATGTGTCTGGAAACTATCACTGTTCACTATACAGCTTACCAGCTTGCTATAAAATTACGATTGAAGTAAACAACAGTCATGAGACAAGAAAGGGATTTTTTCCTCTGCACATCATAGAGAGTATGTTTATCCTTCAGGCGATCAAAGTACTAGATTTTTCCTTTAAAAAATCCTAGGTATGAAAGCATTCAGAAACACTGCAAATAAGATGCCTTGTAATATTATGTCAGTAGAAATATCTTTGTCAGAAAAGTCCATTTCAGAATGCACTAAACTTCTTTCATGGTTTTGGTTAGTGCAGGTAAATCAAGTCTTTGTGCATGTGTTTCTCAGCTTTTAAGGTGGTATTCACATATTCATTTCAGCCCAGGGAGGCATTGTTTCAGGACTATCATGTTTGACTCCTCTCAGCTTACAGCCAGGATGGGTTTAAGCAGAGTAAAGCAGCAGCCTTTATAAACTGATTACTTCCTTCTTGGTATGTCTTCTAGAGTGATGTGTTCATCAAGCGCCTGTGGGTCTGATGATCTCAGACACAGCCGAGCAAACTACAAAGGTTTTACTTAAAAAAAGTATGGCTGTGGGTAGCAGGTCTGAAAGTCTGACATATGAGCTGGGCTGTGCCTTCACAGCTTGCCTGGAGGCACAAAACTGTCTTTGCACAGCAAGCACTGTGATTGTGATGCATCAGACCTATTGCAAGAGCAATGCACAGCTGAAACCCACAAGACACATTTCAAGATTTGCCAGTCTCACTGTACATTGGGCAATAAATACCAAAGGAGTGGATTTGTTCTAGTCATGTACAGTGACCATTTTCTGGGACTTAAAGATATCCACTAAGTCTGTGCCCAGAACAGGAAGGCAGCACATTACAGAGAGACATAATTGGGATGCAAATAGATTTCTTAAACTTGCCAAAGAATTTTGCAGTCTTCTTGTGGATGACTTGCAAACAGCAGAAGTACATCATGAGCAAAGTGAAATTATTTGTTCTGCCTAAATTTACGGCTGACCTGGAGGATTTGCATGAGAATTTCAGCTCCCTAGTTTTAGCTTCTCTGTGAACAGTGATGAAAGAGAGATACTTCCTTGGAACAATTTAGAACAATGACATTATGTTGAATCCCTGAAAAAAAGATTTGTCTATTTTCCTCAGGAATTAGGGAGATTGAACTTTTACTTACATAGTTGAATTAGATTGGAAATAAACACATATAGTTGAAATTGTCCACTTAAGAGACCTTTTCAATATCTGCTACTTTCCTTGCATAGGCTGTACACTCTGGTGTTGCATTAGTGATTCTGTGCCTCTGCTTTAGGAGAGGCTGAGGTCTTGCCTAACTCAAGCTGTGTATTTCAATGCTGGAAACACCCTGTGTGGCTAATTTGGGTGTGTTGCAGGGAGGTAAAGTAGGCTGCCTTTTATGTCTCAAGTCAAAGGCTTTGACTGAAGGCAGCTGTGCAAAAGAACTCAAATCTTGGACTGACACTAGCACTTTACAGCCTGGACAAGAACCAGAAAAGAATATACCTTATGGAAATTTTCAGAAGAGCTACACTGATAACTTTGGTTGTGGTTTGAGTGTTGTGTATAGCTGTTAGCTATAGATTTAGTTCACCAGCTAGTATGCCTGTTCAGGAACATGTATGCAATCAGACTAATGATGGGAACTGCTGTCTGTTAATTCTTTTTAGCCTGGAAAAGGAAAAAAAAAATCCTAGGAGTGTTCACATTTTTAAGAACTGATTTTGGCCATAACTAGCAATATCTTACGGACAAAGCACATAAAGCATTAAGGCCACTAAATCAGTGCCAGATAATTTTCTGTGGATCAATGTAATCTGAGACAGCTAGAATTTTGGTTTATTTGTCAAACTGCTTACTGTAATTTTTCAAAATTAGCTAAGTAGATATGCATCCCTAATATTCTTTCTGAATATGTTCCCATTCTTTTTGAGACTACTGGCATATTTTCTTCAAATATTGTCAACTCTGAATGCTCTGTGAAAGAAAAATCATAATTTCACTGCTGCGCCATAATATATGCTGCAGTACTAGTCACTTTTCCTGAAAAATTGTTCTTATATCTTCTTTCCTAATAAATGAATATACCTAGAAGTATCTTGTCTGGTAAGTTTAAATACACCTACATCTCCAATTATAACTAATGTTCACATGATGCCTCTGTGTGTGAAAAAATCCTCAAACATTTGACGATTAGATTTTATGTCATGCCTAATTCTCTAAGGCAATGACTATTCTGCACAGTCAGCATTTGCTGTTAGTAGAATACAAAGCTATACTTTATGAAATTCAGCTCCTTCTAGAATACCCTTAGGGGTTCCATGTTCATGGCACTATATATTCCAGTGTGAGTTAGAAACAGACAAATGAATAAGGTCATATACTCACCAAACAATTGTCAAGATGAAGTGGATTAATGGCTTAATGAGGTTTAGATGGATGTATATTTTCTATGTATCATAGAATCATTGAATGGCTTGGGTTGGAAGGGACAATAAAGATTATTCAGTTCCAACCCTCCTACCATAGGGAGGGACACCTTCCACTAGATCAGGTTGCTCAGAGCACCATCCAGCCTGGCCTTGAACGCCTTCATGGATTGGGAGTCCACAGCCTCTCTGGGCAACATGTTCCAGAGCCTTACCCCCCTTGTAGTAAGGAATTTCTTCCTAATATCTAATTTAAATGTGTCCTTTTTCAGTTTAAAGCCATTCCCCCTTGTTCTATCTCTGCATGCCCTTGTAAAAGTTCCCTGTGCTGCCTTCTTGTGGGTTCCCCTTTAGGCACTGGAAGGTGCTATACGTTCTCCCCTTGCCTTCTCTCCTCCAGGCTGGACAGTCCCAACTTCCCCAACCTGTCTTCACAGGAGAGGTGTTCCAGCCCTGTGATTAATTTAGTGGCTTCATCTGGACTCATTCCAACAGATCAATGTTTTTCCTGTGTTTGGCTATTTGGATATCCAAACATGCATTTTATTTAAGAATCTCAGTTTAATGCAGAACTTGAATTATCATTTTATTATCATTATTTATAAAACAAACCTGCTCTAAATTCCATGTGATTGCAGTGTGACTTCATTTGAGAACATTTTTTTTGTTTTCCCATGGAAAAAGTAGCACAAAATATTGAAAAACCTGGCCACTGTGAATGCACAAGGCCTTGTCTGTGGGAAAGCCAATAAATAATTTCTTTTCTGAGAAAAATGTGAAATATTTTTGTCTGTGAAAAACAGGTAGTTCTTTCTTGTCTGTACTGTAGACTGTTCTGAAGAAGCATGAAAAACTTGAAGACTGAGTAAACCTTCTACTTTCAGAGTTTACAGGTTTCTTATTCTTATGTACCTTACTTTTTGGGTATGAGGAAAATATTCCTAAGAAACACATAAAAAAATAGCTATAATGGAAATTGCTTCTGCATTTTTCTTGTCAGATTTCTAGAAACCTCAATCCTGCAAATAAACACCCATCTATAGCTTCACTTACGTAAGTGGTTCTATTAAGCTCCATAACCCTGCTTGCAGTACTGACTGCAGTACTCAAGCTGTGTATTTTAATGGTGTGTGGAAACTTCAGATATGTCATTTTTTTCAGGTGATAACTCTACATATAAAAAAATCTGTTCTGGTTTACACAAAGTGTGGTTTGCTCTTCAAGGTAGTGACTTGACACAAAACTTGTGAAGCCTAACAAAACCACAAACATGAGAAGCACATATCCAAGAGAAGGGTGAAAAGTTGTTTGGAAGGCAGTTTATGACAGCAGTTGGATACTATATGTGGTTTTGCAAAGAATGTAATCAAAGGAAAAATTGAGCTTCTGTGGCTTTAACTATATTATAGCCTTTGACAGAAATGAATGTTCATGCAATTGAAGCTACTGGATATATCTTTGCAAAACTACACACAGAATATATTATCACTTTGCTTTTTTCTCTTACTTCCTCTCTGTTATCTTAATAAATGGTCTTTACTTTGCACCCAACCAGTGCTGTCACAAAGTTTATGGAAAATTGTGCCAAAATCGTTGTTTCCTCTGAAGACACTCTGCCATATGTTTAAGCATGACTTTCTCAAAAGATCTGAGAGAGCTGGTGGAATTTCTTCAGACCAATCACCATCGTGTAGAGGG
This sequence comes from Passer domesticus, assembly GCF_036417665.1. Lineage (NCBI taxonomy): Eukaryota > Metazoa > Chordata > Aves > Passeriformes > Passeridae > Passer > Passer domesticus. The sequence continues at coordinate 134,966,913 of NC_087474.1, forward strand.
ACTAAAATGTGGCACTTTAATGACACAATGCTGTGTGGCAGCAAAAAAACTCCCAAACTATCTCTGTGTGTCTTTTGAGGGATTGTAATACAATCCTTCTAATAGTTCCCATGTGCATATGCAATAAGCAAGTTTAATTTATGACCCTTGTTGCTTTCTAAATGTTTAATTAAGTCGGCACTTAGCATCAACTCATAAACCTATAAAATCTGAAAGTGGTGAACTGATTATTCACTGCACCTGCCCTCCAAATATTCGCTAGCATAGAAAGCTACTTATCAGCAGTCATGATACTAAAAGTTTGCTATGCAAGCAGTTAAAAAGTAAGCAGTGGCATGGGAGAAGGACAGGGAGGCAGGAAAGAGAAAAAAAAAAAAATCTCTTGCAAAAGAAAAGGACTTACATGTTTCCTTCGCCATCATACACCCATCTAGTGCTGCCAATTCCTTCATAGTCTGAAGCCCAATAATACAGGCATGCATTAATGTGCAAGATAAACAGCAAGTATCCAGTTGTTCGAATGACCCTATAAAAGTCAACAGATTCCTATAAAACTGCTTAAATTTTTTCTTTTCTTTTTAATATGGAGCCGATTACATTTTTGGATTAATGATGTTAATGTTAAGCACACGCTAAGTAATTCCCCACCTGTATTGAGTCTATGAAAAAAATAGCTGGCAGTTACCCATCTCTCACATCTGTCCAAGGTCAAATAAATATCTTCCCTAGATTATTTGACATGGGGTAATTTTTAAAATATGGTTCCCTGAGGAGTTTATAGTCCACTTCTTTAAATGGCTATGAATATTTCCAGAAATTTGAAGCTATATTAATGAGGGTACAGGGTAAAAAATAATGTTTCCCAAACTCTATCCAAGATAGACTCTAAACTTATGAACCAAAGCCAAGAAATGTCTGAGGTCAGAAATGAACTGCTTTACAAGACCTGTAGTATAAAACCTGCAGTAGATCCACTAAATAGTAAGATTTAGTTGCTACAGCAGGAGTTATATCATTCCTAATCCCAGTTCTTATGCTTGAGGCCAGTGCTTTGAAGAATACCAATGATGAACTACTTAAGCACCAAGCAGCTTTCTGTTTAATACAGTAATGATCTCATTGTATAACCTTTGTTCAGAGCATGGGGATCAAAAGAAATGTCTCCTGGATTTAGATCTCTATTGAAATATTCATACAAGCAGGGGATAAATAAGCAGGAAAAGTGCAGGACTTGCCTAAACACAGTCTGGTAGTTAATGAGGTTATCTGCTAGAATTCAATGCAGTATGCAGTACAGAATAACTGAGAAATTGGTTTTATGACAATTTAATAAGATCTAACTAAGTTGGGTCTATAAACAAAGGTAATGGGAGCTAATATCTCTGTGGTTACTTCATTAAACACTCCTTTGCTGCTTGTTCAGGTGCCATTTATGCCTTTCTTGGCCTTTCCATGCCATTAGATAATATATCTGAGTGTATTCTTCTTTATGATGCTCACAAATTAAAGCTATTTCTCTCTTTAAAAGCTGGTGTACTTCCAGGACAACTCTGTTTAGGATTGCAAGCTACAGAGAGCAGGAGAGAGCTGTTGTGATCTTCTTATGTTGCAGTATTGTCCATGCTAGTTCTTCTGTTCAAGTTTGAATCCACGAAAATGGATTCCTGAGGTCTGAGTGAAGATTCCAGAAACATTTGCTGTGTTATATTTCTCCAGACATTTGTTGAATATATCACAATTAGAAGATGTAAGGAACTCATGCTAGCTCTATATCTACTCAAACTAATTAGTTTGAGAAGAGAATCCCCCTAGTTGTAGAAGCTTAATTTGATATTGGCTTGTTAATTGGTGCCTTATTGCTCAGAGTCTGGTCATACCAATCTCAGACCAAAGCAAGATTGCCACATTAAAATAAAACATGGTAGTTTGCACAAAAAAGATTGGGGATTTAAAGATTTTTTTAGCTCCTGCTTGTACTCTTCTGTACAAGTAACTCTGTTCTCCAATTGTCAATGAGAAAACCAGGAGTCAGTGTTTTTTGAAGTATGAATTAGAAAATGGATTCACTTTGAAATATTTAGGTTCTGCAGTTTACATTCTGCAAGTGATTTAATACTGGAAATCTAAGTGGGCCTTTGGCCAGGAAGCAAAGACACAAGCAGCAGCACAGTTGTGGTTCTTAACCAATATCATGCTAAAAAAACTCTCTGACAGGGCAGAGTAGCTGGCTCTGCTACTGCACACATTTTACAGGACCTGTGAGATAGTCTGTGTATCTTAGCCTTTCAAAATGAGCACCTTTCCTGTTTCTGACATGTAAATAAACGTCACATCCTTCAATGCTGGTCTAGCTTGAGGATATATACATCCCCTTTACAACTTGTCCTTTGAACATTCATCTCCCATTCAATATTTTCATAATAGTGTGAAACTCTGTCCCTTGAAAAACTTTATTTAGGTGAAAAAGGATTTTAGATTTGTTCCCATTTCTTTGAAATCCATATACATATGACAGTATTGTTGCATACAAACTAATTACTTGATTCAGCATTGTCTATATTATTATATATTATATATATATTATATATAATAAAATATATATTATTATATTATATTACATTTAATATATAACATAACATAACAATATAATATAATTATAATCTTTCACTACTCACTGTAAGTATTATAGGAGATACAGAAAACATATTGAATTATGACTCCAAAAAGCAAGGGATATAATATAGAAAATAATTAGTTTTAAAACAATTAATTTTTAAGTTTATCAATATTAGAAAAAGTTAAACAGCATAAGCTGATGAAGGCCCATTTTTTTAAAAATTAAATTAGAAACTGAAGAAGGTAGAGATTTAGAAACTGACAAGAAATTTCCTCTTGTGGAAATTCAGTCCTCTCTTGAACCAAAAGAATTAAAAAAAAAATAAAAAAACCAAACCACACCAAACAAATCCCAAATCAAACCAGAATGAAATTATCCATAAGTGAAAAGAGAGGTAAATATAAGTTCTGTGAAGGTCAGCATCTCAAAAATTAAAAAAAACCCAACAATTTTCAAACTTTCAAGTTTTGTTTTATTTCTTAGGTACATGAAAAAATGAAAGAACAGATATTTGAAGCTCCTTTTGAACTTTATCTTGCTTTTAAATCTCATAAAATATCTCATTTGAATGTATTAATATCAAGTGTTCTGTTTAAGTGCATTAATCTCTGAAATTAAATAAGATGGTAACTAATATATTTCTACAACACCAACAGATAGGAACAATACATGCCCGAAAAATGGTACCAGGAAAAGGATCTGTTAGTATAGGAATTACACAAGGTAAGCCAGTCCTGATGACATTGACAATAATGATGACAAAGCAGATGGGTTCATTGTATCTTGGCAGCATCACTGGCAGCTGGGTGGCCTATGAAATTGCCATAGCTATGTCTATGGACTACTCGAGTTGGATCCAAAATTCTTTCTGTCAATACAGAAGGTGAGAACACAGCTCAGCAGACAATGGTTATAATCACTATTTGTGAACTGTGCTGAATTGATCCTCATTCCAGCTGTAGTCAGTGCAGTGGAGGATCAAGTTTCTGTATATGTCAGGTTCATGGGGAGAGCACTTTTGAAGAAAAATGTTGACACAGGCTCAGGCTTATAACTCCTATTCAGTACAAATAAACAGCTTCTGAGGATTTGGAACCACTATTAGCAACCTAAAGAAAGCATTCTTTAGCTCTTTCAGTAAAGAAACTTTCTGAAACTTCTGATAAATTACATTTTGGCAGAAGCCTCAGTTTGGTGAAAATTTTGCCAGAACCAGGCCAGCTGAACTGAGCTAGATTTCATATGTAAGTGAGGCCTTATATATACATTATTTTAATGATTACCATAAAGGCAGATATTTTAAAAAAAAAACTTTAAATTGAACAGTTAAAGATGTATCATATTCCACCCAGTGCTTAACTGACAACTCATAATTTGAAATGCATTCTCTGCCAAGCTTTGTATGCTACTTGAGTTTTATCAGCACATACCTGTAGATGTATGCTTTTTCCATAATAGCTTCCAAACGATCATTAAACTCAAAGAATGTGTTATGCTGAATGGAAAACAAATGAAAGTAATCCAATCACAGTTTTTCAGTAAACATTTTTTTTATAATAGTACTGGCATCAATTCACATCCATATTTTGAAAATGGATTTTTCAGTAATCAAAGTTTCTATAAATATTGGTTCTGGCCAGGACAGGGTTAATTCTTGCACTACCTGGGAGGGGTATGCCAGGACTCATGTTATTCCATACAATCTCAGGTCATTGTTGGGAGTGGGATAAAGAGACTGTTTCTTCTAGGAAAGAAAGGTGTTCCTTCCTGTTGAGCAAATCTAACATAGGGATCTGTCTGGTATTGTTCATCACTGGGGAGTTTTCCATGTGAATCACTTATTTTCTTACACCCTCTGTCAGTAGCAATGTTGCTGTTAGTGTTAATTCTCTGGTCTCATTGTTGTTTCCAGTAAATTGTTCTCATTTTAACCTGTGATCATTGCCTTTTGTGCCTTTAGTTGAAGGGGGAGAGGGACCAGGCACACCGTTTTACTGGGAGTACTAAATTGCAGAACACTATTCCTAAACCATGACAAACATTTAATAAAAATATAAGCTGAAAAACAAAGATAAATTTGAGTCAAGTGTTTTTCTGGGTGTTGAGTGATTATACAGAAATAACCTTGCTGTTTTGGTCAGAGCACTGCAGAACAATTTCTACTTCGTCATACATATATAATTGCTTGGGCAACATGATCACAAAGAATTACATGCATTTTTTCTCTTGAAGTTCCAGTAATTCTCCAGTAAGTGATCATATGCAGCCAACAGCCACATACTGGAGGATACTCTGTGGCATCAAGGGCAGCTGTATTGAATTCTTCCTGTTTGGTATTTACAGCTGATCATTACTGATCTCATGTAGTTTTTGTTTTTGTTCAATACACAGCTGGTTGCCTAATACAAGGTACTATTTAACTTTTCTTTCTTTCATATTATTTTGGTTCTGATTTAAGGAATTTGGAAGTTTTATTGAATACCAAAGTGAAGAAAACCTTCATTTTATTGTCAGAGCTCTTGTACTGTGCCCCAGCTTTAAATGAAAACCAATTCTTTGTCAACATGTTGATTGTGTGCCGAAAAATGCATTTAGCCACACAGTGGCTGGTGTTCTAATCCCTTCTCAGACCTTTCATTACACAACTCGAAGGTCTTTGGAGTCAATAACAAAAGTGGGTTTGTGTTTGACAGGTATTCTGTGTATAGCTTCTGTCCTCAAAATTGCCTCCTATGTTTTGAAACACCTGACATAAGCAACACAAGGGGAAGGTGCATTGGCATTAATTAGTGGTTTTTAAAAATCTTTGAAAAATAAGCAGGTAATTTGAGATTAATCTAATTTAAATAATGTTTAAATTTAAAACCTAGCTTTAATAAAAAAAACTTTTTGAAATTAAAGTCAGAAGAAAAATAAGAAAATAAGGGCTTAATTTGGCTAGACTATGACTTGTATTTTTTGTTTCTTTATTAAATTATATTGTACCTTAGCCTGAAGATATTTTACAGTTTCTAAATTTCATATTCCTAAATATCATAAAAATTTCTGTTGCATTGCAAAAACATCTAGGCATGGTTAGCCATTCATCACTAACACAGATCTTACCTTTAGCATCCTGTTTGCTCGAAGTGCTGGATTAAATCCAAAGAAGAAGTATAAAATGTCAAATGGAAACACTGATATCACATCAAGCTGTTGAAGAGCAGAGAGGTCAATTTAAACTTCATAGTAATCATAATCTATTTATTTGCTGTCAAAAACCTGCTTAGACTGAATCATGACTGTGATAATATTTGAAGAGTCAGCATGCTAAGCATGTAGATTCCTAAGTGCTGGCAGGTAAGATTATCTCCTTGAAAACACCAACAGCTTGGCTCTGCCCTGTGTCCTGAGATTTAAATCTGTTTCCTGAGATTTAAATCAGTCCCCTGTGCCTGAGATTTAAATCTGTTTCATGTGGATTATTAACAGTATCTCATATATTTGATTATTAATACATTCTGTTTTTTAAGTTGCAATTCTGATCAGACTAAAATGTTTCGCATGGAGCTGGTGAGTGCAGGTGGGGAGGCCACTACACAAGCACTTCTTAAAAGTCCTTTAAAACATTTAAAAGCACTTCTTAAAAGTCCTTCTCAAAAGCTTTAAAAAAAAAAATTGCCTAAAGCAATTTGAGGGAGCACAATGAGTTAGATTTCTTGCTTGCAACCTGCAGAAGGCATGTGTTCCAAACAACAGATTCATCACAGAATAATAAATTTGGCTGGTTTGTTTTTTGTTGTTTGTTTGTTTTTTTGTTTGTTTGTTTTGTTTTGTTTTGGTTGGTTGTTTTTTTTTAAATAGATTTCTTTTTCTGTCAAATTTGTATGCTGCTTTTTCCCATATCACTAAGATTTTCAGCATCTTCCTGCAGTCCATTAACTATGTGATTACTCTTCTTATGTGTATCTTTATTCTTTCCTAAGATAGAGAAGGAAAGCTGTGGCAAATTTATCTTTCCCTTTTTAAAGATCTTGGGATACCTTGCTTTGTTGCTGTTATTGCTTAGAAATAAGAGAGGGATGTGTAACTCTGGGCTTCATCTCACTGAATAAGAAGAGCCTTTGCTCTGAGGAGTGTAAATCGTGTTGGCAGCAACCAGCCTGCAGCTCTGACCTTTTATTCCATGCAGGTAAGAAGCAATTAATACCAGAACGGTGTGCAAAGCAAACCAAAAATTGATTGAGAGAAGCAGCCTCTTATTCTTTCCCATTTTCAGACATATGTCTAAGAGGAAGGAAAATTTAGTCAAAAGTGCGTTAATATCAGTAACTGCTAATTAGTACTTAATCATATGACAAATTCCCCCTATATCTTCCATGTAGTGAGAGCACTCAACTCTCATTAGTTTTTTCAGAAATCAAGAGCCCTAAACAGACAGCAAATGTGAACTTAAAATAAACCCATACAAATCCACTTTGACTGTATGGTGTATATTCTGCACTTTTGGATAGTTTAATATCAAGTATTTAAGTAATGATACCACAGTCACTGAGAAAAAAACCTCTGAACAAGGCAGGTGCAAAAGTAGAGAAGAGGAGAGGGCAATAACTGAGATGTGTGCTTAGTGTCACAGAGCTGTAAGTTCATCAGGAATTCAATAAACTACTGTCATCTTCCATTGACAAAATAACCCCAACATTTAGGAGCAACATTAACAATTTTCCTAAATCAAATGCATCGTTGTTTTTATAAAGCGCCATGTACATGAAAAACCTGAGTTTGAATTTTTGACTCCTGTGAGCAATGAAATGTTCAGAACAATGAAGTACTTCAAAAGAGTTTACAGAATAGTTATCATCTTTTTTCAGGAGTTTTAAATTTTTTAATGAATTTCTGGCAAATGGTGCTATTGTCTTTAGTGTGTGTTGGGATGACCTCTCAAAAATGAATAAAATTCTATTTTATCAATTTATTATAATTCCAAAATAATATTGAGAATTACATTTATAAATATTCTCTCTTACAGTTAAAGACTGTTTAGGAAGATATCAGTCTTCAGCTGGTGAGCACTGATATGCCATTGAGCCAAGGCTTTCTGGTGATATTCTTAAACCAGCAGTGATTTTCAGTGAATGAAAAAAAAATCCTGTGAACAGCCAGAACTTCATATTGGTATCAGTAACACAGGTTCTACTTACCCGAAACTTCAGAGAACTGCGGTAGAATTTCTCCGTCTCTGCTCTGTCTGACTACAGTGATAATGAAAGGAGAAAAAGGCACAGTCAAGATCAAAATGTCAAGGATGAGCCTCTGCTACTCCACAGTACAGTAGGGGTGATGACAGTTAAATTAATGATGGTCTAAAAGTATGAATGGAGAAATATCTGTAGGTATTTCTGAGAAGAAGTACTGTTATTAGTCTAGCTTACATTAGATCAGATTTTATTAGAATCACTTGAAAAAATGAGAATTGGGGTTTGTCTGACTTTTTTCCAATCTGGATGTTGGTCTAGAAAAGTACATTACATTTTTTCCACAAAACGTCCCTCTCAAGACATCTATATGACTTCAAGTTCAACCCAGCTCCCTTCAATTTCATGACAAAAATTGCATTTATCTGTAGTGATTCCAAAAAAACCTCAAAGAGGGTTAAAAATGGTGCTGTACAAAATTAGCTCTTTGAAAGCTAACATTAACATGCTAGCATTACTAGCATTACAATAATCAACACTGCATTCATTAGTAATGATTAGCTTTTTATTTTTAAATTGTTCTTCATGGGAACTGCTGCTAATATAATAAGAAAGGATAGTCACAAGTATATAAAGAAATTTATCTATTATTGTACTTTCTGTATTTATATCAGGGAAACTTTAAAAATAACTTTAAGATCTTAATAATATTTCCATTCCAACTTTCACTATTATCAGTTTAAACTTTAAAATAAATGCAAGAGATCAGGCAGGAGATGGTTTTTGTGCACAAAAGTCTGTGAATTGTGGAAACAGCTTCAAGGGAAAAACAAGCTGAGCTTTGTTAGAGTTTTAACTTTGTTCAAAAAATTGAGTTTTTTTGGACTTAGGCAAGATCCAGTTACTGAATGTCTTGGTGTGGAAAAATACATTCCACTGCACTACATTTAATACCTATTGAAATGGTGTTTGCACAGCTTGGTCTGTAAAGGTATCAGTAATATCGTGTATATACAATGTATAAATATTTTATAAAAGCACTAAAGTAAAGCTAGTTCCAAATTAGATTTGAAGTTACATAATTTTGAATTTTCTGTCTGCTGGGCACAGTAATGTCAGGCTGAAGTTATCAAAACTTTTTTTTCTCAATTAGGTATCTTTTTTCTATAAGATGTCAAAGAATCCAAAGCAGGGAAGGCTTTAAAGAAAAGTTAACATTATATACACCCTTTGGTAGATTAACGGCAAACTTTCAGGGGCTTGTTTAAAATTTTATTTTACATTTTTCTATAGAAAGATAACCAAAAAATTGTAACAAGAATCAAAACTGAACATACTTATTTTCCCCAAAGAGATTATCTCAAAAAAGTTATTTTCAAAGTATCCTAAAATTACAGGGATTTGTTCTGATTTTGGAAAAAAATAAAACCATCATGTCACAAACTGTTATAAAGTATGCATATCCTGTCCAACCCTAGCAGAATATGCCCTGTCTTCAACTGTGATTCTGATACAAGGCAAATAGGTGAAAGTTTCACACAAACATACAAACAGATATATGTATATGCATAAGTACATATGATCACTGATTCCAGTGAGGAATCTGTTTAGAACCGTATGCCTGTTTCAGCTGTTCTCATCTGTTACTATCAAATCTGAAATCTTGAGGTATTTTTCAATTTTTAATAATTCAGGTAATGGATATGTTTCTTCCTACATAGGATAATGGAACGTCAGTCTAGAATGGAAGGTCAGTGATGAAAAATATATGTACCCTTTCATGGATAAAAAAAGTTACATAGATTTGACATAGAAGTGAAAAAAGAGGTGAAAAAAGAAGTGTCAGATTGGATGGATTTCTATACTCTAACGCACAACTACTGCTCATGGAAGTCCCACTTCCAATACTTACTATTATATCTCCCCCTTTGATAAACCGCACTCGGGGCTGGAAAATTATCAAGTCACACAGGTAGCAGATGTCACACATGACATCAATGGCAAACCAGTATATGGTGTTACTGGGGGTTTGGTACGGGAACACATAGCGCAGGGGAATGAACCAGCAGTTCCAGTTATAGGCAATTGTCACAAGCATGAGCCACGCCACATAGCGGCGATCTGAAAGGAAAAACATTGAACAGAGAGGAGTAAACTCAGAGCCTGTTGCCATTTTTTTAGACTCATTCATTCTGCTGCAGTCTCTGGGAAGGCTTCAGCCCAAACCAACCTACCATTCTGCCTTTTGCAACTGGACGCTGCTAAAGCAATATAGCTTGGAAATAGGAGTCACACAAGGAATTTGCAAAAATGAGAGCTTATTCAGTGCACCTGAAGTGTTGGTTTCTCTGGGTCTGGATTGAAGGCACTTGAGACAGTAGTTCATGTTCGGACTCAGGTGTTTATTATTTCTTATCAGTAAAACAATCTCAGAACTGTGAGTTCAGCAGCTTTTCATTAGCAAGGCACAAAATGGCTAACAGTCTCTTGTTTCAAGGTCTTTTAAGACTAAACTATCCAATTAAGAACTGACATCTAGATTACTTTCCCTTTTAACCCAATAACTGATCCCAAAGAGCCTGCAATGTGGACTTTTCTGCCCAATTACAAAATGCCACCCAAACCCATGAAGAAGAAGGAAGAAGAAGCATGAAGAAGAAACTCAGGAGAACACCCTGTGCCCACCATCTTCCATCCACCACATACTAAAAATCCCAAAACCTAAATTTCTCACCAAGTGATACACCTACAATACTCTCTATAATCTATTTCACACTTTTGTGGATTCTAGTCTATCTCAAAGTCTAGGAAATTTTCTGCATGGATGAGGGTCAAAGTCAGTGCTCCCCTGGGGGTCAGGACACCCCAGAACATACAGAGAAATATTCCCAATGCTCTGGGTTTCCACTTGAAGAAACTTATAAGATCAAATATAATTATTGCATATAAGATATTGCATCTTGCTCATGTATATTATAACTGACAAAAGAATTATTTGGGCCAAATGAATGGTACAAATTCCAGATCAAGAAGCAGAAGACTTGGATTCCAATTCTCGTCAGTTTGCATTACACTTTTTTTGCATACCTTCTTTAAAACTGATGTCACTTTTCCCTGTTTGGAATAAATGTTGTTTAGGACAGGACCTCTGTGTCCCTGGGAGTTGCAAATTGGAATGTGAATCTTAAGATGGCTCACAGGTGACATGTAATACCAGGTCACTTCAATATGGCTTTACCCCATTCTATTATACAACTTTAAATTTACCTGTGTATGAGTCAATGGTATCTGGTAGCTTCATATACTCCATGTATTTTTTCAGTGGAGGTTTTTTGAATTTACAGCACAGCATATCACAGTAATGATCCTCCTCTGGCTTTGCTTCTGCCTCCTCTTTCTTTTCTTCCTTTTTTTCATCTTTTTTTTCATCTTTTTTTTCATCTTTCGGTGGGGGTGGAGGCTTCTTTGGTGCTAGACACATAGATTACCAAAAACATTGGCATTTTAATAATCGCTCAATTAATTCACCCTGTTTTAACATGAATAAAAGCTTCATCATGTTAAAATATCTTCTAAAAACACTGGGCAGTGACTAAATTCATTATATTAAAAACATAGAAAAACACTTGAAGAATAAAATCACCACTGGTATAAACATGTACATCTACTGTCCTGAAAAGGGCTTTTACATTACAGAGTGCAAATAGCATCTATGTTGCTGAATTTCCTAGGAAAATGCCTACAAATTATACCTTTTCTAAAACTGACAAGAAAATTGTTAATTCATAATTTAGCATTCATTAACACAACTGAGCATTTCTCTTCACATGACTGTTGCAAAGAATGAATGCAGTGAGGGTGGAAATAGGAAAAGACCCCTGTGCCGCGGGCTGATCTTTTCCCTTCCTGAGACCCAATATGCAAGATGCAGCAGGTGAAACTGGCTGGAAGCCTATGGGTGGGTATAGTTTATTATTCTTCAGACATTATTTTTGCAGCTTCTTAAAAACCACATACACAAGGAGCAGCTTCTAAAAAGCACCAGAACACAAACCCACCACACTCAATTCTTTGTGGAAAGGAAAAGAAAAATAAAACTTTCCTCTGTAGAGCAGAAAAATTGATTAACATTTCATATTTTGTCAAAAGTCAAAGATTAATTAATGTCAGATGAGTTTGCGCTATTTAAAGCGTGGACTTAAAGTCTTCAGTGTGTCCAGATTTCTGTCAAGGCTAAAATTTTATTTACTCTATTTACACAGAAGATCTCATATCAAAGTGACTAACATCAACTCATAAGATATATGTTTCTTCATATGCTTCAGATTCATCAGATGAATAAACATCTCTGGGAGCTGTTTCAAAATACAGAAAACTTCTTGACATGAATGATTCTAAATACTACCTCTATAAGTTTTTTCCCCAAATTCTTTAGTGATGTCATTCAAGGGGAGGTTGTATTTAAAGATTCTGGCTTACTGTAGAGAAATAGGGATAAATTGACTTCATAGGGTACAAAGTGATCCTTTCCAGTGGATAAACACACTATATTTACAAAAAAATTATCACAGTATTTTCTGTTACCACAAAATTATTTTCTGTTTTAAACTGAACAAATGCATAGCTATTTCTAGAGGCACTTACAAGTTGGAGGACTTGCTTCAGGTGAAGATATCACTGGGTCATTCAGCTTTTCCTTATAGACATTTGCCCTTTCACGCAATTTTTTGACAATCTCTTGAAGCTGGGCATCAGCGTACTCATTTGTTTGGGGACCCGGACGTGTTGGCTTCTGTGCACTGGTTAAAACAAAAGGGGGAAAAAGGCTTCATGTACTGGAAATGGATGGAAGGAATCAATGGTAATTCTATTTCTGAACTGAAGTCAGACATTGAGATTGTGTCTTTAGTAAGCACAGTGCTTATTCGTATCACTTAATTCATGCTAAGTGGAAACTTGCTCTTGCCTCCTGCTCATGTCAGCAGTCTGTGTGTTATTTCAAGCAGAGGTCAGGGTATCCCTGTTTAGCCTACTGCACTAATGGCTTCTCACTGCTGCTTTTCACCAAGTTCTACTGTGGCTGTGTAAGGGCTAGAGCTTTCCTGGTGTATTCACTAAGTTACAAGGCATCCTCTCCACACCTGTGTATAAAAATGTCCTCGTTGTAATGGGGCAATATCCTAGTGATGACAGGAAGTGCAGGTGGAGCAGGAGGGACTTATGCTTACTTTACCCTTTCTAATATTGAGAAAATTTATTTCATCTATGATTTTTATGGTTTGTTATGGCTAACATGAGGTTAAAAAATTGCATCTGTTTTCAGTGGAAACAAAACACTAGTCTTCCTGCTGAGGTTTCTTCTTTCTCTGCTAAGAGTTTGATCAGGGTCATAGTAACACTAAGCTGATATTCCAGCACTCACAGCATTTGTTCAAACCTGAGCACTATTGATTTTCAAACACTTGCAGACTCATACTTGCACTGAAACTAATGCTTTCATTAGGTTTTATGCATGCTGGGAAGTCAAATAGAAAATCCAGGTGAAAGTGATTGTTGATCAACTCTTCTGTGCTTATTCTTACTTGAAATTTCATCCTCAATTATTTGCTACTGTCTGATTTTGCAGACTGGGATTGTTTTTGAGTGCAACTCAGCTGGCAGCTGGGCCAAACATTTGGACTTCCTCTATGTAGAGCCCAGGACATGGGATTTTTTTTTCTGTATCCTTGACTCAACCGTTCGCAGCTGATGTGAGCACAGATGTTACAGATGGCTGGAAATGGCTGTGACTGGCACAGGGCAGCTTGAGGTCTCCCCCCAGTTGCCACAGGTCACAGTTGCCACCCTGGACTGAAATTCTGAAGGCTATGGCCGATAGAGGAGCTACAGCAGGAAATTGTTCTTTCTTTCTTAACAGTTTTTCAACTCTGTCACAGTCCCAGGGATGTGGCTACAGCAAGAGTAGCAGCCGATCAGAAGTGACACATGCCTGAAATGCCCAGATTCTTGAGAAAATCTTCCCAAATGTGAGTAGGGAAAAAGTGGTATGACAGTACCTTGGGTAGGGAAGAAATGAACACCAGTGCAAAGTGCTCTTTGAATAAACACCATGTCTCCTAAAGACCTAAACCTACTTTGAAGCTTCTAACAGAAGGAGCTGTAGCTAAAAAAAGTAGAGTGTTAGAGTGAGATGTCTAGCTTTTTGAGAAGCAGTTTTCTGGAGACACAACACAAATCACAGTGCCTAAGGAAGTATAATTTAAGCATATAAAAATCCTTCAGCAATAAAACCATTGGATAAAGTGGAGATATGCTCCACTTAGAAGCAGAAGAAAAAGTTTGGAAGTATGTGTTGTCATTCCTCTATTTTAAGCTTTGTATACTGTCTATTTCTTAAAACTCCTCAGACAGGAGATTAAGCAAAACAGTTCTGATACATTTTGTAATCTCATCACAGTTCCTTTTGTGTCACATTGTCCCTTTGCTCAGGCCATCTGCAATGTAATGACATCCTTTCTTGTTTTGAGCTAGCATCTCACAATTAGTTTTTTGCCTCTATGCAAAGAATTTAAAATAGTTCTTAGTCTTTGTTGTTTCTGTATTTGCTCAGGTCATTAGCTATCTTATAGTTAGGTACCACTTACCACAAGTGTCATGCCAAAGGCCCCTTCTAACTTCTTTCTAGGGATAAGCTACAAATTTCTTGAGATTTTCCTCTTATTTCACAGATTTTCCAACAAAGTTAAAGTCTCCTCTATCATGAATTTGGTGCAATGTAGTGCAGAGGAACCATGTTTCCATTTGGTACTGATTAGAGTCTATGTGACGTAGTTTAAAGTTATTTGCCCTGCAGTTGATGAGAAATTGATTTTCCTTGCCCTACTTCTCATTTGGCTTGCATTACCTCCTACTCCATTATTTTCTTGTAACAAACCCCTTACTTTAAATTTTCTTTGGTTAATACAGATGGAAGAGACTGCATGTTGAACACTGCTAATTTGAGGATGTTTATTGTAAATGTACTTTGTGTGGGGGTGCACTTTAAATTGCCTGGGCTAATGAAGCCCATTTAACTTCACTAAATTACTTTTAATTAAACTTGACTCCTTCTGTCGCATTTTATCTTTGACCTTTGTGCAGTATGTTACAATAGGCCTAGGTCTATGTTACTTACTCTCTATGTAGTCCTTTACAGAGTGGAAATGCTTATCCCTGTACAAGTAATTTCATGTGGCCTAGGAAATGAAAATCAGGACAGCAACACATGGACTATGCACACAGTCTTGTTACTACTCAATAGTAGTAGTAATACTACTTAATGATAGCAATATGTGGAACATGAGAAGTATAATAATAATAAGGTTATTTTCTGATATTTTTAACTTCTAGATTTTATTTTTGTAACTTGTAGATTTAAACGTATTTGTTTAGTGATAAAATTGCAGTGCCTTTATTCTGCCCAAGCCACAAGAGAAGTTTTAGACACCTACAGCATAGTTAAAGAGTATCACCTTGAAATAGGCTATGGAAATACTGTATTGAGTATACTAATGTCTGCAACAGCTGTTAAGTGCTGTGGCTTGAAAGATTTCTGTGTTAAGAGTTCAAACAAACAATGATAAGAAATGCAATAGTTCAGAAAGTTTGCCCTTTTCTAAGTTGCAATCTAGGGTTTTAATTCCTCCCTGTTTCTGTCCATGAACACCAAATACCTGAGTTCAATTTAATGTTTAATCTACCAGGTGACCCCTGAGAAAATGTACTTCATAAATGTATGCTGCCTGGAAAATATCCATACTACTTTTTTTCTCATTTCACTTATAAACCTATTTTTTTTTGCAGCACCTAAGAAACTTTCTGCTAATTACATGGAAATAGAGTTCTTGGTCCTGCAATAGAGCTTTCAATGCTTTTATTGAGCTCTGATATTGTGATTTATGATTGCATTTACAATCTGTGTCTTGAAAAAAAATTGTCTTTTCTGAATAAATTAGGGAGAATCTCTGATTCAGATAATCAGTTTTCAGAAGGATATGATAATACAAAAACATGATGGCACAGATGAGAAAGATTTTGGAGAGACAGAAAAATGTAATTCCAGGCATCATGAAATGTATTGATTCAAAAACGCATCCTCAATTTTTGGTGACAATTCTAGTGTGAGTAATGCCACAGAAGCCCTGAGTTCCAAGCCTAAGAGCAGTCATCCTAAATTACTCGGAAAACTAGTAATAGAAAAAAATTTGATATATTAGTCACTTGCTTGGTATGGCAAGAGAGGTATTCCAAAAAGCTAAATTCCTCTATTTTTTTATATTGTCTTTATAGTCCAAAGAAGACTTCCCTGAGGAGAGGTTCAGGATGACTGAGATAGGTTTCTGCTCTGAATTGCCTGTGAAGAGGGACTATTTTTCTCCTTATCTGCACAGGATGCTGATGGGGTTTTAGGAGTGAGCTTTAATAGTCTCCTTCATGATTTTGCTACAAAATATAATAGTGTACTAATGATGTTTAATAGGACATTGGTTTTAGAAGATTAAAAAGTACGAGTGATTCCTAGGCAGGGAAAATTTGAATTATTTAGTCCTAGTAATAGAAATGAGGACAAGTCGAATGCCCCATACTAGAGATGCATACTTAGAATCAAATTGTAAGAATTTTGTTTGTAAATGTTGAGATCATCAGTTGCAGATGACAAAAGGATAAATGTCTACGTGTTTAGTCAGAGGGAAGTTGCCTGTGAGTCATATATAATCTGGCTATGAAAAACACTGGTGCAAATATAACTGTAGAATGAATATTACATACAAGGAAATAAATATTAATACTGAAATATAGGCCAATGTGAAAATAATTCTGATCAACTATACTCAAAAGGTGCATTCTCATAGTCTAAGACACTAGAAAGTCTCCTAGCAAGGCCAAGTTTGCTGGGAACATGACTTTGAAAAGGACAAACAACCAGATTGAGACATAATAAGATCACTGTCTATGAGATCAAATTTTGGTGCTGAACCATGGGAAAGTAGGTATTTGAGCTGAGAAAAGGTATTGTGAGAAGAAGAAATGTGAATAGAGGAACAGTGAATTATCATGAATTAAACATCTGAAGAAAGTTTCCAAGCCTTTAATGGCCAGAATTCTAGGCAGCTTTCATTATGAGTGAGGAGCAGTTGAAAAAAGTGTGGTAGCCTTCAAGATTATACTAGCTAAGATCATGGAGACTGTTATAGGCTGTGATTCCCAAGAAAGCAAAAGAATGTATGCAGCATGACATGAAATCCTTTTCAGCAAAAAAAAACTTGGAATATATAAAGGTTTGGGAAGTGGATAAGTGACTTAACCTGTATATTTACCATCTACTTCTTCCAAAAATCTCAACAGCTCAAGTGCTAAGAAAGCAAGTTTCTAAGATAGATAGATTATCTTAAAGTCGCGGAACAATCTGTTCACGCATTAGATTCCATGGACTTTCAAAAAACACTTAATTAAATTTTAATTTTCCTTAACTGTCTTGAAATGTGTCTTCCTCTGACCCGCCATCTTTTCCTTTAATCACAGAATTATCAAAGTTGGAAGAGAACTTCAAGGTCATTTAGTCCAACAGTCAATCCAGCACCATCATAATTATCCCTAAAGCAAGTGCCACATCCAGATGGTTGCCTGGACAGTTTATTCCGATGCTGTTCCACTCTTTCACTGATGACCCTTTTTTCCTAATATCTGATCTGAGCACTCCTAGCAAGGGAAAGTGTCTGATAAAGACCCATCTTTACTGGTACAGAAGATTATGTTTTTTCTATTTGCTGCATTTTTGAAATACTGGCATTGTATTGACTTATCTTTGCAATAAAACAGAATAAATCACATTTTTATTTAACTTCATTTTAGGATTGAGTTGTTCTTCACAACACAATTTTCTTTTAAACTGATGTTCCTCTGTTTTACTGTATATTTTATTATCTGTTTCATTAATTTAAACATAGTGCTATCATAATATTTGGGTTGGTTTTGTAAAGAAGTCTTTCCATTGGAATTCATTACTTTCCCTTAGTTCAGAATCTTTGTACAGAGATCATGCTTGTTTGGGCCCTAAGCAAATGTTCTTGAAAAAAAAAGCTTAAATTATACATTTCCCAGACCTCATGTTTTGCTCATAAAGCAAAACAGATATGGAAGAAGCAGTGTTCAAGGAAGGCTCTATCTTTTAGACTTATCCACTGGTACTGAACTCAGAATAAACTTCTTGATGCAATACAGACTGAAATCTCATAATCTAGGCTGCAGAGATTCCTGCTATTTTTTGCTCAATTTTTTTCCAGCAGCTTCTTTGACAATCCTTCTAGTTACTCAGTCACAACAATCTGTGAATCCTCTCATCTTCTTTACAGTACTCTCTAAGGAGAAGTCTATCTCCATGCTGAACACATGGAACTCTCACTGAGATACCAGCTTAAAATGTGAATAAGATTTTATTTTAATTAAAAATTCTGCAGTAGGAACTACAAAAGAAGTAGAAAGAAAGTAGTAGGAATCTTGAAAGTATCACTTAGCTATGAAAAAATCACCTTTCCTTAAGGTAACTGGTGATATGCAGTTTTTTAATTGCACTATTTACTATGATGGGAGAAATAGGGACAGAATAATTTCTAATACTAATTGCTTTACAACAAAGGTATAATAGTCTGAGGAAGTCATTCTCATTTTTTGCTTGTCTGGTGCTGTTGTATCATTGAGGCTTTCTTATCTGTAAGTAATTAAATCTGTATGGAGCATCTGCCATTTATCAGGAATTTTTAACATTTTAGCATTTAAAAACAAACACATACCTTATTACATAAGCCTTTAATTTATGACTATGTAAAATAATTTATTCAGAGCATGACACAGTGCTGTACAGAGTTCATGAACATGGCACAAACACTTCCTATTTTCTATATTTCAGTTTTTTTTAATATGCAAGGAATTAAAAACTAAAATAAAAATGCCATAAAATTTCCAATTGTGAATATTTTTAAAGGTAGGAAAAACGTCTCAAATTTTAAAAACTTAATTTCCAATACATGCTTTCATTTTTCATCTGTTTTCATAGAGTCCCTAAAATAATCATACAATCATAAAACGATGGAGAAGTTTGAGATATCCTTTCCTCACACCTCAAAGCAGGATGAGGTACCCCTGAAAAATTCTTATCTAACCTTTTCTTGAATATGTCTAGTCGTGGCTATTATCTAATTTTCCTAAAGTATTTATTTCTGTGCTTCACTGTCTTAATTTTAAAATTTCTTTTTCCTCAATGTAAATGTCTTTTGCTACAATTTGTCCTATGCACTTTGAACATGGGGTAAAATTTATGGCCCCTTCTCTTTTATCTCACTTTTTGTCCATTTGCACATTTTAATTTTCTCAGTTTTTTTTCCTCCCAAACAAAAAGGATTTGGTACAAGGGTAATAGTTGTATAATGACTAAGAATGTTACTTAATTCTATAATTCAGTGTATGTTCCCAAACTTCATGCCATGGGCCATTGTTACCTATGTTAATTATATAAAATTACCTTGGTGTGACCCTCCTGTTATACATCAACCTGTGTAGGAGCTGACTACATTTCCCAGGACCCAAAGAAACTTGGAGAGAAAGAACCTGTTCCTCTGAGATGATTTGCAGTCACTGTCATTTAATAACATCCTTTCCCCTTCTTCAAGACCCTGACACATTCCTTTCCAAACGCAGCAGCAAAGCAGGTGAGTTCCCTGCAGACCCTGCTCATCACACTTCTCCTCCTGAGTGCCATATACCCAGGGTGCTGAATAAACTGGGCTGACAGATGTGTTTGACTTCTCATCTGGCCCTCACATCTCCACCTGTCACTGTTTCCTCTCTTCCTCTCTTGCGCTGTACAACATGGGATGTTTTCATCCTAAATTTCTAAGATTTGGAAAAAGAGTAAATAACTGGAGATGGGGTATTTTAATAAAATATATCGGACAAGATTAAACATAGGCATGAACACTTGTCATGAAGTAATAATCAGTTTTCTTTTACTAAATGATATGCATTATGTCTTAGATTTATGTGCCTCTTAGATTTATCAATAAAGGCCTTGATATATTTGCAAATGTTTGGTACAAATGTGATTTAACTACAAATGCAATTTAAATATAAATGTTTTATATTTATATTATTATTTATATTATTTATAATAGTGTTCGCATCACAATGCTCATTGCTTTGCTTTTTTCCCCAAACTGACTGAACATATAATAGCAGAGATAATATTTTGAATAAATTATCATTTCTCCCTTTACAAAAATGTTTCTTCTTACTTTAAAAAATATTAAGTGAATGGAAGATTTACACAAAATGCTCAGAAATTGCTTTTAATCAAATAAATCAATCAGCAGCAAATTATGACAAACTGTACCCGTACTTTGTTACATATTAAAAAAAACCCAATTTATTCCATTGATACAGTTAGCAAAAATATGTATGAATATTAGGAGTATATGATTTGAAACAATGCAAGGGTAAAAACACCCTGCATTTCAGTCTGGGTAATGACATTCCTCTCCTTTCCTCACTTCATTTATTCTTCAATGAAGAACTTCTGTATCCACTACTTTTTTAATTTCAGGCTACCTACTTGATTGCCATGCAGAGTGAGTGAAATTAAATAACAAGGGTAACTGCATCCTGCAGATTGGATAGAATTTAAAGGCTCTGGGAAAATAAATCTCAGCAAAGATTACAACAAGTTTAATCCATTTTGGTACAGACTGCACACCATCACCTTTCTATTTAATTTGCAGATTCTCAATGTAGTAATTTTAGAAACTCAAGTCCAAGAAGTTGAAGTAAAAGGCTCTGAAGAAAAAGGCCTAAGCAGGGGGAATATAAGTGCTAAGAAAAGTATTTTTATTTTTTAACACATTAATGCCTTTTCAGTCAGGCTAAATAAATATACTAGATGCATTCCATCTGTTTACGATTTCAGGTACTGCAATGATTAGCTGGAAACAACTAAGGAAATGTATTAGTCTCTCCATAAAATGTACTTGTAACTGTGTTTAAACTGGGATTTTTTCATAAGGTCCAGCATTGGCCTTGTTTTACTTCATCTAAATTTGATTGGAGTTTATTGCCATGAGTGTCGTTTTGGTACATCCCTGGTGTTCCTACAGCAATCAAGGATTTTTAGAGACTCTGCAGGGGGTTGGCACTGGGTCTGTTTCACTAATGTGCTGAGATTTTGTGCTTGTGATAGGAAAGAGTTTCTCTAAGGTGCACCTACTTGGTGAATTGATGTGTTGTAACTAGTGGATGGAAAGCACTAATAAGCACAGTAATTTTCTTGTTCGAGGTTATTGAGGTAAATGAAGTGCATTACTCACTAAGAACATGCTACCAGCAGGAGTTCTCTTTATTAACCTGGCTACGCACCACATAGCAAATTGCTTCTTAATCTTTGTTTTGTTTTCTTTTCTTGCTATTAGCCAAATTAAAGAGGGAAAAAATCTTCTTTATAGAAGGACTGGTAGAGTCTATTAAGTAATAGGATGTGGCTGTGAAACAGGCAAACCACAAGCATGAAGTTCAGTGCCTGAACCACCCATGGTCATATGGAAGCTTGCAGTACTGGAGTTCCTTTATTTTGAAAATGTTGAAAGCTGAGTTTCTGCATTTGAAAAAGCAAAACCAGATGAGTATGGTTTCTGAGTGGGAATGATATTTTAAAAATAAATTTAATATTTTATTAAAATGTATTTAATGCATTTTATATTTTATTTTTATATTTTGTTTGTAATAGCTAGATTCTGAAGGTGGCAAATCAGATAAAATGTTTTGTTACTCTCTAAACACAACTGAGAATGTGTAAGATTTTGAGATGAAATCTAAAAGCATAGGAAACCCCAGTTACCTACTGCAATTTTTGCTTTCTGTGGTCTTGACTATTTAGCCTCCAAATATGGATGATTATTTTATGCAGTATTTTGTATGAGAGGGTTCATGATCTTTGACTGGGGTTTCAGTGTACTGCCTTAGTATAAATAGTACATTGTAATCTCTTTGGTCATCTGGGAAGATGAAATACTCTTACAAATTCTACAGGGCTTAAAGGCTTTTAAAAGACACAGAGGAGAGGAGAGAAGAGGTCACAGAAGCTTTTAGTCCCTCCATTTCCTCTGATCTCTACTCTCAGATGATTTGTTTACCTTCTTCCCTACTCTATCTTTTCCAGGACTTGATGCAACTTTGTCTCATACCTTGAAGCTTTGCGCTAGTTTCTTGTTAATAAGGCTCCCCTGTCTTCTATTAGATTGCAAATGAAGCGCTGAGTGCTCTTCTGCTCCCTTATTTCTTGCTGTGAAGAGACAGGGTAGTCTTAGCCCACCCTTCCAGAGGTTATTATTGCTCAGCAATTTGCTATTAATGAAAATTACCTGTTGCTCTGTTACATTTTCGATAAAGATAGAGGGGAGAAAAAAAAATATTGGCAGACAGAACCAATTTGTGTGCAATTCTATCCAAGCCACTAGGAAACAGATATTAAATGTTTCAGTCACTAGGCCGTAATTCAGTGCTTGGTACATCATCCATTCTTGTGGGTTTCTTCTTTCAGACATAGTGTTCAGGTGGCTGAGACCAGTGCTGTGTCTGTGTATTCTTTATTAATGTCCACCACAATGTACTGGAGTATTTTAAAAAATGAGGATATGATGAGAGGGAAACACAGATAATTTTCTTTTTTTTTTTTTTTTCTTTTTTTGTTTAATTATTTTTGTAGACAAACAATTTCTATGGGAATTTTTAGGAGCAAATGCAGTGTTTCTCAAAATTGTCATTTACTTAGCAAAAAAAAAAAAAAAAATAAAAAAAATTGCTCTTTTAGAGGAAATTTAAAAATGTGCTGTTCCAAACTGTAAAATTGCCTTCCTTCCCTCTTCCTTATTCTATGTATCTGAGCCTGCACAGGGATATTTTAAAAAATTAAACGTCATCGTAACAGCAGATAAGGTGAAAACTTTTCTATTAATATTTCCATGAAAGTTGATGAGCTCGAGATGCATATGATTTGTGAAAAAAAAAAATAAAAAATCCATGAACCTTATTTCATTATGTATATTACTCAGGCATGTGAGCATACTGATGATTTCCTGCAAATCAGGTGACTTTTGATTAAACTTTGACTCTTGAAAGATAATTAGCATAAGAAAATAGTTTACCTAAATTAATTGTCCTGGGACTTCGAGCAGGACTTCTATCCACACACTATGCCCATGGGTCTTGGTTGTCCACTTCAGGTCAGGCTTTGGTCACTGCCTGAGCAATGTTTAGGCGTGTCCACCTCCAGATCTGTCTCTGGTCCTGTCTCCCAGGAGACAGGACCTGTCTTGGACCTGTCTTGTAACCTTTTCTCCAGCCCTGTCTCTGACTCTGTCTTTTTTGCTCCTGACTGGACTCCCTGGATGGACTCTAAGCCTGGTCCACCTCTTGCCCTTGTTGATGGAGTCTGTTGCTAGGATCCTGCTCTGCTTGCTGTGTTCAGACCCTGTGAGGCTGCACCTTGTTGGTAAGAGCATGTTTGTGCTGGGGTTATCTTGGCTCCCATCTCCTCTTCTCTCTCTTATGGCAACCTGAAATACATCTGGGCAAAGTCTAAAATTCCAGTTAAGAAAGTTCTGCCAGTGATTTTGCCAATCTTGATTTCCATAAAAATATCATAGAATTGTTTGATTTCCAATAGACCTTTAAAGATAATTTTGTCCATCCCATCTGCTTTGGACAGGGACATTGTCCACTACATCAAGTTGCTCAGAGCCATGTCCAGCCTGACCTTGAACAACTTCCAAAAATGGGACATTAACAACTTCTCTGACAGTGTCTTACCACTCTCATCATAAAACAATTCATCCTCATATCTAGTCTAAATCTGCCCTCTTTAAAATCATTATCCCCTGTAGAATTGCAAGAACAATCACAATTCTCTTAGCCTTTCCTCACAGGCGAGATGTTCCCAGAGAAGTCCTTCTCTGGAAGTCTGCTCTCAATCTGTTCATCGTGCAGGCTGTACGGGTAGGGGTGATTAGTGTGATCCATGTGCAGAACATTGCACTTGGTCTTTCTGAGCTCTGTGAGGTTTTTGTAGGCCCACCTCTCCAGCCTGTCAAGGTCCCTCTGGATGACATCCATTCCCTCCAGTTTGTAGGCTGCACCACACAGCTTGGTGTTGCTCAAGGGATAGCACTCGTTACTAATCTCTATTTGAGAAGTATCCAAACATGGATTAAACAGTGATAGAGAAAACTCCTGGACAGCTGGACCCTTATTTGACAATCCTGACTGTCCTAACAGTCCTTGAAATGGCTTTGAATGATAAAACTAGCAGTTTTCAAAATAACTCCCAAGTACGGAAATACCTAGGAGTTAGAAATGATCAAACTCTTCAGCAGGCATATTTTATTGTTCTAGTTGGCCTCAGTGCTACACAATGTTTTGAGCATGTTTCATTTATTACTACTTTTGTAGATCACATGTATCTGACTCAAATTCTCAGCTTTTCTCAATGTGATGAAGGCAGTTGATTTCCCAAAAAATATTCCAGAGAGCAAATTTGAACAGATAGACTCAATAAGGTAGTAACCTTGATCAGGAACAGTGTCTTAGTAGATTTCCATGAACATTAAGAAGCAATGAATTAAATTCTCTCAAATGCACATTTTAAAAATCATTCTCCTATCAGCCCTGACAGTCATACAACAGACCTGGTTAGTTTAGTTTCATGCCAGTGCAATGGCACCAGTGCCATGACTTCCAGACTCTACTGCAGAATTTAGTGAGTAACTGTTTTGGCAGTAGACTTTACCAAATATTTACTGTATTTTTAGAAGCTGTTGCTCAAATTAGACTGACTAGGTATATCTGGATAGACATGTCACACTGAGTCTGAACACCTCTGAGAAAGCAATGTTTAATGTAAATATTTTTAATTTTCTTTTCACAGACAGATTTTGTTTTTACTAATAAGAAACATACCCTTTTGTTTCATGAGCATGTAATTATGTTAACCATGGTTACAAGATTTACCAGTGGAGCTGTAAGCATTGAATAACATATTGTATGATGACAAAAAAAAAGGAGATTCTTATCTAGGTTTTCATTTTTGACCTACTGATTCACATTGAAGTGACTAAGTTATTTATAACTTTTCCATTCTTTCTAGTCAGAGTTATTTTTAATTGCATCTATTATTTTATAGAAGCATGTACAGTAGCATTTTGCTTGATTATTTCCAGACACAAAGTCGTAGTAAAGGGGAGGAAGTAGGTAGTTAATTTATCATCTCTATAAATTAACTCCATGTAAGGGAAGGAAATATTTTTCTTTGTGTCACTAGGACAATCAAAATAAGAGAAGGCAAAAACAAGCAGGAGGATTTTCTACCCAGTTCTGTATTGAGTGTATCAAAGTGATCTCAAAATTCATGATGCATAGCAATGGGCCATGTGAGAGTAAAGACTGGGAGCTGACTGCCTAGATAACAGCTTTGCGTAAAAGGATCAGGGGGTCCTGGTGGACAACAGATTGAACATGAACCCACACTGTGTTCTAGCAAGTAATGAGGGCTAACTACACATTCTGATTTAGAAAGAGCACCAGAAGTGCACAGCAAGAGTATTGGAAGGAAAACAAGCAAGTTAAAGGAAAGGAAAATTTAATTCCATCTAGTTTTTACAATAAGGGTGGTCAAAGGGTGGACCAGAATGCCCAGAGAGGTTATGGAAATTCCATTCTTGATGCTATAGATTCACAATTATGCTGAAAAAGGTTTTGGGTGTCTTGATATCATCCGGGAGTTGGGCCTAACCTCTAAATATTTTCAGCAGGAATTTGGACATCATTCCTTCTGGAGAAGCCTTCCAACCTGAGCTTTTTTATCAATACCTTTATTTTCCATAGTGACACAGAGAATGTCATCAAGTGCATGCAGCAAATTTGCAGATGACACCAAGCTGGGTGGTGTCATCTGCAGGCCTAAAGGAGGGCCAAAAATATGATCAGAAGTCTGGGCCACTCCTCCTATAAGGAAAGGCTGAGAGAGTTGAGGCTTGTCAGCATGGGGAAGAGAAGGCTTCAGGGAGACCTTATTGGTAGCCTTTTAGTGTTTGAAGGGGGCCTCTAAGAAAGATGTGGGCAAACATTTTAGCAGGAGTAGTGGCATGACACGATTTAACATTTTTAAACATAGAGAGGGCATTTAGATTTAGATATAAGGAAGATTTGGATTTAGATTTAGATTAGATATAAGGAAGACATTTTTTACAGTGCGACTGGTGGAACACTGGCACCTGTTAGGCAGAGAGGTGGTGGATGCCCCTTCTCTGGAGACATTCAAGGTCAGCTGGGATGGGGCTTTGAGCAACCTGATCCACTTATAGCTGTCCCTGCTCATTACATAGGTGTGGGACTTGAAGATCTTTAAAAGTCCCTACCAACTCAAAGAATTCTATGACTTTATGAATCTATGAATCTCTGCTTCTGAAATGACTATAAACTATTCAAATCTTACTGTTTTCTAGACTTCATATTTATTTTATTTTCACAAAACAGTCACCTCAGCTTTTCAAAAAGGTTAAATGACCCTAGATCTCCCCTGAGGAATACTACTGTTTCATTTGTTTGTCTCTTTTCAGCAAGAGATAGTACTAATCTTCTGATTGTGAAGAGTAATGCTGATTTAATGTCATAGCTCAAGAAAAAAAAAATGTGTAGGGTAAAAAGTTTCAAGTCAAAATGATGTGACAAACATTTTAGGTATTCAGGGCAGCATTCTGGGACTTTCCTCTTTGCTAAGATGTAGTAATAATTAAGCAGTAACACTGTTAAAATTTGCATATATCTGTAGTTGAGAAAATACTTTTCCTCATTCCTGCAATTTAGGATGATGTACACAACAAACTATCAAAAGCACATAATAAATAAATGTCTCATATATCTGCTACCTGGAAATTGAAATAAAGCTCTTCAGATCCTTACAGGAGGGACTTTTAAAGCACTGATATATGGCACACAGAAATGTTAAGTTAGGATGCCAGATAGAATCTTCAAATTTTTAATTGAATTTACTCACTTAGCATCCTCTTTCCCATCTTTGGCTTCCTGTTGTTCTTCCTGTTGAGTTGTCTTAACTGGTTCAGTTGATTTTTCAGGTTTTGAAGGCTCAGGTGCTTTTGCTGATTCTGCATCTAGAAAAAAGGTTTTAATTTTAAAAATGATTTAAAAATAATTATAATAATACTTTTGAAGGAAGCACAGTCTGTCTGACATTATTTATTCAGTAGATAAGCACTAAAAGACACAACTTCTGGGACCTGCACAAAGTAAAAAATTATGCTTGCACATGAACACTCCTATGCAGAGGATAACAACTTCTAAGCTTGATAGATATTCTCAAGGTATTCAGTCTGCTGTCTGAACTCACACTGATCATTAAATGCTGATTGCATTCAGACTGAAGGAGAACCTTGCAATCCCATGAATATTCCAAATTTTTACATATAAGGATTGATACATTTCTTATTTGCATTAATATTAGGATATCAGGGCCTAGCACCACTAGTGGCTGTGCATCAAATTTTAGTTTTTTCCTCTCTGTGTGGAATTGAGAGGGCTGTCTGCACAGTGACATATTAAAAAAACAAACCCTTTGCTCGTCACTGCTTGAATCTAGCTCGTAGTCTTCTAACTTGTAAAACCAGGCCCAAAGGAATGCCCTTAGAACAGTATGGTAATAATTTTAAGAAAATTTAGACTACAACTATGGTTTGCAGAATAAATAACAATCCAGCAGGTAGGTGGCAGGTTTGCAGGACAGCTGTGTATAACTTTGGTCATTGTAGTGAAATCATGAGAAAAAAGGCAAAACCAAGACAAGGCACCAGCAATGAATGAAATTTTCAAAACATACAGATCCATGTTAAATCAACAAAATAATGGGTTTGAGTTTTTCTGAATTATTTGCATTCCCATTGTGCTGGCATATAGGTGGATGAAGTTCCCAATGCATTAATGGTGGGAGTTTAGGAATGAGGCCCACTGGTGTCTGCACATTCTAAATATCTGACCTTCCCATAAGCATTTTAAAACTGCATTGGGATAAGTGTTGCTGGTTCTGTTTTAAGATGGAAGGGGAGAGTGACAATTGTGGAATTATCATTTTGTGGGAAAAACACATCTTAATGGAATCCCTCCAAATAAATCTGATTAAATTTTTAAGCCCACTGAAACCTCATCATAACAATGATCTGCCTAGGACCCCAAGGAGCAAGGAACAAGATGCAATTTATAAAGCCTATTTGTTTACCTCTCTTAGATAAGTTTTTAGATATTAAGATAAGAATAAATGTCAGCATCTGGGTAGTAGCAGTCTGAGTACAGAACAGAAAAAGTGCTTTTGCTTTTCTATAATTCAGGAAGGGAAGAATTTATTTCCTAGAATTCCCATCCAGCTCCACTGCCTTGCACTAGCAGTCTGACCAGTATCACATCTATGCTTCCCCTTCTGTCTCTCTTCTTTTGTCTGCTCAAAACACATTTTAGTTCAACTTAATCATTAACTGACATAATCTTATTTAATTTTGAATCCACAATATATTGTTTTACAGGGTGATTCACAAAACATTGACTCACTCTTATCTTCTTTTTCTTCCGTGGAAGAAATATTTCCATCAGAACACCCACACATAATGTATATTTCATATTAATTGAATATATATTGTTAAATACTTCCTTCTGCTCTTCTTAGAGACGTTTACAAAAATGTAGTCATTTTAAAATACACTGTTGCTTAAAAACTACTATATGATTGCACAATGATAATGAAGTACTAATTATAGTTGAGTTGCTATGTATGTAATACAGTTCTAAATGTTACCACTCATTTCTGATGTTTATTACCAGGATTAGTGTAAGCAATGTTGATTTAAAGAACATATAATGTTGCTCTTTTTTGTTCCTTCAGTAATGGAAAATAATCCTGCAAATCTGATTGGGCTGATCTATCTTGACCTGTTTTCCAATACTTGGCAGAAACACAGAAGAAAATTAGTCATGGTAGACAAAAAGACAAAGATAAAGGAATACTTTATATTTCTTCTTTTGAACATATATTTGATGGTTACTTGAAAACTTTGTGTAGCTTGATGTTTGTGCTCTGTGCTGGTTTCAGGTGGGGTAGACTTAATTTTCTTCACAGAGGCTGGTGCTAGGGCTGTATTTGGATCTGGGCTGAGCACAGGGCTGATAATACAGACAGTTTTTTTTTATTATTAGGCAGGGTTTACACAGTGGTGAGGAGGCTGGGGATGCCTGGAAGCCTGGGAAAGACATAAATGGAACAGCTGACCCTAACTGACCAAAGAGATACCCAGGCCATATGACGCTTTATATGCTGACCATGTTCAGCATATAAACTGGGAGAAAGAAGTAGGAAGGAATTTTGGAGTAATGGTAACTATCTTCCCAAGTAACTGCTGCACATTATTGGAACCCTGCTTTCCTGGAGATGGCTGAACACTTACCTGTCAATTGGAGGAGAATTAATTCCTTGTTTGGCTTTGCTTTATTAGGAAACAGTCTTGCCTTCCCTAATAAACTGATAAAATATCTTGACCCACAAGTTTTCTAGCTCTTATCCTTCTGATTCTCTCCTCAGTTCTCCTGGTCAGGGAATTAGTAAGAGGCTGTGTGGGGCTTGGTTGCTGACTGGGGTTAAACTGCAACATGCTTACATGATAAAATTAATTTAGTTAATATACAAGCAATGGTGCCAATTTTAATGGTGCATGGAAACACTTGATGGTAGACAGCATTGTTTGAAACAGGAAAATGTGTATAAAGGCATGGGTAGAGTCTGCTAGTAGGAGGCAGAGTGACTAATAGTTGAGTAATCTGCTCTTTTAACACTGATGTATTATATGCCTTAGAAACATAATTTTAAGCACTTAAAAGCAGTGATTTTCTGGGGACATTTTCTCTTCTTGCAAAGTGTTAAACATTTCAAAATATGTTAGAAGTCTCAAATTGGCTTTTAAGTGGTATTGCCTGCAAAGTAGCATAGAGAGCAGGTTCTCTTGAATAGCTGGAGTAAAGACTGACTTTGCATTTGGAGTAATAGAATGGGAATAAGAGAACGAGTCTACAAAGACTATGTGATACTTGTGACATAGTTAGTCATTTGCCTGATTGTTTTTTCCCTCACAAAGGTGTTCTTGAGCTGTCCAAAATTTCTAAAACTGCCTATAGAATCACAAAGATCTCAAGAAAAAATAAAACCACAAGAAACCCATGGATAAAGGAGAGAAAAGACTTCAGCTCTGACATTACAAAATGCACATCTTTGTAATCTTTTTCTTCTGATATGAACAACTAGAGCAGTGAAATGGTGCTGCAAGCATGGCATTTCTTGAAGCAATGTTTCTTAAACAAATGCTACGTGCAGGGAAAAAAAGTTCAGAAATCATCAGAGGTGAAATAAAAAATCACTAAGTAGGTCCATCTTAACCCTCAACTTCAGTGGCTAAAAAAATTATTGAAGTTTATTTTCTATGGAAGAAAGATTATATGAATAAGTTGACTTTGTTTTCCTAACATTTAGACATGTCACTCATGTGAAAAATGAAGATCTAAAAAGAGTTAAAAGACTTCACATCAGCAGGAGTGATTAAAGCTGGTTAAACGTATTCAAGTCCTTGGTAATCCTTGAAAAAAATATTTTACTTTTTATACTATTTTTTGGGAATAATAACTGCCTCTTTTCTGAATGCCAGTGACGAGCATAAAGGATAAGGTGACAAGGAATAAGATTATTTCAAAGTCTCTTTGGATTGGCAGGTTTAGTCTATTGGAATGCAGCTTATAAAATTACATATTTCATTTGTATTTTTTGAAATAAAATCCACTTATTTAACTCTGGATTTGCTGGTGGTAAGGGACAGGTCTTGTCTTGCTGCTTAAGGGCAACTTAGGAGTCAAATTCATAACAGGGCAAACAGAGGTTCCAAAATTTCACATTTAATTCAAATCACCCTTCTCAGAGTTTTAACTCTGTTGTAGTCCATGCAGAGTTAGTTGGTACATAATTAACCAGAATCAGCCAAGGTTTTGGTACCCTCAATAAATACATCTGCTTTATTTCTATCTCCAGGAAGGGAGAGCAACCAGATTCTGTGCAACAGCTAGTTATCAAGACTCTCCTCTTGGCTCTGGGCCTTATTTATTTGCAATAGGGTCAAATACATGTTGGGAGGATTTTTTTTTTCTTTTTAAAAGATTCAATAATTGTAATATAAATACATTGTGAAATAAAAGTCCTTCATTCTTCCTGCATGGTTACTGTTTTGATTAACTTCTAGGTTCATTCCATGCTCCATGTGTGGGTCAGTTACATGCTCCATTCTAATTTCTCAGATTCCATAGGGTTTTGCATTCTTTTCTGCACGATGACCCAGAGGCTAGGAAGGCTATAGAACTTCCTCCCACTCCTCTCTAGTCTAGGTTTTACACAGGCAGTTAGGCAGCTCTACAAGAGTGGGAGAGATATGGGTTTGAAGTCTCTTATTATGAAAGAGGTAAGGTATTACAGGCAGGCTAATATATCAGAGGGGGCAGCTATCAGCAGCTTCTGCTTTTACTTGTTTTCTTGGAAAAGTGAGAGTTCCTCAAGTATCTGAACAGAAGTGGGAATCTGGAGTGAAGTTCCTTTTGAGCAGCCCTTCCTCTTCGGTGCTGCACTGCTTACTTGAGATACTTTCCAAAACATCTAGCTCTGAATATACTAAATGTCACTGAACATTAACACAGTAATCTTCCAGAAGGGAGGTTCTGTCTACTTTATGATCTAGAAGTGCAATTCCAGCATGTGTAGAAATATCTATGATAGTTTTACTTTAGCTTTCTCACTCAAGTCCTACCAAGAACAAAGCAATGTCAATATATACTTTAGTAAAAGCTGGATAAATGTGACTGTGATTCTGGAAAACATCTTTGAGACACTTTCTGATTTAGTAGAAATCAAAACCCAGAATATTGGAAACAGTCTAGTTTCTAGTAAGGGGAAAATTTACAGATGACGATAGACTTCAGAGAAATACTAAAATGTAGTTGGAAAGAATCAAACTTTAATTATCTGTCAGGAGGATGAAATAAATTATAAAACAGAGAATGATAATGCAGTCACCAGCTAGCAGGTGGAGGATGGATGTGTCCTTCTAAAGAGCATAACCACCAACAGAGCTATTGAACAGCAGTGGGTAAAACACGGGAAGCATTTGTATAACCAGTCAATTATAGGAGGTGATAAATATGCAAAGAAATTATAGCAATTGGATTCAATATCATGGAGAACCCATAATTAGGTGAATCACACTTTGTTAAGTACACAAAAAAATGCAGGGAATAAATTAAAAAAATGAATCCATTACAGAACAAACTGACTAAGCACAGAGAATTAATTACAGAGTGAAATAATTAAGCAGAGAATTAATCACAACTAGCTAGTGATAGAGAGGGCAACTGAGGAGGCAGAGATAAGGCCATGAGTAGCCAACAAAGAAGCCAAAAGTACCAGGTGTTCCTGACTGACCTAAGTGGCCAAGTTTTAATCAAACAGGATCCAATGGTACCTCCTGCTGGATTCTCATGTGTGCTGGAAACATTGTGCTGCTTTGTGAAACACATAGAGAAAGGGAGGAGGTAATGGCTGGTTTTGGTGATGCGAAAAGAAGGGGGTGAAGAGAGGCTCTACTCTGTTGATTTGCATGTAGCACTATGGAATTGGAAAATGATATAATGATTAAGGGTTTTTCTGGTCTATTTTATTTTGATTATACCAGAGAAAGTAACAAGAGACCTTGGAAAGGCTTTTCTCTAACACATTTGAAGTTCTCTATTTAGCTGATCTGCTTTAACTAATGTTGTTTGAGCTCTGGCAGTACTCCATATTTGTACATACAGCATAAAATGCTTTCTCTAGTCTCATCCTCTGCTTACAAATTCTCATTTTCTTCTTCCAGGAGATAACCACACAATTTTAGGTCTGACAAAGTTCACAAGATTTTGCAGAAGTTTATCTAGACCCTCTTGTGAACTGCTTTAGATTAGCTTCTATTTTCTGTCCAGAGATATAGAAGTTCCTTATTTGGCTCAGATGATAGGGACTTGCATTCAGTGGTGAAAATCATAAGCTTCTCCTGAGGTGTGTTCCCTGTAAATTTTCTGGCTTGTATAGCCACTGTCTATCTAATTCATTAATACCCTTGGTGTCTTGCTGCAGCAGTTTAAAAAGTAGACTTGAAGTACCTTACAAAAAATGGTAGATTTAAAAATACCCCCAAAATACATGGACCTAGATATAATACTGTATTATTATAATTTCCTGAAGTAGCTAATGGTGCAGTTGCTACTATACCACCACTTATATTTTAGAAGGAAAAAAAGTAGATTATTATGCAGAAATATATCTTTGTGATTTGTATTTATCTGTAAAATAAGATTAAGTTTTTAATGGAAACAAAAAAGAATTTTTGTACTGATACTCCATTCTGTCATAGCATAGTATCTGTAACTTAGTGTTGCTAAAAATGCCAAATATCAAATTTGGTTTTTTTCCATTGCTGCTACAGTTAATTCAGGTCAGAATTTGTTTTCTCTTAATTTCATGCTACAGCCATTATATAACAAGACAATTGCATTAAATAGACTGCTTAACATTTCACTGTATGAGGAAACAAATTGTGACACTTGCTATGA
The DNA here is from genome assembly GCF_036417665.1 of Passer domesticus. Taxonomy (NCBI): domain Eukaryota; kingdom Metazoa; phylum Chordata; class Aves; order Passeriformes; family Passeridae; genus Passer; species Passer domesticus. The sequence continues at coordinate 135,000,510 of NC_087474.1, forward strand.
TTACACAAACACAAGTCAGGTTTATGAAAGTTTCCTTGAAATCTTTTCCAGTTGCTTCAATCTTAATATTTTTTATCACAGAAAGCTGGAGATTCCTCAGTCTTTGCTTTGCTGCTTCAATGAAATGAACATGAACACGAACTGCTTTCCTAAAGGAAAAGCATGAGGTGACAGGAAGATGGGACTCTGTTTTTCTCCAGAAGTGGAGGATGGAAAAGGAAAGGGCTGCACCATTCATGCTGTGAGGGAGGGAGGAAGGGTAATGGGCCAGCAGGAGTTGGTGCTTCACCCATCCTGAGCCTTTATTTCAGTAACAGGTGTAAGCACTCATTCAGGCTCTGGCATACACAAAACAGGCTTGGGTACTGGAGATGGGGGAACAGGGGGCCAGGATAGCCATGACAAGCTATCTGTCTCCAGAAACTAGCTGCTTAGGCAGAAAATTACCTTGTTTTACTGCCCTGAGTTCTATGTTCCCGAGTACCAGTCCTGAATATCTTCTGAACAGGGATGGCAAAGATTTATAACAACACTGATTTTTTAAAAATTATTTTTGTTGTATTTTTTTCATTTGGTTTTGTTTTGTTTTTTAAAGTTTGGAATGGTTGATCAGTGAAATACTTGAATGTTGGGTAGTTTAAACTCTGTCTTATCTTTTCTGGTACCTCTTATATTTTCTGGTATCTCTTCTGGTGAGAAGAGTGACTAAAAGAAACATTAAAAATATGTTGTTTTTTTTTTTTTTTTAAATTTTTATTTTTTTTCCCCTAAGCCACTAAATACCTTTATTTTAAGATTTCTAAGAAGTGAAATTGCAGTAAGAGGAAATAGAGCTTCCCAGCCCAGCTGATCAGAGGGGCAAGCTTGTGAAAGCACTCTGTGCTTGAAAGCTTGTTGCCTTTTGTTATTGTTGAATACTGTTCCTGTATTTGTAACAAATCATTGGCCTGGAGTCAATGACAATGCAGAGATCTTAATTTCTTCCACAAATAAGAAATAAGAGCTCCTGCCAGAGCACTAGGAAGAAAAACGGTTTCATTTACAATCCTACAGAGTATACATATACTATGTCCAGATAATCTTTGAAAACTCATAAATAGCTTATTACTGACCTTGTTTCTTTGGTATAGGCTCTGCTTTATTATTGGCCTCTGCTTTCTGTGGTTCATTTGTTGTTTTATTTTCATCCTTAAAAAAATGCACAAGATTAGAAACTGTAGATTATCATTGTTGAGAATGATAAGGGTAATTTTATGTCTGCAACATTTTCGTAGGAATTTGATTAAGCTGCCACACACTGACCATTGTTCCTGGGTGTTCTGTGTGTTTCCAGGTGGATTTGCCAAAGGGCTTGTAATGGATGTTGAAATCAAACACTGATATCTTCATATCCTTTGTGTACACCCAGCTACTGAGCTTAGAGTTTGCAGAGATGTCTTGTTCAATGCTGCCTCTTACAAGCCAGTGTGCATCTCTGAGTTAGCACCTTCTGTTGGGGTAACATACCTGGTATATTTTGAGCTACCTTACCACAATGGCAGATATAAGTCTCTACAAAATACTGAGATGGTGTCAACTTTCACTGCAAAAAATTAACCTCCTCCCTCTCTTGTTGACTTAGATCCATTAACCAAATCCTTGTGTACCTGTACCTTGACTCATCTCAGTTTTAACAGAGGGGCTTTTGAAGGAAGGAGTGAGATGTGCATGGGAAGTCCTAGGTCTTCACAATACTATCTAAGAGCATGGTGTTAATCAAGCCCATCAGCATTTGTCATCGCATATAGAATGAGTTTTCCTGGTGTGCAGCATGCTTATTAATAGAGAAGGGTGTTGGGTTGTATCTGCATATGGAAAAATTATTTGACATTAAGATCTTTCAGATCTTCATGCACTTTTTTTTTTTTTTTTGCTTTCCTAGGTCAGTGACCTTTTTGTTTGTGTTTCTGAGAATAAATTGGTTTGGTTTTTTGTGTTTTATTTTTTTCTATGAAAATATTTGTGTTTTCCTGTCTGTTTTTATTTGAAGAACCAGGCACTGAAGTTCTAATATACATATGTATAAAGAACTAAATTATAAATTTTATATACATATTTATATATAAGTATATTAAAATTCCAATCAAAGTCTGTTCATACTCAAGGTTTTTCCATGATGTTTTGTTGTAAAGGTTATTTTCTTTGTTTCGGGCTCCCTCCTAATAGCATAAGTACATAAATTAGTGCATTGATCAGTATAGTAACAATTTATCAGATATTATGTACTTTCTTCTCTTTCTTTTTTACTCTTTAGATGGTATATCCTTGCAGGCGGGAAATGTCTTAATCCTTAATCCATTTATGTGCCTCCATTTTAACAGTGTTTGGAAGAGTGCAGGCTGATGGTGATACAACCTGAATGTTGCACTGATGTATGAAATTATTCTAGCCAAAAGAGTAATCCTTGTCTCCAGTAAAACCTAAATATATCTGTTTTACAGGAGCATTTTGCCAAGTGAGGTGTCAGCCTGAACAGAACTAACCTGTTGATATTCAGGGGTTTTCTTCTTTTAAAGCATTATTTTATTGACACAAGAATACTGAACTGTAAAAGCATGAACAATGCCTGTAGATCTGCAGTATATAAAGGTTATTGAACATAGGCATTTTTGCCATTTTTTGTGGATGACAACATGGATATGCCCACTTACTTAAAATTAACTTTATAATGGAGGGGTTTTGACTGTTTCAATAGGCATGAATGATTAATAGTTCAGGCTGATACTAAAGAACCTTTTCCACTTCCCTAATTATTTGGTGAAGTCATAAATTGTTGCCATTTTATCTTGCAAAATTTTTGATTATGTTGAGCTGGCAAAAACAAAAATGTTTTTTGGAAAATTATTGGGAAAAGAAAAGAATTCAAAGGCAATGAGAGAAAAGGTACTTATCCTTTTGCTTCAGTTTAAAATATTTAATTAATTAAATAGAAAAGAATGAATTAATTTTTATGGTGAAGAAATGCTACATAAAAATATCAACTGTAGACTAACATGACTTATTTTATTTTTCCAAGAGGATTTACATTATCAAAACCAAGCTGAAAAAAAGACTTCTTTAAAAAGCTGCTAAATTACTTTGTCTTTCCAGTGTTTATCAGGAAGCAGGCTGATATACACCTGCATGACATTCTAATATTCAGAAAGGACACACTGACATTTCCTGCCAGAAGGAAACAAGATGCATAAAATATGTCATCATATGTAAAGCAGCAGTACCTGTATCTCTAATTCTCCATTTGCAATGTTGATCACGACCTCTCATAAGCCTGTACTATTTCAGGTTAGCCCTGTTCAGAAAGCAGCTTGCAAAAGGAGAAAATTATATTCTCTTCATAAAGAAAAGATGGCAGGGTGGAGGAGAATAAAGACATTTATTTCATTTCTCTAGATAAAGATTGATACCATATTCAGCGAGTATATTTGAAATTCTAACCTTTGATATTTACTTACAGAAATACCTTCTAAACAAAAACTTAGTATTAAGGGGTCTATAATAGACAAGAAAAACCATACCTGGCCTGTTGATGGTTTTGGTGGTGGAGGGGCACCTTCATTCTTGCAATCTGCTATCTCAGGTGCTAATTTTGGTCTAGAAAATACTGATTTTAGTTTTCTAAACATCTTGCCTCTTCAGCTCCACTGAAGCCTCTATGACTCTTTTACCATGAACAGGTTTATAGCACAGGTTTTCTTGCCATCAGTAATCAAGCCAATTAGACAGTTAATCAGGTTTAGGTCTGATTAGTGCCTTAAAGAAATTTCTTGCACAGTCTATTTCAGTGACATTTTTTTGGTCAACATTAGCACCTTTTGTTTTTACCTTGCAAAATAAGTTATTTGTAAGTTATTTTTAGTCTTAACAGTTACACAATATATAGTTCCATTTTTCATGCAAAAAGTCAGAGAAGAGTGATTTTTTTTGTTGTTCCTAGAATAAACCAGTGACTAATCTTTTATGTATTGGATATTCAGCATTTAATTTATGTTTAGAGATAAGGCTTTAAGTTGTTAACATATCTGTAGTTTAACCAGGAAATGAAAATATGTAATTAATAAATAACCAACAGTACAATACCTGATGCCTCAAAAGGTTTAATTTCTTTACAGACCTGAACTTATTTTTAAGTGAATGACAATAAAAGGTCCTCTCTTGGGATTTGTTTTGGCAACTTTATACCTTGTCTTGTACTTCTTATTTGAAAACATGGGAAAAAAAATCTGTCTTTCTTTTTCTAATGTGTTTACAGGCAATACAATTTTTGGTGTCTTAGCCAGAGTTTTGATGAGAATAAGTGTTAGGTGAGTGAATATCCTATAAATTAGTAAGACATAGTCCATAACTGGGGCATGATATTGAGATTCTGTAGGAATCTTTGGGCCACATATATAAATCAGGTATGGTTTAGTTTATAGGTAAATTCAATTTCAAGTATCTCTAATGTTGTGTATATTAAGCTACTGTTGATAAGGATCTTTACAAATTAGTTGTCTCTTTTTATCCTTAATTTTCCTTTATGTATTACTAGTCTATGCCTTCACTTTGAGTTTTGAATTTGAGCTAATATTGATTTATGCTGATCATCAAGGCATCAAGAAGTACAGAAACCTACTCCTCTGAGCTATCCCTTAAATGATATATTTAGCAATTCCATTGAAGTATTGAAAATGTCCCTCCTTGGGGTTTATCATCTGGCAAGAATGGCTTTTAATCCTTATTCTAGCATAGCAGTAACTCTAAGAATGAACAAACAATATTCATTAGTTTGCAAGTTTTTTCCTTCCAATGAAACTTATGAAGCAAACCTTGTAGTAGCTGGCCAGACTTCAGTTTTGTAACTGGGAACCTCCCCCAGGCATGATTACTTCATAGCTGTTAGATACAGCAAGAGCTTAGAACCTCCTCTTTTTATTTGCCTCTATGATCTGTTTTACTTTAAAAACAATGCAATTCTTGCTAATCTTTCACACTGTTTTTAAAATTAGTGTTTGAATGAGTAAATTATAAATTAATATCTAAAGTATTTTGACTTATTTATGTAGATCTGGACAATAGGTAGCTTTTTTCTTCTGGATGTGAACTTTTACGTCTCCTCATAATAGAAGAATCTTAGAAAACATGTTAGTTTTTCATTTCCTTTGTGAAATTTCAATGGATTAAATTGACCAGTTCAAGAAAATTTAAACTATAGCCACATACAAAACATATTTGAATACTGAGCTTTTTTGAAAGCAACTGTTTTCTCATAAAAAAAATTCTTAATTTCTAAAATATTTTAGAACAGGTAGTTTTGTTACTTGTTTACTACAAATGGTAAAGTTCTGCATAAAAAACCACAATGCGATGAAAAGATGTACATTCATATGTAATCTCTCACTTAAAAAATGTATCTCTCTTAAGAATTTCTGCAAAACTATGCCCAGTCATCTTTTTAAAAACATGAAGCAATATGTTTAAATGCTTTTTTAAATATAGTGTTTATGCTGGTATATAAATTTATAATTTAGAGGCATGAAAAAGAGATGTAGCAGACATTGAAAGGAAAGTGCCATTGGGAATGTATGCACACTATGAACATCCTCAGTTAATGAATGTTATATTTGCTTAGTCTGTGACTAATTAAAAAAATGTTTGAAACCCCTTCATATGATCTGATTTTATAAAGAATAAGCAGATTACAGCAAAACTTGTAATTTGATACCCGTAGAGATACAAATTTATGTCTGACCCTGGTAAAATGACTAATCTGCTTCAATGTATCAGTTTTCTTCTATGTGCAATGGCTATTTAGGTATTTTTACCACACTTTGAACATGATAAAACATCAGGGAATTGAATTCTCTGATGCACTGTTAAATAAGAAGATTAAGAGTGCAGCAGAAAAGAAGATAGACTGTGTGCAGTTAGCTTCTTAGCTACATTGGCTTTGGCTAGGGCTTACTGAGTGCTGTATTTATGGCAAACCCCAGAGGGTACAGAGATTTCAAGCCTCTCTCATATATTTTCTAGCGACAGGATGACTATATCCTGTATCGATTATTGATTTATCTCCTATCCCTTTTTTTTCCTTCAAGAACATATTTGTTTTCCAGTAAAACATGTGACATATGCATTGGCTTTTCAAACTTTTGATAAGATTTTTATTCAAAGGATTTAATTTTTAATCTTAAAGAGAGCAGTACTTAAATCATCAGAATATACAAAAGGAAGTGTGACATCTTTTTCTGAATAATTAGGAGAGTTGTTAATAGGAAGAGATTCCTTTTTTTCAGGATTATTCTTTGACATGGTTGAGTTTCATTTCTCTTCATATTTTTTTGCCCAGACCTTGCAATAAAATGAAAGCACCATGAACACAGATTTAACTGCTAGTGCAGTTAATAGGTACAGACTGAATTCCAAGGACTGATTTTCATTCCACCACAGGTAGTGTCAGTTGCTCCATTTGTTTGAATGTACAGATCTATAGCTATCACTTGGAATTTTTATTTTGTATTAAGTCATGTGTAACATTGTAAAAAGATCAACGCCAGGGTTTCACTTCTGTTCAGATATTGTCTAGATGCAAAATGTACTGTGTAGATGTTTTTCATAGGTATCTTTCTTCAGTTTATCTTTGTGATTTAAGGATCTTGGCAGCTAAGAGGAGCACATCTTTATTTAGAGCTCTGTAATAGTAGTCAGACAAAAGCTGATTCTAGCACTTTTCATAATTTTTGCTTCTTCACAGTGCAATATTTGAAGATTGTCACTATTCGTGTGGATTAATGAAAATTATAACAGTAATTTATCTGTCTTCCTTAATGCTGAGTTTTTTGCTAAAAGACTGTTTTTTTTTTTCTCAGATTAAAATTGCTTTTAGAGATCGGATTATTCATATCTAGTTATTGTCCTTTTTTAAAAAATGGAGGTGATAATATCTTCTAACTTAACTAACATCCATCTACCTTAGTAAAGAGAATGAAGTCATGGCCAGATGTATGCATTACAACTTTAGTATTCAATGAGGTATCTAAAGAAATTACAAAAATTATTTACAGGATGATTCCTTCACCGTTTTAATATATCCAATTTTTCACTGATTCATAAGGCTTTTCATATGTTGCAGTTTATATGCTGCCACAAATCTAAGTGTGAGGAAGTAATAAGTCTTATGGTCTGGAGGAATCTGAAAATTTGTAAAAAACTTGATTGTTTAGACTTCAAGGAATGCAGACTTTCTTTTAAAATTCAATTTTATTCGTAAAATCTGATAATAGGATTTATTCAGCTTACAACAAAAAAGAGATTGGTACACTTTTTCAGCAATATGCTGAAAAGAGAAAGAATGTTGTTATTTCCTATTCCTTTTCACAGTCCTCCATATAAAATTGCTTAGTTAAGTTGAGAGCCATATCGTAAAGGCTCATTTTCTAGAGCCTGCACCAAATCCTGGCTAGCTTTGAGTATGATCATAGAATCATGCTGTAATGTGATGTGTGGGTTGTAGGAGGTGACAAAATTGACTGTCAGCCTGCCAAAATTATAATGGCTGATGCCACTTTTTGCTAGTGACCTCTTTTGATGAAAGTGACATGTGAGTTAAAGGAATGGGATGTAAGACAGAAGGAAAATGCAAACATCTTTATGTTTAGTTATGACATTCATCTGTAGGCATAACAAAAGCTGAGGAAAGGTTCTTGTCTGCTAGTAGAAGGTACACTTCCCCTAGCATGTCTGGCTTTTTTTCTTATTTTTCCTGTCTTTTTGGCATCTTTTTCCCTCAGAGCAAAAAAACCCAGGCACCATAAATAGATGTTTATGTCTGTATTTCTTACATGTCCTTATGGGCAGAATTTCTTTAGTAACACCATTGTCATTGCCTAAAATGTGACTCATCACATGAGAAAGCTTTATCTGCTAAGCTAAAGCTCAAAAGTGTCTCTTTCACTTAAGTATCCAAAATTAGTCTCTGAAACTAAAGCCGAAAAGGAACAGACTATCCAGAAAGGTAGCTGCAAAAACTACTTGGAGAATTCTCAGCCAGGGCTACACCACTGAAAGAATGAGGTGTCCTGCAGCCCCTCCACAAAGACCACATAATCTCAAACCAGCAAGGGAGGGTCTCCTCAAGTACCTTCATGGATACACAGTACCTGTTTGGGATGTGAAAGAGGTCACATGATGGCTTCTGCCATCATGTCAGAAGAAAACAAAACCTAAAAAAGTGTTCTCATGCCACATTCAGCCATTATACTGCTGAGGTCATAGTCCCCTTTCTTGTCCTATATTTCATCTCCATGAAGAACAATAGATTGCTATAAAAGGAAATACATTCTCTGTCGCAACATTTAGATGGGAAATTGCCTGTATGTCGTCTGCTGGATATTTCCCAGGGGAAACCCTCAGTGCCTAAGGCACTTCAAGGGAAACTGAAGTAGTTCAAAATATGATGTTCAAGTGCAGAGTTTTTTAAAATATGCTTGTGCTGGTTTAAAACCCAGTAGAAACGTTAGACCCACTCAATCTGCCCCCCTTTCATCCCTTCCAATAGTGGATGAAACACTTTGAGACAGTAGAAGATGCAATCACAATTTGCTAAAAAATCGCAATAACCACAACAACAGGAATAAAAGAGTGTACAAAAGAGAGAGTGTTTTAACCCCAAAAGGGTATTTACTACCAAACAAACAAAAGCACCTGCTGAAGACAGTGCCTGATTTGGTTTTCCCAAAGGCAAAAATGAAAACTGGCCTCTGCTGAAACCATGCCATGATGTTATAGGTACAGAATTAAACAGTGCTAGAAACTGTATGAGAAACCCTTGTCTCTCTAACAACAACAGTGTGAGATGAGCTCAAACATCATTCTGTACTGTTAAATTTTTTTGGCAAATACATACTGTGCCTGTTTACAGTAGGAAAGTTGACAAGGACTCCTTTGCTCAATGTCTTCAGTAGGAGGCCCCAGGGGGAAAACAAGGAGAGGAGACAACCTTTTCCTTTGAAAGATCTGATTCTTGGACTGGAGTCTGCATTTCAGTGTGGAGCTGCATGGACTGCCTTTGCACTAAACTTAAAAACTTTCACTGAAAATTACTGGACAAGTATTTTTTTTTCTGCCTGAAGGGCATTTACATCAAGAGTTAGAAAACTGAGTCACTTTGGTAAAATTATTTTCTCTCAAATGCTAGTAGGAGCAGTAAGATCCCTGAACTGTGCAACCACACACTAAAATAATAGGCTGTCGAAAATTTCAGTAAAATGTCAAGACTCCCAAAAAAATGTGTTTCTGCTGCTTTGTTTTCAAGCCTTATAAAATAGCATTAATCTGCAATTCTTCTTATTGTTAAAAAAATTGATATTGTGATGTTGGTTTCAGAAACACTGCTTTACGTGTATCTTTATACTCAAAAAAATGCAAGGGTTATTCTCTAGTAAGTATATTTATATATTAAACTATGATTTCACACTGGACTGGCAGGTTACAATTTACTTATTTAGCCACTAATCATTGCTTCTCTTATGTAGAATATCATGGATAACAAGGATAGTAGAGTGGTAGAAAAGAATTTCATTCCCTTAAATAAAACTCTAAGAAAACATTGGGTGAGAAGTTTGTCTTTCAAATGAGTGAGTGCATCAGGAAAAGGAAACTTCATTGTACATGAGAAGAGATATTTTTGAACACCTGGATCTCAAATTTTGATAAGGTTTGTGAAGTGAAAAGGGGCCCCCGTTAAAACAAGGAATTTTGTCTTTGAAAAATCACAACAAAAAACTAAAAAAAATCCACAACCAACAAACCAACCAATTGAACACAAAAACCAAATCAAACCAATGAAATAAGTTTCTTTTGCTCAGAATACTTGCAGTACATAATCTCATTCTTGGTGCCAGGTTTTAGTCAAATATCATCTCAACATTCTGCAATTATATTCTGTTATAGGAGTAAAGTGGGAGTGGAGAGAAAGAGAGAAGGAAATAGTTTCTTACACTGAAAAATATTTGAAGGTGATCAGGGTAGAATTGTAATTTCATGCTCAATATCTGTAGGCTTTTGAAAATTCCCTTTCTAATAAAAATGAGAATTTTAAGAAACAGAAGCAAATGTGATAACTTAAGTGATGCGGTTCCCTTATTTTTTTTTCCTTAAGACTACTTGTCAATTACTTTAGTTATAAGAGCTTGACATACTTTCATGAAGAGGGACTGTGGAGATGATGACATGGCTTGATTTAGGTGAAAAAGGACCCAGAGGTGCAAGACAGGTATCTGTGGGGAAGAACAGAAATAAATGTGGGGGAAAAACATCTGTCTTGCAAGCAAATGATAACTGTGGGGAGGGGAGGAATAGAGGATTATACACTTAGGGTCTTTCATGCCAGCAATGTTAACACTTGTGTATGTTAACACTTCTCTCTGAGGGAAATGGAAATAGAAATTTGGGTATAAATTGCATCTCTTCTGGAAAGCTGAAATTCATTGTGCTATCAAAAGAAGAAAAACTCTCAGAAGTGTGTAATGTATTCCTCTAAACACATCATATTTTCTATGTACCCTCAGAGCATCCTATTCCCACTGCAGTGGTGCTATGCCTTCTGTTTCTGCTAACATAAATATTTAAAGCATGCCACCAACACAAACTACCTCATCTAGTCAACAACATGGTAACAAACTGCAAACTGAGTACTGCAAAAACAGTGCCTTAGCAGAGAAATAAAACCCAGCATCTTAAACATGGAGGTAGTTTGATATAATTGATAAAGCATTGAACAGGGACTTACCCCAATTTCAGTCAGTCCATCAAGCTGAAGTCCATTTTTCTTTTGTGTACTTTCCTCTCCTTAAAAGTAATTACTATCTGAGGAGGCTTTCCCTGTCACGCAGAGATCAAGACTAACGTATTTTTTTTAAATTCTAGCCCTTTTTTTGCAATTTTTAGAGTTATCATGATTGACAAATGAGTTGTTTGGGTGGGGTTAAACTTCTGGTGGAAAGAATAGGGGTTCTTATTATTTTTAATTAATTATTATGGTACTTAACACTTCAGCTTCCTCTGATGAGACAGTGCATTATGAAAACATTCACTTTAGGAAATATTAACTCTTTGTGTAGGTAGCTTGGCTCAGAAAAATAGTGTCTAACATAATTAAACTGTTCCAAGTGCTGTACTGGCTTCTGCTTTCTGTTTTCATCCTCTTTTATAAGGGAGCAGTGAGAATATTTTAATGCAATTATCTAGTGAATTCTATCATAAGCTTAAATCCAGGACCTGTCTTTGGTTCTGACCTCTGACAAAAAGGAATTCATATGCACAGTTCCCACTCTTTTGTAATACTAGGCTGACCTTTGGTAAAGATGAAAATAACTGTCCTCAACATCTGCTGTTGAATCAGTATAGCTGCATCTATTACAACTCAAAGATTAGAAGGAGAGCCAGAGCAAGGGTAGCCCTGCAATTCCATCATTTGGGAAGTGTAGAGCAGACTGGTAACTTCCCTTGTAAAGATGGCAAATTTTACATAAATAATTTCATTTCTACTTACTGGGTAAAATACATAAAACTTGTACGAGTGAAAATCAAACGGAAAATTCTTTTAATAAGCCTTGACTCTAGAATAATCATGACCTGACTGGCCTGCAGCTCAAGAGGGTCTGGTGTTAATGACAGACTTGATTTAGCAACTCATTTGATTCAGTAATAAAAGGCAGAAGATTGATGACTCTATAAGCAAGCCAGGCTCCATTTCTAGTTTCTCCTGCACCTCTCTTTTGCAAGTATATCATTGATTATACCTCTGGTCAGCTCCAAGGGAAGCAGTAGAGGCTAATGTTGCTAAAGACACTCCCATTATACAGTGAGATAGATTTGAAAGGAAGGGTATTCCATGGCAAAAAAAGTCCTTTATTGGCTTGATTGACCTATTCTATTCACTTTATTTTTGCAGGAAGGGGTTTATTTATGTTTAGGTAATGTTATGAAGAATGCATATCCCCATTTTACTAATAGTTTTTGGGGGAAATGAGAATGAAAACATGTTCTTTATTTGTAAATTTTAAATTGATAAGTTGTTACTTGCACATCTTCTCCTAATGAAAAATAATTAATCAAATTTTGACATTTCCATCTTACTGATAAGAAAATCCTACATCTATTAGGGCCTGCTAACCACAACAATATTTAGATCTTACCTGATTTCTCTTCATTTTAGTTCATTTTCTCTTTAATCTCAACATTCCCACATCTCCCCAAAAATGTCTTTCATTAGTTTTAAGGTTACCTCTATACAGCTGTCAGATCATTTAAGGAGAAGGGTAGTTTAACTTTCTTTATCTCAATGTGCTGAAGTAAGCTTGCACCCATTTGAAATATCCCTCTGTCTCCTGTGTCCCTACGTACCACTGGAATGGCTCTTGTGGGAATACAACAGTTGGGAAAGACAGTTACTGGCCCTGTTGATTTTTCTACTTGTCATCATCTGTCATGCTTTTTTGATTCTGTTCTCCTGGGATATGTGCATATGGATAATTTTAAAAAAGGTGAATGTCTTCACTGAAGTTGTAAATGAAAATAAAGTGATGTAAGGTTTTCTGTTTAAAGTTCACCATGTCCATAAGTCTTTGAAAAACTGTTTCTTAAATGTTACGAGTTATATGTGAACGTTTTTAGACTGCAGTAGTGTGTGGACAGAAACCTAGAGAAAGAGATTCTGAAGGTGATATAGCATGTTTAGTGGTAAAATGCAGGAAAATATTTGCTTTTCTAAGTCACTAGTACTTCTATTTAAGGAAGGAAAAAAAAAGCTTTTAAAGAACACCTGAAGAATTTAAAGGAATAAAATAGAGGACTTCTTTTCTCCCCTCCTACATTAGACTTTGGTAATATATTTGATATTATGTTTAAGCCTGTTCTTGGAAAAATGAAAGTTCTTGCAGTTAGGCAAATAGATTTATTTAGTATTTAAAAGCTCAATCAGTGCTGCACAAGCTGGAAAGAAGCCATTTCCTTTCTCTTATGGATTTAGCTTGGTTATGGCTCTCACTGCTACAAAACTGCCATTTCTTATTCAGATAAAATATGACTTTTTTTCTCTCCCCAGTCATTAATCAAAAGCACTAGTAAGTTCATGATTAAGCAGCTTATGAAGAGCAGTAAATTTTGTCAGGGAGAGAGAAGATTTATATTTCTCTTTAAAATTATAGTTTTTCCAGTTATAAAGCAGCAGACCAGTAGTCACTTTTCCTTCAGACGAAATCCTGGAAAAGTTCTTCATTATAACTTTCCTGTTTGTTTATAAATCTCTGGTCTCTAGCAAAGACCTCATATTTTTAAGGGCACCTAACTGATAGAGAAGGACTAGAAACTGTGAGCTCCAGGGTAATCCCATTCTTCTACTTCCTTCGTGTGTGTATAAGAAGAACATGGAGGATGGCATCAACTCATACCTCCAGCTACCCATGTTTTTCATCCTCAAGACCTTTGTATTGTTAGAAACATGTTTCTTCACTAGATTACCAAAACTTCCACCCTTTTCACCCCCAACTTGGTGTCAACCCAGAAAACCCATGAGTCTTGCTATCAGCCATAGAGTTATTAATTTTTACTTGTATAATGATCTGAATTTTCTTTCTTTCTCATTTCCATTTTGCAAAATTTCTCCTGAATCTTCTGATTTCCCTCTTCAGCTTGTGTAAAATCAATAAACATTATATTCATCCTTGGATATTTCATGTTGGTTCCTACCATGCCAGTGCCAGAGAATCCCAAGATCCAGGATCACTGTGTTCTGAGATCACTGGACTTGATCCTCCTGTCAGAGCTCCAATGCTGTGTCCTGCTTAAAAATCACACCAGGTGTTACAGCAGGTCTGCTTCACTAACTTCCTCACTCTAATTTATTTTCTGTCAGAGACAAAGCAGCCTGTACAAGCTGATGGTTGTGCTTTTTTGGGATATCAACTGGTGCTCTATTAGCAAGAGCAGTAGCGATTTCTAATAGTAAGTGGAGCTTCTTGCATCACTGATACACAAAGCAAATCACAGTTATAGCTCTTCAGCTAGGTTTTTGGATAAGAAGATTATTTAGACCATGCAAGGGTTGACAGTGGTCTTGTGGACAGATATGGTTTTTTTCTGATATTTGAACAAAACTGGTTTGTAGACCATGAGTTGAAAAGTCCTGCTATTCAGTAGGAGCACATTGAGCAGTTTTGAAGGCAGCGCTACACCCCTAGCAAAAGACTGAGTGCATCCTTTCCATGTCAGTAATTTAGAGTGCTCTATTCTTTGATGAGAACTAAGTGTTAGACCTGCTTACCTCCCTTTTAAGTCAATAAATACTGAATGGCTATTACAGTATAAGGCACACCGAAATACCTTTCATAATTGTAATCCTGAATGCTTAGAGACCAGGTTTGCTGAATTTACAACCAAATGCTACAGATTTAGAGCTTCCTGCTGCAACCTCTACTCTCCTGCTGAATACTGCTTAAAACTCTTCGTGTATTAATTTATTCTAGTAGGTGATGTTGTATGAGAAGGCACCTCTTGTGTCATCAAGGTCTCGCTTCCTTATTAAAGTTTATGGGTATGTATTGCAGTCTTCTGGAAATTAATCAAACTTCATCTTAGGCATTAGCAAAACTTTAGTTTTACACTCTCCCTTCTCAAGGTTTTTCTAAAAAGCTGTGTAGCCTGTAGTTAAATTAAGGATTTGTCCTGCTATTTTTTACAAATAACCAATCTCTGCTTTTGGCACTGCTCCTGCTTTAATGGTGTCCTCAAGCACAAGTGACAGGAAAATTGTCAGATAATCGCACCACTTTCAGCTGGACAAGAATGTACTTTTTTCATATACCCTCAGTTGTTTGTATTTTGATAGACAAAAAGGGGTAAAAAATCCCAAATATTTTCTGTGTGCAAGTATGATCCTGGACTCACAGGAGAAGTAGCCTGTTTGTTAAGATTATGTAATGTCTTTACAGTTTCTTTTAACATAGATCAAAAATTACATTTTGTGGTTTCTGTATGAAAAAAGTATTTAATACAGAATATGTAAACATTTTAATATAGATGTTTCTTAAGGTTTTTTTTTTTTTTGTTTTTTTTTTTTTTTTTTTTAATAAGAGTGAGCAGGTTTTGCTGTACTGCTATGTAACAAAAAACCATGAGATAAATATGTCCTACAAGATGAGCAACACAGGGGAATTTATGCATCCCCATTAAATTCCACAGCACAATTGCATGCAAAGCTAAAATTAGCTTTGAGATGCTTACTTCCTACAGAATCTAACAGGAAACTGTTCTTTCTTAATAGAAAAATACAATAATTTCAGCCATCTACTATGCTTTAGTCTTTAGTAAATATCAGGCTCCAAATAATCTATCACTTTCTTGCTAACTCTTTTTGTTTTATTAATTGCTCCTTAATCTGGTTTTATATTTTATTTGCTCTATTTATATTGATTTACTCCTTTTCACACACCTGTCCAATGAATTTAAAAATGAAAAAGTGGAAAAGAATTTTATTTGACAATAAACACTGTATTTAAAAAAACTCTTTATGGTCATCTAAATGTAACATGTTTATTCTCATGTCTTTGCTTTGTCTTAAGCAGAGACTGTGATTCTGAGATTCATCCCAACTATCTGAAGGGGGAGCAGTAGGCCTCCAGAAGGGAGATTAGGCTCGTTTATGTCTTCTCACAACATTATGAAAGGCATCAGGACAAATGAATTCTGGAGTTGAACAATGCAGATGAATGTCTGACATGGTCTCTTAGAGGTCTTGTAGCAGAGCCACAAGAATTTAAATATAGAGATTTCTTCTCTAACAGAGGGATGAATTTTGTTCAGTGATGCGTGTTAACTCTATAATGTCTTAGCACAGAAGGCATGATACTGCAGTAGCACTCAGAGATGAGAGTGTCCTTCTCTATTTCTATCTCATCTTGGAAGATGCACAGCTTTTCTGTGTTCTGGACTGAGTCACCAAGTCGTGCTCTTAGCATAATTTGCATTGTAGAACTCTCCTGCACCATCTTTTTATGTCTTTTCCTCTCTGTGAAATAGAGTGCCACAGTGGCTCTTCAGTATTTTGTTATCTTTGCAAAGGTAATTAAAAGACTAACTTGGAGGTGTGGTTGGGGTGAGGTGTCTGTGTTTTTCTTGTACTTTTATTTGTGAAGAGATGGACTATTAATCATAGAATCACAGAGTGGCCTTGGTTGGAATGAAAGGTAACAATCATATAATTCCAATCCCCTGCCATGGACAGGGGCATCTTCCACTAGGCCAGCTCGCTCAAACACCCTCCAACTTGGTCTTAAACACTTCCTGTTGTTCCAGCGTTTCATCCCTCTGACCATCTTCATGGCTCTCATCTGGACTCGCTGCAGCCAGTCCACATCCTGCTGGTCACATTTCTTTTGGTGCAGGGTACAGCTGGCTTTCTGGGCTCAAGCCTGTGATGCCAAGGCATGCCAAGCTTCTATTCAACCATCTCCCAGTCCTTTTGTCTAGGTCTGATCTCAATCCATTCCTCATGGATTGGACAATGCAGATGAATGTCTGACATGGTCTCTTAGAGGTCTTGTAGCAGAGCCACAAGAATTGGAACACAGCCTGTTTTTGTGATTGGTATTGCCCCAATCCAGGTGTAAGACCTTGCATTTGGTCTTGTTGAACTTCACTGGATTCTCATAGGCCCATGTCTCAAGCATGTCAAAGTCTTCTGGATGATCCGTTCCTTCTGGGGTGTTATCTCACCTCTCAACTTGGTGGTTTTGGCAAACTTACTGAGGGTGCATTCAATCCCACTGACCATGTTCCTGACAAAGATGTTGTAGGTCCCAACACCAACCCTTGAAGAATGCCACTTTTGGAACGAAAGGGTTAAAAGTGGAAGAATGGTGAAGAGGATGCTAGTGGCCTTGCAGCTGGAATGCCAAGAAATGGAGAATAAGGGTGAGAAAGCCCATATTTTATGCCTATTTCTGTTTCTCCTCTGTTTTGAGAAGTAGAATTTCTGCATAGAGATAATGCAGTTGTTCTGAGAGACTTGGAGGCACTGTCATGGACATGCTTGAGCTCCCTATTCTGGGAGGAAGAAGATAAAAGCACATGGGAGGTCACAGCATGCTAGCAAATTACATGGGCATGGGCCATCGATAAACTGGTGAGGAGAGCAGCCCCTACTTTTGCTAGGATGGACTAAGCCTGGTGGGACCTGCATTGCCTCTTTTGTGTCTCTGTCTGGGTGCTGCTTAATGATCCTCTGGTTAATGAGGTAAGGAAATAAATGTACTGTTTACATTTCAGCTGTGGTTTTGTGGTTGTTGTGTCTTCCTGCTTGTCAACTCACACAGCCATTCATCACCAATCTCTGCTTGGACATTGAGCTATTGACCACAACTCTTTGCAAGTGACCATACAGTCAGCTCCTTATCCACTAGCTGGTCGATCCATCAAATGTAAGTTCATGTTTTTCCAGTTTAGTGAAAGAAAATTTGACACTGTAGACCAGTCAAACCCTTTACACAAGTCCAGGTGGATGACATCCATTGATTTTCCCTTATCCACCAAATCCACAACCCCATCACAGAATGTCACTAAATTTGTCAGGAACAATTTTCCCTTAGAGGTGCTGTTACCAGTCACCTCCTTATTTCCCATCTGCCTTGGCACATTTCAAGGACAGCCTTCTCCATAAACTTGGTGGACATGGAAGTTTGACCAACCTGTAGTTCCCTGGGTCTTCCTTTCCTCATGTAGACAGAAAAAAATCCAAAAACGGTGGCTAACTTTGGATATTAGATTGATCTAAATAATTATTATACTCTGGATACCAGGCATGGTTACTAGGTATATGCAATACAAATAGGGGGGAAAATGTTGGATTA
Organism: Passer domesticus; assembly: GCF_036417665.1. Lineage (NCBI taxonomy): Eukaryota > Metazoa > Chordata > Aves > Passeriformes > Passeridae > Passer > Passer domesticus. The sequence goes on from NC_087474.1 coordinate 135,018,431, forward strand.
TGATCTATCAGAATATTTGTTAAAATTGAATTTTAATGCTTCAGGGAGGTGGATCTATTATTCCAAGTTATCGTGGCAAAGCTGTGGGTTAGGATTGAGAGCACATTAGATGATTGAGTTTCTTGTCTTGCATTGTAGACATGTGGAAGGGTTGATGCTATTTCTGGGACATTCTCTCTCCTTGCTCCTATTAGAAACTGACATACATCCTTGTTACTTTCTCAGGTGCAGAAGTCAGGACAGCTTGGTGTGGGAAGGGCCATCTTAAATGACTGCCTCTGTTGCTTACGTGGCTCTCAATTGGCTGCCTGCTTTAGACTTGCAAAATATGATTGTCTGTGACACGAGCTAAAAACATCCCCATATTATGCAGGCTGTGAACGTTATGACACTCATCTTTTCATTTGACCAGCTACTCAAGAGCCACCATATGTCTTAACAGACCCACACTTCTTAACACCAATGTGCCAGGTATGTACTGGTAACTGAAACCTACCTGAAATCTTTGTGATCAGAAAGTGCAGACCTCAGATTATGATACAACATATACAAAGGACATTATGATTTTACAGGATGAACCAATATTTATTCAGCTTCTGAATAGACAAATTAACATGGTGTCTGCTAAGAAGAGTTAATGTTATAATAAGTAGTCAAAGCGGCAGGGTATGTTTATAAATTCAATAAATATGCACATATGTGAAAAAAAAAATAAAAATGAAGTGTTCTCTCTTGAATGTAAGGAACTTAGTTGAAGAGAATATTTTATGTTCCGTGCCTGAGTTGCACATAGTATGAATGATTAAAAGGGTAATAGAAGTAGCAATTAAATAAGCTATTGGAAATGAGACTGCAAAGACTGGAATAGCCAGGAGGGTATTTAGATGTTCAGTACAAAAAAAAAATCTAAGACAAGAGAGTAATTTTTACAGAATTTTGAAGGTAAAAATAATGAGACATTTATATATTGTGAAGGGATAATTTTCTTAGAGAAAGTTCCATAGACCACATGATGGTTATACATGGCTGTACTTTAGGACAAACAGGTAAATGTGACTTGATGTCAGTCATGATGGATCCACATGCTATAAAGCCTGCTGGTGAGAAAAAGAGGAAGAATTTTCTTCATCTCACTTGCTTACAGTGGCATCTTAATCCTGGAATACATCTTAAATTGAAAAACCATCTCTCCATTTCTGCTGTGGTTTAGACCCATGGTAAGTGGGCTCTCACACTGTTTTGGAGTTTGTTTAATTGTTCAGTAAATGTCTTCCTGGGAACAAAAACAAATTAAACAAATAAAACACTTTATTTCTCTGTGGATTATGTTTCATTCTATGAAGCCATAAACTCAGGAGTTGTGTCCTTTCTCTGTTCTATATAATTTTTCTCTTGGTGTTTTTACTGACTAGAAGTATGACTGTGTGTATATATTTTTAATGTTTTCCAATAATCCCTTAGGATTTGTGAATCAAGGACTCTACTGTAACCGTGATGAGAATTTGTATTTGGATAGGAACATAAGTCTTGCAATCCTTTGGGATAAGAATTTTTATAGCATTTCTTCATATACTTTTTTATTCAAGAGAAAAAGTTTTAAATTACTTGAAAGATATTTTGAGAAGAAAAATCATTAAACAAGAAACATAGTTTTCTAGAGAAACTGACAGTAAGGAGAGGGAAAAATTGCTGCATTTTTGAAAGCAAGATAGTGGAGCAGTTACTGAACTATAAACAGAAGTAGGCTCAATTATATTAGGGTCTTAAACAATGCATATTACAAAAATACTTAATTTAATTTTTAACTATGCATCCAATCACTCAAATTATACCTATTGTGAAGGAAAAATGTCTTTGCCTTCAAATCCATGAAAAGTGAAAAATTTCAAAGCACAAATCTCAGTGGATTTGTGTTTCTGCAACATTTATTTCACATTTTAACAATTTACTGGTTTAGAACATTTTCAATACTCTTCAGTTTAAAAAAGGTTCACAAGAGGTTAATAGGAGTTCTTAGTAGAAGGACCCATTTAGGAATGGATGAATTCTTATCCATTGTCCTGAGACAGAAGAGTCATTTGAATGAAGAGCCACATCATTGAGTCTGTCCTTGTCAAGTCCATTTTATTTATTGTTAAGGTCACTGCCAGATACATAAGCTTTCACATGGCATTGTATTGCACACACCATATATATTGAGTCCTATATTTTCAGTGGTTTATATCTGCCAACAAAGCAAATTGTTGGAATGCTACTCATTGAGTGCTGAATTTCTTTTCTTTTTGATTGAACTTGGATGGTGGTATGTCTCAATTCAGTTTCATAGTAGACTGTTTTGGATTTTTTTTTCAATAAAAAACAATGAAAATATATTAATTTGAACAAATATTTTGTAGAACTCTTCCTTATAACTATGTCACATATTTGAAGAGACAAGCCTGATCATCTTCCATCTTTGCTGCATCTCAAGAGGTTTGTAGACTTACGAGTTTATATGGGCAGCACAAATCTGTTGGAACTTGCAATGGCACAAAATCAGAATTAGGCTGTAATGAAGCAGTGTAGGAGGGAAAAAAGGCTCTGAAGAAAAAAACCCTATGCCTCTAGAAGATTTTTTTACCTGTACCTTACATCAGCTTCTGATATAAGAATGCCTGCCTTGCAAGTATTTGGTGAGGAGGAGGAATTCATTGCTGTGACTACTCCCAAATCCATAGGATGGCTGAGCTAGATTGGAAGAGGCACCACAGCTGAGGACAGATGGCAAGAAGCTGTGCCTTGCCTGATCAGCCCCACTGGAGCTGCTCTGCAGTCTCAGGGCTGGGGAGAGCAGGGGCAGCTGCTGGGAGACCGCGTACAGCTCTGCACTGTTGTACGCGTGCTGTGGGGCAGGAGGGGGCATGAAGGACATCTGAGAATTGTGAGTTCTTTAATACTTCTGCCGTGTGGCTGCTGCTCACATCAGCTTCAAGAACAGGAGTTTTAACACAGGGAAAATGAAAACTTCAGCTTTGTCTGGCTTTTAGGTGGGCAAAATACCTCTGGGGCAGACATTTAAGGAACTGAGGACTTCTAGGACAACAGCAAGATGAGTTTAAAATTATGGTAAAAACATAACAAGAATGAATCTTGTTGGGACCTCAAGGAAGTTAATTGGATTAGAGTTAGTGTGGAATTTTCCACAGGAAAGGCTTTTTACACGAGAATGTGTTGCTTCAACAAAACTGAAGTTTTTCTGGAAAAACACATGGAGAATCTGACAGGAAATATTATTTAATCAAAGGATGATTTTTTTAATAAAAAAAAAAAAGAGTAGGAGGGAGACCTGAATTGCAAAGAGGTTATGTCAGGATCAATTTCGTATTTTCTTTCAAGTGAGTTATGATATAAACTTTTTAGAAAAGTAGCTTCAACCATAGAACTTGAATTGATTAAGAGATGATGGAAATAGGAAATATGTGCCAGGTGACCATTAGACCTGCTCATGGATAAGGTGGATAATACTTTACGTAAGAATAGCTTTTTAGTACTCCTCTCTCCACAGGTATAAAATATCTTGATGTATTCTATTCTATTTTCTAATACTGAACAATAATGTTTTGATTTTTTTTTTCTGAAGGTATCACTCACTGTGAAATTAAGTAATAATAGTCTTACATACAATCTTTTCTAGCTAACTTCTGTAGTCCTTTCATTTTTGAGCCTCACTACTTTCTTGCAAAGTTGTTATTTATTCTGCTTATAAATGATTTTGTGTTTGCCAATGTAAGCATAAAAGAGTCCAAGTCTGAGCTAAGAAATAAAAATGAATTGTGTATCTCTACCTTTCAGGATATGTCCAAAGACAGTAAATTAGCTAATTGCTAAAAGCTTCTTTCAGAGCTCTGCAGCCTCCAAACTTACAAGAAAACCCCAAGGCAATCTCAGGTCAAATAAATAATACTGCAAACATAGCATTTCCATTGTTCTGCTTTAATTTAAGGCTTAGGTTACATGGAGCATTGCATTAAGCTGCTAGAAAATCATGAAAAGTTTTCCCAGAATCAGAAGAAGAAACTACTTTAAGGGGATGATAAACACTGTTTTGTTGGGATTTACAGGATATACTCATTCAGAATTTCTGTAATTTTTCAGCTTTTCAGCTACCCAGTACAAATGAGGTAAAGTGTAAAAGAACAGTATTGATTGCAATAACAAAAGGATAATGCTTTTAGCTTAACTTTTAATAATATCAGGCTTGTGTGGACATGTTGCCTGTCTTTAGTTCACCACAGTAATTTTTTTTGTGTTGGTCTGTGTAGATAAATCTGACAAAAACTTAAAGGTATAAACCTCTCAGGATATTAGAGAGAGGTCTGAATTTGTGTTCCTGCTGATGGTGCAGGTAGATGTTAACTGTGAGCTGATCAAATGGAAATCAGCCAGCCAAGAAATCTATGAACAGTTATTGTTATGTCCATAGCTCTGAATCAACCAGCTGCATGGTGGATTGTGCTTCGTCAAAGCTCCGTCAAGGCGGAGGCAGGACAGGTCTGGAATCTAGAGGATGAAAGCAAAATATGTTGTTTTTGTCCTTGGGAGAGGTGCTGTGTTGCACCACACATTCTGTGATCATTGAGGTTTGCTATTCTTCTTAGAAAATAATTTGGGATGCAAGTGATGGCTACACTCTTCTTTAATACCTCCGCCCCCCAATAAAAATCTATTTAGATTTATCTTTAGGACTTTTACAATGTGTCTAATATATTTTTGTAGTAATTTGGGCTTTGAAGCAAGTGCTGCATTGCCAAAGCTCAGAACCATAGTGATTCTACTTACAAAGTCACATCAACATTTTGGAAAGAGAAAAGGAAGCCCTGAAAGACTAATAAATACATCTAATATAAGGTACATCCCAGAACTAGAGTTCATGTTTCATTAATTTATTTTGAGTAATCCTCGCCAGTTACTTTTCAGTTCTGCCTTGATGAACTTCTGTAATGCTGTTATAACCCTAGAGAATTTCTGCTGAGTGTTGAAAATGCTTTGTGTTTGAGACCTCAAGCCTGAAAAATACAATTTTTTTCAGCGCTGACTTCATTTCCCTTGAAGTAGAGTAAAAAAGCAGAAAACTGGAGAAACTTAGTATCATTGGAGTATAGGGTGGAGAAAACAGCCTATATAACTCAAATCATTATGATGGATAAAACTCTTGACTTTGCTTTTTCAGTGCTAGAAGATTTTTTTCGTTTAAAAGAGATGGAATCAAATAGCTTGAGATTTAAACAGACTCACTTCAACTTTCTTATGTTTTTCTGTGGATTAAATAATTTTTGGGGCCTGATACTCCTTCTCAGATTAAATTTAAATGAAGACAACATTCTTTGAAGATAGTAGAATAGTTCCAGTGCAAAATTGGCTCCATTGTGAGGGTAATCAGGCCAGTTAGTGGCAATACGAGACAGACAACAGCAGTTTTACCCATGGGAAGTATATATAGTTGCTTTAGTCTCTGCAGGATATCTCTCTATGTACCTCAAAGAGTGAAATCAATAGAATAAATACTTTGGTCACATTCTGAAAATGGCACTTACAAAAGGCAGTTATTAGTGGTTTGGATTTCTAGTGTTCAGAGCATTTAAAGGTGGGATATGCAGACCTGCATACTGAGATTCAAAGGATGGCAAATAGACATAAAAAGTTTTCTCACTTATTATAGTGAGAGAAATAGAATGTAAGATCAGGGAAAAAATAGTCCTGCTAAGACTGGAGAAAGCTTTCCCTTGGTCTCTCCAGTAACTCTCTTTGAAAGATGGTTATCACCACTTTTTAATGTGAGAAGAGTAGCAGCCTTGCATTTAATCTATGTACCTTGGCATTCAGATTTTCAGATGTGTTTCTCAGTATTCATTGTGTCATGTGAATATGGTAATTGCTCTGCTTCCTCATCTGAAAAAATCTGTATATTTTTGATTTGTCACTATAAAACATTCAGCAATCACTAGAAAAGTATTTAATGTTCTATTTTCTGTCAGGTTCTCTCTTCTGCCTAAGCTCTGCACAGTGCAGAAATAGGTTTGGGTGTGTCAAGGTGAACACTCCATGTGTGGAGACACGAGGCTTGACTCCCATTTTCTCAGAAGGCTGACTTATTATATTATATTAAAATGTTACATAAAAACTATACTAAGAGAACAGAGAGAAAAAGATGATCAGAAGGCTACAAAGAACAAGAATAGAATAGAATGCATAACAAAATCTTGTGACTGCTCACAGCCTTGGCACAGGTGGCTGTGATTGGTCATCAAGTGAAAACAATCCACATGGACCAATGGAAGATGCACCTGTTGCATTCCACAGCAGCAGATAGTTATTGTTTACATTTCTTTCCTGAGTACCTCAGCTCAGGAGAGGAAAAATCCTTGCAGAGGATTTTTCATAAAATATCATGGTGACATGGGTGAGTAGAAACAGGAGTAAAGCTTTCATCTTTACAACTGAATTGTCTTGTTCCTACTCCAGCAGCATGTCATCCAGCTGCAGAAAACCTAGTAAGCTGGGGTCTGTCCACAGCAATGTAGAAATATTCAGAATATCTATGGTGGAATTATGCTAGGTAAGTTACTGAAAGCAGTAAAATTTAGCAGGTCTTGCTGCAAGAAACACGAATGCAGAGACAACTGCAATCTTCTACCTTGGATGTTCCTTTGGATGTGCACCCATCAGGCACACTTGTTCACCTGGTGTCAAAAAGCTCCATCTCATCTGGTTTCCACTATGTCCTTGTCCTTGGCAGCAGTGCAGTAAATGCCTAGTCAGAACTCTACTAATGGTTACACCCGTGTTTGCGTATAAATGCCAAGAAAATATAATGTTTAGCAGTAGTAAGAAAATGTTTACAAAGATATCCTTAAAGTATCATTTTTAGGGAACTAATGTGAGATTGTGAAATGCAAATTTCAAACAAATATGATTCAGTGAACCAGGAACAAATTAGCTGCCACTTAAAAATGTCATTAACACATTCAGAAATGCCTTATTTATTATCATCTTCAGACAGAAAATAGTACTAGGCTGAAACAAAGGCTGACTTTGAATTACACTGTACAAATACATGCATGAAATACTGCTTGATTTTATAAATTCTAGCAGATTTTTCGTGTTCATATTTTTCATATTCTCCCTAAGAAACAGGGAGAATACAGATTTTCCTCAGTCTGGCAGAGTGGCAGCCTACTCTGGAGAGGGACAACCTTTATGTACATGTTACTTTGAAAATCTATTGAAACAAATGGGATACTCCTTACGTGGGAGTGCAATGCCACAAGTGTAACCATGTCACTTTTTCCTCTTCCTATTGGTGACTTATAGGTGCTGCAACAACTGACTCCATCTAAACTGGTACTGTTTCTGATCATCAGACAGCATGCCTGGGGAGTGCTTCTGTGCTGGTTATGCACACTTTTTTGTTCTCCTTCTCTGCCGGGCGTATATTTGTTGGGAAAAATTCTGGTCTTTTGGTGTCATTACAATCTAAATTTTTTGCTCGGTGGAGTGAAGGACTTCAAAAAGATGCAAAAGAATGATATAAAAACTTGTGCTTCTAAATTCTGTGCATCTTGCCAAAGGTCATTTTAAGTCTGAGTGAGGTTTGAGGCATATCTGCGTAAAACTATGGCAACACATAACCCAAGTATTGCAATAGCAAATGTTGCAAACCTAGACTTAGAAGTACACAGACTCCTGTGTTTGACTATTTCTTGGAGTTTTCTATAAGAGTTCACTTGAGGTATTGATCTCAGTAGGATAGTAGCAGCCATGGAAACGATGAAATTCTGTACTAGTTCTTTTTTTTAAAAATGTAGATACCAAGGCAAAACTTATTCTGATTTATACTGCATGCTCTATTTTCCTCCTTTGAAGTGTCAGAGAAAAACCATGGAAAAAAAATTAAGTGTAGGGATGGAGGCAAATGCAGAACAGAAAAGCAAAGTTATTAAATGAGTTTTGAGATGAAAAAAACTATTTCATCATGGAGAGAGATTAACAGCAGTTTCAAGTCCCTTGAGTTTGGATTACTTTGCTCTTGTATATGCCTTAAATCAAGTAGAACAGTTAGTAAACAACTTCAAGCATTTTGTTTGTGACCACCAGAAGTTGTAAACTTTTGTCAATGAATAAATGCAAATTTTTGAAACAGAAACTAGGGTCTGCTTTTGCTGAAGTCACCTGTAGAACCCTTAACTGACTCTAATGTTCAGGGTAAGGAACCTGCTCTGTACAGTAGGCATCTCTAGCACATACATATAGTTAAAACAGCTGTTTCAGATACAGTAGCATGTTCAAAAGCTGGAATTATAGAATGACTATGGAGCTTCTTTAGGTTATTTCATTCAATCCCTACTCAAGTCCAGGATGGCCTAAGGTGTTTGCTCATGATCTTGTCCAGTTTTAAATGCTTCCAAGGAGAAATATTAATCAGCTGGGTAAGGTGTTCTTGTGGTTGATCACCTACATAGTGATTTTTCCCCAGTATCTGTGTCTATCACCCATCACTTTCTTGCTGTGCACCACCAAGGACTGTCTGACTCCATCATTCTGCTGCCTTTTTGGGCAGCATCTCCAGCTAGGTCACCATTTGCCTTCTCCTGAAAACTGAATAAACCTGGCTGTCAGCTTCACTCTGCATGCCATGAACTTCAGCCCACTGCCCATCTGTCTGGCCTCTGCTAAGCTTGTTTTACTGTCACTTCTCTGTATTCTTCCTAAAGTTTCTGTTATGCAAAAAATGCAAGGGATGTCGCTTTCTTTTTTTTTTTTTCTTTTTTTTTTTTTCTGGGTATGCTTCCAACTTCCTCTTACTGAAGGTGAGGAGCAGGAGAGAAATTAACAAAGTAGGGTACATAAAGCATGTCTTCCTGCCTGTTTCTACTGCATAGTGCAAGAATTTTGCGGTAACAGAAATTTTACATCCACAACAAAGGTAGTTTTTATGATTTCAAATCATACTGTTTTAAAACTGAGTTGCAATAATTTGTCTGAATGAATGAGGACAAATGAGGTTGCTAGGAAGCCAAATGTTGTTTATCCAGGGAGTTCAGAGGGAGGAACGAATTTAGATCCAGCTGTGTAAAAGTATGAAATACTTATCCAAGAAAATTACATAACAATAATTCTACCCTACATCTTTTGCAAAGAAAGATCAAATATACTGGTTAAACCACTTAATATAACCAGAGTTCAAAAACACTAAAATGTCATTGCTAGAGGTAAAAGATTTTGTGTGTTGTCAGAACACAATAAAGGTAAGGTTCCACTCCAAGTAAGACTTCCTTGTAGTAGAAAACATTATCCCAAATTTTCACAGACAGATTTTGTGCAATTTTTCAGTGATTTATAGCTAAACGTACATGCAGTCATATTGTGAATACTGAACTTTGCCTCCTATGACACTCTCAAAGCCAAGAGCCACATGGCAAAAGCCATCAGGAATCTCTTCATACTGTTTTGCAAAATAAGTTAATTGTCATAACCCACCAAAACATCAGAAACAAAATTCAGGTTCCTCTTCACTCCCTTACTACGTGCAAAATGCTTCAATAAGCAGAAACTCCAAATGAATAAGAAAATCTTCTCTTTCACAAAGTGGTGTATTTTATCAAGGAAAAGAGAAATAGTGATTATAAAACCAAATTCTGCAAATAAGGCTTATAGATGGCTGTTTCATTACATCTAACATCACCAGTATAGACTAGCAACCTTAATTTTAAAATATATATTTTGTGGGTTGCATGAAACATTTGAAGTGATTGAAATTTATATTGAACTGTTAGATGTTTCCCCGTTTCTCCCTGTATTTTTTGCAAAAAGTCAATATATGTATTAACAGAATCATCCTGGAAATTCAGAAATGTAAAAACAAAGCCTACATGCAGACAGATGAGCAATCAAACACAAAATACAAATTAAACACAGGAGTCTTCTTGATTTATTACTCTTATTACATTTGTAAATACATTATTTTCTTTTCTTCCTTCTGGCAGTCTTGTGTCTCTTCAAATTATTAACATTAGAGAAGATATGAAAATTATAATCCAAGGGTAATTAAAACCAAGTTGTAAAATTCTGAACTGCCGAAACAAGATATTTCAGAGTCTATTATGGGACAGAACAGTTATAATTAATATTTTTAAAGAACTTGATGATACAGCTAAGTAGATATTGGTTAATGTTTCAGAAGTTCTGGATACAAAAAGATATGTAAGTGCTGTAATGCACATGCCTTCACAGGATCTACCCTGAGCCTCACAAGCACATGCCAAGGGCCAGGTGCCTAAACAGACCAACAGATTGTGTCACACTGTAGGACCTTGCTGAAATCCTGCCTTACTTGAATTTCATTACTGAGGAAATGCATTTGGGAGGACTGTCTGGATAATCCCTGGCTCCTTTAATGCAAACCAAAGTGATATTATTCTTTGCATCTAAGAGATTCACTGGAACCCAGCAAAGCAATTGTTTTGAGGTCTGTGCACTCCTTGGTAGTGTGTGTTCTAGTCACATCCACTGTGTTATGGAAGAGCACCAGTGCAGACAGGGTAGACAGAAATGATAGTTTGCCCATCTTTTGGAAAGTCTGAACCATTATGCAGTTGGCAACACAAGATTCAAGGGGCAGTATAAGAAGACATGCATGAGGGACCATGCCTTTGCATTAATGTGAGGGTGCATAATGGGGGAAGGGCTGTAGCTTCTCCAAATTCCTTGCTCCTAAGGGAGGTGGAATATTTTATGCATTTTAAACCAAGAAGTTACTGAACAAAGTTCCCATGTACTTGTGAGAACAGAGTTTGGTAACCACATCCTTCTTTTGGGCGTGTTTAGAGTAGCCTAGCCTCATGTGTCTGGTGACAAGTCTCTGCTGTCTGGAAAGCTCAGGTGTCCTGCTCTCTAGAGGAAAGTGCTGGCCTAGGGTATCATGTTGGCAGCACTTTTTTCTCTTACAACCATGTATTTAATGGGCAAAGCTGGACCTTAGCATTTCCATAGGGCTGGGATACCTACCTTTGAACACCAAAAAAGCCTGCATATGAAAGAGGGGGTATGTCTGTTAGGAGACAGGAAACCAAAGGTGTGGACCATAAACATTAGCAAAACTTGATATATTTAGAATTTTCCTAAGGTATGATATTAGTAGTTTGCATTTTTTTCATGCAATTGCTTCCATACCAGTGAATTTTCACTCAGTACTTAATATGTTGAGGATTTTTTAGCTACAAACAGCGCAGCTGCTTTCTATCATCCTTAGGAATATGAAGAATAATGTAAGAAATACTATTCTCCAATTGTGAAAAATGTTGTGGAAATACATGCTACAAGTTGAGGTGGAAAACTTTCAAGTTGTATGTCAAGTTTGAATTAGATAAGTGTATTAAATTCATGTTTTCTCATTCCTTGTCTCTTTGTCTCAGTAGGGGTAACAGGGATGATAAAAATATTAGCAAATCAACAGTGTTACCAGAACTCTTTTCTTCTAAGCAATGAATATTTAAGCATCATCTGGGATTGTTCCAGCTATGACACACAACCAAATGCCATTCCTTTCCATTTATTGCAAGAACAGTTCAGCTAAGAAGCAGGGAAAAATAACTGAGAGCATTTGGCTGTTTCTACAGAGAGTTTCTAACACCAGACTGAAAATTCAGCTAACTTCCCAGATGTCATGGTTATGCATTTACTTCCCCTTAGTTCCCTACTGACAATTCCGGTCGGTTTCAGCAAGATCTGGAACCTGACACCATTGATGAGGGTGAAACAGTGCTATATTCTGAACCATGTGGTAAAATAATTATAAATTAAATTAAGACAAGTGAGAAGAGCATCGTGATAATCAGAATCATTCATATCAGTTACTACTTATCTTTCCAGTCACAGTGGTTTGCAGTAATTTTTATCACATGCCATGTTTGAGCTTATTTTCAAAGTCAGCCATCCCTTCATGTCTGTGTTTTTATTAAGCCACTGACCAGAGTTTTATATTGTAAAGAATCAGTTCATTTCTGGGCTTTATTTATTCATTTATTTTTAAGAGAATTTTTATGGGCAGATCCTCTTGATGATGATGAAGAAACTTATTAAATTACTGTGAGTATCAAAAGGATGTTTTTTCCATCTACAAAAGTCCGCCAAAATACACAGTGGTTTTGATTGTTCAGGTTGTTGATGGCCAGTGTACCACTCCTGATCACTCTACTCTTCCTTCTTAGGATTCTTCTGTCCCTCACCTTATTAATATTCCATATATGCTGTTGATTTTTACTTGTCCTGTCCTGTTTTAGATTACAAGTTTTTAACAATGAGAAACAAGACACTTCTGTTTTTTCACAGTCTGGATTTACATTGCTTGATTATTTATGAAGGTTGAAAATAAATTTTCTTTGTCTTTCATCCCCTCTTTTACCTCATTCTGATCAATGTTTCAGTTCTTGCCTCTCATTGTCTAGGAATGACTATAATTCCTTCTCTTCTCATGAAAGAGACTACAGAACTAGTCTGCTAATGCTAGAGGAGGTGGAGAAAATTCTGTATAAATTTAAATGTAAAAAAGCTGGCATTAAAAATTTACTGCACTGAAATGTCCCTTCAGTCATGCATCATGACATTTCAGTTTGCAGTAGCTCAGAATGTTTGGATGAGATAAAGTGAGCTGAAATGGTGAAAATGAGTAGTTCCATCTTGCTTACAGTGAAAATATGATGAAAATCATCTTACAGTCTTCCTCAGCAACATGGCTATTTAACTTTTATATTCTCTTAATACAATAGTTTATCCAAAATAAAAATAAAGAGAAACAAAGGTAACATTCTTAAGGGTGTTTTTTTTTTGTTTTTTTTTTTGTTTTTTGTTTTTTGTTTTTTTTTTGTGTTTTTTTTTTCTTGTTAAAAAGGAACATTTAGAAATGTTGAAGAAAATTTCTGAAAATCATGAAGGTAGTGCCAATGCTCTAAGGATTATTCTGAATTAAATTTGAATCATTTTACTCTTCAATCTCATAAATGAAGATGTTTGTATAGGGATTTAATGTACATTACAGATGAGAACAGAATTTACACCTTTAATGTGTTTGTCTTACTCTTTTGAATATTTAACATTCAGTCTGTAAAACAGAAGCGAGTGACTATCAATAATAGGATATCTAGTAAAGCTTTATTTTTAAATTTATAATAACACTTACTGGGAGATTATTTGACATAGAGTTAAGGAGAAAGTTCTTGTGAGCCTCAGATTTTGGTGGGATTATAGAGGAATAAAAATGAATTTGTTCTTAAGCCCAAACCTACAAGATGTAGGACACTGGTCATGGCATTTATCATGTATTTATTAATAAATATTTTTCAGTAGTCAAGAATGTTCATATGGGACTATACCAAAAGGTAACTTAATCCAAATCCTGCCATTGGGAATAACCGAAAGAGAATGCCCAGAAAAACTTGTATGAAGAGTGAAAGCAGAAATAATATCCGTATTTCCTCTAATGATATCTCAGATTCTAATTTTTTTTTTTAAATTTAGCCAAATGTAATTCCTGTGCAATTACTGACCCTTGGTGGTTTTCCCCTCATGAATCTTTCCAGCCATTCAGCGAAAACATTTAACTTATGTAAGTGTTTAAAATGATGCTGTCCTTCATTTAGATTCTAAAACTAAATAAATACAAAACATTTGAAGAGGTGAAGGTTTTCATAAACACAGGAAGAGCAGAAATATAAAAGTAAGTATATGTACCTTTCCTTTAATTTCATATTATCTTCCAGCAAAATCTGGAGTATGTGGTTCTTTGGATTTATTTGAATCTGTGAAAATCAGAAACTAAGGAATAATTTTGTTGTTTATATCATACTGGAGAATTTGGAGAGACTTGGTAATGTTTCCATTGTTTACAGTGCCTTGGCATTTGTAGTAAAACAAAATCCAAGCCAGATATTTTTTAAAGCTAGTTTTTAAATTATGATTTTTACTTTCAACCAGTTTGAATCAGAAAGTTTCTAACATATGGCAGAGAGAGAACATGAAACCATATGCACTCAGCACTGGGACTGTGTTCCTGAGAAAAACCCGGTTTGCTATTTTTATGTCGGCCAGCAGGTGTCAATACCCCGAAGTGAAGATGCTGCCCAGCAGCCGGATGCAGTTAGAGAGTCTGCAACAGGGGGTGTAAGTATTTCCAAGTCTCACTTGGAAAGTTGACTTTGTGAAGTGCTTTTTCACCACCGTAAAGAAAGCTGTCTTCTGAGGGGAAAGAGGAGAGGGAAATTAAGCAAACCCTCCATTCCCATTGTAGGTACCTCTTAGTTTCTTTTCCTATTGATCCCAGCATTTTCATTCTCCATCCCCAGAGCTGCAAAGCTTTGTGATCTCTGACTTCAGTCTTCAATCCCCCTGTGCTTCCCTATCCATCCTAGCCAAATCCAAAGCTAAACAGTGGAAAAGCATCTAAAAGTGGGATACTTAGTGATTTTGATCAGTGCAATGTACTTTAATCAAAGTTGTTGATGTGCTATTGCATTCCATATATTTTTCTCCTGGAAGCGTTATTCTAATTCATACTGTTGGATGTTTTCTGTGATACCTGTTAGTTGTTAAAATTAAAAAAAACCCCAGAATTTAAGTGTTTTTTGGTTTTTTTTTTTTTTTTTTTTTTTTTTTTTTTTTTTTTTTTACCAATTTTAGGCCTTTGTGTAATAGAATCTTGATGTAGTTATGTAGTTACATATGTCCTTCTAGACTCCACTTTGAGATCTCTTCAGTTAGTAGCAAAAATATCTTTCTTTCCATATTATTATAGATTAGGCATAATGAGCCCAGACTGGGTAGGTCTCAGGAAAGATATGTGGTTCCTTGACATATTTCAGACTTTTTATTCCTGATTTCCAGAGGGGTAGGGACAGCAAGATTTAACCTTATGTTTTAAACACTGCTTACCTCTAATAATGAAATAGTCATATCCATTGCATTGTTTCACTAATTGTTTTTTTAATTTTTGTGTAGCCTATTGAGGTAGATCATTTTGCTTTGAATATCTAGCAAAGACTTGTGAAAAGTTGATGTAATTTAGGCAAATGAAAAATTTGTCATATTACTCTCATAGCACTGGTGTCTATCTACGACTCATGAAGAAGTCCTGACTGAAATTAAATGTTTTGGGCTATTGAAATTCTGGCCTTAACTTTCTACCAGCTGCTGTTTCACAGTGATCTGGTAAGAGCTAGGAAATTGCATACTCCATTTTTAATTTAATCAAAGGCTGGTTGTCAGCATCACATGTTAGCTAATACTTCCATTGGAAGAAACTTAAAAACAACAACCTGAAAGATTAAAAACCTCTTCCTCTTGAAGGTAATAATCTTAGTGAATTTTAACAGATTGCTTTAGCAGATGGAGATGTGATATTCACTGTAGTAAATTACATTAACATGCTCTCAGACAGAGATGTCACATTTGCCACAGTAATTTACATTAACATCATTTGAGACAGATTTGATTCCCCAAAAATAACCAGAAACAACATTTTATCAATTCATTTTCTATTGCCACTTCAGATAATTGTCAGCCTGGTGTGGGACATGTTTTTTGCCTAGGGAAGCCATGATGAACAGGACAGACATCTATAAATTATACAATATACATCATCCTGCATGGTACCAAACCAACACCATGTACCAATATATAGAGCAAATTAATTCCATTTATTGGTACCATTTATTAGTACAGAGTTGCTCTTGATACAAGGACTCATATTAATTTGCCTTTTGGACAAGATATCTGCTCTTTTGCATGTCTATATAGCTTTCTACCAGTTCTTTCAGGAGATCTTATCTTAATAGCTTGATGAAGAACATTCTGAAAAGAAATTTAACCTTCTCTACTATGTCTTGGCATCTTTAGGCAGAAGGCTGTGTGAGTGCAACTTATCTGTCATCTGGTATTGTGCAGGGGATCTGGGAAATGTTTATGACACCTGGTCCTTATAAACTACTGTGTGAAAGAAAGTATTCCTGCATCTCTGAGGTTCACCTGAAATAATTAATTGTCCCAAGATCTTTCATTTAGTCTTAAAACTGGGACATAACATTCAAAATCCATGAGCAACAAACAAGCCTGATAAAGCTGCACTGGGAGAAATCAAAGCAGCTTTCTGGAGTTTTACTAAGTTGTTTTCAAGATCTGCTCCTCAAATTACTGGATTTCTGAGTAACACCAGCAAGAGGCTCCACAGTTCCTGCTATGGAGCTTCAAAGGCATTCTTATGGTCAGGGGCTTAGAGGCCAGCTTTAGTGAAAATACTTGAGGGATATTTTAGGAGAATAACTTGAGGTTGTGGTGAGACCATTTCAAATGATTCTCTCTGTGACTTGTCTCTAAATAGATCTCAGAAATGACCAGAAAAGTTTGGGAGACTTGTTTCTTAAGACTATGAATCTTTAAAGTCTTAAATCCAAGCTTAGAGCAATCCTGCTTAGAGCAACTAAAAATGCTCACATTTCCTCAGTTAGGCAATTCTATATCAATTAAAAACACACATACAGCATCTCTACCTATGTTTTAGAAAATTAGATACTGTACAGTGAGAGATTCTGAATTATATAATAGGCCAATTTGAAACAAGCAGTGTTTTAATGCAGGACTTTACAAAAGTCCTAATGCCTCTCCAAAACACTGCCAAAAGGCTGTGTGGGTGTCACACAATGAGATTTGTCTATTCTGGCTTTTTTTAAATTCACACTGGAACACTTAACTTTGGATCACAACTGTAAATTAGAATAGGTTAGGATTAAGATTGGTTAGGATTAGTTGGTTTGGATTTAGATAGGTTAGGATTAATTATTCAGTGTGTAGTGTTGGGTTCTGACCAGTGTAATCATGATTCAGGTTTGTCATTTATGTGAAGGACACTGCAGTTGGTGGTTTCCCCACCTCACTTACAAGCAAAGTATGGAGTAAAATCGTGTTGCAAGCCAAGCTTTCTTCCAAATGATGTGCATTCACCTTGGAGACGTGACTGCTGATTCTGCCTGGTTCACAGTGCTCCTTTGGATAGGAGGCAAGCCACTAAAGCCAGCCTTATTTCCTGGGACCTGACTGAAGGCCTTGAACTGTAGTTTGCAGGTGCTTGTCACCCTCTGAGACGTGCGTTGTGTGGAGAAGTGGTCAGTGAAACACCTAGGAAAACAGTCAAGTGTTTAGGACATCACCAAGTGTACAGAATTGGTGAGATCTGGCTCATTACCTTCTCTATTTGTAAAGTGGGGATTATCCTCAGTCACTGAGAAATTATTTTCCCTGAGACAGGGAAAGTTTAAGGAAAAAAAGTATCAGTTCTCAGACACCTGTTAGGAGGAAGAGCACCAGGGGACAAGTAGAAGAATGTAATCATTCCCTTCAGAGAACTGTTTTAAAGTTACTGTGATAATCCGGTTATTGAGACATGCCTCTACCTGAATTTAGGTACAGATGAGACCATCTGCCAAAATCATGTAGTGGGTTGACTCTGGCTAGCTGCCTGGCATCCTACAAAGCCGCTCTCTCACTGCCCTCCACAGCTGAAAAGGGAAGAGAAAATATAACAAACAGTTCATGAGTTTAGATAAGGACTGGGAGAGATCACTCACCAAATACCAGCACAGATAAGACAGGCTAGAATTGGAGATATTGTGTTTTTTGCTAACAAAATCAGAGCAGAATAATGACAGTAAAATAAGATTTTAAAAACCCCACCTCTCCCTCATTTCTCCTTCCTTCTCAACTCTACCTGCTCCCCAGCAGCAGAGCAGGGACACAGGGAAAGGGTTTTATGGTCAGTTCATCACATGTTTTTCTGCTGCTACTCAAGAAGAAGAGTCTTTGCCCTTCCACAGGAGATGGTTCTCCATGAGCTTTTCCAATGTGAGTCCATCCCACAGGCAAGAGCTCTCCACAAATTGCTGCCTGGGGCTTGGCTGCTGGCTGGGCTTAAACCACAACACATTTGGTCAATAGTGCCACCTTTATCTTATTCCATGTTCCTGTCAGGTGGCTTAATTTATAATCCAGGTTCCAGGAATTCATGGAGGCATATTTGGGAGTAGGAGTGAGTGTGTGTGGGGAGGGGGACTTCGGTGGCCATGGATGCCATTAGTCCCATAACTTGGAGTGGTACCAGTGATATCAGTATAAGCAACTGCTGTTCCACCCAGTTGGCCATAGAGAGAATCTTTGTCTGCAACCACTGCCACCCTGCTGCTCTTTTCTGCAAAGTTCTTCTGTGGTTTTAATGGTGTATGAGACAGGCAACTGTGATTTTTAAGGCTTTACAGTTATCAAATTAAAAATAAATAGAAAAAAATTGCAGTTATGGCAAAACAAGACATGGTATATATGCTCTTTAAATTAATTAGTAGTCTCCTTTTAGGAAAGAATGAGACAGATGTCCTGAGAACCAAGGGATCTTATCACCATACAGAGGGAAGCCTATCAAGGTTTTATGGGCAATCTTATTTCTACCATTTCCGTATTTTGGAGTGTTTTAATGTACTTTTTAATTCTCAATTTTCCTTCTGAAGGTAGGTGGTTTGCTATTTACAAACGATTTAATGGACTATGTGAAAGAAATTGAATAGCAGTGAATGTTTGCCAGTACCAATTTAGCATTATTTCACATCAATTTAGCATTATCAGGGTATGTTCTTTGTTCAATGGTGCAGTTCTTATTGTCTGCATCATCCGTGGAAATTTAGGTCACTTAAATCTGACATTTGATCTAATCATCTTTAGGGATATAGGTCAGCAGCAGCACTGATCTTGGTTTGTAAATGAAAAACTCTCTGGTTTTGGATATAAGCCACTTTAATGCATTTACCTTTTTTTTTTTTTAGTGAAATTGATGAAATTATGAAAATAGATTTTACTTTTCTTACACACAAAACTAAAGTCCTTCTAGGCATTTTAGCTGGGTAGTGCTTCCACTAGCTGGTATTCTGCACTCAGGAGTTTGCTGGTTGCTCACAAAGTTCAAGTGTTGCTCATTGTTATGTTTTCTCAGTCCCAGTTTTCCCAATACTTTCTCAGAGCTTGCGAGAGTTTAGAGCAGTCTGGCTCTTCTGTGTGAAAAGCTCCTCCTACACACTACAATGTGATTGCTGAAGCCAGGTAACGTGTTGCTGACTCTGGAAATTTATACTGATTTAAAGCTGGTGCGGTAAGTAAACTAATTCACTCCCTCCTCTCAATTCCTCTTTCCCTGCTGTAAGTGTATAATAACATGTGAGATACATGCTGTGACATGTGCCCATAGTCTTTCCAGTAAAGCATTATACTTACAACAGTATAATTACAGCAGTATATCTCAGGTAGAGAGGGGAGAGTCATCATTTATCTGAGAAGAATTGATTTGTGTACTACCATCTCGCCAGAAATGGCAGCAAAGTGTATACCATCTGATGGAAACTTCAAAAACCTCCTTTCTCTTTGCCCCCTTTCCTTTTGTCTGAGTGGGAAACAAAGTGTAATATTAAAAAAAAAAAACCCAAAAAAAAACCAACCAAAAACTTAATTACTTTTGAAAAAGTTAGAGATGTTCACTGCTCTGGGTCACAAAAAGTCCTGTTTTCCAGAACGAACAATACTTTCCAAAGATCTTGCACAGACTGCAGAAGTCACTACAATGGCATTCTGCCATATAATTATGCAAAAATGTTTAAATATGTAATTGCAAAACTTTAAAGAAAAAAGCACAAAGGATGATCAAGAGTGAGTTAAAGAAGTGTTATATGAAGAGAGGCATGTTGGTGTTTATCTTAAAAAAATTCCTTCATATTAAACATGTAAACAAACAGATTGTAGTACAATGAATCTTAGGAGAAATGTTGCTATATTAGAGCCAATAAAAGGCAAATATGGAGAAAAATGGTATTTTCCTATCTGTTTTTGTTTCAGAAAGAATGAGGTGCAAAGAGCTGTAAGTCTGTGTTAGTCATATGACTAGATGCTTGAAAAAAGATTCAGAGAAATTGGTGGGGTTCCATAGTAGAATTAGAATTCATCTTCATGTATCACCTTGGATGACTGGGTGTGAACAAAGGATGCATACACTAAAAAGTAAAGCTCTAGTAGTCTAAGATGCCTTTAGTAAAACTGATATATCTAACTTAATTTGTTTCTCTTGAAGTTGACTCAAAGCCCCTTTATAGATAGAGGGGAAATGCTGTCTATGATCCTGTGATATTGCTCACATTCAGAGGCAACTGAAAACTTAAAATTGATCATGGAAGGACACAATGCAGAGCTGCTACAAAAATGCTGCTTTCACAGAATTGTTACTTAAGGACCAGTGATGGCTGGGAACTGCTGTTCTGCACATTTCCTTTGATCTAAAACCAAACTTTTAAAGAGAACTTAAGTCTGGTCAGTGAAAAATCTTGGACACTTTTGAAAATGTTACTCTGCATTCCTGAATGTAGGAAGTGTGATTAATACCATAGTTAAAATTGCAAAACATGTTTTTTTTGTTTGAATCTATTAAAGAAATTAATTTTTATTACAATGAGAAAGTAACCTCAATCTTCTAGTTTTGATGTGTTGTGGAAACAGAAGGGTTGAGCTGAGTTTATTTTTATCAGTATTTTGCACTTGCAGGTGAAATTTGACAGAATGTCACAACTTACTTTCTGTTTGATTTCTAGCAGTTACCAGTCTACACCTTCTCTTGAATTAACAGCCTGGAGACATGAAAATTTCATATTCTGACTCAGTTGCACTCGGATTTTGGTATTATTTTTTTCTCCCATTCCTTGAAAACTTTAGGGTTATGAGTGGAAAACTGTAATTTTTATTCATTTTATAAATATTAAATTCTAGATACCTGCTATGAGATCATCTTTCCTGACACAAACCATCGTCCCCAATGCTGTCATGACTGATGATATTCTTTACGCTACACACAAGTTTCTATTCAGTCTATGAGGTAAACTAATTAAATAAAAGAGACCTATACAAATTTTCCTATGTTTCTTTTCAATTCAGTGTTCCCAGCTCTAGCTGGTGGTTTTTCTGAAGTGTGAGAACAATGCAGTTATTCAGCATATACTTTAGTGTGATATGTCCTGCATACCCTGGTTGGCAGACATGAGGAGAAAAGATAGAATAAGGAGTCCAAGTTAAATTACATCAGTGGGGTGGAAGCAAGTAAATAATGATTGTGTTAAGCAAAGGTATTTATTTTTCTGGTATTGCCATGGTTATTAGCAAAACTCGTGCTGGTTTAAGATTGGGAGCCAGCTGGGCCTGCAGTTAAGAATAATTGTTGTTGCTGTTCTGTGCAATGCTTTATGAGTTCCTGCTGGGTTTATAATTAATTCAGAGTGCACAGGGACTATTACATGTCTTTGCATGTTGCTTGATCCTTCTCAACATCTATGGAATTTCTTGGACTTGGATGCTGGGATCTGGATTGTCTTAGAAATTTGGTAAAAAAGAATGTAAAAAGTGGGGTTAGACTTCTCCTTCCTTGGTTTCCTTTGCTCTGCTGGAATACACTCAGTAATTTTTGTGGGGAAAGTACAGGGACATAGCACATTCTTGTCCAGAACAGGAAAGAGGGAGAGCTTACTTAAGATTTGTGGTCTCCTTTGACTTCACTTTTCAGTACCATGATGCTGGATTATGGCTTATTCTCTGTTTTAACATAAGAGAGTGACAGTACCAATGCTATTAGGTTTGAGGGCAGAATCACAATATTGAAGACAGTAGGGTCTTGTTTTCCCCACTGTCCTGACTTTGACAGTGATGACAATGTGGGATTGCTATAAAATTTAGCACGGAATTCCGTGATCTCCAGATACTTGAATTTCAGGGCCAGGATTAACATGGATTTTTGTCACTTGTATACTGGTGAAACTTGGGAGAAACATCTGAACTAAAGTCTCATATCTGAACTAAAGTCCTCAGATATGTAAAAAGTCTTGGGGACAGAAGAACTGAGAAATCTGTAGACCAACTGGAGTATGCAGAGAATCAACTGAAGAAATAAATAAATCTGGTTTAATACTGGATTTGGTGTTTGTTTTCACAAGCCTTCAATTCACTGATTTGCCTTTTGATGGTTGGCTTCAAAGGTGTAACATTTGAGGCACTGTTACTGTTAGCTTCAGAGGGGCATATGAGAAGGTAAATGGATAAGAACAAGCTGAATTCTACCATTCTCTTCCTCTGAGTGACAGCATCTTGACCATGAGTCATGTCTTAGACATTTAAAACCTGAATGCCTAAATCTTAGATTACTGTATCAGCTCCTTCTGATGTAAATCAAAATAAAGAAAAAAGTGTATTTACAGGCCATTTCAACTCCTAAAACAGGTCAGATGACTTTGAATGCATACCAGCCTAAGTGTATGAATTACATTGTTGTGAATCTTGTAATAATTTTCATTTTATATATAAAACTTTGTCTTTCTGGAAAGAAATCAGCATGGAAAGTCATTAAGACTTCTGTTTTGGCTTCACAAGTGAAGAGGATTTGAATTTTCTTGTACTTATAGACTTTGTTCAGTTTTAAAATATAGTGTTATACTTTGAGGAGCTACTCTTTGCATAAGGATAATTCTCAGGTCTCAGGCAACTGTTCTAACTGGGCAGCTATATAAACAGTTTTCTTACTGTTTCTGAGTTCAGCAGAAAATGAGATGAGAAATCTGAACATGGATGAGAAATCTGAGGTAGGACAAGTTTTGTGATTAAAGGTGCACGTAGATTTTGTGAGAGAATTCTGGTGATTTTGAAATAACAAGATGTCCTTCCCCAGCACCCTAGTACTTCCCATAGGTTAGAGTTTATGAGGAATTTGCACTCCAGTGGGGATTTCCAGAGCTTGCAGTCAAACAGGAATGGCTGTGAATACTGGAGAGCTCACCTTATTCTTGCTGCTGATGCAGCCTGTGTTCCCTAGTTTATCATTGAAATGATTGCCTTTCTCCATGACAGAGAGAAAATACTTCTGCTCTACAGCAGAATAGAAGAGGAAGCTTCTAGGCTCTGGTAGCCACTTGATAAGATACCAAGATGAAGGATCAGAAGGACTTTTACCCACCATTAATGAACTTCAAATATTTTACAGGTTATGTAATAAATGAAAATCTGAACTTTTTTGTGATTGTTTCAAAAAAGATTTTTGTTTATAATAAATATTTATTATGTATAATAATAATAATAATAATAATAATAATAATAATAATAATAATAATAGTAAAGGTCTTTGGTTTTTTGTCTTATCTTACTTCATGTTAGGTGTAGACTGACCATGAAAAAGCTTGGATTTGCAATGGCAGGGAGGTTCTGGAACTGTCTCTGATCACAGCACTGGAGAAAAGAGATGAGCTGCTTTGCAGATGACGCTAAACACGAGTGAGAGAGTGATAGGTGCCTGTGTTAACAGGGAACTGGACTTTATTATGCAAAACAATCAACCAGGAGGCCAGCTTTATCATTCAGGAAGGCTGTAAAAAAGGGAATAGCATTTTTACAGGTGATATGCTTCTTATGCTTATACCACAAAATAAAATGCCACCATTCAGATCTTATTTAAAATTCCCCACGTAGACATTCTGTAGATGAACAAATCTGCTGGGTAGAGCATAGCAGGGAATCTAACTCTTTAGTCCTAATTGCTGGTGTAATCCTGTTGGCTTTGATTGTAGTATTTTTCTGCCTTTACCAGGTGAACACTAAGGGAAATTGCCCTGGTTACTGTCTTGGTTAAGTCTCTGTACAACTCAGCACCACTTGCTTCTTCAGCCACAGACAGTGATGAAGTCTGCTCTTTAGTAGATATAATTAAATTCTGGTGTAAATAAGGGGCTATAAAAACAATTCAGTTGAAGCTGTTACTTGTATACATAAGTTGTGGTTTGGATGTTATTGCATATCTAAGACCTTGTCACAGAGTATCTCACCAGGAGACTCTTGATTTCTGACAGATTTTAAATCAGATTGCTTTTTGCCTAGCTATCTTATCTGACTACTGTTTTTTTCCTTAGAGTAAAGGCAGTTCTTGCACAGTGCATATTTATATAAAACTTGTTCTAATGTCTAAAGCTTGTAGTGGCACATGGAATAACAAAAATGTAGATCTTTCCTTCAAGTCAATATGCTTCCATCATTCAGTCTTTGGTCAGGAAATGACCTCTTGTCACAGCATTTGAAAAGCACTCTATGAAACCAGACTAATGTTCCAGCATGTTTTGTGTGTTGTGCTGTTGTGAATGGTGCTTTTGAGATACTTATTTGTGGAAATGTATTTGTTGCACATAAAAGAAGGAAAAAAAAAAACCAACCCAAAATACAACAATGCCCTCATTGTTACTTCATTCCTTCTGGTGAAAACCAATAAGTGGACAGGAATTCTTTGAGACCATAAAAATGTCCAAGAACAGAAATCTGACAAAATCAAGGTAATTGCACAAACCCCACACTGTATTTATTTTTTTGGCTGGTAACAACTGAAATTTAATGTGAGAATCTCATACAAAGCAAAGGGGTATATTATTCAGTAAAAACAATCTGTCCCAAATGCCCTTGGATGGGTGTTTGAATTCTCCTTCTGCTGCTCTGATTTTCAAGGAAATGTATCTATGCACAGGGTTAGAAATAGCCAAATAGTGTTCTTTGGTACTCAGGGTATTTTTTGTTTAACTTTATTGTCCTTCTGAAGGAAATTACATATGCTTCAAAATTATTTTTAAAATCCTGTCCTGGAAATATCAAAATGAACTTCCCATTAGATATAGGATCTAAATATAGATATTCTAGCAAAGTCCTGTATTACTAAATTTCAAAACTAATGCTGCTTCCCTGCTTGATGTGAGCCTCTTATATAAATATTTTTTGCTGTCAAAACTCATTACATTTTATAAGCGAGCTATTATAAAACTGAAAAAAACAAAAAGACTGTGTGTGTATATATGTGTGTGTGTTTAAAATTGTTACCTCCACAGCTCTTCACCAGTAATACTGAATAAAGTCACCTTTTAATGGAAGCCTGGCCCTGGTTTATGTGAGTGTAATTCACAGAGTCTCAGCTTCAGCGAAAATTTCTAAGATTTTCTGAGCATACCATGGCTGGATAATAACATTTCATAGAATGCAGTGCAAGAAAGGAAATATTATTTCTTATGCACATTCACTACATCTTCTAGATAATTTAAATTCTGTACCTTTTTTGCCCCTATGTGTTTAGATTATTTTCCCCACATTATCACTCTATACTCTGACTTAAAAATCACAATAAGATAAAAGCAATGGAGAGCAGTTTCATTATCAGTTTGGAGACACTGAGGCAAGGTCTGTCCATGCCTTAAAAAATAATGGAATTTAACATAAAGTTATTTAAGGTGGTGCTGAGTATGTGAGAGAAAGTTTTATTATGAAAAAAAAATCTTTCCAAATTCCACCAGCATAACAAAGCAGTAAAATATTCACAATTAATAATTTACAAGTTGAAATAACTGAAATTTAAAAATGTGAAATAAAATTTTGTGCCCCAAGTATTTTTTACTATGCTAAAAATACAGGATTACCACACGCATAAAAAGATGATATCCATTAAAGAAATTTTCATGAAGAAATGTATTTTTCAACATGTCTTTCATCTACATGACAGCATTTGACCTATTACAAAGTAGTAAGACGGAAAGCTAACTCAGATTTTTTTCCCATTTTTTAAATAGCTTTTCTATTTAGACTAAACAGTTTGACTTTAAATGAAACACCTTCAGAAATCTTTTGAATGACACTTTATGCCTTAGTACCTTTTGCTATAAAAATATCTATGCATTGTTTTTATAATATTGGAAAAGCTTCTAAGGGAGCAAAAAACATTTAGAGTCTTTTGCCATGAAACACTTCAATTTTGCTCTTAAAATGATGCTTAGACAGCTTCACTGCTCCACTGAAAACTATTCCTGTATGTTATACCCCACAGCTATCTTTGAAGAATAAATCCTGGAAAAGGATCCTTATTATAAATTATGAATGATAAATTCATCTTTCCTTCTAGTCAAGCACATCTATAAAAATTCACTATCTACTGGCATTCTGCTTTCCCTAATTTGTAAATGTCCTCTTGATCTCTACTGCCACACACAGCAGAGTGGCAGCCACTTTTAAAATATGAATTACATTTTTGTACAAAAACATGTTTGTCAAGTTTTCTATCTTATCAAGATCAAATTTTGCTTTTCATTTTTTATTCATTGGTCAGAGTATCATTATGAGAAGGGAATTCTTCCAAACTGGATCTAATAATTCCAATAAAAACTCGGAACTTAGAATCCTAAGAAATTACCCTTTCAAAAAACAATTATGGGCAAAATGCAATGTATTTAAGCAGTAATCATTTTGAGTCCATAGACAATTAAAGCAAAGGTTGATATGGATTAAACATCATAGAATCATAGAATATCTGGAGTTGGAAGGGACCCACAGGGACCATCAAAGTCCAACTCTTGATCCAGCACAACACCATCCTTAAGAACCTCAGTATATGCCTGAGAGTGTTGTCCAAACCCTTCTTCAAAGCTGTCAGGCTTGGTGCTGTGACCACTTCCCTAAGGAGCCTGTTCTACTGCCTAACAACCCTCTGGTTGAAGAATCTTTTCTTAATTTCTAGCTTAAAACTCCTGACACATCTTCATTCCATTTATGTTTGCTTGCTTTTAATGAAGGAAATTCAGTGTTTATAGATAGGAGAGCAGATAAGTAATTGGTCTATTTCCTCTTAACTGCATAGGAGTTTGACATTTTCCATGATCAGGATGTTCAAAATGTACATAATTATATTTTGCAGTGAACTTCTCTGTTATTTCATGCAGACAATCTCAAAGGTCTGAATAAAATTATTTCATAATACTTTTTCTTCTCATAAAGAGACAAGGTTATACTTTGAAGTATCTGATCGAAATACACAGATTGCAAGACATTACATGATAAGTTTGTGTTTTTCAGTTAATGAGCAAAAAGCAAGTATGAACTGGAGTCTAAGATAGTTTTTTAGAGCTATAGAGTTTATCAGGCTCTTAGTAATTGTAACTAACCATGTAGATCTCAAATTTCTCTTCTTGTTAGTCCCCCATCTTCAGCAAGGAGGTATAAAAGAGCTTCTATCCCAATATTGCCTCTAAGATCTCATTTTTGTATGATGAAAGACACAGGTGAGAAGTAGCTTTAAGCCATAAGGCATTGAGCAAGTTCAGCAATGAGAAACCACTATGTAAAGGCTGACCCTGGGGATCACTGCCTTGCTGGTGTCATGTCTAGAAAGGAGTTGTTGGGTGAGAAACTTCTACTTACAGACCTGATGAACTTTATGTTTTCTGTCAGAAATCTAGAACTTTAACTGTGTAACTAAGAGTTTTAGCTATTCTAGACAACTATCAGCCTCTGTCGAATTTGATGGGGTATGTGTCACTAGGCCAGGGGGGAAAAAAATCATACAACCATAGAATTGTTTGGGTTAGAAGGGACCTTGAAGATCATCTTGCTTGCACATTTTCAGAGTTCATTATTGTAAAAACAACAGCTTCTCTTGGAAGCTCCTTAAAAAAATCATTCTGATACCTGTTTGTCACAGAAAGTCTGTCCAGTAGACGTGGGATAAATTAATGCCATTTAATTAATGTGATGATAATATTAAACTCCAGTGTGTATCTGGACAGCTCCCTCAGCTGCCAGTATCTTCTCATGAAAGAATAATACCAGTCATGTCATCTGTCCAAAGTGTCGCATAAAATATATGTAAGTGAAAATATAAACATATATATAAAAATTATAATTCTTACATAAATTTTATTCACACAACAAGAATAATTTCGTTCATTCTTACTCTCTGACCTGAAAGCAAAATAAGCAGGCAAATCTGTAATAACTTTCATATTATGGGGCAAGTCTTCATCTGACTTACAAAGAATTACATACAAGGTTTAATTTTTGTCTTGACAAATAAACAAATGCTTTTTAGGCTCCCTCGATTTTCTTATTTTAAAGATATTAATCTCAGGATGTTGGTTATTTACAAAAACTTATAAATAACCTAAAACCCTTGAAAGAAATAAAAAAAATAATGATAAATAAATATAGTAATAACTTAGGTGCTTTTTTCAGTATTGATGATTTTTCTTTTTTTGCAATTTTGCTTCTGATGAATTCTCTATTTATCTGTCTCTAACATACCATTTTTTGGACACATGAAATACATGTTCTTTAAAGCACATCCTGGTTTCTCTGTCTCTCTAAGTTAGTTCTCTGGGGTGGAGAGCTGTTCAGCTTGTTTCTGCTTATAATGAAAATGTCATCTCTCTTTTCTATTATCCAAGGGACACTTTTCCATAGTTTTTCTCCCTTTGAAATTTTCCAGTTGCTGATAGTATTCCATATGTCGCTCTAGTGCTAATTTACACCCTTGTGAGATTTGAATCCAATATGATCTAAACCTGGGGGATCTTTAATGGGTTTTTGCATAGACTTTGCTTTGATAAAATATAAAAGGCAGCTTATATTTTCAGAACACATGCCACCCTAAGAAGTATTGAATTTGTTGTTGTTATTTCCCTTAATTTATCAGTCAGAAGCCCAGATCATATTGGGAAATTCTGAAAACACATTAAAAGTCATGTCCAAAACTTGCAGAGAAAATTAATTCATTAAAATATTTTTTTAAAATCAAAGTAGTGCTACTGACTTGATTACTAAAGCCAACTAGAGGATGAAGGTGTGTTTTATAAGAATATATTCTACTTATGTCTCAAATTTCATAGTCTCTAAATCTTCTGTAATCTATAGTACCTTAATTGATTTTTTTTCAAGTGATGAAACTTCTTAAAATTAATCAGTGGAACAAATTTTACACCACAAGATGATTTGGATTTGCAGTAGCTATTTTTGTTTGTTTTGTGCTGAGGGTTTGTTTTTTTTTTAATTTTGTATTTTTTTTGTTTGTTGTTGTTTTGGTTTTTTTTTTCAAACATGTACATTAACTCAATTAATCCAAAGGTAAAAAGGTGGTTCCTGAGGCAGAGTAGATGGAAAACTGAACACTGCAAAGGCAAAGGAGCATGCAGGATCCCTTGTCTTATAGCATGAAACTCAACATTAAACTTCATTATCTGCTAAATGTATTTATGGACTTATGAATATAATCTTCCTTGTGACCTTACCTTGACACTGTAGGCTATCTTTGACTGAGGTAGTTACTTTATTAAGATAATTGGCATAGTAACATGCTTGTTTAAGTGCACTTGCTTTCAAAATTTTCATAAATATTATTAAAAATGTCTGTAGAATATTTATTCTGCCAAAATGCAACATGAGTCAAAGAGCTATTGGTAAATTTTTGAGATATATTTGTATATTTTAGAAGTTGCTTTTAGGTTATTCCAAAGTGTTTTGGTATTCAGTGATAAGGTATTTGTGATCATTCTTCAGTTTAATCTTCTGAAATATTAGTAAATGTCCAGTATAATACTTTTTTGTGGCTGACACAGTGAAAAAGTTGTTGGAAGCCTGAAGCTGCATGAGCTGAAAGGACAGTGCCTAATTCTATTTTCTCCAGATTTCACCTCTATTCCTCTTGCATTAATTTATGAGATTTATAGCTGCTTCTTAGGCATTGTATGCCTCTTATGTATTTCTCCTTCACAGGATAATATCTCCAGCATTATCATCTTTACCTATGGAGGAGCTCTGCCTTCCTGATCATGAGATACTACAGAAAATGAAAAAGTGAACATTTCTGGCTTGAGGCTATTGCGAATGTTGGACTTATGAACAAACACAGAATGAAAACATTCTTAATGAATCAAAATCTGTCCAAAAAACTTTACCTTTTATTGGATCAATTTAATTATCCTGACTTTCATGCAACACTCCTTTTCAAAGCCCCAAACAAAAGACACACAGAGACCATAACACCCTCTCCCACAAAGCAAGCATATAATTTTTTTCCACTCTTCTAGTAATTTCACTTATAATAGGCTGCTTTGGAAAAGACTAAGTTGCCCTCTGATAGCAATAGCTTTGGGATTCTATTAAACATAACTGGTACAATTTTATAGTGCATACCTTCTAGAGCAATAGATGAAGAGAATTTAGATTTCTGCAGCTCCATAATTGCACTGTTATTCACCCTCTGCTGAAACTGTTTTCTACAAATTAATGTTTATCTTTCATATGTAGGATATTTATAATTCAAAATAGCTAAAGAAAATACCTAAACTTTCCAAACTAATCTGTATTTTATTGTCCCTGACATCAAGGAGTCTCTTTTGTTCATACATAGCAGCCTCCTTTGTGAAGCTAATTAGATTTTAATTATGCCATTTCTCAATCCTTCCCATAAACTGAGATTCCTGTGGCTTAAATCTGAATTCAAAATGCTAAGACTGAAAAATTCTTGATATTTTCACTAAGATTCTGACACTTAAACTTCCCATGTACACTGAGATTTGATAAAGACTCAGAAAATGCACACAAATACTTTATTTTTCAATAAACCTCAGTTTCATTTAATCTCTGGTTAAGGTCCAGAGCTTACATAGCTGAATACATTCTTCAGTGTTTGTTTAGTCATTTACATCCTTTCCCTGGAAAATGCTATGAAAAAACTACCCTTTTCTAAGTCTATGTATAAAACCACTGTTATTAAGCCTGCCCCCAAAAAGGATAACTGTTAAACTTGAAAAGGAAAGCCTTTTCTGCTCCTGATATCCTAGGAGATGTCCAGGGAAGGATTCTGGGCTGTGGACTGGAGAGACTCTGTAAGCCATTTCAAGCGAAATGTTCAGACCCTGAATCCATCCTGCAACACTGTGAGTAAAGTATTTGGCTTCATCACAAACATTTTAGCATTGTATTTCTAAATATCACAAAAGAATATAATTTTTTAGGATGAAGTCCAATTAAGAAATGCATTATGGCTGTGAAATTTGGAGAAAGCTTTGTGGATTGCACATAACAAAGACTAAGGCAGGAGAGAAGGAAGAAAAATACACAAATAGGAGAATGAGGTTCCAATTGGTAGCAACACGTGATTGGCACTTTGATGGAAATTAAAATTTCACATTAATTGGCCCAACTATGATCTCAGCTTCTCTGCTCTCTTTGTTTACTTTTCCAGAACTACTCTTTGTTCAGAAACGAGAGATATGAGCTAAAACTCTTGTGTGAGTAGGGATTAATGATGTGTAAAGATCTCAAGACCAGACAAGCATTTTATTAGCTGCTTTGCACCTGGAAGTTTAGAAAGTTGAGGAAGTTCTGCTGGCAAAACTGGAAATCTTGGTGCTGCTCAGTGTCAGTTCTAATGTGGTTTCTGCCACACTGCCACAGCTGTCTGTAGAAAAAGACAGCAGATCTGCAGCATTTTATTTATTAAACACTTTGAATATTTATATATTAGGTGCTTTTATGGGGCAGTGAAGGGACACTTCTTCCCTCAGTTTTTCTCAGAGGTACTACTTTCTACAACAAACTTTTGCAGAATGAAATCTAGGAAGTCTCCATCTCCCCTGGCATGCTTTGTTACAAGCAATAGCTTTCCTTGCTGATCCTTCAGCCCCTGAAGTGGTTAGACCTGTACAGAGCCTGACTGTGCAGTTGGGAGATAGGAAATATTAAAGCTTGGTACATGGGGAGAAACAGAAGAAGGTGATGCAGAATGTTTTCCAAAATTATCTACTCAGTATGAAAGAATCCCTTGTTTATTCAGTCATGCTGCACATAACAGGATTTAAAATGAAATAGATTTAGATGTAGAAAAATTAATCAAATTCATTAAAAAGATTATATATAAATTATTTAAATGTATTTAACAATAAGATTCTCCCTAGCAGTTTCTGTATCTATGCCAACCTTTCCAACATGACTAGCAGGCCAAAAAATAATTTAGAGATGGTATATCTTTGGGAGCTCTTGAAACTGTGGTTGTCTGACTTCTGTTTTGGAAGGCATTTATTGAAGTCATTCATGTTAAGGTTTGGGGCAAGTCTTTTCTTCTTCAGCCCCAGACGATATTATCTGCATTTCTCTTTCTTGTTTATTTCCTGTAATTTCCTGTGAATTAGCACCAGGATATCATCTTCCAGTGCAGGAAACCAATGCCTTTCCTTTCTCTCTTCTTCTTAACTCTCTTGATTAATATCTGTGTGCCTCAATTAGCATATTCCTGGCTTCAAGCTTCTTTCTTCTGTTACTGACTTCTGAGAAGAAACTGGTAAAATAATGTTATGAGAAATGTTTATGTATGGTTTTCTTACTGGATGCATAATTACTTTTTTTCTCTAAGCTTTATGTAAATATTAAACATGAGATAGCAGATGGCAAAACTGGGAATAGGTTGCTCTGAATAACAATCCCTCCCTTCCACTCCTGCAGTTTTAGGGGGAACCTCAGGGGGCCCTGCCTATTGCAGTTCCAAAGCAGAAAGTGCATGTCAAGACACTGATTCCCATTAGCTACCAGTTTGTAACTATGATATGTTCAATCTGTGGAAAGAAAATGCTTTAGAATAACATCAGTTAATAAAACTTCTAGGATTTCACTTACTTGTTTCTGCATTTGTAATTGGAAGCATGTGCTTTCATTCATCTCCATCCTCAGAATACTCTGCTGAGACCTTGGCCTTCTCTTTGACTGTCTTCCTCTACTAGAATATTAAGTGGTTTAATCTTGTTTCTTGAGAACTATGGATTAGAAACAATAAATTCATCATCTTCATTTGTGTTGACAATGTCTGAAACCAATTCCAGGAGCATAAAGCAAAAGACAAAGAGGCCTTTATTCCTTCTAAAGATTTAAACAGGCAATGGCTGTCACAACTTTTTTTTTTTTTTTTTTTTTTTTTTTTTGCTCATGAACTGTTCATCGTGTGAAGATTTTAAATCTTGTATGGCAGAAAAATGCCTGTTTGGTTTTTTTTAACAGCTTAATAATGGATCCTTTAAAAATTATTTTGTCCCAATACCACTCTTAGTCTTTACTCTTTAAGTCTTTATTTTGAGGCCTGTGACTAGCTTGGGGGCAGTGTTCTACCCTGCCTCACAACCTTCTGATGACTCTGTCTAGGGTTCAGTCCTGGTGATTTATCAGAGTGTCATCATGAATCACCAGGACGTTAAAATATTATTTATATGTGACAGACCCAGTGTGAAGCTTGCTTCTGCTTGTGATATTTCTACTCATATTTGCCCTTACTTGAAGAATACCCTGGAGCACATGTTATTCTTTGGAAGTGTGTCACTATGCAACAAAACAGCCCATGCCTTCTAGGCTAAGAAAAGACGTACATTTATATTTCAACACCTCACCACCCTGCATTCCCTCCAGAATGAAATCCTACTGACTGTTGTATGCTTTTTGCTGCAGGTTCTGGCACCTCAGGCTGAGGTCAGAGCCTGGATCTTCTTCCTGCTCATTCCCCTGACTGCACATCCATTGATGTCGCATTGAGCAATGGGTATGAGATAAAGGCCCCAACACTGGCATTGTGGCCTCTTACACCCCACTTCAGCATTAAGGACTGCAGCATAAAATGCTAGACTGATTATTTTCTACCACAAGCTGAAAGTCTTTGTGCTTAAAGTGAGCATTTAGTATCCTAGCCAAAATGACTTCTAGATGTTAGATAGGATTGAAGATACGCGCTTGCTCCAAAACAAATACTTGTAGGAGTCTGAGTCAACAGTTCCTTTTGAGAAAATTATCTGTCTTTTATCAAATTATTTATAACACATAAATAATGATGCTATCAAATCATATGGGTAATTTGTTAACTTTAAAATCACATTCCTTGTGATGCTGTTCCTTGTTTTTAAAAAAATAACAGCATGGATTTTTTTTATAATAATCAAGAGAGCAATAAAATGTCTTTTACCTATTCCAAATTCATTATAAATTTGTGGCACATTAACTCTTCTTTATAGCTAGTTTCTCTCAATATTTGTTCAAACCATTGAAACAGAAGTGGGAAAGAGAGAGGAACTTTTACATTTGGAAGAAAACCAAATCGAACCACAAAACCCCCACCTTAATGATGTCTTGGCTTGAGACTCAAACAATATATAGTACCTAATATGATGCTTGGCTCTAATGTAATTATTTTCGTTTAAAACTAAAGATATTTCAAGGTCTGATTTCCCTGATGTAGTGTTCCTTCAAATAGCCTGACGTACTTTTATGGCTATTGAAGAAATAGTAGCAAATCAGGTTCATGCAAGGCGCATGCATGTTTTACTCTGTGTGATGATCTTTATTTTCATGAAGTGCAAAAATTTATATAAAACTTTTTAAAAATCCATGTGTGCTAGAATATGAGTTTTTATAAGAATGTTTAGAAAAAAGAGATGTAGTCACTGGTTTCAGATGGAGAAGCAGTAGCTATTGCTGTATTGATTCATTCAAATGCACAAAACAAGTCCTAGTAATAACCATATTCCTATTTCTTTGGCATATTTAGAACCATGATTCAGGTTGGGAGAGACCTCAAGAATTCTCTAGTCTGTGCAACCTCCTACTCCAAGCGGTGTCAGAGGGAAAAAGATGCTGCTTATCTCCAGTTTGAACCTCCTTGTTTCAAGTTATGCCTGTTATCTCTCATGCTCTGTCCATGCACCCTGATGAAGTGAAATGCTTTCACAGGCATCTCACTGGCTGGGAGGATCATATCTGAAAAATTTACACCTAGAAAAATCAACAGTTAGTGCTTGTGCTAAGCTGCTAAGTTGCATTCACTTTTTTCAAGGCCGTAGTAGGCTCCTTGCTGTCCCTAGATGGAGCATCAGTCAGAGTAGATCTAACTGCAGTGGAGAGTGCTGAGGTTGCAGAATTTTTATGAGCTGAAGTTCCATGGTTACTTTGAAATAATCGGATTAAGACTTCTTTGTGTCTGTGACAAAACTTCCATCCAGTTCACCAGCAACAGGAGAGATGAGATTTTACCCTAAAAATTTTATTTTTAATGCTGTCAAGTGCCTACTGCTTCTTTCTGGGTCAAGCATCATCTTGTACAAGAAGGCCATTATTCCATCCATTCTTGTCTGGAAAACACATGAAAATCCCTGATAGTGAAAAATATTTCTAATACTGATAGTTTTCCTTCTGTTCAACTGACTTACTAGAAGGGCTTAGAAAATTATACTAATTTACCAGAATTAAAGTAAATTAAGTAATGAATTACAGTAAATTATGGATAAAAACAGGGAGCACTGCAAATCTAAGAAGAAAATACACAGCTTTATTTTTAAATTCATTTACATTCTAAATGAGAAAACACTTTCTTTTACCAACCTTTATAAATGCTTTATTTTGGGCATTTCTTCTCCTAGTTGAAATAATTATGATATTTATATTTTGAATGACATATATCTCTGGCACTCATCTGATACCCTTTAGCATGGTCCAATTATTTTCAGTGATGTGTCAGGGGCGACTGAATGTGTTGCTTACATCCAAAGGGTGAACTAATGCTGCTTCATTAGGCACAAGCTGCATGCTCAGGGATGCTCAAGGCAGTTAAGCATCTGGGCCAATTTAGATTTTTATGTTTTCAGAACTTTTGCCTTAAATATTTTGCATCTCTCCCTGCTCTTCTCCCTGTCTCATCACAACATTCTTCTGTCTTTCAGTTCCAGAACAGGTGTTAGCATATGAAGAATATAGTTCAATGTGAATGGATCTCAAAAAAGTGGCTTGAATGCTGGAGGATATTCAGGGCTGTTTTCAAAGGAGACACATTTCAACTATGTGCAAAGCCTGTCTTGGTGAAGTGCATGTTTTATCAAGCAATAAAGATTTGTGGGCCAGCCTCTGAAAGCTACAGGCATCACCACTATAATGCTATTTTTGTATAGGCTTGAATTAGCGTGTGCACACAAATTCCTTGCATGTGAGGGTGTGTATATGCAGAGTGAGGATGCACTTAGAGGAGGGCTGCAGAAGGGATTGATATTCTCACATTATATGTCCAAAAGCATGCAGGGAAAATGTTACATTTGACAAAAATGAGCTCTATATGTGTGTGTATGTGTGCGTGTGCTTGCATAGGTATTGCTTGCATGCCTTGCCCTTTGTGTATTAGGAGTTCTGCTTCTATTTATATTTGGTTTTGTTAAAATTGATTTGGTATCTCATAAGGGATTCTGTGCCCTCTTGGGATTCTGTCCAGCCATTTTCTCCACAATTACCATGAAACTTTAACTCTCAAGGCAGTATGCTAAGATGCACAAGAGAGTTTTTATATACCACTGTTTTCATCAGAAATTGGCTTGTTTGCTTGAGTGTCCTACTTTAAGGTGGTAAGGGGAGTTCTGAACTCAAATTAGAACTTCAGGGCACGTGTGAGTATGTTTCTTTCAACTCTATCTTTGCAGGAGATAATATTCTTCTTTTGGAGGGAAATTCTATACTTTTGGAGTTGTCATTTTTTTGGGTATTTTTCTGTTTGGTACATATTTTTCTCTTTTCAGAGCTTTTCTAGCCCTTCTTAGCCTCACTTCCTTTATCTATCATCATCCTTAAGAGTTTTTACTGAAGATAACATAGAAGATGCTTCTTTACCACTTTAATGAAGAGTTCCTGAGTTCTGCAATTCCCTTTCTCACATATTTTCTCTCACATAGGCTGAAATCAGCCCTCCATAGATCAGGACTTGCCAGATATTCTTAGGCTTCTAAAAAGAGGGAATTTTTTGCAGGCTGTTTATCTTAGGTTGTCTATTGACTGCTTCTACATGAAAAGTGAGAAGATAGAATCATAAAATGTGGTTGGACAAGGCCATTAAATTAGTCAAACCAACTGTTAACAACTGTACCATGCCCCCAAGTACCCCATCTTCACATTTTTGAACATTTCCAGTGACCACTGGAAATGGTCTCTGGAGCCATGTGACCACTTTTCTGGACAAGCTTTGTCAGTGCCTGACCATCCTTTGGTGAAGAAATTTGTCCTACTACCTTATTTAAATCTGCAACTTGAAGCCATTTCCTCCTGTCCATTCAATGTTTTGTCAAAGATACATTTCTTCGTCTATATTATTTGTGGCTTAAATACTAATTAAATATTGTGTATTGCTTCTTTAAGCATCTTCCTACAGAAATAACATGCAAATTAAATTTTCTGATTCAGAAAAAAACTATTTCAAATAGGTCATAATGGAATAAGTGAACTAATGCAACAAAAATATAGCACAGCAACTCCATTGCTGTAGAAATTTTATAATGAGAAATGGAGTAGGCAAGTGTGACTTACTTATATAATTAGTAATTTAAAGTATTTATTATAATTAAAATTGTAGAAATTATGTGGATAGTAATCAGTTTTCATTACAGTTCTTTGCACATTTCAGTGCTATAATTAGACTGTGGCATCTGTCATTGCTGATTAATTTGTAGACAACTCTATCTTCCCATTAAGATTTAATGTGTTCCAAGGCAAAATTATCATTATCTAAAAATACAAATAAAATGTGGTAGCTGTTTGGGGATATTAGCTTTTTTGCTTTATCATTTTGGAATTGACAACATCCCAGTGGGGTCTGTAGCATTCTCTGTGAGCAGCACTGGGTGGAAGGAGACAAAGCAGCTCTTTTTGGGCTTAGAAAATAACAGCTTTTTTTTTTTTTTTTTTTTTTAATAAAGCCTTTCACAATGCTCTTGCACACTTTGGGCTCAGCAGTCCATGAAAAGCTGTTCTAACAGTAGGAGGAGAAGAGCTTTATGCTATCAGGTTGTGAAGAGTGATGGTATAATCTAAATTGCAAAAGATTTAAATACCTCTGGTGCTCCTGCTGTGTTCTATAAAAATTTGAATTTGGCTTCCTTGTATGAGGATTTACTTTTATTTTACCTGCATTTGCTTGTTTGGCTGTAGTCTTGAAAAGCTTTGAGCCATAAGTGAATAAAAGCTACTATGTCCCTGGTCTGTTCACTCAGCTCTTGGGATGCCAGAATGTAGTGCTTCCTTATTTTTTGCAGCCACATACATTGTACCTTAGCAGAACTATGAATGCTGTTGATTCATGACCCGCATGGGTCTGCCTTAGCTGCTGTATTGCCTCTCTTGTGTTCTCTACTTGGACTGGACTTCAGGATGTGCTGGATTTAACAGCAAAGGTAGGTTATGAAGTAATTTATGAAACGGTTTCTCCTACTTCTTCTCATTCCTCTGTAAGATGTCACAATCTCCTTGTGCTGGCAGGTTTTTTCTGTCTTCAGTGAGACCTGAATCACTAGGCTGATCTAAGCTAAACGACAACCTTCTGAAAAAAAGCACAGAAAGCAACATATGGGCAGAAATAGGGATGAGATCAAGAAAGATGGGAATTTTTGATCTGTTTCTTTGCCAAGAGTAGCATGTTGAGACTGTATGGTTCCAGTCTAGTCTGTTATGAGATAAGTCACAGGGAAATCAGATATGCAAAGCCACCAAACCAGGACATACTTTGCAGGTGCCTTTTCAGAGCTGGACATCAACTCACACCTGAGCTCCCAGGAGATTTGCTTGATTGTGGAGCACATATTTGGACTAATTCTGCTTTGAGTCTCTTAAACCACCTGTGTTACTCTGCAAAATTTTCGCTTTGAGGCTGGGAATATTTATACTGAAAAACACTAAAGAAATAAGACAGCTTTTGAAAACTGATGTGTATTCTAGCATGTAAATATTTTTCTTCACTTTTCTAATTCTCATAAAAGAATGAGAATTAGAAATTCTCATTCTCTGTTTAATACTATTTAGGAGAAGATAATCTCTTCCAATACACATTGCAAGTAGCTTAGAATGGCAACCATGATAAAAATAGAGCGTGCAAGTCAGGGTGTGTCACATCAATAAATATTTTTACAGGTTCAACTACTTGACAATATTTTATTGAATAATAAACTCTCATGATAATGAAATCTGTGCTACTAATGAATCTAGTGTAAAACAAAAATATAGCTGGCTGTATTAATAAAGTTAAGATATCATGTCTGAAGTCCTGCACACATAGAGATGTGTTTTGTATGAAATGCTTTAATGTGATATGGTCTTGTAAAACAACATACATACACAGAATTCTGTCATTGAAAGAAAAATAGAAGTCTTAGATTGTCAAGATTTGGAAACATGAAGAATCTCAGGCATAGCATTTCATTAATGCAGTGATTTCATTTATAATGCTAAAGCTTTCTTGTTTGCATGTGCAATGAGTTGCTTTTCTGATTTCTGAATGAGATAAATATCATGCAAAACACCTTTTTTTTTCTATAGATATGAAGTGATCCAAAAATTTTAAATTGAAGATTTTGATTTTGTAATTAAAAATAGGATTTAAGGCATATTAAAGAGAGAGATTGCATTATGCAAAAAGTGTGAAATAAGTTTCACATTGCTGTGACTGACTAGCATACTGAAGGTATTGTAACCATATTGTGCCATGATAAGCAGGTCGTGATCAGCAGCAAGAATAAAGATTGAATTAATGGAAGAGGGGACATCTAAATATTTATACCTAAGCCCAGCAGGGAGACTAGTGAGAAGTCCAAGAGATGAAGGTAGGCAGGTGAGGTGGGTATGAATTTGTAGCAACTGCTGTTAGGCATATGTGCTGTCATTTACCAGCAATCTCCAGTCATATTCAGAATTATTCTAAATCTGGTGTTAGGATACTTCTAAGATAATTCTAAAGGACAAGTCTAATATGTAGTAAAAGTAAATGTGTTTTCAGTCTTGTAAGTTGATACTCTTGCAAACTTCTCTTTCTGTTTTCAGAAGCACTTTCAACTGATCCTTGTTGTAGTGGATTTAGTTTTGGCCAAATGCCTATACACCCAATAGAATTATTTGCTCCTATTTTGCTGGAAGATAGGATTAGGAGAAGAGTAAAGCAGGCTCAAAACTTTAAAGGGTATAAAGAAAACTTTATAAACTGAACTAAAAAAATAACAATCAGAATAAAACCTTCAGAACACTTCTCACCCTCACGCCATCTTTCCCACTGACAATGTAGAGACAAAACCTGGGATTTTCTGTCAGTTTACCACCTCTAAAATAGTCTTTAATCAGTTCTTGTAGGGAGAGGAGTCTCTCTTGCCATGCCATGGAGACCTCTCCACAAGAAGCAGTTCTCTCACGGCTTTTAATTTCCACAAATAGTGGCCACCCGGAAATCTGCAATTGTGAAGTTCCTCCTATCTTTTCCAGCCTTCCCACAGCTGATTTCATGGGCCATGTTAAACTTATGGGGTACTATTTTAAGGATGAGCTATTCAAAAGCAAAGGTTGGGAACTGGGGTCTTCTTCTTCTTCGCCTGGGGACAGAGGGTCTTCATCACTCTTATCTCGCTCTATTCAAGCTTCTCATTTGGATCACAACTACTTCAACATCTGCTTGCCTCAGTATGGATGCTTTTGCTCATGTCCACAGTTTGAACGCTCCATCTCCCCATGCTTTTTCATGAATTAAAAGGATATTCTAGTGTATCACAGTCCGTAACCGTGGCCTTACCAAAAGAATTTCAGCCTAAGATTAAGGCATCTCCTCCCATGTGGGATTTGACTCCTTTACTGACCTTGGTGTCTCCATGCGGTTTCTCTATGTGTCTCCATTCTGCCCTTTTCTCTCACTTGAGAGAGGATTGGCATCTGAACGTCTCATCTGTTTTGGGGAGTTTCTCAGTGCTGAAAGAGCTGTAAAATGATTAATCTTACCCAGGTCTGCATATGTTCATGTGATTTTTGCCAAGTGGTGGCTGTAGCACTCACATTGATGGATTTTCAGGCTACACTGGGGGGACTGTGTCAGAATCTCAGGAGGCTCAGGGCTGCTCCTGGGGCTTGGGGGGCTCCCTGAGAAAGGACCTGGCCTGTTCATCTTGTTTCAGCTGCATGATCTCCCGGCACACTGGGACAGCCCCTGGGCAAGATGACCCAGCACCCTGAGCCACTGCCCAGCCAGCCCCAGAGCTGTTTAAGGTGGAGGTTCTTCCAGCGGCCGCTCTGGGAGGAAGCAGGGGGCGGGAGCAGCAAGGATCTTATCAGCCAGGCTAGGGCCCGGCTGTAGCACATCAGGGCCAATGGCCTCCCCTCCTCCTGCCCAGCAGGCTCCGGGGCCGGCCTGCTCCTGCCAGGCCACGAGGGCCACAGCAGAGTGGGGCCTGGAGGGGCCCACGCCCTCTGACCTGTTCCCAGGCTGGAAGGAATTGAGCTTTTCCTGGGCTTGTCCATCTTTAAAATGTGAATCTCACAGAGGCACATCTATCTTTCTTAATGGTTTAATCATTTGTCAATTCTCAGAGCTAGCCAGCTATTGGTTTTACTAGGCACAGAGGATGTTCTAAACGGTTTCTCTCAGAAAAAAAAATCACTTCTGTGGTTCGCTGCAATGCAAAATCAGCACATTTGTTTTCTCCCTGTCTTCAGCATTATTATGCCTTTAATAAAACCCTAGTGATACAAGAGTGGTAGGAACTGGAATATAATTCAAATTTTTATTTTGTTTTTACTAAAGTAACATCTTCAATGGACTGACTGTATCAGTAGACAAGGTAATAACTTCTGTATAATCTACCTACACTTTTGTAAAGCCTTTTCTGTAGTCCCACAGAGCATTTTGGCTACTAAACTGGGGAGAGAAGAATTTGACAGATGGACTATTAGATGGATAAGAAATTGGCTGGATGGACACATC
Organism: Passer domesticus; assembly: GCF_036417665.1. Lineage (NCBI taxonomy): Eukaryota > Metazoa > Chordata > Aves > Passeriformes > Passeridae > Passer > Passer domesticus. The sequence goes on from NC_087474.1 coordinate 135,060,150, forward strand.
TAAGGAGTTACAGTCAGTGGCTTAAGGTCTAAGTGGAAAAAGTGATGTAAAGTGATTTAAAAGTGATGTTCCTCAGAGATCCATACTGGGACCAACACTACTTATATCTTTGTCAGATATGGATGATGTCATTAGCAAGTTTGCAGATGACATCAGGCAAGTGGCACAGTTGATTCACTGGAAGGAAGGGATGCCTTCTGGAGGATCCTTGACAAGATTAAGGTGTGGGCCCATATTAATCTCATAGTCTCATGAATTTCAACAAAACCAAATATAAGGTGCTGCAGCTGGGATGAAAAAATTCCCAATATCAGTAAAGGCTGAGGAATTAAGGTATTGAGAGAAGCCCTGCAGAGAAGGACTTGGAGATACTGGTACACAAAAAATTGGACCTGAGCCATAAAGATGTGCTTTCAGTCGAATTGTAGCTGGGGCTCCATCCAAAGCAGTGTGGCCAGTAGGTCAAGGGAGGTGATTCTGTCTCTCCCCTTTGCTGTGGTGAGACCCCCACCTGCAATGCTGTGGTGAGACCCCACCTGCAATGCTGCATCCAGTTCAGGGTCCCCAGCATAATAAAAGCATGGATCTGTTAAACATTTTTCTTGAGAAGAACAGCTGAGAGAGCTGAAATCATTCAATCTGGAGAAGAGAACACTCTAGGAACATAATATTATGGCCTTTCAATATTTGAAGGAGATTTAAAAGAAAAAAGGAGAGAGACTATTTTTTTTTTTTAATATCCAGGGCCTGTATACATCAGGAGGAAACTTTTTATGATGAAGGTAGTGAGACACAGGTACAGGTTGCCCAGAGAAGTTGTAGATACCTCATTTGCGGAAGTCTTTAACATAAGGCTAGGTAGGGCTTTGAGCAAACTAATTGCTGCATGGCATTCCTGCCTATGGCATGAGGGTTGGAACTAGATGATCTTTAAATATCCCTTCCTACCTGAACCTTTCTATGAATATGTTATATTATATGCATATTCAAGGTGGCTTTTTCACTCTGAAAATCAGCAATCCATTAGCAGAATCATCTACTCAGAGAAAAAGTGCCTCATTTTAAACTTGATGGGTTTGTTACTTGCTACAAATATACTGCATAAATCCTTATATCAAGCCAGTAACATTGCAGGAATGGATTTTTATTTTATATAAGATCGATTAAAATGGACAGTACACAATAGGACAGATGCAATTTTTTTTTTCTTCAAGTAGCAATGCTTACTGGTTTGTGTTCTGACAGTATTTCTTCCTTCTGGAAGCCAAATACGGATTGTCAGTTTCTGAGTCTCAATAATTAAATGCGCTTCTTCCTGGACTCCCACAAATAGCAAAATGCAGATTAAAACAGCAGCAACAAGGGAATTAGATATACATGTGCATTCATCCTGTTCACACTTTGGAAATTCTTTGTAAATGAGACTAATTTTGACTATTTTCCTATCTGTAAATATATTAAAAACATGTTAGAACAGCTGTCCAGGCACATGCAGGCTAAACTGATTGCTAATGTCAATCTTCTCTCTGGCCATTTGTTAAGACACTTAGGAAAAAGTGTAGGCAGTTTGCTTGGAAGGATGTCTTGCACTAAATAACACAACTTTCTTCCCAACTCCATTTCTTTTTTAGGTGTCCGTATGTTGTGGTTTAGGAATGTTATTCCCCAAATTATTGTTGCCACTGAAACCAGGTGCTGTTCCCTTTGTCTCCCTCTCTCTTTCCTGTGGTAGGCTGAAGGGGAGAATTGGAGACACAAAAGGTAAAAATAACACATTGGGATAAGAAGCGTTTACTGGAAACAGCAATGACATAAGAAAATTAACAGTAACAGCTACAATACCAATAACAAAGTGTACAAGAAAGGCAAGGGATTCAAATGTGATTGCTCAGAACTGGTGTTACTCAAACTTTCCCTTCCCCCACCTTTACTCAACTGGAAGGAACCCCTTCTCTGCAGACATTATTATTTATTCACCTGGCTACTGCAAAAATTAACCTTGTCCTTGCTGGAACCAGGACACCATAAAAGTACAAATCCTTTCCACATGCTATGTCAGATTCCAAGGAAACTCTGTCACCCACACCAGAGCTCCAGCACGACATCATACCTCTCCTAAGGATCACACTTCAGTTATTGCTACCATGTCGTGTAGAGTTCACCCTGAACTCTCATACTGAAGAAACAATATGTGAGAATTACTATTTCTGCTAAAATCTGTCAGTCCTCCTGGCATCAGGCAATCTAGGTAACAAAAGACTGGGAATGGGGAAAGTGAATTTTACTAGGAAATGGCTTCGCCAGTGCTGACAGTGTTTGATATAACAGTGTTTGCTATAACTGCAACATACAAGTATGTCATCCAGCAGAAAAGCAGGTATTCTCTCCTTGGCAGTGGCATTCCTGTTTGATTTTTAAAAATATTTTAAATTTTAATATGGTCTCTTACATGACAGTTCTGCGCACAAAAATCTGTGGGAATTACATGGTTTGAAAATTTGTAACATAGCCATCTATAAGACTTTCTTTCTATTAATTTTTTTCAGCCTAGAAGATACAGAATTTAGTCTGCCTAATACGACCCAAGGTTATAACTACCACAGAGTACATGACACAAAAAATGGTATGAAAGTAGCTCTGCAATTTAGCCTGATGCTAGCAAAAATCTGGAATTCTAAATAACTTTTTCTGCTTCATCTGAGAAAATAAAAAACACCCCATACATTAATTAATGCCATGTTTAGAGGCATGACAACAGCTCTCCAAACAACTTGCTTTTCATAAAGTAGTCCCATGGTCTTTCAGATAATTAGTGGGGAGAATTGAGGATAAGAAGTGACTAACAGCTACACAACAAACATACATCTTCACCAGTTTTATTATTTTACCATTTGCATGGTGATAAGTTGTTTTCTTTTCCTTAAGTGAAAAGAAAAAAGAAAAAATTAAAAAAATTAATCCACACAAAGCCCACATCAAACCAACAAACCAGCCAATCAAAAAAAAAACCTCCCAAGAGAAACTGTAAGCACAAAATTATTTTTATCAGAAATGTATGCTTCTTGTGGCACAGACATCTTTATTTTAGTTCAACACACGCGTTATTTTCACTGCCTTTGAGGAGTCCATCATATAGAGAGACAGAGCAGCCACAGATATTTACTGATCATTGTACAGGATGTGATAGGTCTGTCAGTATAAAAACTAGAGAGATTGAAAACTTTTTTTTTTGTATAGCATATTTATGAAATTTGCAGTCTAGACTGAGTTCATAAACTAATTCACATTCACATACTTAATGCAGAGCTTGCCTATTTGATTCTGCTTTTGTTGAAAGAAGAAAAGGCTATTTGATGGTTTGCCAGGGGAAACCAAACTGGTGATATTTACGACAGTAATTGCTTGGTCTTGACCACAAAATTTTGAATTTTCCTTATTAATGAACTTCTCAGATGGAGAAAAAGGTAAACATTGTTGTGTTTATGATAGTTATTGCAGAATGTAGTTTTCAAATATTTGTAGAGCAAAGATATCTAAAATCCACACCTGTGCCTGGTACCTTAAAACTACTTTCTTGTGAATTCCAAACAATGTAACTATGTTGAAGAGTAGATTGATACTTGAGCTAAATTCCTGCAACTACTCTGACTAGCAGAGTTTTCATTTTATAAAGTAAAAAAAAAAGTGTCTCTAGGTAACCACAGAGTCTCTGCTTTTCTATCACAAAATGAGAAAATATATAGTGCAACATGTATCCAAAAGTAAATGCTTTGGAAACAGTATGAATTTTAAACCGCGCCAGAATAATTCATTGATGGCAATAACCTTTTCATTTGGAACATCTTAGGACCTTTTTTTTTCCAATAATCCAATAAAATTTATTCATTATAGGATCTAGATGAAATAATTGAGCTATGGGTATATTAAGATGTTTTTGAAATCGGTTGAAAGCATATGAAACTTTTTGTTTGTTTGTTTGGTTTTTTGTTTGGGGTTTTTTTTAATGGTTTTCTTTTGTTTTTTTTTTTTTTCTTGAAGTGGGAGGTATAGATTTTCATTTCCCTTTTCTCTTTCACTAAAATATGCTCTTTTCTGGACTATTTCTATATCTAACATGTTTGAAGGATCATCTTAGCATGTTAAAAAGAAGGATGAATGTCCTACAGCTATACCAGACTCATCTTAACAACTTTAGGTCTTTATTGATTTTCATGGAATTTGATACTGTATTATGATTTTTTTTAGTATAAGCATAATATTTTGTTTACTTTAGTAGTTGAATAAATTTACTTATTATCATAAAAATGCATGGAAATTGTGCTTGTCTGTTATATTATAAAATGCTACCTCTTCTGAGAGAGAATTACAAAAAGAGATCTGAGAAACATAACAGAGGAAATATCTCAGTGTCTTTTATTAAGCTGACTGGAGAAATGAGGAAAAGACAATGTTTCTCGGAAACTCAAAAATTTGTTTCAGAATCAACTGTTAATGGCAGCTCTCTCTCTTTTAGGCTTAGAACTGCCATCTAGTAATTCCTTTGTACCATCCACCACTGTTTTTCAATTTTTTTCATTACTTTCTCAAGGTTATTTCACTGCACCCCTACTGGGAATGTATGGCATAGGACAACTGTGGAATTGTACTGCTGACAGCTGACAGTCTTCTGTGTGTTTGTACCCTAGCAGGACATCACCATTTTTTCATGGTTTATAGATGTCCACAGACAAGACTAACACTTTCTGTACACACTTGAATGAGAGATTAATAGTTTGTCCTGAACTCTTTGGTGCCCTGTTAAGGCTATTTTTGAAAGATTTTTGTCAACTACTAAATATTCTTATGGGAACTCTAGTCTTTAGATAGTAGTTTTATTTCCTCTGGAGAAAAAAAACTTTTAAAAACAGTAAATGCAATGAGCTAAGTAAAAGTTTACTCAACTTTATCCTAAAGTGTTCTAGCAAGAAAATAATGTCTTGCCAAGAATTACTGAAGCACATCTCAAAAGGCAATAAAAAGCCTTTTGATCTTTTTATTTCTTTTTTTTTTTACTGGAATGTTCTTTTTCTTTATTTTCTTGATATTCTTGAGGGATATTACAAAGGAAAAAACATAAGATATTATCAAGTCAAGCTTACTAGTGAGCAGCTGGAGGAGACAAAGATGAGTAGCTAGTGGTAAATTCATTTTCTGCATGAGCAGAAACATCTGTTCATTGCTGTGATGTTCATTTGTCCGACCTTTCCAAAACTTTGGTTATACATGCCCACTTCTCAGCATGAAGCTGAATTTCTGTTTTGGAGGGAAAGACTAAAGTGTGGCTGCTTTTATTTATTGAATTTTGTTTGCAAAAATGTGAGCTGTATAGAAAGAACATAACAGATGAGAAAGTACACGTACGTCAGTCTAGTCATATCATATTTTGCACTTGTGTTGCAACCCTTGACAAGCATTACTTTGCATGTGGTCTACTAAGTGGTGTTAACTTCTACCTCTGGTTTGATTTTTTCCCTTTTTTTCATACACAGTACACTACTGTGTTGTATATAAGAATGATTAATAATTTTCCTTTAAAATCAGATTTTTCAAAGAAGAAAAATTTTATTACTTTTTAAACCAAGTGATAAAAGTGAATTTTCTTGTATTTTTCACATACAGAACAAAATATGGATACTTGGGACTGTATTTCTGAAGTTCAGTAGTGAGTCTGGACTGAAAGGGCCATTTAAATTGGCATTAAAATATCAGTGAAGAAAAGATGCCTCAGGAATATGTTATGCTCAGCACTTAGTTTACAAGTGTGCCTGCTGTAAAGATGTGTCAAAGATTATTTCTGAAAATATTCTGTAACAATTTACAAATAAGACTTATTTTTAATAAATACTTCTGTTAGTTGCTAATCAAAAACGTAGCACGTTTTTGAATAGTTGAACCTCAGGCAAATGTCTGATTACCTTCTGTAAGATACCTCTAGAATTTTTTTTGCCAAAATTTTCAATTTTGTTTGGAAAATATGGTATAAAACTTCATGAGAAGGCATCCTTTTAATTTTTACTTTAATTACACTTAAGATTGCTTTGGTGAATCACTGTTCATAGGTGCTGATTATTCTGTCTTAAAAGGTAACCTTGATTCCTTATTTTTTTAAATTAAAAAGTACATTTGTAGAAGTATTGCCTTTGATATCTTATTTTAATGATTGATTATTTCTACCTCTGCGCCCTTTTTTTTTTAAATTTGTGTCCACTCATGTTTTCTCACAGAAATAGCACTCTATAAAATACAAGTGAAAAGAAGATTGTTGGTATTATACAGCTACAGTATGAGTGGAAAGAAAACCCCTATATTTTTAGGCCATTGATCAAATTATACCCTGATTTACACATTCACAGCCTTCCAAGGAGAGCTACAAATCTTGCTGAGTGTGATTCTCTTATAAAACTTCAAGGTGTGAAATAGCTGTGTTAACACATTTTAGATTAAACACTGTAACTTTCATCCTCACAGTATTAGCTTTCTCAGATGTATTTAATTTTATTATTTAATTTATTTTATATATCATAATTTTAATTACAGAGGGTTACTGACATTGCTTTCTCTGTTTGTTTCTTTACCTTACTCTTGTTAATGCTTACAGAGACTGGGATTCAAGCCTGTGAAAAAATTCTCATTTCTTCCTTTGGAAGGAGTTTTTCTTACATGTATCAGAATGATTACTGCATGTGCATCTGAAGACAAAATCTAGCATAGAGACTTAAGCTTGTTTGCATCAGGCTGAGCTGCAGAGTGCTGTATAGGGAATTGTTCATAGTAGTAGGCAAATATTGCAATTGCTAGATTATAGACAAGAGCCTTGCAGCAACAGGACTGAACAAAGCAGTCTTGAGCTTTGCATATTTAGATTTTCCTGCTACTGAATTCAGGCTTTGAGGCAATATGTGATTGTTTTCTTCTGGGGCTGTTGAAGTTAGAATGCAAGGTCTTAATTATGTGCAAACTGCACCCAACTTAGAATAATTTGCTACTGCTTATTTTGCGAAGGTCTCTTCTCTGTCTTATGGAAGGAAAACTTCCAGAAGATTTCCTGCCCCAAATATTTCCTCTTCCTCCTCCTATAAAATTTCTATATGATCATATGAACTTTTTTTTAAGTGCTGTTGTGTTCTGCCTTTGATTTCTGCCTTTGATGTCTATGTGCAGCATGTGGAATTACTGCAATAAAAATATGATCAACACAGTATCTTGTGTAACAAAACACTATATGACACATGAGAAAGGATGGAGATAACCCTGGAATCCTAAGAGGGGCATTCTTTGAAAGCTGCACTTCAAATATACCAAAAAGCAGTTTGAATGTCAGTGGCCAACATGATGCTGTTATTTTTTCATACATAATTCAGTTAGTTCTCTACAATAGACTTGTTAAAGGTCTCTTTTGGTCCCCATGTTATGAAAAACTCTGTGTCACAAGACAGATCAAGATTAAAACAACACTGGTGAACTAGATCCCACAGTTAACCTGGTGGGGGATGCTGCAGCAGCCTAGAGCAGCATGAGGCAAGGGAACAAAAAACTGCTAAGGTACTTAGATGAAGCCAGGACATCTGCCATCACTAATTAAAAAACCCAGATTAAATATGAAAATGGGGAGTTACACTTAATATTTCAAATAAATAGTCCACCAGAAAGTCTGAAGAGCTGCAAGTATCATCATTTTACACTTTCAAAGAGTTTGGAGGTTTTTGCTATAGTAGGTATTTTAGGCATTTAATCCCAGGAAAGACTTCAAGGCTCTGAATCTGAAGACTTCTCTTAAATAGACATGCATCCATCAATCCTTTCTTTCTGGACATGACTTACAAATAGAAAAAAAATTGATTTCTCTTATGTAGTCTTCTTGTGATTATAGCATGCATATGCAAAGAAGGATTTTTGAAATGATTTTCTGCCTTTCTTCCATGCTGTAGTTTACATGGTATTTTGGGAGATAGTACCCTTGATTGTGTTTTTGGAGCTGCTGTTTCACAGCATCTAAGTCTTTTGACTGCAGCAAATGAAGCTTTTTAACCCAAATCTGTTCAGCTGACCCTGAGCCAACAGCAGGAGTCCAGTGTCTTGAGAGTTCCATTCTTGTGAGTGTTCTCTACCTCACTCCCTCCTTTCACCTGATCTTTCTAGCTAATTTCAGATTAATGTGTTTGGTGCCCCACTGTAGTGCCGCATCAGCCCAGTGGATAAGTGTGTTTTAAGTCTACTGAATGAAGACTTGGAAGGCAGAGTCAGCCATCATCACGTAGGGTGAAGAATGGCTTGGCCATCTACACCATTCATCATGGAACTGTGCACAGTTATCATGTCTAAATTCTTATTGCTCCCTATGCTTGCAGCTGGAATGCACATTCGTTGGCACAGGATGTTTTCATGACCTCTTAGTGCTCTTTCTATTACTAAAAATTAGCCATTTTTCTTTGAGTTGAGTAATACAGATTCTCATACAAATATGCCATGTGAGAACAGTAAAAAAGATTTGTTACCCTGGGGCTTCTAAAGTAGTACTGCGGCATGCAACGAAGAAAGAGCTGGGAATTTGTATCATTACAAGGTCCACTAAGTGCAAGCCACAGCCAGCAGTACAACCTGACCATCAGTACAACCCAGGTCAATTGGACTTGGTCTCCAGCCTGAAGTAAGAAAGAAGCTTTGAATGTTGAGGAATAGGAATATGGCCTATGATAGTTTACAAGTTTAAAACAAACAAATAAATACATAATAATTTTTTAAAAAGTGAAAATAAGGTGTAAGTATTCTTCTTCTCCCAAGTCTTTTTGAATTCTGTCATCTTCAACAGTATTCCCAATTATGCCAGCATATCTCCAGATCCAATGACATAAGTGTATATCTGAGGATGTTTAAGTAGTCCAAATGCAGGAGACAACAAAGAATCATAGAATTAAAGCATCATTTAGGCTGAGATAGACCTGTAAGATCATTGTATCTAATGATTAATGCATAAACCACGTCCTTTAGTGCCACATCTACATGTCTTTTAAATACCTCAAGAGTTAGTGATCCAACCCCTTTCCAGACCAGTCTGTTCCAATGCTTGATAACTGAAGAAATTTTTCCCAATATCCAGTTTAACCTCCCCTGTGACAACTGAAGTTTATTCCCTCTTATCCTGTCACTTGTTGCTTGGGAGGAGGCTGACCACCACTTGGTTACACTCTCCTTTCAGGGAGTTGTAAAGGCCAATAAGGTCACCCCTGAATTTCCTTTTCTCCAGGCTAAAACACCCCCAGCTCCTTCAGCTGCTCCTTATAAGACCTGTGCTCCAGATCCGTCACCAGTTTGTTGCCCTTCTGTGGACACACTCCCGCACCTCAATGTCCTTCTTGTAGTGAGGGGCCAAAAACTGAACGCAGGATTTGAGCAGCCTGTACCTGTGCTGAGTACATGGGGATAATCTCTGCCTCAGTACTGCTGGCCACACTTTTTCATTAAGTGAAAAATCTTCATTTATATGCTATCTAAGGTCCCAGTTAAGCTCATGACTTGTAGCTTGACCAAGAAAAAACAAGCTTACCCCTATGAATTTACTCGTTTTTTTACAATTGTGTGGAGTTGATTATTGCAATGGGAAGACCCTAAGGTAGGAATGTTAGGGTAGAGAAGTTGCTTCAAACTTTCAAGTTCTGCTTCCTACAAGACAAGTTTTAAAATCTGGTGTTACTTTGGCACTTTTAATATACTAAGATATATTGGCAGATACAGAGAGCACAGCATCAAAACTGTTCTCAATTCTTATTCTTAAAGAGCATTCAACATATATTATATATTTAGCAGTAATCAACCCAGTCAATAGCCTTGAGCTAACATATCTCGGAGGGAGATGAATGTCAGACAGAATTAATTCCTTTATGGAAATTTATTGTTTGGAATATAATCTATTCTAGTATTTACAGTTATGGAATTTTGTAGCAGTCATAGTCAGTCAATCCCTTTCATTTCAGGAAGATATTCAATAAATGACAGCACTCCAGGCACTGTTACTTATTTCCTTACAAGATAAAGAGAGTCTCAGCAGTGATGATTTTGTCCAAGATTCCGACAGAAGAAATGTATTTGCATATATTTTGAAGCAGAAGCCTTGACTCTTCCTGATGCACTGAAAGATCTCTTTGAAATATATTCTGCATAATCTATTAAATCAATGTTGTACATCCTGTGTGGTTCAGTTTACAAGTGAACAGAAGATAAATAAGCTAATAAGTTTATAGGCATATTAAATACAGGGTATAATGAATAAATAAAGATATATATATGATTTGTTTATTGTTTGGTGAACTATCCTGTTAGACAAAAGGGGAATTGGGGAAAAAGCAATGCTATTTTTTTCTTCTAATTTTCTCTGAGGAATATAAATGATCCCAATGACAATGCTCAAGTACTGAAAAAAAATCTACACCAGTCTTCTTAATCAAACCAAATTCAAAGTTTTACACTCCAAAGAATAAACATAAAGGCAATGCTTTAAATAGTTTCTCAAACTGAGAAAGGGAGGGCAGCATTTTGGAGATGAAAGCAGAAAGCAGTCACATATTTTGCAAGACTGGAAGAGAGGTTTCCACATTACAGGGAAAATGTTTACACAATCTTTTTTCATAAAAAAAGAAACAAGTTTGGCTGTTGTTTTCCAAATACCCTATATTAAAATAAAAAAAAAAAATTTGTGAATAGGACAAATCACAATTCACTTAAAACCACTAGAATTATAGGAATTAAAAATATAGGAAATTTAATGAATTTGAAAGACTAGAAAGAATGGTTTTGGGAAACTGACTTTATGACTTTTTTTTTTCAAGTTGCCTCTTATGTTTTGCCAGTTTTTAAACTTTTGACACATTTTCTCAAAAACAGTGTCAAAGGTACTAGTAGAACTGTTTCATAAGGATGACAGCTTTATTAAACAGCATTCCCCAGAGTAAGACACTAACAGCTGGTTAATATTTGTCACTACAATTTACAGACACTAGTTGAGTGCTATGTCAACCAAATCCACTTTTGTTCAGATAAAGGCTTTTGAACTCGTTTAAGTCTTTTTTTTGTTAGCTGGAAAATCATGGTTTTGCACTGTGTAAGTCTGTGCACAGCTGTAAGCATTGCTTCCTTTAAACAAATATCTGTATTGCTATCTGTTTAATCAAAATGAAATAGATGTAGTCAAACGATCTCCTAGTCTACCATGATGCTTCCCAAATGCTGGAAAGTTAAATTAAACTTTCAGAAAAAAGATATGCTTGTCATAGCATAAAATCTGTGCTGTTAGAAGCTTTGTCTTGAGACTTTAAAAAAAAAAATCCTTACTACCAAGTGGAAGACAGAAAGTTATCCTGGGCTGGTTTAAATGGACTTGAATATAAGTCCAAGTTTAAGAGACATAACCAATTCTAAATTTAAATGTGAATCTATGTAGCAATTTATGTTAAACCTTTGTCACTTTTGCAAACTACTTAGAAACTACTTTGTCTTCTCACATTTGTTCCCATACTGCCTGCATGTGCAGCCCTTTGAGCCATTTTCCTACTGTGATTCCTGTCTTTAATAATTTTTAAAGTGCTGCTGACATTTGTACTTGAATGTAAACTATGATGATGTAATATCATAGTTTACAGGCAAGCAGCATGTAAACTGCTTCATGCAAGCAGCATGTAAACAGCAAAATCTTCAGAGATTGAATTGCGGATCTTTACTCATGTTATTACTGCTCCTTTTCTCATGTACATGGCATCACACTTGATGCAACTGTGCAGGAAAACTCCTGGTACTAGAATGACACAGAGTTAAACTGAGTTAAATTTATATATAATAAATTAAATTCTCATTCTTTCTGATAGCATTTGGAGAATTATCCTCATCTCATACACAAGTGCCACATCTTGCTTTTCTCCCAAGTAAATCTTGCCTTAGCAGAGGTGTTAATGTGATTTTCTTATGCAAACTTAATACATTTTCTGTGGAGGCACACGGATTGTGTGTATATTTCCCAGTATGCACTGCGATGCATATGGTATTTGTACATTTGTACATTTGTACATTAGTACATTTGTACAAATGCTGTGGTATTTGTAAAAGGAGGCTCTTTATTTACTAGCCATTAGAGACCCTTGTCATATATAAGCATTTCATTTTTCTTAGCTTGAGACAATATCTACAGCAGTTTGTTGAGTATAAAGCTGCAAAACAGAGCTGCTCTGCTCAGCAGATTGTGGATCTTACATGTGCAGAAAACACATGACTTTAATTGTGTAATTAAATTTCACAGAAAGAGCCCTTTACAAGTGTGAAAAACAAACATTTCTGACATTCAGGCTCTAACTGCTGCTAGCAGCTTTTCTTGTTTGCATGTTAGTGACAATTTCCAAATGTTGATGTTTGTAGTCACTCACTTATCCCTGTTTACCCACTTTCCCACCTTTCTTATCTTTCACATACCAAATATTTAACTTTCTAGCAAAAAGGACACAAAACTATTGCAATACAGAGATAAGATTGTTGCCAAACTCTTAATGTATTTATTTTGTGAATAGAATGTATAGTTACTGTGTTGAGGCTTACTACTAATTCTCTGGCTTCTTCCTTGTTAATCTTCTACTCTGATTTTTGTCCCTGTTACTAGTAGCAATGTCCTCCAGTGTTCTCAGATTCATTTTCTCCAAGCCACTTGGAGAAAACAGCCGTGAAAAGAGGTGTGATATGACTTTGGATACTCAGGAGTTGACAGTGCACTGTTTAGACAGACAAGATTTCCATAACAGACTGTCTCTTGGCTATCCATGCAAAACTGGTTTCAACCATTTGCAGCTGGTGGTGGTTCACAACTTTTAAAGCACACAGTGACTGACAGTCATGTAACCTGAGGTGTTTTGGGAGGGGAATTGAAAACCATGCTGCACACATCTGACTGTTGAGGAAGAAACACAAGGCCGTTTTTGAAATCTGGGATCCTTGTATGTGGGTAAGGGGAGGTAATTCAAAAGTTTATTTTAGTTGAATTTTTGTAAATGACAATCTGTGTCTAAGGTGACAATGTGCACCCACATCTGAAAAGCCAGCTCTGTCCTGGGCTGGATCAAAAGGAGTGTGACCAGCAGTTCAAGGAAAGTGATTCTGCCCCTCCACTGTGTTCTTCTTAGATCCCATCTGGAATAACACATCCATCCTCAGCATGAAAAAATAAAGATCTGTTTTAGAAAGAGGAGGACAAAACGATGGTCCGAAACATGGAGCACCTCTCCTATGAGGAAAGGCTGAGATTTGGAGTTGTTCAGCCAGGAAAAGAGAAGTGTCTGGGTAGCCTTTGAGTACTTAAAGGGGTCTGTATGAAAGATGGGGAAAAACTTTTTAATAGGGTCTATTGCTGTAAGGGAAGTGGTAACAGTTTTAAATTAATAGGAGGTAAATTCAAACTAGATACAAGGAAAAAATGTTTTAGAACCAAAATAAATATTGATATGGGAGCTATACCACTATATTTATATCAGAACTATTGGTGTATATTTTTAGTTTTAATAATTGCAAAACTCTGATGAAGGCACTATATTGAAGTCTAAATTAAATCCTGACATGGCTATAGTGTCAATAGATGATAATATCCCTACCATCAATGACTTTGTGTCAATGTTTAATGTAACTGATATCTAAAAAATACTGCTGCTCTTTCTGAGGCATCTATAACTTCTGTTCAGTATGCTGCAATCTTTTTTTTCCTGTGTAGTTATTTCATTTTTCATGTATGTGCAAATAGTTTCCTCTGGTGTATCTATATCAAGTGAAACACAAATTGTATTGGCACCACTGGGCTTAATTAATCTTCTTTTTTCTCTCTTTTAAAGAAGATGAAGAGCAGTAATATAAGAAATAAATAATGTGGGAACAGATTTATTTCCCAAGTGAGAGCAAACAGATCGTCTCTCTAAAGGCAGAGTCAGTTTGGTCTGTGGTTTGTAAAACCTGGCAAGGTAATGGTCATGGTCAAAATAAAAACAAGGGAGAGGGGGTATAATAGAAGAGCCAGGCTGAGTATATAATTACCTAATTAAATTTCTTTATTTCTGTCTACTCAGTGTCTCTTTTTATATTCTTATTCAGGTTATGCAGGGTACAGAAATGACAGTTATACAAAGCCAGCAGAAAAAAAGCAGAAGAGAGAGAAACTTCAAGAAAATTTGTGGAGGTTAAATTTACCAAAGAGAAACTTTAAGTCTCCTTTTCATTGGCCTATTTTCTTAGAAGCCTGTGGGAAACAGTAAGGATAAAAACAATAGATAAACATGCATCATGTTCTCTTTAGGGGTTGAATTAAAATCCATTATTTTGGTGTTATACTGTCTTCTTCGGCATTCTGCAAGGCAGAAATATATCCTTTAAATCTACTATAAACTACTATAATCTACTATAAACTACTATAAACTCTTACAGAAAGGAGCATCCTTGTAAAATTCCATTTCATAATTTTAGACTGCCTTCTTTACTTTTTAAAAATTTACTCAGGAGTCTACATTTTTTAATAACTTCTTCTGTCACACTCATTTGCTTCTTTCTATGGGCAAGTGATGGGCAAATTTCCCTTTTTTAAATTTAGGACTTAATGAAGCACATATTATTAATACTGCAAAACTATAAGTGATGATGTTTAGCTCATAAATTAATGCTCATTTTTTAACCTTTTTATAGTAAAGTATATAAGTTTTTATATTGTAAAGGTTATACAGTGACTTAAAAGATGAAATGAATGTATGTTTTAAATAAAAAGGAAACATTTCAGAATTATACATTTCATAAATGGGGTAATGGTAAAATGTGGTGGTGATAGATGAAAAGAATTAGATTCACAAGTCATTATATCACCTAACAGATTTCAATGACAACAGAAAATACAGTCATGGGTTCCTTCTGGTGAGGAGTCAGGCCTCATCCAGCTGCTCACTCACACCTTCTCAGGAGTGAATTTGTACTGTAAAAGTGTGAAAATTTGCAGGCCGAGAAAAACCCCAGTTTAATAGGGAAAGAAAACTGTGTGCACAAGCCAAGTAAAATGTGGAATGTATTTGCGACTTCCCATTGGCAGGTAGGTTCTTAGTAATTTCCAGGAAAGCATGTCTTCATCATGTGAAGCTTTTGCTTGTGAAGACAGACACTAGAATTCCTTATATTCCCCCTTCTTTCCTGTAGGTTTTATTATGAAGTATGATGTTATATGGTGTGAAACATCCCTCTGGTCAGCTGGGCCCAGCTGTCAGTGCTGTGTCTCCTGCCCACCCTTGTGCACCCCCATCCTCCTCACCCTGGTGCTGTGTAAGCACTGCTCAGCAGTAACCAAAACTTCCCTGCACTCTCAACACTGTTTTGGCTGCAAACCTAAAACAAACCACCATGTTGGCTATTATGGAGAAAACTCACTCCATTCCAAGTAGAAAGTTTCTGTGTATCATGCATTCTCTTCACAGCTCTGGCAAATGAAATGCAATCTGCTCTTTAAGTAACAGTAACATTTGCAGTGTGCTTTGATAGCGCACTGCAGATGGATCCTGGATGAGACCCTTAGGCCTTGAATAATGATGGGCATTAATTTACTAAAATATAAAATTGAGGGACTTCGACACTTTGATTTGTGGGAGTTATTCTCAGTATTTGAATGCAAATGGAAAATGAACAAATACCTGAGGAATCAGACTTTGTTGCCTGAAGAATCTGATGCGCTTGAGAAGTCCCTGTGGGAGGCGTTTATTGAGTAGCCATTGACATACAGAAAGGTGAAAATTCTAACCACAAAGAAAGGACTCAGTTCAAAGTCAATTTATGCAAAATGTGTGAGTGGGTGCTAAGGTTGACTCTGTTTCCTAGAGGATTCTGTCATCAATTATACAGTGCAACCTGGATGCCACATAATGGCTTGGGGACACATTGCACTGGGTTTTTTCAGCTCAGGACCCAGGGTGATGTAGATTCAATGTAGATTCAATCCTGCATACCTCAATGAGCAGCAACTAAATCTCAAGATTAATCAGTTTTGGCATATACTGTGTAAAATTGCAAAATTTTTCTGCTTTCAGTAATAGGTTGAATTAGATGTGTATACTCACACCTCAAAAATTTTAAGTGAAACTTAAATTCAGACCTGGATTTTACAGTTACTGTTACCTGTAGTTCATATATCATGAGGTACTCAGTGTCCAGTAATCCCAAGTCTTCATCAATCTTATCAACAATTCAGAACTTGTCACTTTTACTAGTTGGCTTTGCTGTAACGAACTCCTAGGCTGTGAAATTCACCTACATTGTAAGTCTAGAAGCTCCGAAAATTTCTTCCCAGCATGCAATATATGAGTATTTTTTATAAGCTTTCCAAGACTCATCTTGAAGGAGCTCATAGGAGGAATAAAAAGTTGCTATAAGTGGTCTAAGCACTGACTTCAACAAAGAAGCATTTTAGAGTCTAAAAACATAAAATTGATATACTGTTCTCCACTAAGAGCTTCTTTTCAGGCTGTCTGAGTGGTGGGTTGTTCTGGTATGGAAAATGATTGGTGTCTTTTTATGCAGGATGCCTGAAGGTATGATGGTGCCCTGAATAGCCAAGGATCTGTGAGGTCCACTGTGAAGCAACACATGTGATCCAAATATAGCTTAGAGCCACATCTTTTCTTTTGCCACACAGTGTCAACAGGATAAAAAACCCCAAAAACCAACCCACAATGAACATAATTGTAGTCATATAAAAATTAAAACAGATGTGTCATTTTGTTGCAGTGGCTGGAGGAGAATAACAATGAGGCAAGCTCTGAATAAGAATCAGTAGTAAAATATTTTTTTATAAGGTAGTTGATTTAATTTCTATAATAATGTAGTTAACAAACAAATTATTAATACTTTAAATTCAAATTGTTGAACTTAATTTTTAAGCCCAAACATGAGCTCCATGACATTCTAAGCAAAAATTCTTACTTGTGAGCTTCTTCTGGAATAGAAAAAGTAACTTTGAGCAAAAGTTGGACAGTTTTGTTGCACTGTTGTATTCACTTGAAAGACAACCTTTTCTTGTATTTCAAATTGCTGGCTAGCTAAAGAAATTAGATTTCTTACCAAAATACAGATAACCCTTTCTAAATATACATCTCTTTCTTTTACTAATGATATTTTCCTTTCCTTTTTTAATATAGTATTAGAGTTACTTATACACTTTAAATTGAAGTTTAAAAAAAGATTTTAAAGAGTTAAAACAATAGAAGTTTAAAACAGAAAGCCTAAACAGTGTACAGCTGTGTTTTCTCAGGTGCAGGAAACTAATTTCTAAAGCCGTCTTTCATGTTTTAGTGCACCAAAATCATCTGGTCAATGTGTAGATGTACATTTATGTTACAGATACTTACCTTAAGAAGATCAGAGATGTTTAAAAGCTGAGTATGAGTCCTTTTAGGAAAAGGGCCACATAGATATTTTAATAAGAATATTTGAAAACAGTAAGTATTAGGATCAAAAATAACTTTTGTCACTGATTTTTAAGGGAGAAAAAGATTTTTAAATGGATCTAAGGGGAAATTCCAAACATAAAGAAAAGTGTAACAGTAACACATGGAACACAATATGTAATCTTCAGCAATTGCCTTCCTTTTTTTATCAGTTCCTCCTCTTGCTTTGATTATGTCTTTAGGCTGCAAAATATTTAGAAAGAAGTATCTTAGATTCACACCTATCAGTGCAGTACACACTCTCTTAGTGTCACCAATATAAAAAAAACAAAACAAAAACAAAAACAAAAGGAAAAGCTGATACTTAGACTACACTAGAAGTGCATATTTTATTATTCTAAGTGATTTCTACTTTTAGAAAAAGCACGCTACTGGAGAAACTGGACTTTGAATACAGATTTTTTTTTAAACTTAACATTATTGAATTTCTCAGTGCTAAAGAACTGATCCATTAACCATTATTATTAGGAGATCATCTATTTCTTGTAACAGCCATTCTACTGACTCAAAATAAATTCAACATTTTGACTATAATGTTCTTGTACTAGAAACAGAGTGAGCCTTAATTTGGCTGTTTGCTCTCCCCATTCTGGTTGGTCCATTTTTTCTAGTCCGTGGAGTCCTAAGACATCCTACTGTATTATACACAGTATGAGCCAAATGTTTGATGTAACTGACAGTTCTATCACTTTAAGTAGCTATTTTTACTTTCAAAATATTTTTCACTTAAATGGCTAAATTGTTCTTGTTTTCATGCTCATAGTCATGATGTACTGTTTATTCCAAGATGATGATTAATCTGTCCTCCAGAGATGTCAGACAGTGCTGTTGCCACTGTTGTTTACCAGTCTGTGTCTGTGCTGAGCTTTGTGTGTGTGATTTTGTAAGGAGGTGGAAATCATGAGGGAAATTGTGTTAATGACACTGTGTATGGAACTTTGAATTTGTAATATCAGATTTATTTAATATTTAATATTTTACTAGTTATATCACAAGTAGATTTGACTTGTCAGTTAGTGAGAAGAGCAAAGTACAAGGCAAATAGTATTTTTTGCTTTCTTATAACTTCCACACACCTGTCAGAGTCCTGTGGGTTAAGACAAGATTGCCTCAGAAGTCATATTTCTCCACTTTGTCACTAAAAAAGAAGTGGTATAAACCCTCAGTCACTTTATAAATGGTTAGAAAGGTAATTTGCATTTGTACAGCTTTAGTAATAAAAATCACATTCAGGACATATGAATGATTCTATTGGAACCAAAACCAAATAGGATTAAAGATGTCCTTTGCCATCTTCCCCTCAATATTTCTGTAAATCTGCTGGAGATTTCTATGCCCACACTTCTGCTGACACAAGTATATATTGAATTGCTTATTCACATGAATATACAAATAATCTGTCTAGAAGGAAACAAGTATTTACTTAGTTTTGAGGTATTTTAAAGCAGTGTTTGTTTTCCTTAACCTAGATAATTTCACAGATCTGCCTTAGGGAAGGGTTAAACAAGTTGTGTCTACATAACTGGCAGGAGAGAAGTGTGGCAGCAAACAGCTGACAATGGGTGAGAGGTGATAATGATATAAACCTCTTTGTTGCTGAGAAATATCTTTGATATGTTTTTGAAACATCTCACATGTTTGATATAAACAGACAGTTACATTCCAAAAAAAGGGAAAATGGAAATTATTGGAGGTGATGCCAGTGCTCAGTAACACCAAAATTCCATATTTGTAACAACATAAGTAGCAAACTATCATTCAGCTTGCCTGAAATTGACTGGACAGCATGGAGTAGTCAACAGATACTTTCTGACTTTCAGTATCAGATAGTACATTATCCCTAATGTGGTGTAGATGTGAGCTGTTTTAAAAGAAATTCCTTCCCTTCTCTGCTCCTGCTTTTGGCTGACTGTGTCCAGTATTTCCCTTGAGCCAGATCCAATGACAGAAATTTAGCTCACCACTAAAAGAATAAACCCAAAGCAAACAAAAATTAGTTTTCCATTAGATTAGGTTGCTAAAGTGACTCATCCTGCAGCTGTGGATTAGTTACATCTCCTGCAAGGAAATGAAACAGCAGCTGGGGCTGGGGAAGAGACCACCCTGCTCAGCAACAGCTCACAGTTTCTCCAAACATGCTGTCATGTTCTGGAAGACACAATCTCATCCTCAGCCCACTTCCCTCCCTTCCTGTCAGCATGAACATCTGTGTAGAGCTAAAGAGCTGACCTGTGGTATTTCTAGTCTGGATCGAGTTAACCAAACTGATGCAAACTCATGCCTCGCTGTAAGAGAAAGGATAGTGCAGAGCAGCGTTTAACAGCCAGGACAAAAGTGAGGCTGCCCTTCACAATAGGGTTTTTTGTTTAAAGTACATGCAAAGCTCTGGATTTAGAATACAAGCATCTTAATCTAATCTAAAACACCACTTCAGCATTCATGCTGCACCTTCCCTGAACACTTCTCTGGAGTTTTCTGGTGTCTCAAGCACAAACAGCCACAAGTTTTTAGTATTTTTATTTTGGAAAGAAAAAACAATTTGACTAATTCTTTCCTGTTTAGTGTCTCTCTTTTATGACACTTAGAATTCTAGACCTGCATTGCAAATAAGTGATAATAAAACTGGCACAACATTCATCTGCCATTTCCAAGTTGTAACAAAGTGGACGAAATAAATCAGTGATCAGAATCTACATTAGTGAAATAAATAATTTTTCTGGTATAATTTCTTTATGCAGCTAAACACAGTTCATAAAAATGAGTTTCCTGATAATAAATATGATCAAAAACATGGCTCTATAATATTTGTGGCTGTGAAAAGCTATTTTGCTATTACAAAAAAAAAAAAAAAAAGAGGTGCTTTTTTTCTTAATTGTTTCAATTGTTTCTGTAAATTTATGTAGCTCATTTTGGAGGGAATATGAATTCATAAATTCGTTGTGGAAATATTCAGTTTGAGCTTTCTGTATACCATGAGGTTATAAATCCTCTTGCCTTTTTAATGTCAGGAAGTTTCAGACCCTTTGAGGGAAAAGAGGAAAAAAAATTTGCTTTTACTCCAACCAGTTTAAGACTTTCTGTATGAGGATGACAGAAGACCATTATCTTCCTGTAGCATGATAACACAAGTCTTTTTCAAGGAACTCCTCCAAAGAATGAGTGCCAGGAATATCAAGAGTTGAGAGTTCAGACTCTGGTCATGATGGATGCGGAAATGATGGGTGACATTGGTTCAGAAATTCCTAGTGGCTGGGAGAAGGCAAGATGTCTTTGGTGGAGTATGTGCCCATGGCTGTAGATGCTGCTGACAGTCCCAGGGGACTGAGAGAGGCTTCCCCTTAGCCACCAGATCATTGTCTTGCTCTCTGTAAGCTGATGCATTTTATTGCCTTTCTTTCTCCCTTTCAAAGATTCTTTTGAGATTTTCCTGCCCTATTTGTGCAGAAGGGAGAAACAGGAAATCTAGTTTGGTGAGGATGGACCATATGCATGTTTAATTTGAAGGCTGAGCCAATGTTGTAGATCAGGCTTAGGTTCAAATGCAAATCAAGGATAGGAAAGAACTTTCTATGTAAGAAAATTCCATTTACCCCTGAAACTGCAATGCAAAGTTAGTTTAATGGTCCTAGGGGACCCTGGCATGGATCAGTTTCACCAGAACATATACTGTGCTCGTCTAGCTGCCCCCTGACTAGTAAACCTGGGCAATTCTTTAGAATCTGGTGCTAGACAGTTTGGACATTTTTTCAGAGATAAACATTAAAAAAAAAAAGAAAAAAAAATTGTATTTAAGAAATGCCACTTGAAATTCTTCCATTGACCAAAGAGGATATATTTTTTGATTATAAGATAAAAATTTATTTTAAATTTATTTCCTATTTTAAACCAAAAATATTATTTTGGTGCAAAACATGCAAGAAAATATTTTCAAATAAAATTTTTCCTTTCTCAGATAACTACGATGGTAATAACAATATAAGTGGTTTTTTCCACCACTGAAATTTTTACCTAAATTAAACCCAAATTGATGATTAATTTGTGATCTGTGAAGCTCCCTTTTTAACCCAGAAAATTCATTATTTTCTTCAGTACTCTTTACTTTCTTTAGAAAATTCATGGGTCACAGATATGTAACTCTAAAAAAAATAGTCTGGTCTCTACTCTGTTTACTCTTGTTCCCAGCAGAAATTTTTGTGTAGGCATTTCTGGGAATGTAATTTCTACCCCAGTTTCTTTCCCTAGTGATCTTGCCACAGGTCTTTTTTTACGGAGTGATAAAACCAGGTTGTGTATGTACAGTTTTTAAAATAATGAGACAAAAAACCCCAAACTTCTACCATTGATTCACAATCAGTATAATGTGTAACTAAAATTAATTATTCTGATTAGTCTTGTAAATTCATACAATTATCTTAATGAGAGCTATAGTCTTTAGTTCTGTTCTGTTAAAATCTAAACCAAACAAAGAATGAAAATTCTCCAGTGCCTTTTTGGTGCTCTTCTAGTTACAAAACGAATTGCATATTAATTTTACTGTGGGATCCTGGACATTTTCTCACCCAGCTTTGGTTGGTATTCCTGACTACAGCATGTGAAATAGAATCCATTGACAGTATGGGAAGGAATTTTTCAGAGTTCTTCACTGTTGACCTGCCTCTGCTCTTTTATTAATTTCAACTGAATCAAAGAGAAATTATGTTAAGTGCTTCTGGAAATCCTTCCTTTCAGAGGAATCAGAAGAATAGCTTGAGACAGTAATGTTTTCATAAAATTGCACTCATTAATAAAAAAAAAAAAGTCATCTGCAAATTCTGCTCAACATGTGGTTTTTTGACTTCCCTGAACAGAAGGAGGAATAACAACTTCAGGGTTTCTCCCTGCATATATTACTCTTTGATCTTACAGTATTACTTTCTGGTGATATTTATCCTTTTTTCTTCTTGCTTCCTTTGGTAAATGAATATATGTGGAGCTTCTAAAAATTGCTTCAGTGGAACTAGTAAAAAGGGGATTACACAAACCCATTCTCTCCCCCAAAAAACAATCCCCTTGAAACAGCTAATTATTTTCATGTTTGTGGGCATCCTAACACTAAGAGTCTTCTGAACTCCCACGGTTCTAGACTGTCTCAGTTTCTGACCTCCCAAGTAAAACTTTTAGTGGAAATGCAGTGTCAAAAGACTTCTTGATCTCTCTGAAAAGGCTCTTTCTTGTTATAGTTTCAAGTTCCTCAGCTGCAAATCTACTAGTTACACAACAGATAATTAGATCCACATAAGGCCGCAAAACATCCCAGGCTTAGAAATCACCTCAAAGAGGCTAGATCTCTTTGTAAATTGGCTAGTCTGAGTAAAGGATTAAATTATGGAATATTCAAGCATATTGCTCATTATTATATGAAAAGAAAAAAAAGGTTCTATTGTTGATATTGTGTTTGGGGCAGTTCAATGGTGACAGAAAGGATACCCTTTCCCCCTAGTTTTATTTTCTTTCAAACCTGTAAGAACAGAATTTAAACATTCTTAAACTGACTGAAAATAGCACTCAACAGAGCCTGTCTCCTGTAGACCATCCCCTGAGTATTTGTAATCATTGATGAGACCCTTCTCTTCTCCAGACTAAAGAGACAGTTCTCTCAGCCTTTTCTTACAGGACAGATGTTCCAGATCATTAATCACTTCTGTAGCCCTTTGTAAGATTCCCTCTGGTATCTCCATGTCTCTCTCATATTGAAAAGCCCGGGTCTGAGCACATAACTCCAGTGCTGAGAAGAGGGGCAGGATCACATTCTCTAGGTAGTTCTTTGTCTAAAGCAGCTCTGGGCATCACTCACCTTCTCTGGTGCAAGGGCAGGTTGCTGGCTCATGTTCAGCTTGGTGCATGTCCAAGAACACAGCCCCAGACCCTGTTCTGCCAAGCTGCTTTCCAGCTGGATTGCCCTGAGCGCAGGTTGGCACTTGGAGTTGTTCCTCCCCAGGAGCAGGACGTTGCAATTCGTTGAACTCCATGACGTTCCCGTCTGCCCATTTCTCCGAATTTTGAGGCCAATCTTCTTTGCATGGCTAATTCAATAATTTTGGTGTTCCTGTGAAAAGGTGTTTCCTCACCTATTGCAGTATAAATTATAAGATTATTTTTTGTTTCTCTTGAACCCTATTCTGTTTAACGATGGGTTGAGTTTATCAGTGTTATGTGATAATTATTGAAATTCATGTCTTTTATTTCTATGGCTCTATTAAATTACATTACTTTCCTTAACATCCTATTTTAGTAACAATCGTTTTGGGAATAGTGCAGACATTTGCAGAACTAATATGGGAATTAAGTTTTCTGAAGGTCTTAGAAAAATTGTCTATTTCAAAACCTTTTACAGAACTGTGTTTGAAAATATTTTTTCAATATTTTTTCCTGAAGTGATGTCTTAGTCTTCTAAATTCACCTTTCCAATCATGATAAAAAAGGACCAAGTGGGCTCTCTGACCTTTACTTGTAAAATATATTAAATATCTGATTATGGTTAAACATAAAGGACGTTATTAGGAATTTATAGTGGTTACCACAGCAGGTGATACTGAAGAGAAAATTTTGTAACACTGGAATCATTAACATGTCTAGGAAAAAAAAAAAAGTATATTCTTTAACCTTGCCAGTAGCCTAATAAATTCAGTAAGTTTCTATGTAATGTAAGGAAAATGAGGTAATGAAAGTCTTTTCAGTGGTTAATAACTTCTTCATTCTTCTGTCTTCTCTAGAGTCAATCTATGTTTCTCCCATGAACCTTTTTCCTAGTCACTGTCAGGTGCTTAATGTCCTGTAAAAATCTTGTCTTATGCACCCCAATGTTCAGAATGGCTCTTCAGTACATCAACACTGATATTTTTACACTTTTTCTTTTTTTTTTCTGAAATGGATGTGATTTTCTAGAGGATTTTTATTTTTGACTAAACATTTCTGCCAGCATGATTATATACCTAAGAATTTACATGCGTGAATTTGTATAGTCCCTGAGCTATTAATGTCTATATTTCCAAATGTTAGAAAACTTAGCTTCTTCACGTGAAAAAAACCTGGGAGAAAAAAAACCCAAAACAAACCAGCAATCACACCAAAACTTGTGGAAAACCTGGGGGACATAAGTCATCTGCTATATGAGAAGAGGTAAAAAACCATTTTACACATTTCTAAATTGTTTTTCTGGATGAGTTTAGTAGCTTGAGACACCAGAATGTTCGGGATAGAGTCATTCTGAAGAGTGCCATCCAAAAATCACAGTCATTCCCACAGCCCAGGCAGTAGTCAGCTGTTCCCACAGGATGTATTAGCAAAACCTTTCCACATCAGCAAAGCCTTTAGATCAAATTTCACTTCTTCAAAAGTTATCTAACAGCATTGTTGAAAAAAAGCTTACATAAGAGTGAATTCACACTTACAGGTCTGTAATTTGAGTCTTTATGAAAGTACGTAAACCCTCAATACACAAAACCAAAAGCATGACAAAAAAAAAAAAAGTATTTGAAAGGAAAACATCTTTCTGTGGTTTTCCTCTATCACAGTTAGACTAAATCTTAGCTGCTCATACTAAGTTTTGTAGTATAGTGAGAATCCAGGCCTTTGGTAGGTACAATTCTCATGAGATGAGCGTATGCTGCCTCACATGAGTAGGGATAGAATGAAGGCATTCGTGTTACCTGAGAAGAAAAGTTCTGGAAATAGACAATTACATCCTAATTTCTGAAATGAGATGAAAGGTGGTCCTTTGTTACTTTTGTAATCTACTTTTATTGCTTAGATATCTTTTGTTCAAAGTCTGTTTCTGGTCACTACTAATTGGATGTGTTTCACTCAAAGCTTTTTTCCCACAACATAAGTTCAGTTTGCCATGACCTTTTACCCCAAAAATTCTTTCTTATTTGCTGAAAGAAAAGCTTATATTTTGCATTCTTGAGAGTAATAATTATTAATACCATAAATCATACAAATCTAGCTTATTCATACTGTGTGAAATTATAACACATGCTTGGTACTATTATAGATTGTACTGGAGTTTTGAGATGATGAATAACCTTGCATATTAAGTTGTTGCCAGATTGATCCTACAGTCTAAATAGAAAATGAAAATCAAAATATCATAGCAGTATACTGACTTATATATCTGGCCTTGTAATATAAATCAGGTTTTCTTATTAGAGTAACCCTGTGCAATTTGGTTGGTTCAGTATATGGTAGAGACTAAGAAAAATGTTTATAAAATCATGAAGTTTGCCAATTTAAAACATTCTTCTCCCTAATAGTAAAATTTTCAATTTCATTATTCCATTATAAAAACTATTCCTCTTTGAATAGTGGGACAAATGCGAGTAACAACTTGAATAGCCAAATCCAGCTGCTGGTGATTAGCACTATCAAAGCAATGTTTCTTGCTCTCTGAAATACTGTGGATCCTTTACTCTTCTGGAAACACCTAATCTATCCAGCAAACACATAACAAAGCAACCATGTGTGCAATCCCCCATGTAAAAGTCCTGTCTTCTTTGCACTGAGAAGTATAAATATTTCGAAGAGAATAATTGGAAAACCAACAGCTTACAGTAGAACTAGAATTACTATTTCCTCGTCATCACCGCTTCTTTTTTCTTTTTTAACCCAATAGACAACATGAAATTCTGCTGAGACTCTTGTACAAATGTTTATTTATTTCCTTTTTGTTTCTCTGACACCATGTTTGAACTGTTAGGCAGGATTCTGACTTCAGCAAGTTAGATACTGGTGGACAAGACACCTTACTTCATGAAATTGTGGCCAGAGCAGTAATTTTGAATAATCTTTACAATTTAGAAAATTTACGTCAAGCTATGTTTTATATCACTTTCTTTTGAAGATTAAGATTAGTCTTTAAAATTTTTGGTCCCTTCATTACTGAACTAGTTACAAGTTGTCATTAATATTGTTGCTCTAACATTGTCATAGCAAAGCATGTGTCAAATCTGTTGTTGGATAAACTTTCTGACATAGTTTATCTTCAGCTGAGCAAATTGCATGAAGTAGTGCTTAAATTTATTAATTTATAAGAATTTATATACAGTTGAGTTATGCTGCTTGTTACTTTTTTAATCTAAGTCATAGTAAGTCCACCATATAATATGGAACTGCTATCAAGATGAAGCAATTTAATTTATCTTTGCAGTCCTGTAGAAAATATATATTGGCACTGGATACTATAACAACAACAACAACAATAATAATAATAATAGTAATAATAATAGTAGTAATGCAACTATTAAATAAAAGTTATAAACACTACTAGACTTATATACTGCAGAACACAACATGTACTTGTTTTTCTTTGAAAGTAAGTTTCCAGTCTTTTATCACAAGTTGTGGGGAAAATTTTGTCAATTTGTTACTTGCCATGCCTTATGTAATTTTTTTTTTTTTAACAGTTTTTTTTACAGTTTTACACTTTCAGTTTAAGAATCATTTAATGTGGGGAACTGAGTATTCAATATACTTTGGGTTGGATATGTTAGGTTTGAATGAAGCCTAAAGATTTCAATATTCCTTAGTATATGCAGTGGACTCCCTTAGTTTTAAATACTGCTGTTCCAGAAAAACAGATCAAGAATTATAATTTTGAAAATATCAAGAAGTGAAAACAAAAAATTGAAACACCATTACTAGACCAGTAATGTCTTCTTGAATTTGGAAAAAAGACATACCCACCTCAACCCTGAA
Source organism: Passer domesticus (assembly GCF_036417665.1). Classification (NCBI taxonomy): domain Eukaryota; kingdom Metazoa; phylum Chordata; class Aves; order Passeriformes; family Passeridae; genus Passer; species Passer domesticus. The sequence goes on from NC_087474.1 coordinate 135,087,410, forward strand.
ACAATAAATGAGAGTGGTGTCTGTTGCTGTATTGTGTAGCTGATCTGGAACTTCATAATGACAAGAGAAATGTCACTCTTGCTTACAATTTCTATTCCAAATGTTTGAGCAGAAGAATCCAACTAGCATGCTTATCTCTCAATTGCAAGCTGCTTTCCTTGCTTTTTCAGGTGCCAAAAAGTCCAGCTGCCCAATATCCTACTGAGAAAATCTTCAATTCCCCCTGGCAGCTTTTATGAAAAGCAAACTTTATCAATTATAAAAACCTCATGGAAGATCTGAGGTTGAATATGCCAGGAAGAGTCTAAAACCAACCAAATAAAAGCTTAAGGTTCATATGCTGGTTTGATTGTTCACGTTCAAACTCATTTAAAGAGAAACCTCTTTGCCTTAACAGATCCTAGACTACTGAAAAAACTGGAAGTTTTTTCCAGAGTAGGTAGAATTGAGAAGTCTCAGTTGTCTTGGGGGTGCTTTTCTTTGTGGCCACAGGTTTGGCTCTTTAGAGAAAGCAATAGCAGAGCCCAGTGTGGGGTTGTTTCCAAGCCTCAGGAATCCTTGGAATCACAACACCTACCAAATTTATCAGCTCTAATAATAACATAGAGAACAATTACAAAGAGAAGAATACAAACTATGTGTGGAGGGATTGTTTGTTCCTTGGTTGGTTGATTTCTATTATTTCTATGTTGCATACATAGGGGATTTCTCTCCAGATACTCTGCTCATCAGGTTTTTGTGCACACAGGTCTTCAATTCTGAGCCCCCTATGACCTTTTTGAGCATAGAAATTGGATTTTATTACTAACCCAGCAGAACTGTTTCCATCATCAAAAGTATAACTTTTGATTGCACAAAATCTCTTCATATTACACCATTCATGTACTTAAAATATAGTATTTTGTTTAATTTTCTGTGAGATTGTCTCACTTTGATTCTCAAATAACATTTGAAATGCATGAACTTTGAACATATGATGGCACTGTTGTGTAATCACTAAACTGTGTAGTGACTACATGCCCCTTGTCATGTGTGGTTTTGTTTTTCAGAAAAAAAGGCTAACACAAAAACCCTAACAAGGCTCCAGAATGTAATCTTTATGGTTTTGTAAAAAAATTTTTCTCAAAATGTCATCTATTATCACCCCATCTGTGACTTTTGTTTCTTCACCAATATCTTGATCTCTTTTAATTTATTCATCTTGTCAGTGATTTCAGGCAGTTTTTTCTTCTTTGTGTTTTCAAAAGCATAAGATGAAATATTTTATTTTCTTTTCTTGTTTTGATTGTTTACTATCAGCATACTTCTGGCAACTCGTGGAGGTTGATTCCAATGCCAATATTTCTAAATGATTTTCCCAGCAGAACTCTGGGCCTGCCTGGGTGTGCACAATCCAGTAAGACTTTGTCCTCCCTGGGGCCCCATCAAATCAACTTTCAGTCTATTTGCTCAGGAATGATAATAGAGGTATACCCTGCAGGAAGCCAGATAGAGGGCTTCCTGCCTCCTATACAGGAGCAATAAATGGAACACCAAAGTTCAGGGGATCTGGGAAGGTCAAGCAAAAGGAAGCTGTGTCCTTTCATTTTCTAGCTAGCTGAAGCTGGTAAAGTCTGAGTGGATTGGTTTTGCTTCAGAATTCTTGTTAGAAAAAGAAATCCAGCTTTAAAGAAAAAATTATGGGAATCATAGTTCTCAGAAACTTTTTCTCTGTTCTTTGGGTCAGTTCACATGTCTTCAGGCTTGTACTGTCAGCAGCAGTAGCAAACACAGATGATTCAGTTTGCAGCACTTTGTGTTTGTTTCCCTCCAGGGAAACAAGAGGCAAGTACAAATAGTGCTCCTTTCCCCTTTAGTTGACTCATTAATAGCATGCAAGCTTTGTTTTGTTAATATTATTTTTTACCCATGGAATACCTGTAACCCTCTAGCAGCTTAGCCTACTGTTTCTATCTGTAACCACTAGAGCATCATTTTCTGACCAATAGGTGTTTTATCTGTTGTTTGATTGCTTGTCTGGAAGATGACAGAAAGAATTACTCTCATAAACTGTTATGAAATTACAGAATAAGACAGGTATGAGTTACAGCTTTTCTGAAAGTGGTTAAGATACAGAGAACTATAGAGTAAGCAGGAGTCAGCAAATTGTGATTTTCAAAGATACTAGAGAACAAAAAGCATAAGTAGAAAAATTACTTATGAGTGATCTTCCCACCCTTCTAAGCTGAGATACTGTGCTCATTTTTGAGTGCTGCTGTTGAAGAAAGGGAGACTGGCTGCAGAGCATCTAGCAGAAGCCACAAAAACTATCATAGGCATAGAAAACTTGGCTTTTGAGTATTAAACAAACATTTTGCAGTTGTTTGGTGGAGACATACAGAAAAATAGAAATAAATGGATGATGAATAAAGGAAAAGCTCTGCATGTTTTAGTTTCTGTTTCTGTGTTGGATAATAAACCAATTGAAAGTATGGCAGACACAGCCTTATTCTCACTTGCATTTTTGATTATGTTTGTATTCAGCCAGCAGCACCTGTTTGACACTCAATTTCTGGCTGCAGCCGGAAGTGACAGAAATAGCTGTAGGTGTGTGATTCTCTGAGAAAATGATATGAAATGGAGGGGAAATTTCTTAATATAATTTAGATAACTGTATCAAAAATTTTCAATAAAGAGTAAGGACTGATGATTTTAAGGATTTTTTTTTTTTGGTGGGAGAAAAACAGGCTTCAATTCACAGTTCATTGGAGCAGGAGGTGGTGGTCATTTTTATCCTGCGTCTAAGTGAAAGAAAGCAAATTCAACACACCTCAAGTTCAGCTTCATCAAGGACAGCAATTCATTCTGTGTCTGAATCTATTTTCAATTTCTTCCACTTTGCCTTTTTCTTTTCATCTAATACAATACAGCATTTTAGGTCATCATGACCTTTATTAAAGGAGTAGTGTGGCCTCTATATAGCAGAGATTTGCTTTAATCTGTACTCCCTCAAATATTTTTATTATAACAATGACTTCGACTTTGGATAAGAAATTTCCAGTCTACAGAAAAAAAAACAACTCCCCCAAAAAAACCCCAAGAAAACCTCTGTTGTTAAATGACACTGCTTCTATGCTCGAGAATTTTATGTTTCATCTGTGTTGCACTGCTTTTTCCCATGTTTCAGTGTGTTAGATTTGTGTATTGTGGATAAGGGGCCTTTATTTCAAGACCATATCTAAGCAGGGTGAACTATCTTTGTTTCTCAAATATTGTTGCCATTCTCAAATGGCAACATTCCTAAATGTATTTAATTTGGTATTTAATCTCCTGAAGCTCCTGTGAAGTTGGAAGAAGATTTTGGATGTCTTTATGTTTTTTATCTCACAGAGTATGTTATTTTTCAATATACTTCAATTTATGAAAATTCCCTATGTACAAAGACACTATTTTAGTCCTCTTTGGAGTACATTCTAATTGCTCAAATGATGTAGTTAACCTTTGCTCTTTAACAACACAGCCATTTAAGTTGTAAGAGTTGCTTTCCTAATTTTTCTGGTTCTGGTTTGACTAAAAATCAATTCAATGGTTCAGAAATTGGAGAGTTAAATCTTATTGAGAGTGAACAATTTATTAGTTACCTCTTCATTAAGAGGCTTATCTCTTATTCCTGTGTGACAAGTAAACACTCAAGAAGTGAACTTCTTTTCCCAGGCTTCCCAGCCATGTCATGTTGAGACATCCAGTGTGGGATATGTAGTACTTACATTTGTTTCCATGTATTGTGTCTGGTCTCTGAGTAAGGCCTCAAAGGGGTGTTTGCAATATTTCTTTCCATTCAGATTATACTCTTTGATAATCTTTCTTAAATGTGTGGAAGGGAAACTTTTTCTCTCTGTTATGTTTTTCTACTCCACACGGTGAATCAAGAATGCTAATGAGTTTCCTGGAGATTAGCTTTTGTAGATTAGTTAGTGTCACAAAACTTATCACTGGATATAAAAAGCCCAAATAATTTTGACAAAGTAGCCTCTATCTGTTTTTCTCAACAACACTGTGTTTAAAAAAAATGTATTGCAGTGAAAATCATGATTCTTTGGCAAGACAATTTGGACAAAAGGCATTTTTCATTTATTTCTAAATAGGATGGGTTGCCATACCAGCATGGAACCATTCAGTTTATTAAAATCAGAAGAAAAATATACCAGTAAGCATCAAATTATTACATCTCCTAACTAAATATTATTTTTGCTTTTGGAAACATCACATTGTACTGTAACTGAAAGGTATGACTTTATTTTCAGCTGAATTCTCAAGAAAATAGCAATACTTGTGGCGATGAATTCTGTGCCTTTGGTTTATCCTGATAAGTTTTAAATCTGTTACCCGATCTCGGTTTAATATATTACACAGGTAATGACTGACAGACATGACTGCAATACTCTTTCTCTTCTCTTGTATTCCCTTTGGTTGCCATACCCCAAGTTAGTAAATGCGACCTTTTTTGGAAAAAAATTTCATTTACGTGATATTTTATCTGATCATTAGCTTGGTGGACAGAGAAATAATGACAACAATATTCTATAATGACTATAGCCTAACTAACTTGAGATTTGCAACAAATAGCTGGTTATTTTGGGGTATATGAACTAAAATAAAATTTTGAAAATTATGATGTTCAGAGAGACCGGAGTATCAATCTTCTGGAAGCCAGTGTTTAAAAAATGCAACATTTGGAATGAGTAGAAACAATCAAAACTTCTTAGTCAGCATTTGTAAAAATATGTTTCTATAGAAATGTACAGAATTCATCCTTGTAACATTTTCTAAAACCTTTCTGTGAGACAAGTCTTCATTTTTTCCACTGTCAGAGCTGTTAGCAGGCATGAGTTCTCTCAGTCTCTTGTTTTTCCTTTCCTGTTTGCACTGTTAAATTCCTGATACTATGAGATAGGAATGATTGCAAAAATCCAGGGTAGGTTAGATTTTAAAGTTTATGGGTCTATTTCGTCATTATTATATTTCATGAATATTTTAGGAAATACAAATAAAAGCAATGGAATTCAACATTTACTTGGTTCTTACTCCTTAGTTGTAGGAAATACTGGGTAATTATTCACAGCAAAATTAGGTCTTTAATATGCTCTATTATAGTCTCCTGAATAAATTTGTTGAGGTTTTCTATATCTGATCAGTACCCATAATTTTACTCTGCTTTTGTGAAATTAGTTCTAACCCATGTCTTTTTAATGCAACTACTCTGCTTGTCCGAGATACTTTTTGTTAGAAGTTTGAAATACTTTTCTTATTCAAATATTTTTTATTATTTTTATACCTCTAGCATTCACAAGCCTTTCCCAGCTACTATTTCTCTAGATTAGTATCATCTAAAGAAATTAATAAAAATCTCATTCATATTGCAGTTTTCAATTTCAAAAGTGCCTTTGAACAAGTTTTGTAATCAAAAAGATAAAAGAAGGAAAAAACAGCCATATTAAAGTACTGCTTAGTAGTAGTCTTGCCTGGTCCAGTAGAAGAATAAATATGCTATTTATTTTCCAATTAACACTAATAAATTATGTTATATTAGAGGAGTGGCTTAGATGGTGGACAGAATTAATAATATTTGATGGAGTAGTTGGTTCTTAATAAGAATGAAGGTTAGCTGGAGCAGAGGACACCTAGCTAACATCTCGTTAATTTATCTGATGTTCTCACAAAATGATCTTGGAAACTGAGTAATATCACTTCACTAAACGAAGTTCATTAAAGCCAGAACAGATCTAAGTCTATGATCTCACAAGTTCATGGTGGTTTGGGGATTCAGTCTTTAAGGGGCACAAAACAAAATAATATGAAAACAGCAATGAAACATGGAGAAAGAAACAGCGATCTTTAGAGATGCAGTCTGATAAATCTCAAAGATATGAACATATAACTGTTTCATTTTAAGAGCTAAAGAAGACTGGATTTTTCCATTTAATGTACATAACCTTAAAATTTATTTATAACTATAAAAATTTCCCTTCTTATGCAGGGATTTGGATTTTCTTACATTTATGCCAACAACATGGTCCAGGGGTTTGATGCTTTGGTGCACAACACTTGCTCTCTTTGGAAGGCATTTCCAAGTCTGTAGTTTGAAGGTTGTTTTGTACAAGAATGAGCATTTTTTGTGTTTATTCCTAGTCATGCTCCCCAACCCTGTACTTCTTCGTGGCTTGGGGAATATCTTTATTGCCACTGTGCACTCAGGGCTGGATGCTCTTTTTCTTAGTGTTGTTTGTCTCCTGTTGCTCATATATTTTTCAATGCATGACATTTTTGCTCTTCACAAAATTATAGAATCATGAAGACTGGAAGATCTTCAAGATCATCTAGTCTAATAATCAATCCAGCACCATCATTATCACTCCTAAATCATATCTGCAAGTGCCAAATCCAGACGCCTCTTGAACACTTTTTATAATGAACTTCAGTGTTGAATAATGCTTGTTTGACTCATATTTTCAAATACTCTACTAAAATAGTACAGAAGAACACATTTTGTAAAAAAAAAAAGCCCAACAAAAAAATCAAAACCATAATCCAAATATTTGCTTTATTTTTCTAAATAAATCATGTTGCTACATTGCTTAGTGTAAACTACTGAAAACATAATAAAACACATTTTATTCCTTACACCTTAGTTCTTTCCTAATAAGTAAAACTAACAGACATCTTCCAGCACAATCTCCCTATGCCAGGGTCCCTAGTTCAGCAGAATCCTCATGGGCCTGCTTCCTTCTATGAGTGATGACACTTCACATATCCTCAGTTACACATTTTCTTATGCACCTACTTAGGGTCTGACTGAGGTCTTGCTCTATAGTTTTCTCCAGTCTGCTAAAGACAATTAAAGGGAATACACTATAGTCTGAATTCAGAGGTTTCTTGAGAAGCAAAAATACAAGTATCTATTGGGTCCCCATACGACACTGACCAACTCACACCTGGGAAAAAGATTCTTCTTACTTTTATGGTTTGGATGAGTTGATAAACATTCCTTTTCAAATAAGCTGACCAATAATTTTGTGACTAATGTCAGCTGAGTATTTTTATGTTAATTTAGTTTAAGTTAATTTTTAGTTGACCTTCATATCAAAATACTGTATTTCACTTACATGAATTCATAAATTCTATCCTTAAAAGTTCTTGTATGTATTTATGCAAATATCTTAGTCAAAACTTAAATTTTCTTAGTCAAATATTAATGCAAGAATCACATTAACATTTTAACCATTATTTGCTACACTCATGAATAGCAAGTAATACAGTAAGTTGGAATACTTGACTACTGCCTTCATTAGTGAAGATCCTTTGTTATATTTACTTGATGTCTGATAATCCTCAAAAAACATGAAAGCAAATTTGTTTGATTTTATAATTTTTTAGTTGTTTTGCTTTCTGCTCTTAGTGCATTGGCTCTATTAGTAAACTCAGTCAAAGTAACAACTGCATAAAGATTTAAAACACAAAGAGTCAATACGCTTTGTTCCATATTTGTGGCCACTCTCAAAATAATTTCTTGCAAAAGCAAAACCATAATGAAGTTGCAGGCAACTGTGTGTTAATGACTTCTTAGTAAAAGCTTCTGGGAAGATCTAAGCATAAAAGGTTACTTCCAGCAAGTATTTATTTATTTAAAGTTAAGGTAAATGACAATATTTCTAGTTCCCATCTTTCTCTCTCTCTCTCTTTTTTTTTTTTTTTTTTGGTGGGATTTGTTTGATTGTTTTCAATTTGTTTTCTAATTAAGAAAGAATGCAATGACTTTATAGACTGGAGAAAATTTATTTTAGTGTAGAAGAGCCAGAAGGCCTACTGTACATGTTTAAATCCCACTTTTGTCTTCCTCTTAGTGCTTTCTGGTACAGAAAGAGGTAGGTTTCTGTTTCTACTTCCAATTGACAGTGTATTCACTACTAACAGGAGATCCTATGATGTTCCTTGTAAGTAAAATCAATGGCTGTATGTTGTGACACTCACCTAGTCTTCTCCCTAAGGACGTGAATAGTGGGGGTGAATATGTAGTTTCTGTTTGTTTTCTGTGCCTTTTGAAGAATGATGAAAAAAATAAGTGAGGGAAAAACCTCAAGGGGTGATGCAGTTTATTGCAAATGGCAGGAATAAGTATATTTAGTATAGGTGGTAGCCTTCTCCTAGAACCTCAAAAGTGAGATGTCACAGTGTCTCTAGAATACCTATTGGTGTATTTCAGGAAGGGAAAAAAATGTCCAAGCTATCTAACATAAATAATAATGCTGATTCTTTCACATTCTGCTTCCAGACAATTGGAAAACAATTGATTGTCTCTCTCTTAATGGCAGCTCAGTTATTAGAAGATTGTTATCAATGTCCTTCCTTCCTCAGTCTTCTCTTTTCTAGACTAAACAAAGTCCTTCAACTTCCTTAAGAGGTTATTCTTCTAAACTCTTAATTATTCTTGTAACCTCTACCACGGAATCTTTCCAATTTGCTTCTTTTCAGTTTTAAAGTCACAAAGCTTCATAAAAAACCCAGGTATTAAAAACTATGGGCTTATACATTTACTGCCAATTTTCTTAATTTTCTTTAGTTTTAATTTTGTCCTTTTTATTTCCTCTTCAGTTTTGAATAAATGAAATTATTTAATGCAAAATTGTGAATTTAATGTTCTAAAATATTAGCAGCATTCAATCAGCATCTTTACAGAATCTAAACTTGTTTTCATAGTGTTCTATTTCCTTTTGTTTAGTATTTTCTTGACTTTAGTAAAACTGTAATTGTAACTGAGTGACTCACAAGTTTTAGACATCATCTCCACCAATCTATGTGTATTACTTAGTGAAAGAAGAAATGGGAGTGTGTCACAGTTTTATTAACTTTAATAAATTGAAACTGGTGGAAGTCACATCATTCCACCTAGTAACTTAACTCTTGCACAGTGTATGCATGATTAATCACTATAAGGGAAGAAAGAACAAGCCATATCCTAAAAGCTAGCCCAGAGAAAGATTCTCACTGTCAAAGAGAAGGAACTCTCCTTTACATTCTTTTCATCTTGCTGCTCACTTCTTCAGTGAAAGAAATATCCAAATTTGGACTTGTACTGATTAATCAAATTTCTCCTTGTATATCTCTGTCTGTTTAAGCTCAAAGAATCTATAGTGCTTTAAAGGAGTGCTGACAAATGCTGATAGTTTCTGTGTATGTTATTCAAGTAATTTTGTATATACATACCATAGAGACAATTTTTCCCTGCTTGTGTTCAATACAAGAGAAATTATTTTACAAGGCAAGATATGTGATAACCGTTCCATTCCTATATATAAGGAAATTAGGTTTGTTTGCTGTGATTGTTCTGCTCCTTGGTGAGCATCTCTCTTCCTAAGAGAGCAGATGATCACAATGCTCTGCCTCATATCAGATCAAACAGTTCACAGGGAATGTCAAAACATCACATTCAGAACCAGAATTTCAGAGGTGGTAAATAAAAGAATATCCAGATGTCATTACCCTTGCTAGCAGTCAGCACAGATTGACCTGATGTGCACCTTTTTTTGCATGTCTCTCAAAGAGTAGCAGACTCACTTTTAGCCTGTCTGAGTCAATCACCTCCACTGTATTTCATCTCTTCCCCAATGTGAGAATATGTCAAGGAGGAAAGAAAGCAAATATTAGATACAGATTTGCCCTCTCCTTTTTCAATGCCATGTGATGTTTCTTTAGAATTTTTAAAGTTTAGCTTCTCTGTTTATGAAGTTTCTTTTTCTCATGTCCACTGACAGATCTCTCCATTCAGAGTGAAAGCTATTGGTGTTCTAAGAAGCAGAAAATAGTATATTTAAATGCTTTCAGATGTAGAAGACATAGGCCAACAACCAGAAATTATGTATTTTTGTTATACTATGCATGGCTTTTTATTTGTATCTTATGGAAAAGAAAATGGGTTAGGATATAAATATATATATACACACACACACTCTTCCACTCTGATAAAAGCAGGCCCTTATGAGTTTATGAAATAATGAAAGATACATCTTCCTTTCTCTTTTATTTGAAAAAATTGTTACTCTTAGTCCCTTATTTGAATTATTCTGCTGTTTCATGGAAACCTGTCTTCTTTTTTATTGGTTGGTTTTACCCAGCACTCAGTAATTTGATATTCTCTGCTTTTTTCTTACTGAATTTAAAGTATCAATACCAAAATAAAATCAAAGAATTGTTTGAGTTGGAAGGAACCTTAAAGATCACCTAGGCTAACCCCCCACTTTGGGCAGGACCATCTTCCACTACACAAGGCTGCTCTAAGCCCATCCAACCTTACTTTGAACTCTTCCAGGGATGGGCCATCCACAACTTCTCTGGGCAACAACGTGCCAGTGTCTCATCACCCTCATATAAAGAATTTCTTCCTAATAGCTAGTCTAAAACAACTTTTTAAAAATTTAATTTAATTTAATTTAATTTAACTGTATTTAATTTTTTAATTTTTAGTTTATGAAAGTCATACAGTTTTCATGGTGATGGGCTGTTTGGGAATTCAGAGATGGCTTTCTGCTGGCTTGAACAGGGAAGTAAATTATGACAGCTGGATTCCTTACAAATGCATGTAACATGATTTTTTTTCCAGGTGGAAGATAGTTTAGAAATGGTACATGTCCAATTATAACTAAAAAAGGTGTGACTGAATAAAAATTCTGATGTTCATTAAGTAAAATCCTCAATTTTCTTTCCAAACTAAACAGTGCATGTCACCATCTCCTTTGGGAGAGCAGAGAGAGAAAAGGGAGTTGTTTTTCCCTTCTTCCTTATCTCCCTGAAAGCCTCACTCCCTCCTGGTCCACCGCTTTCAATTATGATTCTTGGATGTGGAAGGGGAAGAAGCATAAAAAAATCTTCATTGCAAAGGAAAAAGAGCAGGGAATAAGGAGGAGGAATATAAGTTATGGGTGTATTTGTTTTGAAGCTGGTGCTGAACTGCAGTGTGTGTGTACATATTTTAATTTTCCATCTCTGTCCTATGCCACCCATAAACACAAGACAGATGTTTGACTGTATAAGCTCAAGTAAGAAAATATGTTCCTTGATTCATTTATATGACCTACTCTCGGACACTGATTAATAGGCAATGGTATTTTATAATGAACTGCAGCTGCAGTTCAAGAAGTGAAAATAATTAATAATAAATTAATAAATTCAATGCATTGTTCTGGTGTCTGCCTTTTAAAAGAGTCAAATCCATGACTGTAGAATATGAAATAATGAGGCAGAATGATGAGGCAGAATGAAGAACTACTGGGGCCTGATGAAAACCATACCATACCAAAAGTTTCAGCTAGTACCCTAAAGAGCTACAGAGACAGAAATTTATAAGACTGGGTTTCAGGAGACATTTAATATTTGTGAAGCACATACATAAATAAATGTATTATGGCAATTCTCAGAAAGAAATTGTAATCCTGTACTCCATTGCAGAATGTGCTTGTGTTGCAAACAATACATGGGTGGTCAATCACTGAGTGGTCATAAAACAAGGTATTTTAAGCAGCCTGCTTACTAAATACTAAATGAAACAAAAGGTTCTGTGAAAATAATGTAATATCAAAATTGAAAATCTTTATGACATTGAATTAGATTTTGCATAAAATATCTTGAATCAAGGTCACCTAATATTTTGTTTTCTAATGTCTTGATGCTTGAATAGCCTTATGTTGCAGGCACATAAATATGCTTTATTATACTTGAAAGTTTAATCTATGTCTATGCTAAACCCCAAGTTAAAGCTGCCAACATTGGAAAATGCTACCTCAAATTTATAAAGGGATTCTCCAGTAAAGAATGTATAAAAATAAAAGTAATTTCCAAATTATTCTTAACCCATTGTTCTTGTGTAAGAATGGATGTAACAAATATGTAACTGCATATCTAAATCTTCTGATTGTATATTAATTAAATAATGTTTTGAGCTTTTACCTTATATGAAACCAATAACCCATTACTTATAATATTATCTAGAATATTTACTGCTTATGTATGAAAAGGAACAGAAACAGAAGCAAAGCAGCTAAAATTGGTTGTCATTTTAATCTGTAGTTTGGGTCTCCTGTTGAATTGGTTTACAGCAGAGAAAGTGGGATAAGTAACAGTATTCAGTGCTTTTTCTTTTTTATTGTTTTTTTGACTGATGATTCTGCTAATGTTATGACTTGTTCACTGAAGAGACATAAAGAGATTACAGGGATTGGGGACTTATATTAATGCAGAATCAATACTACATCGTAAAGTCAAAATTCATTGGACCAAGAATGGAGCATTTTCTCAAATTTTAGCAATTACCTCTTGTAAACAGTTTTCTTATGAAGTATCTTGATTATATATAATGCTATTGTTCTACTGACCCTTGTCAGCATATAAAATTAGTCTGACATATTAAAATCACTACAATATTGTCTAATGCAACTCAGGTCTATCTTTGATAAAAAGCTGTGATTAACCTCTTGCTTAGCAGTACAGTTTGTTTGGGTTGGTAACATGAGGGCAAGAATAACTCTTGACATTACAACTGGATTCACAAGTGTGGACCCTTGAGCAAATTGCTAACTCTGTTGGGTTCTAAAGCTTCACTGGAGAAAATCTTATTGCCTATTTGAGGCTACAGCGTACAAAAGGTTTGCAATCCCTTTGTGCGCAGGCAGACTTGTAGTAAACTGTAAATATTTCTATTTTAAAAATTTATTCTGAAGATTTTGATAGTTCAGTTTCATTATGAAATGCCATGGGTGTTTTAATCACTAGTCACAGAAGGCCTAAAATCTCTTCAGCATATCTCCTATCAAGAGATTTAACATCTCTTCTAATTTATCACAGTAGGTTTTGGCACAGCCAGAATCTTATACTGTTTAGGATTGTGTGTGCTTGCAGATAAAGCACTTTCACAGCTTCACAGTTTCCTATAATAAGGCTATTAAATGAACTCATTTGCTTAGTGCTGGAATATTAAATATTTCCACATCTGTTGTTCCCATGTGCACATGACACCTTTTTTTCTGTTATGGAAAGAAGCCCTGAGCTCTCCCTTTCTCTTATCTGCTCTCACTTCTCCCCCTCTCCTCACTTTACAAATACTCTCTATGTGGCTATTTAGCAGAATGCATCTAAAAACATTCAGTGGAAAAAAACATAAAAGTGGTTGACTCTAAATGTATATAGAATAGCTCTGTTATTTTATAGAGAAGAGAACTTGAGACTCTCCTCAGGAAAACATTGTGAGTGCCTTATAGAGCAGGAAGATTTATCATTCCCATTGCTCTGCATATAGAGACCAGCAACACAGGGCTTCAGATAAAACCTGTGTCTCATTATAATATTCTTCCAGTTCTACATTCATGACAAGAACTTTTGTTTATTCATATTAATAAGATAATGAAATAATGAAATCATTCCTATTCATATACTGTGTATTTTACTGGATTCTGTCAATTATTTCTGCATAAGATCCTCATTATTATTAGTGCTTCTGAGGGCAGAGGGGCAATTTGATGATATCAAAACATTTTTTAAAAAAAGTGACAACAATAAAAAAAAAAGCATAACAAAAAAACGGCTTCAGAAAGAGAGGTGGATGTCTTAGGTGACTTGTGCTACATCATCCATTTATCAAACTATGAATAGAAACATGAATGTGGTCTAGATTGTAATTAGACTGCTCCTTTTATACGTAGTGCATAGAGAATGGGCAATAAAATTGACATAGTAACTTGTGCAGTTTTTGGTTTCATATTGTACTTGATTTACAAAAAGAAATATCTATTGTTCTAGTCTTTAGCATGCCACCAAATTTCGACACAACTGAACTGCACCGATGGGAAAGAACATTTTAATGCATGAAAGGAGTAGCTTACAACAAACTAAGATATTTGACTGCTATGCATGTATTAATAGTGTCATGAAAATGCTTGAAAATACTTTCTTTTTAAAAGACAAGAGTAAAAAGACTTTACATTTTCCAGGTAGAAACCCAGTCAGATGAGAGGATGTTTTTCATCTGACAGGTCTCTAGACAAAAATGTTCTGTCACCCAAAGTTACAAGCAGATGAATGCTGGAGGGTATAGATGATCTGCAGTCTTTGATACACAAGGACTTGCTGATGTGACTAGTTGGAAGCCTTACAAAATTAGCAGCAGGATACCATATATTAAACTGCACCAGAGTTTTCAGTTTCATCCTCAGCCCAGGCACTGGGCTTAAAAATGCACTTGCAAATATGGCTTAAGGTATCCTATAATTTTTTTTGCACCTGTAGGATTATGGTCTGACATAAAATCAGGAGTGAGCTGTAGCTATAGCTGTGATAATGGACATAATGTAGGTTAATCAGTGTAAGTGGAAATCTGAATGGCCTATGTAGTGCAAAGAACTGCCATCTCCAGTGGTTGAGGAACTTCATCTCATTCATCACTGCTCATAACTGCTTTTCATTCTGTACACACATCAAATAACAAAATATTCCCACTTTTCTGGTAATTTATAACGCATAAAAAACTCATTTATGTCTCAGTGACTGAGACATTCTTCAAAATGCTGGTTTTAAAGGACTGTACTTCACAAATGTGGAGTGAGTGGAGTGCATGACCCAGACTTTTTGAGTAATGGTGTAGATTTTAGTGCCTCTTTGTGTCTTCTAGTGCTTATTATTGTAGTACTCAAATACTTTATGACCAGAAAAATGGTCCTTCAGCCTGTATGCACACAGAGTATGTGTTTTGCTCAGAACTGCAACCGGCCTGCAGGGGAACACCCTGCCTATGTCCATATTATTGAACAAAAAATTGAGGACCATGAGCTAATATCTGCATTGATTAACTCTTAGCCTGATAACTGGTGGCTGTAGAAAAATTTTATTGGAAATTATTGCCTGCAGTAATCCAGATCAGGGTCAGGGATGGGTTAATTTCCTGCCTACATGGGTGGTTAAGGCCTCAGTGTCTGATCTTCCTCCCTGCTCTTTTATCTAGAAGAGTAGATATGCATTTTGATGCTGTCAGGGGAGATTGACAAGGATACCTGAACCTGACTTGATTTGTACATAGAGATGGATGCTTTTTTCTTGATTTTGTTAATTTTATTCTGGTTTAACAGGTTATTTTTTTTTTCACTTTGAAAATCTAAAGCCAGATTCAGGTAGCCAGGAAATTATTACATATTCTCTTCTCTCTTTGCTTTTAGACAGAAATATGTTTCTGTGAGCAGAATACACTTAAAGGTTTTACATTTAAAAATGGATATTTTTTCAATATAAATTTTGAAAATGTTTTCTAACAAGTACATTAAAAGTATGTACTACTATACTATGAATTCAAAAAGATGAGTAATTTTTATGTCACCAACCACTTATTTTGTGGCAGAAACAGTCTTGTTTTTGTTTGATTTTCACTTGGCAAATGTTTGGCAACAAACATGCCTCTGGATACAAATTTGGTATGAAAAAACCACTTTTTAGCTGTATGGCATAAGCTTGCATCTATGAACCTTTCTATGAGAATTCTCTGGGTGTTGACAAAGGGTAATCAACAATTTCTGTACTATATATTAGCCCTAAATCTTCATGGGAATACATTACACTACAAGAAACTTAATGATGCAATTAGAATATTAAATTAGATTACAAGCTCAAGAGTATTAAAAGATCAAAATTTAATACAAGAAAGAGCAGAAAGACAAAGGATTAAGAAATCTTTTCACAAGTGACTTCATGTTTTTCCTGTTCATGAACATATGGAAAAGATAAAACTTATAAAATCTGATTATTCAGATAAGAGAAATTCTTTCTTTCAGGTCTATAGGTGGGATTGCTTCAAACCATACTCATAATAATATAATTATGATCAATTTCTAACACAGATTTCCAATGAAGCTGTAAAAATAAAAACAGTAGGAATTTTTGAAGGCTCTGGTTTGTCAGTCACAGATTTTTAAAACTCTCATTGGTGGCGTTAATAAGCCTAAAATATAATTTTGACTTCTCTATTTACACATTTTTATTTTTCTCCTATCACAACACATTTTGTAATTTATGTTGCATTTTTAAGCTTTTCACCAAGACTGGTGAACTAGGGCTTTTGTGGGTATCCATCTTAGGACAGAAAGAATATATTCATTCACTTGCCTTCTGAGAGCTGAGCTTCTATGGCAAATAAAGTTAGATCATTGACAAAAGAGTAAGAGTTAATAACATTTGGAATTTTGAATCTGAGTAATAGTATGTATTATAATATTTTTTATGAATATACAAAGTGGACCAAATTTGAAATTTAGGAGCCTACTTATACAAATACAGCATTGTTGGTACAAAACTTAGTCAAATTGCTTGCAGCTTGCTTCAGAAAAATGTCAGTATGCATGTTTGATGTTGTGGCAAGTGCTACAGTGCATTATATTGCATTGGCCGCTGTGTGTTACAGGTATATGTGCATATAGCTATGCATAGGCATAAACAAACACATCTATATATAGAAAACCAAACAGAAAATTAATTCACTTTAACTAAAATAAACATTATTAAGGTTAGGTTACTTTTCATAAATATGAAGTTGTGCTCGTTACACGACATTCTGATGCTAGAAGCAAAGTCCAAGTCAGCTTGATAAATGTTGGAGTGTATGCCTTTTGTAGTTAGCTATTTGACTAAAATGATCAATATGTTTTGGATTCTGAAACTCAGAGTACAGATTAGATTGAAAGCCTGCTGCAGTCAATGAAAGTTTTCTTATGACTTGAGACCGATTTTGATATAAATGTTTAGCTGAAGGAATTTTTACCAGTCTCAAGATAACACAGCAATAATGTTTACTATCATTTACCAAAGTATTTTTGCATAGAAAACCTGATGGTATTCTTTAAGCAACTTTTTTTGCAAAATTAAGGGAATATCTGAACATTCAACCACTTCCTTTCTAGTTCTTGAAGGGTATGCTGTCTTCAGTGCAGTTACTCCAGCAACGATAAGGTATTTCCTGATCAAGACACAAGGGAAACCAGGAAACCAGGATAGCAGGAATGCTCTTTCTCATGAAATTCCTGTAGAAGTCACATTTCCTACCAACTATAGTAACTATAGTAAAAAGTTTGAGAGATTAATTTGAATTTAAATTGAAGTTCATTGAATTTATATAAATGTGCCTAATTCAAAGCAGACAAAAAAAAGACAACTCCTCCCACATCTTCTAGGCTGCCTCTGAACTTTCTATTTCAGCGGTGCCAAACACAAACCCTCCAAACTTGGTCTGATAGTAGCAGTTTACAAACAACACACTTGTTGAAGTACAGCCACTGACTGTAGCAGGCCCAGGGCCTGCAAGGCCTCCTTGGCGGGCAGAAGCCTCAGCTAGGGAATGCCAAGTCAGCATGACTGGGCCTTAGCAGCCCCTCTCTTCTGCCTTTCGAACCCTGCTTATCTCTCTGTAAATCCATAGGTCACTTTCCCCTGACCCTTACTATTGCACAATTTTCCCTGTATTTTTATTGTATTGCACAAAAACCCCTGTAGGGTATATAAACCCCTAATTCTGCCTGGTTCGGTAGAAGAGCTGTCAATGGGAACCTTTGTGAGGGACACCAATAAAGAATCCTGTGGAACCTTATACAGATTCTCCTCTCTCTCCCTGCGTCTGCTGCTGTGACACCAGCAAGTTAAAGAGCTGAAATCACAAAGAGCTGATAATCACTGAGAGCTGAAATCACTAAAGCTTGCTTGGCTGACTGCAGCTGGGAACTGCTTGGGAGTTTGGACGCTGTGCTGAGCCTCCCTGAGCTATCCTGGCCATGGCACCCACTGGGTACAGCCGGGCTGGAAACTGCTGCGATACTTGACCATTCACATTGAGGAGAATCACTTTCCGTCACCAGCTCTAATTCTGGTCAAATTAGTGACTATGAAAATCCAAGTCTTCTATCATTCCCACCTGTAAAAAAGAAGGAATGCTACATCCTTCCAAAGTGAAATCTTTCCTGGTTACTAAGTTTTTAGCTAAAAATTGAAGATAATATCTATTTTGGAAGCTTCTTCTGTAATTGCAAGTGATAACTTTCAGTGACAGATGTAGATGTTCCACTTCAGTTACTGATTATCTGTTCAGAACCTACATGATGTTAATTGTTACTGATGGGAAGGGAAAATAAATGTAGATGCTTATATATTAATCATGTTTAGGTCAGTGGAAAAAGTAGATATGAATGTATTTAATTCCAGTTTTCAGTTATTCGGATCTGTTTCTCATGTACATTTAGAAATTCAGGGTGGTGGTTCATTAAGAACTGAAAAGTCTACAGAAAAAAACCCAAATAATTTTCTGAATAGTAATTTGCTATATTAATAATTTTTTATTTCAATAAGAATATAGAAAATATAAAAAACTATTTTGTTAAAATCAAATACATCCTTATAAACTGGATTTTATGAATTTTTTCACATTCAAGAGTAATTTAGGGTACTTATACAAGACTTTGTCTCTTCACCATTTCCCATTTTTGTCACTTTCCATTCTCTTCTCTCTGCTGTCAAGAAGGTCCAGTTTCTATGTTAGATTACAGTAAAAATTACAGCATATATAGGCAATATATATATTTGTTTAACTGTCTTTACTAAGATTAAGATTTTGAGCACTGAGCTGTTGAGCGTGTGATATATAGTTTAATGTACAAGAACATTACTTCTCAATAATTATAGTTTTCCTCTAGAATAAAAACACAAAGCAACTTCAAGAACAACAAAAACAGGTGTGACAGAAAAGAAAATATTTTATTAATTCAATGACAAATTTAAGGATTGTTTGAACTATGGTTTCACACAAAGCCCTAAAAGAAAAAATAATACTTTCTTATAAGAGAAAGCAAGTTCATGGGCCCACACCTGTACTTATAAATGGCTAGGTAGTTGTCTTATTCTTTAAATAATAATGTATCTTGCATATATGTCAGAATTTTTCTTACTTTGTCATTAGATATTTCATATGGACAAATGTTACAACTAATTTAATTTCTTTAAAAGGCATTTTTTTTGCAACAGATTGTCACCATGTCTTAGGGTAGAGCCTTGTGGAGATAGTTGAATGAGACCTGCTCTACTGCAAGCTTTGACAAGAGATGTCATTATCCCAAAAAATTATAGTTCATCACAGATACATCCAGAAATGCTCTATCTGTCCCTGCTAAATTCCAGTACTCTATGCACTCTTTGTACTGAGATTACACACAACCCTGTATGGATGTGAGTTGAGACCAAGATTTTCTCTAGAAAACCTGAAAGAGTATGCATCCAGGTTAAAAAAAAAAACTGCTTGATGGAGAAAAATGGCATTGAACAGAGCAGCATAATTTGAGGCAGCAGGGACTAGAAAAAAACATCACTGGGACCTAAAACCGGGACACTCTTCAATGTATTCCTGTTTAACTATGAACATCTCAAAACATTTTGTTCCTCAAAATGTTTGGAAATTTTCCCACTTTTCCTGGACCGGTCTTGTAGGTGGAAACATATGTTGGGACAACAACCACATCTTCCTACTTCCTCCTGTTTTGCCCTTTTCCGATACCACCATCCATTAACTTAACAACAATAATATTTTATTATTCTGGAAAAATTTCCTATCCAGGCATATCCAGGTACAGATGTACTTAGCTGATGTTTGTTTAGTACACTAATGATCTAATTAGTGAACAATATTCTTTGAATCCTGGTTGGTTTTTTTTTTTTTTTTTTTTTTCCCAGACATCACAACAAGCTAGTATCTACTACTTATATTTTGGTCTAAATTGTCGTTTACAGCTATGTAGAGCACCCAAACACTGTAGTACACAAGCACCCTTAACTAATGTTTATATATAATATACTTGGTTAACATGTATTATGCTGTCTGTCACAGTTAGAGCAATTCCATTCCATAGAAACTATAACATTTGTTTTCATTTCACCTTGGAACAAGACCAAAACCTTTTGGAACAATTCAGCAGAAATGGAATTATCAAAATAAATGTTTATGTATCAAAACATGTGGATGTGATTAGGGAACGGGCCTGGCACAGGGGAAATCCAGCTTCGATTACATTGTTCTATGTGAACCAAAACAGATTTTCTCCTGCTAGAACATGTTGAATCAGGCAGGCTAAGGATTTTGCCTCTAGTTCCTTTAATAATCAGTCTGTTCTTCCCTCCTCTTCCATCAAAGTTGCCTTTTTTTTTTTCCAAATCATCTTTTCTTGAAAAAAGGTTCATTTTTTGAAATGCTGTACAGTACAAGGGTGTTCCAACCAACATTAATCACAGTGCTTGTGGTTTAGCATGCAAATATAGCAACTTCCACTTCATTAGTAAAAAAATTCAGTCTCAGGTGTTAAGTGATATGCAGAGGATCATGATGCAACTCAGTGAAAAAAGCTGGTTTGGGACTAAGGTGTTTTTTTGTGCCTTATATAATCAGCCACACTCAGACCCTCTGTTTTTCCATTTTGTAAAATATATCAACATTGGAATGCATGAAATATAACAACAATCAATTTAGAATGATAGCAATTGTTACTTTAACAAGTAACACAAAAGCATCTTTGCTAAAGTAAGCTCTGACCCACATTTGGCAATAAAAGTCTTTATTCAAGGCTGGATTCTTGACTGAAATGCTAGTCCTAGGTTTGAGTGCCCAAGCTGTCTCTCTAGTGTATGGACTCTGACTACTTTTCATTTGGAATGTGAGAAGAGACGGAGTTGTGATTAGGGGTTGCCTTGTGACTTGAACACTCAATTGAGGAAACAAAAAGCACACATTTATTACATTTAGGCCGAGGAAGTCTGGACCACAGTTTCCAGATTCCCAGCATAATCAGAAACCACCAGCCTGTGAGAGATGTTAAGGGGAAACGTTTCTCCATTTTCTCTGTTGTTGGATACTGGGCCACTAAAGAAAGGAAAAATTGTGCAAAGACTCAACAAGAAAAACTGAAAGGATGACTTGCTTAAGTGAGAGAGGGTAGGGATAGGCAATGTAATAAACCTTGGGTACTGTCCAAGCTTCTATTTGTGCTTATGTAATTATTTTTTGTAGCGCCTTGTTGCTGCAAAGGCTGCTAACAAATACAATTAACTTTTCTTTGGGAAATGGCAGTAAATAAAAGTTGAGTTAATTAAATATGCATTCTCAATTAGTGTGAAGAACAGATTTTTGTTTTCCATTACACTTCCTTGAAAAGAGTTCAACTTGCAGTGGAATATGCCAAGAAGATGATCAGTTTCTTGTGCTTGATTGGCTTACAGGAGCTTCTGGGTCCATTCAATTGCTGTGAAAATACACAGCAACTGCTGGTCTTGCCTTTTTGGTATCCTCAGTCACACATGGAACTTAGCTTGGAGGAATTTTGAATTGGAATGTTGGCTGATTTGCAACTTAGAAAATTGACTAGCTGATAAGGGAAAAAAAAAAAAAGAAGAAGGGATTGGTTAATCAATACTTTAAACCACCTGTATAATGCATGGGTGAAATTTGCTTTGTGTATATATTTATATCAGATGTGTTAAATATTTGGTATCTTTGGTAGGGACTTGAGACATAATTTGACATTTAGGGACACATTTCTTTATCTAAAAGTTAAGCTTGTATAGGTACAAGTTTAGAAATGCATTTATTATTGCCGATGCTTGTTTCATTTTTTTGAAAGCAGAGAGGAATTTATTTTGAATGCCATTCCAACTGCTGGTAAATAACTCACACATTCTGAGAGAGTTAATTAGAGGTAATTTTATTGTAATCTAATTGTTAATGTTTTAAAGATGTAGTTACTTTTTCTACAGCTACCTCTGTAAATATAAAAAAATCAGACTCGTTCTTGGCCTTGTCTGAGATCTTTTTCTAGGCCTGTAACAGACCACTTATAAAGTCAAGGTAAGTATCAGGTAAGTGCTCCTCTGCTGGAGGGCTACTCCTGTGCTGAGCAATGCTTGGTAACATTAGATAACACTGGAAAACACTGGTGAAGCTGATGCTGATGGAGGCAAAAAATCTAGGGGCCATTGTTTGATTTGCCCAAGCTGGGTTTGTACAGAATAGCATGTATAATAATCAGTTCAAAAATGTGTGCCAGTATTGCTACAGATGTTTGGGAATGAGGCAAACACCATGACCAATATATTAATTCTGGGTAAAGGCAACTATATGTAAGACAAAATACATATGTACAAGGCTCCCAGTTGATCCTGAAATTGTGAAGGATCCACTGCTTCAGCTGTATCTCTACAAATATATGAGACCTGATAGGATTTATTCAAGAATCCTCAAGGATCTATCTAATATGATCAAATAACCCACTCTCAATGTTTTTTTCTTTGGGTGGTCTTGGGAACCCAGAAAGGTCCCAGCTGACTGGAAACTGGCTAAAGTCCCGGCCTTTAAAAAAAAAGCAAGGAGGACCCTGGAAACTACAGGGCCTGTGAGTTTCATTTCTGTGCTTGGCAAAGTTATGGAGAAGATTATTCTGTGAAGTACTGCAAAACACCTGAAAGACAATGCAGTCACTGGTCCCAGTCAGCATGGCTTCATGAGAGAAAACCTCCTGCTTGTCAAACCTGATTTCCTTTTGTGTCAAGGTATCCCACTCGGTTATCAAGGGAAGCATGTTGATGGGATGTTTTTGGATTTCAGTGAAGCTTTTAATGCTGTGCCTCATAGAATCCTTCTGGACAAAATATCCAGCACACAGCTGGATAAACAGATCCTGTGAGGGTGTGCAACTGTCTCACTGGTCAGACGAAAAGGAGGTGGTCACATCTCCAAGCCTGAAGGGTGTCCAAACATTGGGACAATACTCTTGAGCACATGGTGTGACTCCTGGGGATGTTCCTGTGCAGAACAGGAGCTGGACATGGTGATCTTTGTGGATCCCATCCAACTCAACATGTTCTATTATTCTGTGATTAATACAACCCATAAATGCAGTGATTTTTTAATGGGGTTTTGCATATTAGTTATCAACATCATGTGCAATATCATAATAAGTTACTGTCATCATAAGACATCTTACAACCCACAACTGGAAAGGACATAAGCTTGGAAAAGGGTGTTACCTTCCTTGATATGAAAGAAAGTACTTAAATAATGTTTAATAGTAGTTTTCCTCATTTATCTGCATGTAGTCAGGTTTAATAATCTGATGCTTTGTTGTTTAGGCTTATTGATCTCAACCCTAATGTATTTGCTTCTGGATACATACAAAAAGCTCTACTTTTCACTAGTAATGAACAGGTTATTGGGAAATCTCAGATATTGGGATATCTTAAACAAAAACCCTGGAGCCTTATATGCTGAGTATAGTTACTCTGTTGATGCTGCATTAACTAGTTTTCTCTAGGTGAAAATCTACTTTTGGATCTTTCAAGATGTCTTCCTTGAAAATTTGAAAATATTACTTAAAATCATACTCTTCAGATTTTTTCAGTATTATATTTTAATTTCTCTTTTTTGTTTGAGAATTTCTCTTTTTACTGCATGTCTTCCATCAATAGAACTGAAATACTGCATTCTTGTATGTCAATCTGAAAAGAAGTCCTAGGTGAGATAGTTTCTTCATATTGATATTGCATGTTGAATGTTTTATATTGTCACAAATGCCTTTTCTCTTTATTTGCCTAATTTTTCTTACTTGATAAAAAATGTTAGCTATTCCCAGGATAACAGAAATATACACATTTTACTGTAGGTTTTTTTCCGAGACAAATCGATGGGCATTGTTGAATTTCTTTCTTTTTATTGCCCATTAATGAAGTGGATCTTTAATAACTCAGGAAATTTTTTGTACTATGTCACGAACAGAAAATAAAAATATTGTCTACATGTGCACTGTAATGTGCACGTTACACTCAGATATTTTCCTTCAGAATTTAGAGAGTACACCCTGATGAACAAGTGGAACTAAAAAAAACTCCTTGTACTTCTTGAATTTTTGACTGCATGATTTTTTTTTCTATTTAAATAATGAGATTTTTCAAACAGTAATTCAAAATGAGTAAGGCTTTTGAGCCTGTCTCGCTTAACATCCTCCCTGGCAATCTGGTGAAGTATGGGCTAAACAAATCAACAGTGATGTGGAATGCAAACTGACTGAACTGCTGTGATCAGCAGAGTGAAATCCAGATGGAGGCCAATTGCTAATGGTGTACCTCAAGGATCAATACTGTATCAACACTTTTTAACATCTTCATTAATGACCTGGATGGTGGGGCAGAGTGCATCCTCAGCAAATTTGCAGATGATAGAAAACCTGGAGAAGTGACTGATTTACCAAGTGGCTGCATTGCCATTTGGAGGAATTTTGACAGACTGTAGAAACGGGAACTGCATGAGGTTTAATGCAGGAAGTGTAAAAAAAATAGCCCCTTGCAACACTACAGGCTGGGAGCCAAATGGCTGCAAAGCAGCCTTGCAGAAGAGGACCAGGGGATGTGAGTGGACAAGAAGTTAAATAAGAAGCAGGAGCATGCCCTTGAGATAAAAAAATCCAACAATATACTGTGCTGTATTAGGAAGAGCAGCAGGTCATTGGAGGTGATATGTCCCCTCTCCTCAGCACTGGGGCGATCACATCTAAAGCTCTGGGCTACCCACTGCAAGAAAGCCATGGACTTAATGAAGCAAGTCCAGTGTAGGGCACAAATATGATTAATTGACTGAAGCATCTTTCATGTGAAAAGAGAACTGGGATCTCTCTGGATCTCAGCTGCATCCAGTCTGGAGAAGAGAAGGGATTTTATCAATGTGTAAAGTATATAAGCGCCTCATGAGGAAGTAAAGAAGATTGGGGTCATATGACTCTCAGTGGTATCCAGGCACTGGACAAGTGTCCTGAAACCAGGAAATGACGTTTAAGTAAATGAGGATGGCCAAACACCTGAGCCTTTGCCAAGAGATTTTGTAGAGTCCCTGTCCTTGGAGGTTTTTCAAACTTGATTGGATATGGCTGTGTTATCTGATATAGCTGTACCTGCTTTAAGCAGCATGACATGGACTAGACAACTGTCAGAAATCCCTACCAGCCTCAGCAGTTATGTGTGTATCATCCTGGGTGATTCTCCATGTAGAAGGAAGTGAAACACAGGTGCTACTTGCTCTCGTTCCTCTTGATTGCCTTGAATGCAGATGTCTTTTTGTTGCATTTGATCTCATTCCTTCATGTGGATAACTGAGACAGTTTAATCTGGAATTAACAAAGGCATCTCACTAATTTGCTTAGAGTGAGCTATTTTTGTGGGGATTTTTTTTTGGGGGGGGGGGTTGTGTGTTCTTTTATTTGGTTTGGAGATTTTTGTTTATTTTTTCTCTGAGAAGAGAGAATAGAAGGTCTAATGACATATGGACGGGAAAGTGCACTGATGTGACACTTTACAACAGAAGATATTTCCCTTCATTTTTCTTATACAACTAACGTGCATTTTCCTTAGTAAGTACTTCTATGAGGTATATTTACTTCTGTGGCATTTACTCTGCAATTAAAACATTCAGTTCAGACATTTGCATATGGCTTAGCTTTTAGCCATCTTTGTCAGGGCCAAGATGATGACTGGAATAAACTGTACATTTTCAAGGGGTGACACAGAGCATACCATTTAAATAAAATGCAACACCACATATCACCCTTTTTTCATTAGAAAGAAAAGATATAGAGAAATATGATAATTAACAATTTAAAAAAATGAAGCAATAATTATACAGTATTGTAGCGTCAAAATAAATACCACTGCAGTGAGGATTATGTTTTAAACAGTACATTTGACTTGATGTTTGCTTTTGGTGGTAGGTATCAAAGATAAAACAGGAATTTAATTGTAATAAAAGGGTTATGTGGGTCCATATTGCAGATTTTAAACAAATTTAAAGCATGAGAGAGTGCTTAAAGGGCTTCAGATTTTGGCACTAAGCCCATATGTGAGTTTCGGGATTGGCCTTTTCAGTGTGACTGGCCTAATGGTGTCTAATTTTTTCCAACTGGCTTTTCAGACCACACAGCCACCAGTTTTAGGCCGTGGACTCCAGGCAGGTTTGTGGCCTCAGATTCTCACTCTTGGATCTGAGCTTTACTGCTGCTTTCACTTTCCAACCAGTTTAACCCAGAAGACCCCTGGTTTTAGGTCATTAAAAGAGAAACAAAAAGAAAAAAAAAAAGAAATTTGGTTTCAGCTACTACCTATACTCAGGGAGCATTCACCACAAAAAACCATAAAAATACTTTCCCAGACACCATTTTAGGTTATCAGTCACCCTCAGAACATACTGAGGACAGTATAAACCAAACAGCAATTATGATTCAGCAGTCTAATACAATGTGAACCGTCACTATTAAAGAAACAACCGAAAACTGCTTCTCGTTGGATCTACCCTTGTGACCTGACAGGCCCCTGCTTTCTAAAACTGAAAACAGGACAATCTGCAATATGAATATACATTTAAAGTAGAAAAGCATAATTGTAGAAACTACTTCATGGGGTTGGCAGGGAAATGGGGGGAGGACAAGTATCGGATAAGAATGGTAAAAAAGGTTAGAGGGTTTTAGAATAAAAGTTCTAGCTGACAAGTTCTTTTCAGCTAGAACAAGTGGATAGGGATTGGGAATTGGGAAGGTTATGGGAGCCAGGAACTCTGCAAAAGAAAAAGCTTTTCGGGGCACCCTGCGCCTTCAAGGTGTTTGCTCCCAGTGAACTACCCAAAATAAAGAAAAAAGGGGTATGGATTGCAGAGAAGGATATTATCCTGCTCTTGGAGTAACAGGGGAAGGAGATCATAAAGTAGAATTTTCAATTCAATGAAATGTTGAGGCTTAGCCGTGTGGCATCTGTGCCGGGTTTAGCAGAACAGAGTGGACTGCTGGGGATTTTTTAAGGGGAAGGCGGGTTACAGATGGAGTTAGGGAGAAGGAGCAGCGAGGGGAGAGAGAGTAAGACCGAGGAAAGTGGTCACAGAATTGATGAAAAAAGTTTTGGGGAGTGCAGGGCTTGGGCAAAGCTGAAAGCTGCTTCTAGCTTGTCTAGTGGCTCCCCTGTGGAAACAGGTGGACTTTTTTAAACGGGTGGACTTTGGTTCCTTCTTTCGCCACTGCTGTGGTCCAGGGCATCAGCTGCTGGGGCTCGGGGATCCTCATGGCCTGCCCACTCTACGGGGCCCTCCCACTGCCATTCTGGGCAGGGGGTGGTGGGATTGGCCCCGCCACAGTGGCAGCAGCTCCTGGTGAGCCGCAGCTCCGAGCAGCCATGTGGGGGCCATGAGGTGATGGTGCTGTGAGCAGTGGGCTGGGTGCTCTCCGCACAGTTTCTCTGGGTGCTGGGGTGTGTACAGTGGCAGGCTAGGCCCAGGGCCAGGTCCGCGGTGGGATGGCAGTGGTGGGATGGTGGTAGGATGGTGGTGGTGGGATGGGGGTGGTGGGACAGCGGTGTCGGGCTGGTGGTAGTGGGATGGTGTTGGGATGGTGACAGTGGGATGGTGGTGCAGTGTCTCATGGGGTCTCTGCACAGCGGTGGAGGCGCCACCCGGGGCCGTGGCTGCCGCCCCGCACAGCTGCCTCACGGCGCTGAAGGCAGGACTGAAGTCGTGTTCCGCTGGGTTCTGTGCTGTGCTGCAAGTCCATTTTTGTCTCAAGGTTGTCGGTGCTCTTGCTGAACGTTGGTCGCCATTTGTTGCAGTTTGATTGGGGGGCTCCCCGGGGAGTCCCCTGAAGGCCTCCTAAGCTGAATGTTGGCTGGTATCAGCCGACACACAACCAGCTGTGTTAAACTTCCACAAATGAGGATGTGAGCTTGTGGATCATTAAAAATTCAGGTGATCATCCAAGTTCCATTCACCTTCATAGTTGGCAACTAAGTGAATCTGAGTATCCTTATGGACTGTGAATTTGTGTTCAGATTGAGTCTGGTTTTGAAATATTTATCTTGGAGATGAACATGTCATTTTCTACTAGGGAAATGTAGTTGGTTAAGCTAAAAGCTTCTGTGTGTTTTTCTGTATTTAATGTCTTCTCTCTCCACAGAATATAGGTTTCTTCTAAAGGCAGCGACATAGAAATTGGGGATTTTAAGGTCCTGTAAATCAGAAAATAAATTAGCAGAGTATATACTTAAGACTTCTGAAAAACAGATTTTGGCTTATTAAGAGAATTAGGTTAGGTCTTGTGGGGAGGCAGTTCTTAAGGGAAAAAAATCTCAGGTCTTATGGACAACTTCCTCTAAGCAGAATGAGTATAGGTCTATCCTGTACAAAGGAAAACAAGAGACATTCAAGGGACATTCCATTCAGAAAGGTGACAGATATATGTGTGTATATATATATGTGTGTGTGTGTATGTGTGTGTGTGTGTGTGCGCACGTGTGTGTGTGTGTGTGTATGTATGTATGAATATATGTACAAATACATACATATATGAGATGCAAGTGAGAATGGCCTATGAATGAAGAATAAAGAAACATTGTCATGTAGGAAAAGTGATGGAAAATCAAACACCAGCTGGAGATAAAACTAGCAAAGGAAATCAGGAGCCAAAATATTATGATAAAAAACATAAGGGAAACGAAGGGGACTACTGGATGAGGCAGGTGTATTACTCACAATCACAATAGTGGCTGACATAGCAGATGTTCTTTAACCTGACTCTTCATCAGCCAGGGTTTTTATCCTTTATGCCCAGAGTCAGGGTTCAAGAAAGTGAGAAATTACCAAAGGTGGAAAAAGAAAAAGCAGGATCTCTTGAGAGAAATCAGTTCCTTATTCTCTGTTTAGCTAATTAATCATCCTGGAGAAGGAGAAAGAAAGCATACCTGTCAAAATGCAGGTGAAGCCACATGAGGAGGATGCAGTCAATACACTTGAAGCCATGGCTGCTGTTCAAAGGACTTTGACAAGATTGAAGAATGTGACAAACTGTAACCTGAATAAATTGTACAATGACAGAAGTACTGCAACCAAGAAAAGCAACTTTAGACCCAGACAATTTTGGAACAGAATTTTGCCCTCTGAAATATACAAAAATAAGTAAATCAACCAAATTTATAATTAATGGAATCATCCTTTGGTGGGTCTTCCATGGATGTATAGAGCTGGGGGCAAATATTGAAAAGGAGTAATTTAGTTTTGCATATGATCAAAACAGATTTTAATAGGAAACTCTAAGATGCCACAAAGACTTCTTAATTTATCTCAGTAGAATCTGAAGTCAATAATAGTAGATCATTGATTTTTTCATATAGATACAGAATTTTTCTTCATCCAGACACTTCAAAACCTTAGACTATGTATATCAGAACACTGAGAGGGCCTATCTAGAGAATTTCTAAAAGAAAAAAAAATGTTGTAAAGAATCTTTATACCAAGAATCTTCTTTTCAAATAGGAAATGTTGGATTATTCTTGGTCATTGAGAAACCATTCGTAGACAGTTCTAATCCAAAGTCAGTTCAGTTTACAGCACAACTTTCCAAATGATTATATTGGCAAGGTGAAGCAGTTAATTCTATGACAGGTACTGTAAAAAGTGGTTTTGCAAGGATTAACTTCTCAAGATCCGAGTCAAGACTGAAGGCAGTAATGTTGAATTGCCTTGCTTAAGTGAGCTGTCCTTTTACAACAGCCTGTCTCAGTGCAGTTTCTGTTGAACCTACATTTGTTTTTAGTGTCTCTTTTGAATGAATGCCCTGGGAATGGTATTCTCTCCCTAATGGACTCAGAAAGCCTTCCAGTTCAGATGACTCTGTGTGTACACATGTGAATAACAGAAATGTGCCCTGTCCCAGAGCACTTAGAAGCAACGGTTCCCTTGCTCAATATGGATGTAAGTGCTTTATAACACATAATTTCTGCACTGCTTTATACCCTCCACAGTAGAAAAATAAATAGAGATAGCTCTTCTGTCTGGAGATAAATACCAGACACAGAAGCTAATAGATCAACCTTAAGGTAGTAGTATTTTACCTAATGATTCCTAACCACAAGCTAAGATTCAGCTGTGACATGAATTTAACCTAAGTTATTAGAGGAGAGAAACAGTAGTTTCTTCTGAAATGGAAGTTTAATTTAATGACAGTTCATTTAAATTAACTTTTCTCATTTAGGTACCAAACTCAATTTCAAGGATTCATTTCCTGGTGCTGGGCAATATTGGCTCTTTTATCTATTGTACACAATATTTACTGCTGCAAGATATTTATTCTGATGGGTTTTTATTCTCATAATATATCCTAAACCCCAATGATTTTCCAATTAATGGGAAACATCATTATTAAGCATACACCTCAGGAATGGACCCACTCTAGAGTCAATAATGAGGATAGTCTACACATTGTTTTGAAGTGAATGTTTCCAGTTTTAGAACTATATTTTGCTACAGCATTAGCAGCTCATAGTAGTGGTATCTCCTATCTGGATTTCTTTATATTCTTGGCTTTGAAGTATAAATTCAACATTGTTTTGTGTTTTTAATTTTTTTTCTCAATGAACTTAATTTTCTGTTTTCTCTAAAAACATTTTATTACATAATACACCAAACATTATCTCATAGTAAATACATTTGCCATTTCCTACTGGAAATAGTTCCATTGACATGGTTATGAGCAGGTTGCTGTGGTCAGACTAGTAATTTAAGTGTCTGGAAATCAGCTGTGGGGGGGATTTCATTACTGTTAGTTTACATGCCTTTACAGCAAAGTTGACTTGAAGAGTTCTGCCCAGGGCAGTTTGTACCCCCAGGACAAACAGTGACACTCTCCTTCAGGGGGTTGGAGATACTTGGTTTGGGTACCATATAAACTAGATTGAGAATGGTCCAATGGAGTTGAATTTAAAAAATAATATGACCAAGTGAAGAGGTTTTGTTTACCCTTTAGAAAAGAAATGTGGAAAGACATATGATGTGTCTTCAAACATGTAAAATAGAACTTCATAGATGGAGGAAATAGTTAATTATCCATGGCTGTTGTTCTTAGAATAATGTATAGCAAATGTTAACTGCAGAAAGAATGATTTAGGTTGCACATTGCAGAAAAGCTTTAAACTGACAGAAGAGGATGCGTCTGATACCCCAATAGATGCACATATTTTTCTGTGGAGACTGAAAAAAGAATTTCCACCTCAGAATTTTTCAAGAAGCAAGTACAGACAATCTAACAAAGAAATTTTAGATACTGAAGAAACAGGGCTTTGGTAGACACTTGGATTAATTAATTTTTTTTTCCTCTACTACTTGATGATTCTATGAGAATTGTGACACCACAGTGGGCATTATTGTCACACCTAAAATAGGAAAGCCATGTCAACTCAGCTTATTAATCTTAAAAATACTTGTATTTCAATCCAAAATTTGTTTTGTTTATTCATTGATTATCATTGATTTATTGATTGTACATTATTCCAAAAATAGAATTTATTTGGTTATCACCTGCATTGGTATACAGTTATATATATATATATAGAAGACATGACCAGATGTATAATCCTGATAATTACACAGCCCATACTAAAACTTTCTCCATTGTGTCCCATGTGTTTCTCCTTCTCTGTATTAATAATGCTTTATTTGGGTCATTGCTGAAATTTCAGAATGAAAATTTCTCTGCTCATATAACTTGGAAAAAAACAGAGCTGTGATGTTTTTCCACTTTTCAACCAGGATGAAATATCATGAAGTATAAATTATACTTTACATAACTTATATGAAAAAAACCTTCTGCATCTCTGATATATTACAGTTCTCTGCTTAATTGCTTAGGGCTCAACAGTATTGCCAAAAAAATAAAATTTGCAAATGGAAGAAAAATGATCAGTAAGATTCTATATAAACAAAAACAATGTTAATTAATATAATCTTGTATTACAAAGCTAGGAATTCCTTATATTTTGCACATCTTCTTCTGGAGAAAGAAGATGCACACAAAAATGTGAAGCACTTCATCAATTTTCTCACTGCTGTGCTTGTGTTTTGTTAATATCAGAAATACCTTCAGAGTTTCTTAGAGACCTCAAAACACTTTGTCAATGGTGACTCAGGATTGTTTGTGTCAGGATGATAAATTTACTCTTTATCTTTCAGAAATTATGCTTTGTCTATACAGCTCTTACATAAGATATTCAAACATTTTGTTTCCTCTAATTTAATAATAGTTTTGTTCAATAACAGGTGTTTTCAACAGTTGGGAAAACAGTGTTTTCCTTTTCCAAATGTTTTCCTACACTGAGCCACATTAAAAAGCCTAAAGCAACTTTGTTTTTCAGTATAACAATTTATACACAACTACCGCTTGCTGTCTAGACTACTACAGGGACAATTTCAGTTCACAACAAAATAGAATATTTCTTCCCTCTACTGGGTATAGACCACTTTAAGAGGTAACATTGTTTCATGTATCTCACTCCCTAGTGTAAGGGAGAAGGAGTGTGATTTAGAGGAATCTTTTTCTGGGTATAACAAAAATTGTTTCTGCAAAATTTCCCAAAATAATTGATTTTTTGAGTCAATGTACAAAATTCTGTCCTGTGAGAACAATTGCCCAGTATTAACACTGTATTGGAGACAGCTATTTTCAGCACGTGTGACTATTGTTGTCCTGCTTGGTTTTAATCATTGAACGTTTTTTTTTGCTTGGTTAGATATTTTGTTTGTTTGGGGTTTTTGTTTGTTTGTTTGGGGATTTGTTTTGGGTCTTTTAATGGTTTAACTGGGGGCTTTGTTGTTGCTGGTTTTTGTACATGTCAGTTTCAGCCTCCGCTTCTTTAATTTAATCTACCTGTGTTTGGAGGCAATAGCTACAAAAAATCTCATGCTGTTTTAGCATACAAAACATACCTCATTAGCAACAAAGACTGATGTGAACATTTTCTTTGAGGCCGTGTTGGCTTTGCACTCACTTCAAAGCAGAGTTCAAAGCCCTGATCCTAATAAAAGCACAAATGACAAGACTGCAGAAGCATTCAATGCACTCAGCAAAGGCCAGGTTTTTTAACATGTTCTCTTCCTATTTGGGTGACAGATAAGTGCTTAAATTCTGAGAGAGCTCTCTGCATTGGCTAGTAAGTTGTTGAAAATCTGGAGATTAATGCCACTGGAGGATAAACAATTATGAGTGTCTGCCATTCATTATCAGTTCAGTCTAGGAGCTAAAGCCTTGTAAAAATGGAGTCCCTTCTTAAACTTTTACCAGGTGTACTCTAAAGTCCTTCCAGTCTCTGTTATTTCTAAAGTCTAAGGAAATTTAGTCCTGAAATTAAAATTTTCTCAAATTGATTGGTATCTGCTTGTCTTTATGACTTTTTTTTGTATAATCAATGAAATTATAAAAATTCTTCTATTTTACAAAAAAAATTATTTTCTGTTTTGCAGATGTATATTATTGAAAGTGCAATCCATTCTGCTATTTATTGTCTATAACACTTTTATATATAATATTTTTCCTCCTCAATATAATCCAAATGTTTTTTATTTTAATCTTGGAATACCGGTGATTATTTAGTTGTGGCCTGACTTGCCACTATTGTACACATATGATGTCATGAACCTTCACTCTTTTCTCTTAAAATTGTCATATAAATGTTCCAGTAGAGATTAATAGTGCCCCTTCCTCCACAATTCTGATCCAGAAAACTTTTTCTGGAGGTGGAAATGGTCTTCAGAAGATCCTACCAAAATATAAGTGGCAAGTTATCTCCTAAGTTTGCGTATTTGTCTTTGCTGAATTTTATATTTTTCATGTAAGAGACAGCTGAATTCCAAGTATTTGATTATCATAATTGACTGCCAGCATTTACACCAGCTCTAACATGGATGAGTAGACCAAACATTTTATTGTAAATGAGATAGAGTCAGAACAATCTAAAAATGAAAGGACAGTGAGTAAAACACCCCAGTAATCATTATGTGCTCAACAGGGATGCACAGACAATCCAGGTTACTTGGCTTTAGCCAGACTCTTTAGTTTGGTCACTGTGCTGTTTGTGCATGTTTTTCTTGAGTAAATATAGCTCTGGCAGGAGCCTACCAGGGCACTGGCAGACCTGAATTGGGTCCTTATGCATCCAGACTTCTTGCGTAATGAAAAGTGTAAGCCTTTGGGTCCTGCCAGAAAGACTTCACAGCACAGCCATGGACAAGAACCACTGAAAAAAATTTACCTTTTCTCCAGTTATAACGTATATTTCTGGAAACCCTTTCTTTTGGCTTGCTATGTTGGTGAGTGAAACCCTAAATTAATCTGCTCTGGGGATATAAAAGCATTGATATGGTTTCTTAATGTTCAAAATTATATCCTGTAGCTGTGGATCTGAGTCCAAGAGCAGGAGGCCAAATGATTTGCAAGATTGTGGGTCTCATTATTTTTCCAGGTCTTGGCTTAGAGCTAGGCAAATAAAAGCCACATTTTTAAAGTACCTCAAAATTGTCAGTCAAAGAAGATCAAGCACTTTAACCAGTTGCCAGATGAAAGTAGTGATAGCACAAATATGTTATTGAAAAATCTGTGCTGATATAGGACAGAACCTACATGCAAGTGCTGCTGTGGACAGGCAAAAACTCCCAGACAATACCCCACCACATACCCCAATAAATCTTGTGAATCAAAATTAAATATAAATCAAATGTCAGGTTTTTCAGACGTGAATTTGAAGGGGCTGTCCCTATATTGGGTTACCCCTAAAGACCTAAAGACAGGTTCTTTGATATTGGTGGAATGGCTTGGAGAAATTAAATTTGTGCAGGCGTTTCTTTACAGCACATGGACAAGTCTAGATGCTTCTGGTATCTGTGAGGAAAACACAGATAATTTTGTGTGTAATATGAATTGAAACAGTGAATTTAAATAATCTTTCAAATGAGGGGTTTCTCCTTGACAGTGTCCTGTAAAAAGATATCTTCAGGGCTGAAAAGCTCTTACACTGCAAGCTTTCTGTATCTGTGGAGATAGGCTTAAATTCAGATTTCTGATATCAGAAAAAGGCTTTTACAAGGTTATGATAACATAGTAAGCTGTGTATATGCACACCTGTTCTTTTAAATATGATTTTCAGTTTATGTTGATAAAAAAAAATCAATCACTGTTTTTTTGTAAAATACTTTTTTCTGTAAATAAAATAGCTATCTGATACTTCATTTAACAAGAGCCAAACTCTTATAGTTTGCTCCTCCCTATTTGTTGTCTTAATGAGATACCACAGTGGTACTCAGGAAGACTTTTAGTTAGTATTAAATTAAGATAGAATAACATAGAACAGAATAGTTCCAGTTGGAAGGGACCTACAGTGATCATCTAGTCTGACAGACTGACCAATTCAGGTCTCAGCAAAAATTAAAGCATGATATTAAGGGCATTGTTCAAACATTTCTTAAACACTATCAGTCTCGGAATACCAACCACCTCTCAAGGAAGACAATAATGTATCTGTAATAGTGTAGAAGTCTGGTGTAGCAGATGTTTACTCACATAGTCTAAATTAATTTCATGAGCATGGGTAAGGATTTGAAAGTGAATTAGTGTGCTTAAGTATTTCATTAGTTAGAATTTTGTTATGAAAAATTACTGAAAAATCAAGTTCTAGAAGAGCAGGAGAACTAGGAAACTTTCTCAATCACATTAAAGAAAACCACAGTAATCTATAGTTGTTGATTAGCTCCCCTAATGAGGAAAATTCTCCTTGCAAAATATTTGTTAATCATTATGAAAAAAAAGTTGTATCTTTCTAGCTATTTGATGACTATTGCTTACATGGTTAGTAAGGAGCTGCTTTCCCTAATCACTCTGAAAAGAACTTTAAGTTGATGAAATTAGAATCTGAAAGAAAAGGTGACATTTATTGTGCAGTCTTAAATAGAATGCTAGATACAGGATCTTACTGGGCTAAATATAAAAACTAGCTATCAAAGCCAAAGCATATGTGTAAAAGCACATTATTACAGCAGAACTGAACATGGGGTAAGATAAAATATTTTCTGGTAACAATACAGTTTTGTCCTGGTTCAGGGCAAATTTGGGAGATAACAGAACAAGACAATTGGGGATAAAAGCATCATATAGTCAACCCAGGACAAGTATCTACTTGTAAACTATTTACAATATGGAAATGGTTTTTGAGAAAGTAACCTCAAGTACACTCAAGTACTTCAGATTTTTTGAAGAAAGTGCATTCTTTTAAGAAATACATACTAAGCAGATGCAAAATCTGTATAAAAAATAAGAATACCTGAGGAGAATTAAGTCCAAACACAAGTTTCATCTTTACCAGGTTAACCATAGGCCTGTTGAGCTAGTTTTCAGACCCTTTCTAAAGTTATGGAAATCTGAAGAAGAAAAATGTGCTGAAGTCTGACAAGGATCATAAACTCCTCATTCAACATTTCCCAGACTGCAGAGCATGTACTAGACTAAGTGTCTGCCCTAATGATGATCGTTAAAATTTCTAAGGAGATGTGCTGAGTACTTTTGAATATCTGAGGGTCTAAAAATCACTTGGCTGATTATAAATTTTTCATGCTGAGATTTTTTGGGAG
The DNA here is from genome assembly GCF_036417665.1 of Passer domesticus. Lineage (NCBI taxonomy): Eukaryota > Metazoa > Chordata > Aves > Passeriformes > Passeridae > Passer > Passer domesticus. The sequence continues at coordinate 135,123,954 of NC_087474.1, forward strand.
ATGCTTTTAATTTGGAATACTTCACATTGGTAAGGCAGAAGGGGAAGGTAATGATTCCAAGAATAATTTGACTGTAAGGAAAAAAAGAAAAAGCCCCTAAACTTCTGGGGTGTGAGGAATAGTACTGTCTGTCTCTCTTCTGAAAAGAAATTGTAGGTAGCTTTAATTTTTTGGACTGAGTATAATAATACTCAGAAGAGGATGTAGGCAGACTGTACAGAAGTCTGCAACTTCCTTATGAGGGTAAGTGGAGGGGCAGCACTGATCTCTTCTCTCTGGTGACCAGGGACAGGATCTGAGGCATGAGACTGAGTCAGGGGAAATAGAGGCTAGATGTAAAGAAAAGATTCCTCATCCAAGGAAGGGTTGTTGTACCCAGCCAAGAGTTATTGGTACCTGGAACAGGCTCTCCAGGGAGTGGTCACAGCCCCAAGGCTGGCAGAGCTCAGGAAACTTCCCAACAATGCTTTCTGGGACATAGTGTGACTCTTGGGTTGTCCTGAGCAGGGGCAGGAGTTGGACTTTGATGATCCTTGTGGGTCCCTTTCAACTCAGCATATTTTGATATTATATGATATGATATATTTTATGCTGTGATATTATGTGATATATATTAATTATGTTATGCTATGTTATGTTATGCTAGGTTATGTTATATTACAATTTCTTATATGATTCCATAATTCCCCATCTATATCAAGCAGAATTGCACTCTGGACCTGTAATGCCAATGGACTATTTCCATGGATGCCAGTGGACTTTTATTCAGGTTTTTATTTCTTCTGGATTCAATATTGATTTCTTGACTTAAATATTGATTTCATGACTTGATTTCTTAAATAGGTATACATCTGTGACTACGTACATAATTCCTGTTGAAGTGTGGCCATTCCAAATGAGAACTGAACTTTTCTTAAATTCACTTTCTTTACTTCTTTGCTCTCTTTTGTTCTTCCTTAGCAAAACTAAACTTACTCCATCTCAACTTTGCTTCAGTCAGCTAGATGTAACTTATCCCTCAGCTAAATTGTTTGATGCCGATCATTCCTCCCTTTGGAATAGCGGGAGGTTTGCTGCTATTTCCCAGGCTTCCTCTTCCACTCTGTGCCTGTCAAAGGATGGCCTTAAAGTTAATGAATCCAAGACTTTGGATTCAGGAGGAGTCAAAATGTTGCTGACGGTAGCTTTCGGTCTTAATTCCAAACTGTGTTGAAAAATAGTCTTATCAGGTGCAATTTAGATTGATTTGCAATGTGAGCAGGTCACATCTATGTTTCAGCAATCAAGAGCAGTGAATCCCTAGTGAGCCTTTGCTGACTATATGCAAAGTGGTAGGATTAGAGTTCATTTTTTTTTTTCTTTTCCAATAAGTACACAAAAAGCAGAACAGTTATCTACTGTAGCAAATACAGGTTTCAGATAACATGATTAAGCCATGAAAGATAATCTACTTTTCTTGATGTTTGTGGACTGAATCAAAAGGTAAGTTCCCATCAAGCAATGAGATTTATATGATGAATATTTTCAAACTGAAAATAACTGGTGTATAGATCCTGACACTGAGCTCAAGGTGGGCTCAAGGTGGGCACAGTGTGATAAGACAGCCTTTGTAGCACCCAGAGAATTCTCCATTTATGTCTCAGAGGTCAGACACTACTCAGCTGCTCTCATATGTGCTTGCCCTCAAAGCAGAGATGTGTCAAGTTTCCACAAAAAGACTTCAACTCAATGAATGATCCAGATGTTAGATATCTTAGGATTTTATGACATATCCTAACTTCTGTCCAATTCAAGAAGTGTGAACAAGAAAATAAAATTTAAAAAAAGAGAATCTATTGCATGCTATTGCCTGCATTTCATATGATATCATGTAATAATAAAAATTAATTGTCAATACCTGGTGCTGCTGAGTCGGGGATGGAATGTAAGACTTCAGTCTTCATAAGGTGAATCAGAAGGCATTTAATGGAGGCAACAGGTCTTTTTACAATGTGACTTAAGGTGAGGCTTGATTGGTCTCAAAGCAAAAACTTACATTATTGGTGAACTACAAATAGCACACTCTTGGAGAACCATATCTGTAAACAACAGTTACACGAAGATAGATAATAATTATTTTAATTATTTTCTTTAAGTTTTTTATAGTTCTCACAGTTTCCCATGAAAATCCTGGGACAGCTATGTCTCTGTTCAGAGGATATATGATTACCAAAAATACCTACAGAAGTACCTGGAAATATATTTATATTGAACTCATGCTACTTCTTATAATACAGTAATGAAATTTAAGTTCCTTTTTTTTTTCCTCATTACTACTGACTTATATATATACAAGTTAAGCCATCCTAGTTTTCACATAATCTTGCTGCATAGTTGGCATATTACAACTCTGCACTACTTGAATGATCTAGCTCTATGAAACATGAACCTGAAGTACAATTGGTTTTACCAACAAAAAGCACTTATATTTTAATACTTACTATGCAGTTTTTTCACATTCCAATATTCAAAGTGGAAGAAACTCCAACACCTCACTGATTTTTTTTTTTAAAATCTCAGTTCTGGCCTCAGCTGATTTACATTTTTATATACCCACTTCTATATTTTCACTTCACATTTTCTCACCTTTTTTCTTAATTTTTATTTTATGACTGTCTGTCTATCCATCTAGCTAGCTAGCTAGCTATCATCTAGCTATCTACCTAATCTATCTCTGTGTGTGAATGTGCACACATCCACATTGTTGCATACTGACTTTCAGAATAAAGTCACACGGGTTTGTAATGTCTTTAACCCAGGCACTATAAAAACAGAGAGGGAGGCATTTGCTCATTGCATGAAGCAGTCACAGTAACAGCCTTAATTTATAGAAGCAATGGTTACCCACATATTACCTCCCTATTTATACTTTTTAAAGACCTGAGCAGTTATTGCTAAAAGATATCATGTGTGCAATAGTCCAGGACTTATCATGAGGTTTCCATCAGCTGTGATTGTTCTATGAGAAAATCCTTATTGAGCACAGAGCAAGGTTGGGAAAAGGCTCAGTTTGCCACTGAAAATAATTAAAAGTTAATAGTAATTATCTATCTGAAGATGGAACAGGATCATTTGTGTATGCATAAGCATAGCTTAGCTTTTCAAATTCTAGAAAAATAAAAAAGAAAGAAAGCTATTACTCCTCTGAAGCTTTGTGTAGTTTTCACTGGTTTGCTGGTTTTCATCTTGAGTTCCACATGGAATATTTTCCCTACAGAAAAGTAGGGAAGACTTTAAGCACCTAACCAGCTCAGCAGAAGCCATAAAATTGAGATTATACCACTGGTTTTTGTTTTAAACATAAACAGCATGAGTACCCTTTGGTAAAGGGCTTAGAGATTGATTGATGAAATGGGCTATAGATTAACTGAGATAGTATTATTGCAATATGGTAAGTTCTGCTCTGATCTAAATTGTAAGCTGTCTTTATTTTAGTTTTGTTTTAGTTGACTCATGTCACAGCAGGGGCTCAGAAATTAATGTCAAATTCCAAGTCTGATTGAAATATACTTCATAAATCAGGCCTTTTCTTGCCACTCTGTTATAATATGTGGCTTTTGAAATCTCAAAAATTGATTGACCTATTTTTATGTTCATTTTACACTGCAAAACTATTTTTCAAACATGCTATTAAGCTTTAAGTGTTCTTGGATGTGGTCTGACTGTATAAATTCCATATTTTTATATACACTCCTTATATAGTTTTTCTATTTGCAGAAATTTTGGCTTTTGCAGTCATGGTTCCCTCCTCTTCCACACATTTGCTGAAAATTTTGGGGCAAGAAGCTATTTTCTGTAGTTCACACTGAGACCAACATTTAGTTCATTATTCTGCAAAAAATGTTTAGTGATCCCAGAGTATTTCTATGCACTATAGAAGTGCTATCATTAATTTTTTTCTTTATAAAATTCAGATCTCAGGAAATTATTGAAATTACTATTAACATCTCTCCCATGGTTGACTGAAAATGTGGCATCTGTGTGCAAGTGTTTATAAGTATTGCATTCATTTCAGACTCAGTCTCCAAAAGGAGAGGTTTCGATAAACCACTAGCTCAGGGCTGGGTCTATAGAATTGACACAGTTCTGCCCCCTTTTCTAGTGATAATAGTGACACTACTGAAGCCTCATAACATTTTAAGCCCCAGATAAAACAAAACTGGACCTTGAATGAACACTGTAATATATGACTTTTTTGATCCAGCAAATGTTTTGTTTGATCTTTCCTCCACTAATATTGGAGAGGTATTATTCTCAGTTACTAAAGTTTCCAAAAATACATAAGGGTTTGCATTAATCTGTTGCTTGTGATTTTTATAATTTTCCCTAGCTTGAGTAGACATTGTCTGATAAAACATATATGCCTATGTTATTGCATTATGGTCTCTGGTGTTACTGTGGATCTGGACTGGAGCATCTGCTGTGAGGAAAGGCTGAGAGGTGGGATTGTTTAACCTGGAGAAGAGAAGGTTAAGAGTATATCAATAGCTAAATGGAGGATGCAGAGTGGATGGAGCCAGCTTCTTCTCAGTAATGCCCAATGAAAAGCAGTGGCATGAACTGAAACAGGCAAGAAAGACTCCATCTGAGCATAGGTAAACACATTTTCACTGCGAGGGTGACAAAGCACTGGCACAGGTTGTCTGAAGACACTGCAGTCTTCATTCTTGGAGAAGCTTTATATAACTACATAGAATAAAATTTCATTGTGGCATGAGAACCTTTTAATTGAAATAAAATGTCTGAAAATTGTTACCTAACTGCACCATTTTGAAACTATTTTTTTCTCCCCTTTCTCTATCAGCTGATCAAAACCACCCTTTTTTCCATTTGACTAATATGTCTATTGGGTTTGCATGGCAAGGTTTTGTAGCAGAGGGGCCTAGAGGAGTGGTTTCTGTGAAAGCTGCCAGAAGCTTCTCACATGTCTGAGAAAGTCAGTATCAGCCAGCTCCAAGACAGACCTGCCACTCGCCAATCAGTGCCAATCAGGAATGGTGGAAACAGTGACAAATCTGGCATAACAGTTTTAAGAAGGGGAAAAACCCATCCACAACTGCAGTCTGAGAGCTGAGTGATGATATGTGAAACACTTCTGCAGACCAAGATCATTGAAGAAAAATGGGGGTGATCTGTTCCAGGAACCAGAGCAGAGATTTCCATGAAGTCTGTCACCCTGCAGTCCACTGAAGTCCAGATAGAGCAGATAACCACTGGCAGACCCTGGAGGACTCCATCATAGAGCAGGTGGATGCCTGAAGGTGACTGCGACCCTGTGAGAAGCCCATGCTGGAGCAGGTTCCTGGCAGGACCTGTGTCCCTCAAGAGAGAGGAACCTATTCTGGAGCAGGTTTGCTGGCAATGCCTGTGACACAATGGGTGACCCACACAAGGAGCAGCTCTTGAAAACTGTAGCCCAGGAGAAGGACTCACATTGGAAAAGTTCATGGAGGATTGTTTTTCTTGGAAAAGACCCATGCTGGAGCAGAGTTCTCCCTCTGAAGAGGAAGGAGCAGCAGAGATAATGTGATGAACACCTCCCATGCCTCTGGGCCACAGTGAGGGAGGAGGCAGAAAATATTGGGAGTGATGTCACAGAGCGAGAACACAGGAAAGGAGGGGTGAGAGGAAGTTGTTTTGAAGATTTGGTTTTATTTGTCTTTATCCTACTCTTATTGGTTTGGTAATAAATTAAATTTCTGTTCCCTGAGAGGAGTTTGTTTTGCCTGTGGCAGGAAATGGTGAGTGATCTCTCCTTATCCTTGACCCTGCGGCCTTTCACTCTCTTCCATGTCCAGCTTAGGAGAGAAGTGATAGAGCAGCTTTGGTGGGCACTTGACATCCAGCCAGGGTCAACACATCACAGGTTCACACAATGCTTCAAGAATTTGTTTCAGAATTTGTGGATGTATAAGAAATTACTAAGAAACCAGAGATAGAGGGCAGGTCTTATATTTACTCTTAAAAACAGGATTCTGATGGAAAATCACCACTCCTGTGACATTGGAAATCTTTGTTTTGTGAATGCAGATGATGACAAGTGAGAACTGAGATAGATATGCTTCATTAATAAAAGGTTATACTTTCATGTCACTGCCCTTAGTAACAACATCAAGGTAAACTATTAAACTGTCTTTCATGATATCTGTCTGCAATTTCCAGAAGGAATTTCCTAGGGTGGAATCTGGTATTTTGAATCTCTCTTGCATAGGGGACTTTTCTTCCTCTATAGACTATATTGTATGTTAGTATTTAAACATAAAGTATTATTTTTTTAAGAGAGTTTAGGTTTAATGTCTGTTGACAAGAGTTTAATGGCTGTCCAGGGTCAAGGCAATTTTAGAAAGCCTTTACCTATCAAAATTTATACTTATTAGTTCTCTGATTACTTGTGATCAAATATATTCTTGCTGTCTCCTAGAGCCCTGGCAAGTCTCCCTCTGAATTGTCCAATCTCCATCTGAGATGTCCAATCATTTGCTCTGTCAGGTCTCAGTTTTAATTTTAGAGCCCTGACATTTTCAGCTGTTTCAACTGGTTGTGGGCTCTGTCTTCAGTCCCTTTGTAGAAATTTCACCTTAGGTAGAAGTTCATCTCTTCAGGTAGTAGCTAAGAAACACATAGACTATGTAAGGATTTTGTAATTTTAGCCAGTACAAGATATTTGCAGCTCTAGAAAAAAATTAATTTAAAAAATATTTCAATGATTTTTCTTGCTCTGATTTCCACAGACTTCGCAGTGTGTTTTGATCTTCACAATCCCTAGTACAATCCAGGGGTCTGCCATTTTTTCTCAACAGTTTTAAAATCTTGGTGCAAGTATTTGTGTATTTATATCTTTCCATTCTCTTTCTAAGTTTATAATATGTCTTTTGAGAAGCTTCTCACTTATTGTTTTCAGCTACTTACTCTAAGGATTCATTGCTCAGCTGTGTTGTGTAATCACCGTCCCACACCAGATGATGTGGGACAGCTCAGTTATGTCCTTTATAGACTTGAAAAACTATAAAGCAAGCTGTTTACCTTAGGGAGCTCCAGCTGATTGAAAGATCATAAAAAATTAGTGATTTTTCCATTGCTAATTATTTTCAAGGTATAAGAATTGCTCTATTTGGAATTTATGTCAGTATAGAGAAAAAATGGGTAGAGAAGACAACCATATACTGTATTTAAAGGTACAACCTAAGAAAAAGTTGGTTGTTTTGCAAACACAGTTCAATGTGTATTTAATATGATGTTGTTGCTGTTTTTTTGTTTATTTTTGTAATAGAACAGTTGGATATCTGGCAACATTTTCACTGAGGAAATTTTTTCATTCAAGATGGTCCTTAGAGAACAAATACCTTGCCTACACTGTGATGTTTTGTGCAATTTAGATGTCTGTCCTGGTTTAGGGCAAATTTTGGAGGAAACTTCTGACTGGGGTTCTTCTAGAAATCAAATTCAAGTGGCCCCTCTCACCCACTGGTTTGGGAAAAATTTTCTTGGAGAAAAGTGGAAAAACGTGTTTATTTAACAAGCAAAGTACTTACAAACATGAAAAAATAAATAATATTAAACAAAAAAATCTCTCTCTGTTCTGAAGAGATGGCAGTTTCAGAAAGTATTTTTTCAATGGGTGTAGCTTGGCTCATTCAGTCTGTTATCTTATTCTTGAAACAGAATTGAAAGTTTTGTAGGACTCATTTCTGTTTGGTTGTCAATGTAATTTTTTAAAAGAAACTGATGTACCTACCCCACATTACTTAATCTAATTCCTCTTGGAACTCATATTTTTGCTCTCCATACTTTTCTATAGAGATTAATTCCACAACTTAATAACATTGCAAAAAACAGAATCCATCTTTTTCATTCTTCTTATAGTCTTGATATATACTGACTCGTGGGTAATAGTAGATAAGTGATCACCAACAAATGCACTCTAATAGTGCTTTCTTTTATATATATGTAAATATTTGTTCAAATTAAATACCTAGCCTGCTAAACACATGTCAGAAACCTATTTATAGCTCTATTTGCTTTGTCTCTTTTATGTTATATTTATTGCTTTATCTTTTTTTGTCTTCCTGATAAAGCTGTTTACTGTATTCAGGATGTGGATAAACTGTGCCTTTGTACAGTGGTACTGTAATATTTCCTGCCTTATTTTCAATGGCTATTCGAATGATTGTTAGTTTCTTATTTGTGTTTTAGCCACTACCTAGCTCCCATCTGTGGTTTTCAGAGAAGACATTTTCTCTATGTTTCTTTACTACCAAAGTTCTAAGCAGTTTCATATCTCTGTTGGTTTTGAAAATTTTTTATCATCAGCAGTTATACTTCTGGTAAGCAGTTCTAAAAATCTTTTTCCTAAGAGTTTGTTGTTAATTTATTCAGTGTTATTGTGATTGAATAGTCAGATTTGGGATTTTTCTGCATTATTTTGTATTTAGAGATATGGAATATACATTCACATCATCAGCAAACTTTGTTATTTCACTTCCGACCCCTTCTGAAAGATCACTCACTCCACAGACTGTATCCAGACTGCATGTGTCCCTTTGTGTACACCTCTAATTGGTCAATTTCAAAGAACAATTTTCCTTTTTTCCCCCTGTTCTGTGAATTCAAAAGGAATTTATTCTTATCTCATCATGGTTTAATTTCTTATGAATTTCTAGTGAAACAAATTTTTGAAAGGTCTTTGAAACCCAAGTACATTTCATAGATTATAGCATCTTCATACACCTATTCTCAGAGCAAAAATACATGAGGCAAGACTATTCTTTTCTTAGGGAAATATTTCCCAGAATACTTTGTTTATACACATATGTCGTCATTTTATTCTTTAGACATTGATCTACCTGGTATGAAGGTTAGCCTTTCTGGGCTATCTTTCTTTGATATCTCCTAGAATATTTGTATCATATTGTGTCTTATTTGCTATCTCTTGGTGTGGAGAATGACTTAAATGGTAACCTGTACACTGCAGCAATTTCACATCTGAGTTCTTTTAGAGCTCTTGAGTGAATACCATGTGCTCCTGGCAGTTTGTCACTATTCAGCTTGTTCTAAATCCTCTTACAGTGGTAAACCAGTTGGAGACAATTCCTCAGTCTCCTCTTTTGTAAAAAATGACTCAGTTGGAAACCTCAGCTCCAAGCTTCATGAGTCCTTGCCTTTCTTAAACCCTTCCTGTATTTTATTGTTGGCAATTAGATTCAGTGGTTATGTCTGGACTGGCAAGGAGTTCAGACCAATCTGTGTAGTGATGCAACTATTGCTGAGGCCCTGCTACTCCACTACCCATTTTTCAGTACCCATGTTTTTGTAAAAAAAAAAAAGTATATTTATAGGTCTAATTCTAACCTAGTCCCATGGACTGGACAACCAGCTGGCATGTATTAGGTGCACTTCCCTTCCAGATTAGTTTCTTTTGAAAGTAATCTAGTTCATACACTCCAAGATTGCACTCAACCTTGGACAAGGGATGGTGGAAAATGTTCATGTTCGTGAAGATTCCTGCATGGGGTACATAGCTGATGTCACATATTGATTAAAACAGAGAAAGTTACTTCCAGAGGTCAATTGAAAAAGGAGACAGAGTTATGGAGAGAGAGAGGGGGGAAAGAGATAACTCTCCTAAGTGGATGTCTAGGAAAGAAAGTCGTGGAGGGCTCCCAAGGCAAACATATTCCCTGGGTGCCTTCTCACATGCAGCAAAGTCATCCAATAATTCTTTGGCCATGGTAACTATAGAGATTTTGTCCCTATTAGTTTGTTGTTGGTATTTTGTTTTTGGTTGTTTTGTTTTTTGGGGGTTTTTTTGGGAGGGGGTGGTGCGGCGTCTAGTCTGTTTTGGTTTGGTTTGTTTGCTTGTTTGCTTGTTTTAGTTTTGTTTAGATTTTGGGGAGGGAAGGTTTTTCTGGTGGGGGCAGAGGGGCTGTTTATAGTGTTGTCAACACTGATTAGAGCACATTTTATTAGGGACAGTTACATGATGATTGGTTTTTAAGTTTTTTGTATGTATTTTATTGGGTAAAGTAAAATAAATTCAAAATATAAAATCCAAGGGCAGAAAAGAGAAGAGAGGAGTGATTCTTATGTGAGTGCCCTGAGAACTAGCTGTAGGAATAATATTGGGATTTAAGAGTTAAAGGCCATAACAACAACATGAGCTCCATGGGGAAAAGTACTGCCCAGAAGCTCTGGAAAAGAGTACCACAAGAGCTTGACTGGAAGAGCAGAAATAGATGCAGGGGAAAGTCAAGCTACTGAGCTGAAGCAGAAGGCCATGAGCAGTACAAAGGCACTGTGCCCACTGGGAGCAGGGACTGCATGGAGAAGCTGCACTCTGGATCCAAACTGCAGCCGACCAGTGCATGTCCAGAAACTCTGCCTGGGGGCAAGATCCTGGTCATATTGTTTTTAAAAAAAGAATTACAAGAAAAAAAAGAATTGAAACAAGATACTATAATTTTTTTTTCCTTGATATATAAAGATATCAAGATAGCAGTATGTTTGTTTTGTCCACTTAGCAACTATTTGTTTTTAGGGTTGCCTTTCTATTTGTCTTTTCTTTTTAGTTTTCTAACAAATAATTTTGTTTTGTGCTACTTTGAATACAAAATAATTTGTATAATTTTATTTCTGAAATCTATTTACTTCTATTTTTATCAGTCATACTTTTGCATATAAATATTTTGTCTTTTCACACCATATTTTAATTTTATTCTCATTAAGTTTCTGTCTTTCTACATTTTCTTTTTTAGAAGTTTAAGATGCATTGCTGTCCCAGGTTTCTCTGCTTTATAAGAAAGTTGAATTGGAATGCATATAGTATGAGGCAGCATATGGTAGAGTAGTGAATTGTAGTCAGAAAGACATACAGAGAGGTACAATTAGTTTCCAACTCCCATTTGGAAGTCAGTGATAGCTGGTTGCTTCCAGCCCTCCCTCTGGCCATTCCCCTCCATGCCTGCCCCAGCTTTGGGGATCACCTATCTCGTCTTTCAGCAGCATGACACACAAGTTGTGAAGCATATTAAAGCTCTTCCTTTTTTTATTCATTGGGTATGACACACTGTACACTTGAAAAACCTGCTCAGAGGGAACAGGTTTTTAAAATTTTAATTATATTTCTATAATTTTTGAAACAAAAACTAACTCATGAGAATCCAAATAAAAAAGCTATTTCATACTTGAAAGGTTCCAAAATATGGTATTCTCTGTTTCTGTGCTCATAAAACAGTTTTGGGTATTGCATATCTGACATATTCATCTTTCTTGGTAACTCCCTCGGGCGTTCTGACATTAGAGAACACAGTTCTTGGTACACTGCTCACCAGCTGGAATTACTTACTGCTAATGGAGACACCAAGGAGGTACAGTGATGTTCTTTAAATAATTTTGGTGAAAAGACAATAAATCAGTATGATTTTTATTTCTTTGGAAGACTGATAAGAAACAAAATATAAATAATGGATTTTTCTCTGCTTGATGCAATTTCTGCATCATACATTCATTTCTGCCTTACTTGTCTTCTATTTCAGACTGGTAAGTAAGGAAGTAAGGTAAGTAAGAAAGTGAGTAAGAATCTTAATTTCTGTTGTATGCTCTACAGACTTGCTAATAAACATAAGAAAAGAAATGACGTGCTTTTCTTCCTTTCTTCTTTTCCTTTTTCTGTTAGACAATCATGGCTTTAATTGTTTATTAACTTTTCCAGTTACAGAGACAGGAGCAAACAATGAAGGCAGCACACATGTTCTGACCCAACCTAAAAAGTGACATGTGTCCCTGAATACTTTTTTTTTTTTTTTTTTTTTTTTTTTTTTTTTTTTGTTAAGAAATTCAATAGTGTGGTACAGTTGGGCACAGAGGAAATGGATGTGATTTTGTTGGTGTAATCCAGCACAGCAGAGACAGCAAAGCTCTGTCTCCACTTCCCAAATGCTTAAAGTTCTTGAACTTTTTAAATGCATTTTGGCCATCAGCACTTTATTAAAAGATGAAGACAAGTAGATTTTAGATTGATGTTTCATTTTTCTGGGGACTGAAAAGAATTATTTTAATGTAGAACACCATCAAAATATGAACAAAACTCTGCTGAATATATATGTTTTCATCTTTGATAAAAAGAAATTCTTATTTTCTAAATTGCCAATTCTCCCACTTCACCTATTCACCTTATTAAGTTTTGCTACATTTGGCCTGGAGAGCTATTTAAATATTTCTTAGTGATGGTTCTAATTATCCTAGGCAAGAGAGTAAATGAGTAGGGCACCAGAACTATAACAGGCAAGTCAGGAAATCCAGTTATATATTAAAATTCTTTCTGTTAAAAAATATTTAAAGGATTCCAGTGGCAAAATATATGTAATGAATAATTATTACTTTTTTCTAATTTTTTTTTTGACTGGATGATGCAGCATGTGCCATATCCCAGTATTATTCTGCAGTTCTTCTGTGTGTTGTTCAGTTTCCAGTAGCAACTGAACAAACTTCAAGTAAATTAAAATTGATGGAAACTGAGAAGACTGTATTTATTCAAACTGAGGTGTGTCTCTTAACATTAAGGATGATTGCAAATCTCTTTGCAAATGTAGGACATATAGTTAGCATGGTATCGTCAGCAAGAGAAACGTAGCATTAATGAAATAAATGAATATTCTATGTAGTCTGTCTTAAGAGTGACCTTCAGATGGTAATGAAGTCTATATTCTCTTATTCACAGTCTTTTTACACTTTGAGTCTTGTGGCAAGAGGAAACTGTAAGGATTTTCAACATTTCTACCATTAGACTGACATTCTGCGATAATAGATTTTCTTTCCTTTTGAATGTCATCAAAAGAGAATAAGCTGGGAAAGGCAGAGAAGTATATGTGTGTTGGGGAATAATTTGTGAGTCAGTCTCTTTATAGCTTTCAGAAAAGCTTTCACTCAATTTGAATTGAGAGTCTGAGGTACTTCATTTCTTAGGATCAAGTTACCTCTAGGAAACTACTTTTAAAAATAAAGCAACACAGTATATATTTTGAAATAAACTTCAAATAATGTCTAGAACCTTAAGACAGATGAGCTGCAAAAGCTTCAGACCACACTGTTAGCCTTTGGAGCCTTGGGAGGTATTGCAGAGGAATTTAGCAGGAAAAAATCAGATGGGCCATGAAATCTGAGTGATACCATGGGCTCCAAAAAGGACTTGTGCAATGCCGTTTGATTTCTGCTAAGCTTTTTGATTCATATCTTTTGCAAGCTAATGGCATCTAAAGGCAAACAGTAAAAACATGTATGCACCTGACATGTTAGGTGTTATTTCTGAGTAACGGGTGAAAATTCTATATCCAGAATACAGATATGTAGCTTTAATCTCTAACCCAGTACTGTGAGGCATTTTCACTGCACAGTTTCATCAGATTATAGGGAAGTTTTAAACTCATAAGCATTCCCTGTACCTGGGCTCTGTTCCTCTTCAATCATTATAAAAAACTTTAATTGGGTAAATGGATACCTTAGGGTTTTACTGCAAATGAATTTCACTATCAGAGAAGCATCCAGACTTGAGCTGCATCTGGAATGAGGAGCTATGGTACTCGAGATAAATTGATAAGGTTTGCACCCCATTTGTGCTCTGATTCCTGAAAATAAGTTTCTCATTGCAATTCCTCTCTAGAAATGTTTTCAGGTTAATTTTGCTTCAGATGACATAGGCTATTTCACTTTTCTTCCTTCAGGCTCCATAATTTATTCTTACTGAAAAAAACCAAAAGGTGTCTTTCTTCTTCTAGCCATTAAGACATAATAAACTGGTAGACCTATAATATCTAAAAATTGGTTGTGAATTGTCCATCTCAGAATCTAAAGCACTTGAATGTATATTTTGCACTGCTACAACTCAGATAATTGTTGCCATTTTTATCTTTGCATTCAGAGAACGCAGTAACAACTAACATAGTTCTAAGATGGCAAGCTTTTTTATTCTTGTTTAAATGCCATTGAAAATATTCCACGATTTGAAGAGTACTTTAAATTGGAAAAAGCATGTTCTTAGAGGCATGACAGACCTTTTGCACCAAAAACTGCTGAGAAATAGGTACTCATTTTCTGGTTGAGATCATGGGTGAGTCACAGAAGAGTCCAAATCCTTTACCTTTGTATTGTTCAAACAGTTTATAAATCTTTCCATGAAAAAAGGAACATATATTTGGCAATGATTTTATTCTAACTTACGAAGAAACCTCTGTTTTGCATTTTTCTTTTGTAATGACATTTAATTTGACTGATTGACACGATTGTTTTATATCAGTTTTTAGGAAGAAGTTGTTTTTTTCTTGCAAGCACATAAATTATGATAATTTTTAAAAATGTGATTATACAGAAATATGGTATTAGAATCGTGTTTAAAGATGAACACTAAAAGGGTCTACAGGTATTAGTTTTCTCCCATACACTTAAAATTAAAATTTACCAATTCTTTTGTAATACCTTTTCTTCATCAGTTTGTTATAAGTGAAGTTTGGGATTGTTGTTTAGTTTAATTTTCACTAAGGGAAATTACAGTAGCAGAGAACTGCAATTTCAAAACGTTCTACTACAAAACTACCACAAGCCAATAAAAATTGGTGCTTGGAGTATACAGTAAACTGAGGGGCCAAAGCCTTTTGTTGTGGGGCACATCTGGGATAAGTTATCCCCATATTATACAGGTTTAGTGTTAGACATATTTTTATAAATATCACTCTTCTGTAAAAAGAAGTCCTAATTTTTTAATTTGCTCAGGCTTTGAAGGTTTGTATTAGAAAATAGATTTTTTTTTTCCTCCCCATAAAAGCACACAATTTACCGGGCTTTGTACTGAAATAAAATTTTGGAACAATTGCCTCCAAAAGGGCCCTTTGCCATAGCAACAGGCCCATAGAAAGCAGTTGTGCCAAAAATGGATCCTTTAAATAAAATAGAGAATAACATTAACACTTTGTCTACAAGTTTTGCCACAAAAATAATGCTTCACAATGTTAGTATCTTAGCTTTTCCCAAAAATTCAGTAGTGTGACTTTCACATTTCCACATTTTACAAGTGATTGGCTAGTTCTTTTGTTCTTTAATTGTTGATGACCTTGTTAATTTGGCTCTGAAAGTGTAGTGGCTAGCTGAAAGATAAAATGGTAAAAGGTCAAGACACATTACTATATTCCATTGTAGAGAAAATGTCTTACCTCTAGCTGTTCAGTGAAGAAGTGAAACATCTGAGAATCTGTTTCTTAATGACTTTTCTTAACAGTCACCTGGAGTGCTAGATAAAACAAAATGATGGGCAGATTTTTAAATTGCTTTTGTCTCTCTGCTTAACCCAAGCGGCCTTCTAAAGTCCAGTCTGCGAAAGGAATCTTGAGGGTTTGAGGAAGCCATTAGGAATAACCCAGTGATTAAGGAGAGATCTATGATTAGTGTGAATTTGTCATTTGTTCACTCTTCTTTATAACATTTAGGGCTTAGTTTTGTCTGGCTATATGCTGACAAACTCCTGGCCCTGAAAGCCCAGCAGCACTCTTTTTTTTTTTTCCCTGTCACATGCAATTCCTTGTCAATTTGTCTCATGGTCTGGAGTATATAAACCAAAAGCCAGTTCTCTGTTCACTGTAATCCAGCAAGATTTGAGTGATTTCAAGGTGGCCTTGTGTTCCTGAAGATAGATGTCAGTGTTTCATGTGTCCTCACAGTCTCCTGGGTTATTCTTAAATTCCTCCTCTCACCCAAGAATGGGCAGTTTATAAATCAGGTGAGGTATGCAGTCCTTGATAACCTGTAAGTCCTGTACCTTGTAAATCTTGCAGCTGACAGGAAGGCAGCTTTGTGTGAAGCCATATAAAATACAAAGTAATCTAAGAGGCAGATTTAATTCTTTGATGTACAGTTGGCATCACATTTAATGCAAAACCATCTATGGAGTCTTAGCACTGAGAGAGAAATGAGAGAAAGCTGTAAGTCATTTGCATATTCAAATTGCAGGTTCTGACAGATCTGCTGACAGGACCAAGCTATTAATGGGATTCCAGCACTGTCTAGACATAGATGCACAGCACTTATTTGATTTCTTAGTTTGTTATGATAGTTTTCCTTTAACAATCTGTGAATTACCTAAGCCCCCCTCTGAAAGTAAAATTATTTTATGTCTTTCCCAAATCACTGGTGTTGTTTATTGGAAAGGGATTAGGAACAGCTAGTGTCTGATTTCACAGCAGGTTGTACTTTTGTGCTTCCAGGGCTGGCTGTAAACCCTGTTTCTGGACAGCCTTTTGATCTCTATCCTGTATAAGCCAATCCAGCCTGCGGCCCATAGTGACTTACTGTGGAAACAGATAAAGCAAGATTTGAGTGTGTGTGTCATAGCTGTACAAATCTTCAGCATTTTTAGGATTTATCGTTTCACATGAGGAAGTAGTTTGTCTCACAGGTGGGGAAACATGCAAGGCTGGACAAATTTTCAGTCTTATACCATAAACATTGTAAAATGCTATCACTTTAATTTAGTAAAAAATTCTTTAGAATACAGATGTGAACACATCACTACAGGAGATCTGCTTCAGAGTAACAGGCACTGGCTCTTAAAGGTAGGCAAGTATTTACACTATGGGAGATGGGCAGGTGCTCTGAGGACCAGATTTGTCAGTGGCACAGATCTGTCAGGATCTGTGCATCACATTTGGAAAAATTTAAAATTGCGGAAGGCCTAAACATAAATAAGAAAAAAGTTTCCTAGGTTCATTTTGTGCCAGACATGAAATAAGGAAAAAGTAATGGATCACCCTTTGTGTTTAAAATCAAAATAGTTTATGCTATTCATATTGTTTAGCTTAAGATTGTTTGGCAGAAGACGCTTAGCATGGTGTCCATAACTAATAAGGGAAGCTCCAAAGAAATATTCTGTGTACATAGATTTTACACTCTACTTTAAATATTAATTTTATAATAATTTCTTAATCACAGTGGTTAACACTGGAGAATGCAATTGTTATTGGCAGCACAGAGAGTGATCTTTAGCAAAATTACACCCTTACTTATTATCATATTACCATAGATACATTATTATTATAGAATAACTTTTACTTACCTACTAACAAAGAGTAATTTTAGCAATTGATTTGAACATTCTAATTCTGTGAAAATATCTTACTTCCCTTTACGAACAACCCAGTGTCATCATAGCCAGGTAGTAGGATAGCTCACATGTACACTAAATGTTATTCAAATGAATTCCTTAAGCCAGAGTGTTCCTTCCTGTATTTCTGCATAACTAAATGGCCATGGTAAGATTATCCTGAAGAGAAAATGTGATTCTCTTGACTAGCTGTTGAATCTGTATTTTATGTCATGTGGTAGTAATGGTTACAGCAACACACAATACTTAGAATGTGCTCAATGTGAAGCTTAGGCTGACTTTTTCTTGAAGATAGACTGCAGAGTGAAAATATTCTCTAGTTTTAGAGATTCAGAAAACTGGGTGGTGCTTTTATATGGGGTGTATCTCTCATTGTTGCACACTGGTCTTTAATGTGTGAAACAGTATACTGTTTATAACGGCTTATAGAAAAGTATTTTATGCTATGTATCACTTTAGCATCTGATTGTTGAGACACCTCCTAAGAATAGAACAGGATATGTTCAGGCAGCTGTAGTATTAGGATTAGGTCAATACACAATAGATATGAATACAGAAAAAACTGCTTGTTCCACAAATTCTCAATATTAAAAAGGAAGTAGATAAGAAAACCCTGTCTTAACTGTAGGATTAAGGGAAAAGTTTAGAGAACCCTAGGAAACCAGTTATCAAAATAACTATGTGTAAAGAAAGGGTGAAAAAGCAACAGTGGGTCACACAAGCACATTCACAAACTGCATGCTTGCAGGTGTTCATGATTGCCACAGCGCACAGTTCCAGGGAGCAAGAGGGAATGGGTTCAGGAAAACAATTGTAACAATCTCAGAACAGCCACAGAGATTTAGGAGAGAAAATATCTTCTATTGGGCAATGGAAATAAAAAAAGGCATTGAAGCAGAGCCTAGCTTATATACAGGGAAGTTTCTAAAGTATAAATGAAACTTCTGTGTAGTTTTTTGTAGAAGTAAAGAAATATTATGGGTTGTTTTATGTGAGTTATAAGCTGAAAACCACTGGTAAAATAGAACCAAGTTTGCTGTCGGACATACTTTGAGGTTGTGATCCTATTGTTCTGAATCTTTGCAGAGTACTCAGCAAGACAGGGAAACAAAAGCTAACAAAACTGAACTGTACATACACAGCTTGGCAGACAGGACCCCAGAACAACTGTACTACTGCATGCAAGTGAATCATCTTTTCATTGCTTACATGGTGCTCCTAGGCATGATCAGGACATAGGAGATGTGTTGTGTGTGCTTGCATAGACTTCAAGTGTGAAGTGTGGTTATTTTAACCTGCACTGCCAGCAATTTGGAAATCTGACTTTTCCAACAAAGTCAGTGAGATTGGCAGTTCTTCATAAAGGGAAGATCATTTACTTTTTAGTTTTTGTGAAGGGGTATGTTAAAAAAAAGAGCAGCATTTTAAATCTGCAATAATTGCTGGGAAGTATTTAAGCAGCCTTTCATTGCAGCTGTCTAACTGACAGGCAGTCTGAATATAGAATGATTGACATTCCTGAAGATAAACATGCAGACTTATTATGCAAAAGAAAGCAGTGCCTTCTGATATAATATCCAGCACTGATGCTGTGTACTCATCACTGATGTGTGTACTCATCTACAGCCTTACAAGTAATTTGTGTGAAAATAAGGGCATTTCTAAATAGAAACTTGTAAGGCATCCTTGTAGACAGTGACAACTTCTCTGAAAGATGTCTTAGACTTTTGTTTTATTGCCAATATTAATTTAACAAAGACATGAAATAAGGTGCACAGGGCACAATCTGGTCAAAGAAAAACAAGAAAGGGGACACTAGCTTTGAAAGATATTTCATCTAACTTTTAATCATGGAAAAGAATTGTACTGAAAATTATTACATGGTTTACTATAGAGAAGCTACATTTTTTCTGGTTTTTTTTTTCTTTTTTTTTTTGCCATTAGCATTTATGATATTGTTAGCTACCTATTTCAATGCAAGATATCACCCACACCACCCTTAATTCAGCATTCCATAACTCCATGTATGTCTACAATTTGATTTATTGTTGCTATCCTAAGAATATTTGTGTTGAAAATAACTGTTCAGGAAAATATGGCTGGAAATGCTGTCCAAATTTCATGAGTGGTTTCTTTTGAAGGAAAACATTATTCAGAGCCAGATTGTAAAGTTCATTTCAATCCTTAAGCATTTTTTAAATTCCAGTTAAAACCAACAGACCAAAGAAAAAATATTTCTACCTCTGCTGCCAGGTAACCTAGAGAACAGATAGGATGCTGTTTTACTCCTCCAATGCGCATAAGGGCCAAGATGGTTTTCCCAAAAGCATCATAAATATCTTGGAAGTCATCAGCTTTGCTGATCACAGTACTGAGGGCCCTTCAGGATAGCTATGTTGCTGGATTTCATACTCAGCTGCAGATGTTTTCTCAAAGGCAGAGAGCTAATATGGCCTAAATGGCTCCACTATTCCAGTACATTCTTGCTTGAACAACACTGGCACAAAGAAGGTTCTGAGATTAAAGTAGATCCACAGACAGTATAGGAAGAGAAAATATTTGATTGTGAAGTGTGAAAAGAAGTCTTTTAGCCTTAATATCATCATCACACACAGTTATCCCACAACTCCAGTGAAGGCAATTACATATAATGTCTATTAGTCCCTTTCTGAATTTATCTATCATATATGCTATTTATGGTTACAACTGTTCCATGTTTCATCAAACTATTAATTGGTTTCTAACTAAAATTGTTTCACTTTCTTTCTATAGTGTTTTCAGACACTGAGAAGCTATCAGGTAATATAAGGAACCAAAATAATCACTTCCATGTAATTTTCCTTGCCATGTTGATATATGATTTTGATATAGTACTGGACAATTTTGTTAATTTTTTACAATCTCAGAGCCTGCACCATTTAACACCAGGAAAATATAATCACCAACAGCTTCTTTTGCAACTTTCTTTATTCACTTCTTTCAAATGACTGTTTAAACTTAACAGTCCTGATCCCTGAAATCAATGCACTATTAAATTACTTTCATTCTGAAAGTTACACGTTATAAACCTCAAAGAACTGTTCTTGAAGCAGGATACTCTTCACTCTGAAAGAAAGTAGCATTTTTTTCTTATTTATTTCCAATTCTTCAATTCCTAGTCTTTAATTTATTCATTATAACTGTTTGCAGTATTATTCAGTTATTTTTCAGTGTCTCATATTTAGTAAGGAACTTCTATTAAGAGCTTTAAAAATGTCTAAATAAATTTTAGCTACCTGGTTTACCTTAGACTTAAGCTACCTGGTTTACCTTAGACTTTTCAATTTTTAAATCTTTAATTATACTCAGAGAAGAAATGCTGAAGCCAGAACTGAGATTTGTAATTTGTTTCATGCAGGCTAGACATCTCCACAATAGTCTTATCTTAGTGGCAGTAGAACTACGTTTGTTAAACAAGAATAATTGCCTGGTTACTAGCCAGGAAAGTTCTTTAGATGTCTAAAAAAAGTCCTGTACATGGGGGAATTGGAACAATGGTTGAATGCCGATTACGGCTATACCTGAATTTTCCCACAATTTTGATACCAGAAAATAAAGGATAATTCTTCTAATAGCCCACTAAAGCTATAATAACAAGAATATGACTTTTAAAACACTGTTTCCTTCCCTCACATCATTTAAGAACATTGTTCTAAATGAGTAAATATTCCTTCATTAATATAGTAGTTCTGTAGAATGTAACCATTTTATATTCCCTATCTGCTTCATATTAAATTCCACTTCCTGAATGTTCTAAGTGATATTACATAGGTATTGCATAAAGCATAAGAGGGTTTAATGAAAAAAATTTTATTTGTATTTTATATATTGCATAGAGCTATTCTGCTGCCTAATGTAATATCAGAGAAAACGTGTTTGAACTTTTATCTTGACATTCCAAATTGTATATAGCTGAAAACAAGCTGCAACCAAATATTTTCTTGCATTTTATATTTAATTTTTTAACAATTAATGAACAAGCAGAATACTTTAGACCAGTTATGGACATTCTTTTCATGCTACACTCTTCATTCTTACAAAATAATACTTAATGTAGAGAGGGCAGGGACAGCTGACATTATAATGGGGTCTGTTACAGGCTGCCTGACCAGGTGGCCCAGGGGGATGAGGCCCTTTGTGGACAGAGAGGGGCAGCCTCACACTCACTGTTTCTCATGGACTCCTTCAACCACCTCAATATCTGCTGGAGGAATAATACAGAAGGGCATAAGAAACTCATGAGGTTCCTGGAATGCATTGCTGCTAAATTCCTTCTCCAAGTGATAGAGGAGCCAACCAAGTGAGGAACTATGCTGGACCTTGCTTTTATCAGCAGAGAAACTCTCATGGGAGTATGAAGCTCAATGGCAGCCTGGGCTGCAGGACCTTGGAAAGATCTTTAGGGCAGCAAGGAGGTTTCCATAGCAAGCTCACTCTCCTGGAGACCAGGGTTCATCCTCTTCAGTGATCTGCTTGGGAGAATACCATAAAATAAGGCCTGGAAGGAAGAGGGGCCAAGAGAACTGATTAACATGCAAAAATTTTCTATTCCAGGCTCAATACCAATGTACTCCCAAGAGTAAGAAATCCAGAAAAGGAACCAGGAGAACTGCATGTATAAGCAAGGAGCTTCTAGCAAAAATCAAGAGAAAAAGGAATTTTAAAGAATGTGGAAAAGGGGATGCGCCGCTTAGATTGAATATGTCAGACTATACAGAGATGTGATGAGGAAGGCTAAGGTCCATGTGGAATTACATGTTGCAAGGGATGTCAAGGACAACACAAGTATATCAGTATCAAAAGGAAGATTAAGGAAAATGTGGGCCTGATGATGAATCAGGTGAGTACCTGGTCATGAAGAATACAGAAAAGGCAGAGTTACTGAATTTCTTCTTTGCTTCAGTCTTTACTGCTAAGGCCAGCCCTAGGAACCCCAGACTCTGGAGGCAAGTCTACAGAAAAAATGACTTTTGCTTGGTCAGGGAGGTTTGGGTTAAACTAATTATACTTGTAGAATCATAGAATCATTTAGTTTGGAAAAGACCTCTAAGATCATTGAATCCAACCATTAACCCAGCCTTGCTCTGTTCACCACTAAACCACATCCCCAAGAGCTGCATCCACACTCCTTTTGGACAAGTCCAGAGATGATAATTTCACCCTTTCATAGGCAGCCTGAACAGCCTTTCAGAAATTTCTCCTAATATGAAATCTAACCCTCCCCTAGTGCAACTTGAGGTTATTTTATCTTGTCCTACCAGTTGTTATCTGTGAGAAGTCAGACTGACTCCTGCCTTATCACAACTTCCTTCCAGGCTGTTGTAGAGAATTACAAGATCTCTGCTGAATCCCTTTTTCTAAGGATGTGCAAAACCCTCCTGGATGCAATCCTGTGCAACCAGCTCCAGGTGTATGTGCTGTAGCAGGAAAGTTGGACTAAATAATCTCCAGGGGTTCCTTCCCACCCCAACCATTTTCTGCATCTATGGCTCTGTAATTCTGTGAAACCAGATTTTATTAAAAAAAAAAAAAAAAGAAGAACAAGAGGGAAATTTCTATTTAATATTCAGAGCAGACACTGGTCACTAAGTGCCAGCACATGCATAACCATAAGCTTTATGTTCAAATTCCATAATAAAGATGATGTAGCTAAATATTATTGCAATAGTCTGCTGCTCTCTTTCTGTGCTGAGAGTTAAATAATAATGAAAACAAATGGGTTCCTTTTTCTGTAAAGAGCCTTGATAATGTCTCTCATGGTAGACACTTGAATATGCACTTGGTAGACACTTAAAATTCTATACATTTCATGTATAGTGTAGACTTCAAATTCTATAACCTGTTTTATACAACCTTCTCTCAAGAAAATGGCTGAGTTCCTGCTCAATAACATTAAAAACATTTGAAACAGCTTTTCAGTTTAAGTATCTGAAATTATTTTACTTCCCAGGACATTAAATATTTGTGGCTTAAAAGCATTAAACTTTATTTGGATCGTCTGCTAAAGAAGAGCACTGTTCTTTTAAGAATCTGGGAACCGCCTGAGGTAAAACTCCGTGATCAGCTTTGCAGTGCTTATTATCACTGTGGAACTGCCTCAGCTGAGTGTTTCAAGAAGACTATAGGTGGTAAAGCCAATAGTGAATGTAGTGTTTACAAATACATAGATATCACTCCAAGAATGACCCATAATTTAAACACTAGATTTGACAGAACATCTTTCAGACACTTTCATTACCATGTTAAATAAGTAAGTTGTGTGGCTTGTGTAATGTACTGGGATTTAATATTAAGTTTTTAATATTACATAAATTATATGGTTCATGGCCACACACTTGCAAGATAGAGCTCATGTAAATTGTACTTGCTAGGCTTAGTACAATATGTAGTGTTGTTAATTGGAAAAAGCTAGTTAAAATGGTATAAACCCCTAAGGCTGAAATAATGGTTCTTCAAAATTGAATTTGGCTCCAAAAGAATAAATGGCCTTATTAGAAATCACTGTCACTAATAGTGACAAAATAAAATAAATCTGAACTTCCCAAATGGTGCATGTATTCAAAGGTGTTAATAACTTACTTTGCAAATCTATTCTAATAACACCCAAAAGGCATAAGATAATGTGCACGATAATGAAGTGTTTTCCTGGCATAATTGTTCAACTTTCTAATGCAGAAGAGAAATACCACAGCATGCATACCATCAGCAAACACCAAGGAAGGGAAGCAAAGGTAGCTACCTTTGTGCATAGCTGTCACTGAGGTAGCAGCACAGGTTGCAAAAGATCAGTATTAAGATTTTGCAGGTGCTGAAACAGTTCTTTTCTGTCTCATTTGTGTATGATGTCTTTTGTTAGAGTTATATTCTGGAAAAAAAAAAGTATTCTTCTCTCCAAAAGTGAAGTTGAAGATACTATCAAAGGTAAATTTCATGTTCTTTAAGAGGAAAAATTTCATATTAATATTCTTTAGAGGTTCATCGTAGATAAGAATTCTGGAAAGGAATGTCTTTGCAGAGTAAGATACTTCTGTTAGCCTGAATAAAATATATTTGCATAGTCCTTGTGCAAGAAATCTTCTTTCAGAATAGCTACTAATTCAGAGGCTCAGTTAAAGACTAACAATAGGAAACACTGCTCAGAGTTCTGAATTCTGACAAGAGAAGTTGGTTGACTTACCGATGGAGCCTTAGCTTTGTAGTTTTCTTTTCCTGTTCTATCTTATGACGTGGCTTCCACTCCCAACTATGCTATGAAAATATTTTGTATTTTTACTCTCAGAAGTGTCCTGTTAGTTACAAAGAAACTTCAAAGAGCTCTTTTGGTTTATTTCATAAATTAATACTGTGCTATCAAATCCCTGCATATTGCATATCATTAGGCAGTGCAGTTATTTTTAACAAATTACTTCCTTTAAAAATCATGAGAAGGTTTCCCATAAATTCTCTACCACACTTGCAATATCAGGAAAGGCTATTTTGCCTTGTACATGGAGGACCATCATTCTGATGATGTATGCCTTATAAATGTCCCTTTTCTATGATGAATAACACCAGGCAGCATTGCTGAAGTGATAGATGACATAAAGAGCTATTGCTCTGATGATGTATTCTAGTAAGGGGACAATTTTGATTTAAAATATATAATAAGAGCAAGTTTCTTGGAGTTATCTATCATCACAGCAATAATCGTCAATGCTATATACTCCATTGGTAGTATTGGTCTGACAGGACATAAGATGAAATGGAATCTCTTTATAGGTGTGGTCACTATACTATTTTACTACAGAAAATAAGATTGGAATGAGAAAAGTTAACCCATGTTTCTTGGTTTTGTTCTAGTTTTGAAAGCAAACCTCCTTGAGGTAATAGAGCTGTAAAAATAGATACTATTGGTAATAAATCTGCTTTCCATGGCTCCAAAATAAAGAGCTGTCTAGAATATGCAAATTAATCATGATTTCTGTAGACAAAATGAAGCTTCTGACTCTGCTGGTATAATTACAGAATATATGTATGTCACTGTGACAATATGTAGAATGTAGCAGGTTTTTTGTTGTCTTCTATGGCTCTATTAGCCCATGAATTAAAATGTGGGACATGGGGACTAAATATCAGTGATGGCATGAGGGATTTACAACTTCAGCCATAGGACCTTGTTACTTTATATATATATATATATATATAGGTATATATATATATGCATTTAGCTTCATATGGAATATTTTGCTAAATGTTTGCAATAACATCTTTAAAGTTATTATAGAAATCAAAATGTGAAACTTGAGGTGTAGGTGCTTACATTACAGCATCACTATGTAATTATCAGGCAGACTGAACTAAAATGTGAGCCAGCAGGGACTGCATTTGCATAATATTACAGTGATAATGAGAAGCACAGATGTAAAGTCATAGCTCATAACTCAAGTGATAATCATGAAAATCAGCTTCTTGATGCGGCATTCACATTTGAGAAAGAATGAAAAACTTAGTTGAGAATTATCCTATATATCTTGGTCACTAGGACATTCACGTCATGTTAGACAGGGTGCTTTATTGATTTTATAATAGCTAATTCAGAATTATTAGATGTGTAACATGGAAACAAAAAGTGCTGACCATGAAAAAATGAATCAGAAAAAAGTTGATTTTTATGACTCACTGCCTTGCAGATTAGGCTTCCTCACACCCAAATGCAGTTTTCATTTGTAGTCAAATGTGATGCTATGACCTGGAAACAAGCAATAAATTCATTGCATAGTAAATAAAATTGACTTTTTCAAATAATACATGTTAAGCAAGATTTTAGTCTCTAAAGATTGTCTTTCAGAGGACAGATTAAGAAAGTGGCATATTATTTGTCTTATACACAGTATATTCTGTAACAAGGGTTTCAACATTCATTTACCTCCAACTGCCTTTGAGATGGATACATCTGATATTTTCAGTTCAGGGGATTATTTTTGTGAGCACTAAATGAAATACAGATCTTCTCTTGACTTCAATAGATAAAGTGATAAGGTCCCAAAAGACTTGTGCAAATACAGTGCTGTAAAAATACCTAGAATTAACAATGATGAAGCAGCCAGTAATTTATATCTGTCAGGGCTGATTGCGGGCTGTAACTTTGGACCATATGTTATTAATTTTATAAAAATTATTATGTATGTCTTGATTCAAAGTCCAGAAACCCCACCAGAAATCCTCAGATAATTTCAGCTGGATGATTTCACTGTCGAAAATGCTAAAAAAACAGTGGAAATTTTGGAGAAAAAATAAGTGACTCTAGAATCTCATGGGACTGGTTTGCGTGAAAAAGGGAGATTTTTTAATTCCTGAGAAAATATTAATAAATGAATAAACATAAGATTAATGATTAGAAACTTTTTTTATGAACTAGAATGATAAAGAGGACAAATAAGTATGGCACATGGGATTGCAACTACTGAACTGAGTGGAACTGAGATACAAGTCACAGTGAAGAACTAAAATGCTACTCGCACTAACCCATGCCTTAACTATGCCTGTGATTTACACTGCCAAGAGGAACAGCTACTTTTATAAAAACAAACAATTCAGGCTTGTTTTTGTTCGCAAATCATTTTTTCTATCATCACACTCAGTGGTCAATGTTTTTTAACAAGGACAGCTGTTTAAAACCCCAAAGTATATGGCCTTGTATATGACCCATGTATATATGTACATGACTCAATGTGTATATATATATATATATATATATATATATATATATATATGTATGGTCTATGGTCTTGTAGGACTTGGTGCAGTGAAAAACTGAAGTAGAAATAACTCCTGGGCACATTAATAGAGTCAAGAAGATAGAAATGAGAATAAGTATTTTATATATTTCCAGATGTATTGTCAGCCAATCAGGCCATGAGATTGCAAAAATTCTTTCTGTTGCTGAGGCAAGTTGTAGCTCTTTAAACTGTGAATAGGCAGTGTAATCTAAAAGATTAGATTTAGGTTATCTGAGGGATAAGCTAAAATACTATTTATCACACCATTTTGTAAAGACAGGGATCGCAAAGGTTTTGGAAAATCGTTCTGCCTTGAATAATTCAGAATTAATTAAAGCAGGGACTTTCAAACATCTGTGGTTGGAAAGACATCAACAAAAGTTTTCTGAAATCCTGAAGTTCTTACTGCTTGGTCATGCACATTTGAAATTACCTCAATTCACCATGTGCATGTTCAAGTAACACTAGACTGTGTGACCTAGATAAAAGTACAAACTGTTTAAAAGTACATTTTTAAAGTATTCCTAAATTTTACCACACCCAAATTATTTATAGATGCTCTTCATATGATTTACCAGCTCTAATAAATTACCTGAATTCAGCTTTTCTTAAAAAAAAAAAAACAAACAGGCTTGTTTATCACATTAAGTGCTTAGCTTGTAATGTCAATTTTTTGCTTACACTTTTGTCTAATATAGGCATTTAAACCATAAAAAACCCCACATTAATTTATGTATAAAGTGTTCCAGTGATTAAATTGCAGAACTATTAATGATGTTAAATGATTTAAGAAAATACCTAATAATTTTGTCCATAAAACCTTGAGGAGCTAAACTCTTTTTTATTCCAGTAGTTGAAAACGAATGTTTTTATGAAATATTTGAACTCTCTTATAAATATTAAAGAAAGCTTTATAGAAGAATAAACTGGGAGAAAACTTTGATTCCTGAGACATCTCCTCAGCCTGCTCAGGGTTCAGTAAAGGTTTTATCTAGTTAGGTACAAATTACAGCAAAACCTAATACATTGAAGATCAGTTATTACTCTTGTTAAAATCTTGTGTCTGATTGTCCAATGCAAGAGTATGAAAATATTTTAGCTTCAAATCTTTGTTAAAAAGCAGCTGCACTGCATCAGGTTGATATTTAACTTGTTTTTATGATTTCAAGTTATCCACTTAGATATTGAGAACCTTCCTTTGATCTAAGGTATAAGATGATCTACAGCTATATAAACACAATTACATAATAGCTACTGTTTTCATGAGAATTATGAAAAGATGTATATGTCTTGTTGTCTGCAACATAAAAATCCTTCCTCCAGCTCTCTGCAACATAAAAAATCTTATTCCCTATCTGCTTAACATGGACTACTGTATAAAAGCAAGCTGGAGATTTGTTAATATTTTTTATCAGCCCTTGCAAAGTGGAAAAAAAATAAAGCTTTATATAAAGAAGGTACTTTAAACTTCTATTTTGTTATGTTTACAGATTTTTTCCATCTGTGAAATTGAACATAATATTGCTGACTTTGAAATCTCTGAGTACAAATTTCAATATAAAAGCATTTCATTACCCTTTAAAATTAATCCTCAAATATCTAACTGCCATTCTTTGGTAACAGCAAAGAAGTTTTTATGTTAACCCTTTTTGGAAAGAAAGAAAAAAGGCTCATTTAATTTTTTAAGGCTATTCATAGATTAAATTTTTTACCACTTTAATTAAAGGATCTAGTATTTTACTAAACACCTAATGCAATAATTTCAATTTTCTTTTTCTACATTTTCCATTTAATTAAAAAAAAAGGTCAATAATATTTACTTCTATAGTTACTTATTATAATGTGTTACTTAAAGCATGTAGCTGCATGTTTAACCTTAACCTCTGTTTATCATGTAGGAAAGACTACTACTATATTTTAGCCTGTTCATTCTGGGAAATAATCTGCTTCCCACCAAACAAGTGGTTGTTGGCTGCTTATAAGCACTAACATGGATGATTAATTGAACACTCAGCAATTACTGACTGGGTAATATAAGAAGATTTGTGAAAATTGGAATTGCCTGTCTTTGCTGTTGTGTATTCTGAATAGCTCTTACTGACATTTGAAAGTTTGAGAAGTCATTTGATTTTGTGTGAATGGCTTTGTCACTTACAGTGAGCTTACATCAGGCTGCTGGAATTGATGCTGTTAAGCTTTCCTTCAACCACGTTAAGCATTATTGTCACTAACATATGTCTCATCGAAACAAACAATAAATGAATTCTAAATGCCTTCAGGACTGAGACTTAGTGTCTCACTAAAGGGTACATTCTGATTTCTTGATGGCTTCTCACCAAAATAAAACAGTTCACCTTGAGGAGAATAAGGAACAGGATAAATTCTCTTTTACTTTTTTCCCAGTCCATTCAAAATTAGATTATTTTTTCAGATTAGAGGCACTGTTCAAAAATTTTTTATAAACCCTTTATTTGTATGTTTGATGATAATTTAGATACTTTTGCTTTTTAATTCACACAATGTGAAATGTTGGGCAATCCACTTCATCCAGCAAACATTAGTTGTGTGTTACTCAGTCAACGATGACTGCTGGTTTTCTGAGCCTATTTATTTAAGGATTGGTCCTTACATTTGCAACTACTTAAAAAAAACGTTATTTGACTGATGTCAAGAAAAATCATAAATTCTTCAACTGAGAACCTTAAAAGAAATGACAATAAAGAAATGTGCTAATTTCCTGCTAGAATGAACATTGGCTTATAGAAAATGAACAATTTCCTTATCTTTTTCTCTTCTTAGTTGACTAAGAAATCTATCTTCAGTTGACACTGAAGAAATCTATTCCTGAAGGACTATAGCCCATGGAAAATACTGGAGCAGTTCATGAGCTCCAGGCCACACTGAATTGCATCATACAGGAAGGACCCCAGGTAGGAACCAGGGAAGAGTGTGAGGAAGAAAGAGCAGCAGAGATTAAGGCTATCGGACTGATCACAACCCACATTTCTCACCTTTTGTTCCACTTGAGGGGAGGAGGCAGAAGAGTGACTTTGAGTTTGGGAAGGAGAAGCAGGGGGAATATATGTGTAGGGAAGGTGGTTGTAGCTTTGTGTTTATTTCTCACTATACCACTACATTGTTTATGGGCACTAAATTCAGTTAATATTCCTGAGTTCATTTTGTTCATTACAGTAACTGGTAAGTGATCTTTCCCTGTCCTTATCTTGTCCTACAATATTTTCCTAATAATTCCTTCTGTCCTGTTGGGAAAGGGGAGGCTTGATGCATACCTGGAAGCCAGACAAGGTCAGCCAACCACACAAGTTTTTTTCTAGCAACCTCTTTAGAGCAGTCTCTTCAGAGTCCTGTATTTCCCCTTCAGATTGCTTTAACTGGAATTGCTAGGTAATACAATTGTGCCATACTCTAATGGCATTCATATTTCCATGTTCTCATCAGAAATTGCCCTCCTGATGCAGTTCTAAGTTTGGCAGTATCTTGTCTACTGTGTTTTTTCCTCAAGAAAATTCTTTTATTCTCGTTATGATGATCTCCTGATAATGAATGCTTGTGGCAAAAATTCTTACAAATCTTTAAACATTCTATGGAAATACATTTGAAAAAAAAAAAAACAAACCAGCATTGATACAGAAGCAATTTTTTTGCCTTGCCATTTTCTGTATTCTGCATGCTGTTAAGACAATCTTTGACTGAAACTTCTCTCCTTCCCACTCTCTACATCGTGCAGAGAAAGGGAAGCTCTGTGTTATAACTTGTTTTAAAAAAATTGTGAGGATTCATAAATCTAGTATTATTACTTTTTGTAGGTCTAGGTATTGATCTGATAATTCCTAAATGCCTTAACTCCAGTTGTCTTCAGGAATTCAGTGGGGGCCGTATTTCTGCTTTTCTGTAGTTTATGGCTCTGAGTGTTATGGTATATTTGTCTCATCTATCAAGAAGAACCATGAGAGAGAAAGGCACAATTTCTGTCAAATAAAACCATCACTGGTAATAGCAAGCATGTGGCCAAGGAAAAAAAAGGCAAAAAGGGAAAAAAAAGCAAATGAAATATAAATAGATGAACTAAAATGGAAATCAATATCAAAGGCACTCTGATTAGATAAAAGCTGATGAGCCATGAAGACAAATCATTTAATTTGCTTCTATTTTTAGGAATACCTTCCAAACAAACATAGTGATTAGACAGAAGATCTTCTATACAGGGATATGACAAAAAAGCAAGGGAAAATTTTATTTTTGAATCTGCAGAAAATTGGTTGTTCTAAGAATTATTTAAATCTATATGCCAATACTGGGAGATAATTTATATGGGAAATGTAAAATTAACACAAATCTCCTAGTGCTTATATGCATCTCACATCTAACAATCAGGAAGAATCATTCACAGAATCGCAGGATATTCTTCGTTGGAAGGGATCCAAAAGGTCACCGAGTTCAATTCTTAAATATTCAGTCTTTTAGGGACTTTCCATCATATTTTAGGTTTAAAGGATTTAGTCACATACAACTAATCTGATTTTTCTTGCTGGAAATAGATATTATTGATGCTATTTCCAGCTGTGAGTATTTTAAAATTCAGGATATGCAATGAAGTAAATTTCATATTTATGAAATCACATGGATGGAGTTCAAGCTATTTAACTGCTAATATTTTGGTTTTCTATTTCTTATAATATGAAGTGCAGATAGACACTTGGCTTGTTCTATTTCATAATTTTAAGCAATGATTCAACACAAGCAGTATGTGTGTTTAATAAACTTTGTATCTCTTTGGAGCTCTTCAGTTTGAGCACGTTGCATGCTTTGAGTAAAATTATTGAGAAATCCGAGCATGAATTTCTTTTTTCAGATGTCTGCACCCTCAGCAATGGCAACACTCACGTACATTGTGAATAAATTTATAATTTCAATGCCATATTATAAGCTTATGTACTTGAATGAAACCAAAGTGCATGAAAGGTGATTAAGGATATAGTTTTAAAGCATCAGCCAAGATAAACAGTAAATTGAAGCTGTGTCTGTGTTATGGCAGTGGGCTGAACGCCATAATAAAATTTATGCACCTGCGGAGCAGTTGGAAAACTATTTCCACATAAGAGGGAGAAATGTATTCTAGCCTCAAGGCTTCAGAGACGTCTGGAGCATCAAAACCTTAGTAGTTCACTTGCCTTGTGCCACATGGCACACAGGCATGGCACCGGGGACTTTCCCTGATGTGCTGGGTCTGGGCAGGGTGAGCTGCAGGAGGCCAGAGGACTTGGAGAGCCAGGACGTTAGATTTGACATCTGCTCTAGCCTTCAGGAAATAAAGTCTCTGTGGAGAAAGAAAATTAGTTCTACACCTATAGCTTAGAGGAGGTAGCTGAATTCCATTTCCTGGGGCTGTATTAATTCCTCTCTGTAATGTCCAATGTACTTCAGATTTGAAAAGGGGGTACATTCCCTTATAGATGACTTTGAGGATATAAGTGTTTAAGTAAGTGGGGTTTTTATATAGAAATGAAGGCAGAATTATTCAGTCAATTTTAGTTCTCGGTGTTGGAGGAGACTGGATAAAAAAAATCATTATTACGTTATTAAGAACTGCCCTTTTTCACTGGTGGCACTCTTTGATTTAATATGCACATTAATTATATGGTGGCACAATCTCACTGGCTACATGGTGCCTAAATGTGTGTTCGATAAGGTAAAAAAATCAGGAAGAAAGGAACAGAAAATAATTTTGTGAAGTACTGCAAGTTCATTAGACACTGGAAATGCAACAATTTAGTTTTAACTAAACAATAAGTTCATTAGCTCTAGAAGACCATATCTTAAAGCAATACATATAAGTGGTTCTGCCATTGGGTGTATTCTGATAATCTCAAGTTTATCTTTTTCACTATATTCTGAAGCTATGTAAAATAAACACACTTAGAAGTGACTGAATTTGAAAATAAGGTATACTTTGTAAACTCTTTATTCAAAAGAAAAGGGGTGGTAGCATTGGTGTGTTTGAGGTTTTATTGTCCTCTGCCTTTTAAATCTGTCAAAAGATAGGAAAGTGATACCTTTGCTCTTCTTCAACAGGAACAATTTTTATTTCTCCTGCTCTATTGCAAGCTTCTAAAGATAGATTTTCTTTTAATTTGCATGAGTATGTATAAAGAGAGGCCACCTGAATAACATTTCTGGGCTGAGGTAGAGGTCCCCAGAACCATGGCTTGCCCAGATGAGAAAGTTGTAACAACTTTCAGACAACTGCAGCTCATTCAGCCACTCATAAGAGCTTTGCTGCAGAGCGTTTATCACTTTCATTGTCCTTCTCTGGACCTGCTCCAGTCCTTCAATGTCTCTCTTGTGGTGAAGGGTCCAAAACTGAGCAGAGAATTTGACTCAGGTCTCACCATTGCCAAGTACAGGGTGACAATCACTGCCCTGGTCTTGCTAGCCACAATACTGTTTGTCACCATGATATTTTATGAAAAGTCCCTTCACCAGGATTTCTTCTTCTGGGAAGCTGGGAAGTTTTGTCTTCTCCCTGTTTTGCTGCTTTGGAATATGATTTGGAGAATTGTTTATCCCAGCATGTGAATTATTTTGATTTAATAGCCAATCACCATCCAGCTGTGTCGGACGCTCTGAGAAGTCATGGGTTTTTATTATTCATTCTTGTCTAGCCTTCTGATGCATCCTTTTCTCTATCGTTTAGTATAGTTTTAGTATATAATTTCTTTTAATAATATAATATAATATAATATAATATAATATAATATAATATAATATAATATAATACAATACAATACAATATAATACAATATAATATAATATAATATAATACAATACAATACAATACAATACAATACAATACAATATAATATAATATAATATAATATAATATAATATAATATAATATAATATAATATAATATAATATAATATAATATCTCAGCCTTCTGAAACATGGAGTCAGATTCATCTCTTCCCTCGTCCTGGGACGCTCTCAACCGCAACAACTGTTGATACAGGCCAGGATGCCATTGGCCTTCTTGGCCACTTGGGCACACCCTGGTTCATGTTCAGTTGCTGTCAAGCAGCACTCCCGGGTCATGTTCTGCCAAGCAGCTTTCCAGGCACTCTTCCCCAAGTCCCAGGGAATGGAATTCACTGTTTCTTCCCCACAAAAAAGTTGAATAGGAACATGTTAAGCAGAAATTAACAGTTTAAGTAAAAAATGTCTGAGCTCTAGATACATAATTATATAGATATATTTTCTTACTCTCCATGCACAAGAGAAATTACTAAGAAGAATTACTATTTCAGTCAGCCTGGTAAAAGCTGCACAACAGCTATTACCTGTTGTAAAGATGACTCTTCCAGGCATATTTACTATGTCCAGTTTCTATATTCTCACAGGGTGGAGGAAACACAATAGCCATATGGATCCATATGGTTTAAAACTCTCCTATAGCTTATAAAGTGTGAGCATGTGTTGCCACATATTCTGAAAGTCTTTGCAATTTTTCCCCATTATAAAGTACACATATCCATGGAACTGTTCACATATTTTTTTAAGGGAGGCTGAAAGCGTTACTGTGTATTGAATCTACTTGTCTCAGTGTTAAATACATGAAAATGTTAAATTTTATTAGCATGCATTATACATGTTTACTGATGTTCTTTAATAAAACAATAATTGTACATAGTCCATCAACACCATTTTGTTACTACCATGTCAGTGAAAAACCAATGCAAGAACCAAAACCTGTGATCACTAAGTAATTTCAGTTTGAAGACTTTTTCAAATTTCTTGTTTATATCCTAGCCTATTAAAAGAGGATCTTCTATTATTCTGTTCCTTAGGGATTCTTTTTCTTGTGGGAATTTCTCTTGTTTCTTCTGTTACACCATATTTTTGTGATATTTTACAATAAAAAAAAAAAAAAATATAATTCACTTATTTTTCTGTCTACAGAAAATAAAACTACACAAGACTTAAAACAGAGGCTGGTGTTTGCTAAAGAGAAATATCATGAATTTTTTTATCACATTTTCAGTAATACATATTGTGTATTTCATTTTCTTCCAACTTATTCTCTTAAATCATAGAATTTATGAGAATGATTCGGGTTGAAAGGGACCTAAAAGAATGTACAGCTCCAGTCCCCCTGACTTGGACAGGGACACTTTCTACTAGACCAGATTGCTCAGAGCCCCTTCCAGCCTGGCCTTGAACACTTCCAGGGATGGGAACCCACCATATCTCTGGGTGACCTGTTCCAGCATCTCACCTCCCTCACAGTAAAGAATTTCATCCTAAAATATATAAACTAAACCTACCCTCTTTGTGACTAAAGCCATAACTACCTCTCCTTGTAAAAAAGTCCCTCTCCATGTTTTTAGGTACTGGAAGACTGCTAGAAGGTCTCCTAGACCCTTCTCTTCTTCAGGCTGAACAATCACAATTTCTTTAGCCTTTCCTCATAGGAGAGGTGCTCCAGCCCTCTGATCATCATTGTGACTCTTCTTTGGACTCACTACAAGAAATCCATGGGGACCCCCAGAGCTGGACACCATTTTATAGGTGGAGTCACACAAGATCTAAGTAGAGGGAAAGAATCGCCTCTCTCAACTTCTTGGTCAGGTTTCTTTTGATGCAGCCAGGATACATTTATTTTCTGGGCTGTGAGATAGTGCACTGACAGGTCATGTTGAGTTTCTACACCCCCAATCCATTGTATCAGGACTGTTCTCAATCCATTCCCCATCCATCTTGTTTTCGTACTTCAAATTTCCCTGACCCAGATGCAGCGCCTTGCCCTTTGCCCTGTTGAATTTCATGGGGTTTGCACAGTCCCACCTTTCAAGGCTATTGAGATCCTTG
Organism: Passer domesticus; assembly: GCF_036417665.1. Lineage (NCBI taxonomy): Eukaryota > Metazoa > Chordata > Aves > Passeriformes > Passeridae > Passer > Passer domesticus. Next base: position 135,159,816 of record NC_087474.1, read on the forward strand.
TGGATGGCTTCTCTTCCCTCCAGCATGTTGATCACACCACACTGCTTGGTGCTGTCAGCAAACTTGCTGAGGGTGAACTCAATCCCACTGTCCATGTTGAAAAAGATGTTAACAAGTGTCAGTCCCATTACCAAGCCCCGAGGAATGCCAGGTGTCACTGATCTCTATTTGGATATCAGGCTGTTGACTGCAAATCTTTAAGTGCAACCCTGCAGCCAGTTCCTTAACCACTGAGTGGTCAGCCATCAAATCTATGTCTCTCTCCAGTTCAGAGCAAGGATGTCATGTGGAACAGTGTCAAACGTTTTGCCCAACTTTGGAAAGAAGATGTCAGTTGCTCCTTCTTCATAGACCAATGCTGTAACCTCCTTGTAGAGGGAGGCTACTAAATTTTTCAGGTACAATTTGCCCTTAGTGAAGCCAGGTGACTGCTAGCGGTCACCTCCTTATTTTCTATGTGTCTTAACAGAGTTTCCAGGGAAACCACTCCATGGTCTCTACAAGCCCAGAAGTGACACTGACAGGTCTGGAGTTCCCCTGCAGGGGTTATGTTTCCCCTTTTCCCATCAGAAGGAATTTCACTGGACTACCGTGAGTTTTCAAATAGGACGCATAGGATGCCTCAGACATTTCATTTGCCAATTGTCTCAGGACCTTCAGATGCATCTTGTCAAGTCTCATGCATAGTCTTGTGCAACTTCAGGTTCCATAGATGTTTGTGGACCATAGATGTTTGTATCCTGTGGTGGGTGGGTCCTCACTGTCTCATCTCTGCCTTTGCCTCCTTGACATGAACAGTTTTACTGGAGCACTTGTCAGTGAAGACTGAGACAAAAAATAATTTGAAAATTCTGAATCAAATTACCTTACAGCAGATGTTTGATTATTCTATTTGAGGTGTTTTATTAAATCATTGTTTAATGATGTTGTCTTAAACAATAACTGAATGTACTTGATAACAAGTATGACAACTGTTTCATTCTCATAACCACTCCTTCTTAGTAAGGTGATGCTGCCATGGAGTATTATGTACTTGCTCCCTGTGGTTTTGACTTTCAAGGAAGGTACTGCCATTCAAGGCAAGTTGCATTTGTAGCAGACCCATTTAGTGAGGAATTGTTGATCATAAGGAGGCAAGTTAATTATTTCATTAGTTATGAAGAACTCTGCTTAAATAGCATTCTTCCTGAAGCCAGCATATGAAAGCTGTCTAACCTTTACTACTTCTACCAAAACTCTTAAATCCCTGAAGTCAAATTATGCTTGCAATGATGTACTTAGCAGCCTTAATATATTGCTGTATGAGATGTGTGGTCCTTCCCAAAACAGTAATGCAATTTGCCTTTGGTATAGTTATGTGTGCTAGCTGCAATTCATCAACAGTACTTTGTGCCTTGTGGCTTTAGAGTGTACTAATTTCCATAGCTGTATGATAAAAACTTGCTCACTATTTAATTTGTACTCCCAGATTATTATATTAACAAAAAATTAATGTCTAATTTCTAAGACATGGTAAAAGAGGTTTGTTGTGAAATACTCATAAGTATATGCTTTTTATGTTTTTTCTTGGTAGTGGGTTTAGGTGTATGCTATAGTGGCAGGATAGAATTGCAAGTTATATATGGCTGTGTGTTCCATAACTTTCATCTAATTTGGTTAAATACTAGCAGCAAAAAAACTATTATTGGCCTAGGATAACCTTGGAAGCAAAACCTTACAAACTGAAGTAAGTTTGCAAGGTCAGGGTTGTTAATCTTATCCCTGGGGCCTTGCTTTTGGTATTTTATAGGACATTTATATGGTATTTTTTAGGGGAAGTTATCTTGAGTTTACTGACCCGTGTTGCAACAAATACGTGGACCAGACTCAAAATTGCTGGTATATTTTAATCATGCCTCCTTACATTATTTTTTCAGTCTTCCTATGTCTGTGATCAGTCAAATTAAGGAACATTTCCCTTTAATATCACTAGATTAAAGTATTAAAACAAATGGCCACTCAACTTCTGTGCATGGGAACCATGTTTCTATTTTCACCTGCTTTGCTTTTCAGGTACAGAACATGTGTTTGATAGTGAAAGAATTCCACTGCAGTTTTAGTAAATTCAGTGACACAGGATAGCAAAATATTTTAAAAGGTGTTATAGTATATAAACAATTTATATGTGGTCTGAAGCAGCAAGGTAAATTAAACTGGCATTTTCTTGCATATATTCTTATGGTATCTAATTCTTTAATTATACTGAATATTGTCCAGTTCCTCCACAGCCTTGATGAAATTAACAGCACTGCTTGAAGAATAAGGCATCATAAATATGACTGAGAATAAGAATGAAAGTGTCTCAGGGAAACCCAGGCTGGAAACATAAGGGTGATCTATACATAACTCAGTGGACCCTAGAGAGAAATACAACATGGGTGTGGGCTATGGTTGAGAGTGAACCTGACTGTTGAAACCATTGCAGGAATTATACAGGAATGCAAAACATGCCATAATTGAGTAAGTCAGATGACTAAAGCGTACATGGTAGAGGATAGTGGCTGTTGGACATCAGTATGTCACACTGCTGCAAGCTCACCAAGGCAAGCATCACGTGCATCATAGCGGAGCTCACCATCAGCTGGCTGGAAACACCCTGTATCCCATCTTACCATTCAAAACAGCATCCCAAGTCTTGAAAAGCAAGGTCTGTGTTGGTATGGCATTTCAGAAAGGGTCAGATCAACCAACAGAACTTTTTTATAAAACAAGTTTCAAGTTTGGGAAGCAAATATTTTGGTTGAGTTTACCAAAAGTATATCCTGGTGTCAGGAAAGAGATGACTTGAGAATGAAGAATCTGTACAAAACAAAAAATCTTGGAATTTAATTTTGTTGTTAATTGTTGCCAGTCTGGAACCTTGAGCCAATCACACAGGGCACACTAAGATTCCTTTAGCACGGCAGGTAGTTGAGACAGAGAGAGAGGTGTGGGAAGCATGCTCACATATTTGCTGCTGGTTATTGCAGTCCAGCTCCCTACGACCCTGAATCTGGTCCAGCTGGGGGGAATGTGACAAAACAGATGGGTGAGAATGATGGACTTGCCCCAAAATAAAAACCTTTAATAGCAAAGTAACGAAAGCAAAACCCGTGTATCTGACAAAGATTCAAAGTCCGGGGGGTGTGATGAACATAACAACATATGGGGATATTCTGAGGGCAGGGGTCCAATCATGAATGCGAACTCGGAACATGACTTTACAAGCGACAGGTTCTGAACCAACTGAGAACAAGAACCAGAACCACGACCTAATATAGAATAGTTCCATTAACATACTATTAACATACCTACTCCCATGACCATGCTCTTCTTGCCATGACCTGACCAGATACCTCTTTTAGTATCCTGTTTCCCAAGGTCTCAGGCTGATGCTTCCTGTATATGCTGCTGAGGCTAAACCACTATTCATCCCAGCCAGTTGCATTCCCACAGCTCCTAGTTCAGTCATTAGCATCATTTGACTCATCTGAGATGTTAGGGGAGTGGTTTCAACCCTTCTTCAACATCTCTTGAAGCAGAGGTTGAGGTCATGAGCTTTTGCAGTCAAACTGAAGGCAGAAGACAAGAGGATATTGGATATTTTAAGATGCACGTTTAATTTTTCTGTTTATGCGGATGAATAGTACTTAATTCTAAGAAAGAATGTGGCATCTGGAATGTGAAAGCTTCTGCTTTGACAAAATGTGGGAATCTTCTACCCCAATACAGTTGTCTTATGTCCAGGTTCATAAAACAAATGCTTTTACAATTTGTTTTGCATTTACTTTCTAAATAAACTTTGCTACTAAAATATTAGTTTTCTTTATCCCAGCTTTCTCTTCTAATTCCATATATATAGGTATAAATATATTTATATTTATTTATTTATATTCATATTTATATTTATATTTATATTTACATTTATATTTATATTTATTTATTTCAGGAAAGGGAATGAAATATTGGAATCAGAGAAGAAAGTGGATAAAACACTCTGGCAAGGAGATATGATAAAATAAAATCCAATTGAAAAAAACAGAAAATTTGGAAGTAGCCAGACTACAAGCAAATGCACTGAGATTAAATGAGGTGCAATGAAAAGCATCAAAACTTGCCAAAATTATTCCCATCACAATCCCAAAATCAGGGAAGAAAGGTAAGCAAAGAGACAGGAGAACATATTGAAGAAATGAAATGAGAAAAAAAAATTAGAAAATTCTGAAACACAATGAAAACAATAAAAGTGACTGTGATGAAAAGAAATGCAGGGAAATGGACTGAAGCTTGACCAATTGATCCTCGTTGAAATCACAAGATTTCATTCCCTTTCCTGAAAGGTACACGTAAATATATACATATTTATGTTTTTGTTTCAGAGAATAGTAGGCAATTTTTAAGATATCCTCTTGGAGACAACATAACTTCCTGTTTTAGAGAAGGACCCCTCAGGGGATTTTGTTATTAAAAAAGGCCTTCAAATCCTTGAAAACTCCAAAGTGAAAGAAAAATATGACTAAATGAAGGGTCATTGTGCGGAAAAATAACCAAGCAAATACTGAATAACAAAACACCTTTACTGGGAGATGCAAAAACTTTTTACATAAATTCCCACTAGTAAAACCCTAAATATATCTCTCTGCATAACACATTATGTTTTCTGAGTACTGGGCCAAAGTTCTGAAGCAGAATATAAGTATCTATGAAGAGAACAGTTAAGTTAAGCTCAAGATGTAAATTATATCTATTTCTGTAATAATGTGGTGTCATCTACTGTAACATTTCTGGCCATCTTGGCCAGATTTTTTACAATCCATCTGCAAAGACACAGTGGGACTGGTGCTTCAGGGAAGTGACAGACTTGCTGCACATGCCTGAGTTGATGGCACTGCATGTGGCAATAATTGTATGACATAAGGACTTCCCTGGCTTGCCACAGAAAATAGTGCATATTCCCACAGCACAAAAATTCACACAGCTTATTCCCAGCTACATTCCTTCCTGAGGATAAATCAGAATATGTGGTGATGTAATTGTAAGCAGCAATAATGACCCTAGCAGTGTGAGCAGGGAGGAAGGTTTTTTTGGTGAGAGTGATTTTCCATTAATAATTTTTAAAGTGTTTTTGATTTTGGCTTTGTTGTATGCTATTTACAGTAAATATTTGATGCTCAGCATTTCAAACAAAAGTTATACTGAACCGATCCTTTAATTAAATATGTCATCAGTATTATTTTTCTTATTTTGATTCACTTATAGTCAGAAATAATTGAAGAAAATAACAGTGTTTGTTTTTTTCTGGTAGGGAAAAGACTTTGTTAATAAAGAGAGATGAGAAGAAACATTTTTTAGATAATGATTTTAGTTTTGTTTCTCTGAATCACTAAACATGGAACATTAGTTTCATTAGTTTCCTGGAAAATTCTTAAAACAAATATATAATTCAAATTTCATTTTCTTCTGCTTCTCACATGTAGTTGACATATGCTCAATTACATTTCTGGCTGCAGGTTTTGTGGCCGGATCATTTTCCATGCATGCTCAGTCTGATTCACAATGTGAAGATTTCCTATTGGCACTAACAGGAGAAGCATTTCAGCCTTTATTGTTTTTATACTGGACATCTGAAGAACAGTTTGTAAACTGTTGTGGCCACCTGCTACATCTGTAAGCCATGTCCTGTCATATCTGAAATGTACCTATCTTAGACAAATATCAAAATAGATGAATTTGGATTTGCTTCCTTTATATTTTATTGCATTATTTTTGGGTCAATAGATGAGAGATAAGAAGCAAAACAAAACCAGACACCTTTTACATAATTTTAAATTAATAATGTTGATATTTAGAACTTAATTCATAGTATAAGGAAGTTACTTCTGCATCTTCTTAAGTTATTTTTCTATAGTATTTTTTTCTATAAAAGAAAGAAGTAAAATGTTTTTTTCTAAAAATTGTATATTTTTTAAAAAACGTGTTTTGAATTTCTGAGAAAAAATATTTGGTTAGCTGAATGTAGATATGTTAAAAGCATAATTTATAATTAGGATGAATTTCCACCATGTTATTTTGAAACCATTTTTTAAATTGCCAACAAAAAATAATCTTTTGTATTTTTAACAGAAATTATAAAATAAATTGGGAAATATAAAGAAGATTGGCACTTCAAAAAGAAAATATTTCAAAGATTGGAGCAGCAATGGAGCTGGTAAAGGGTCTGGAGTACAAGTTCTATGAAGAGTCACTGAGGGAGCTGGAGTTGTTTAGACTGGAGGAAAAGATGCTCAGAGGGGACCTTATCACTCTCACCAACTACCTAGGTGTCGGAACCCAGGACATCTCTCTGGATGTCCTGGATGTCTCAAAGCCCTGACAGGGGCTCGGAGACCCTGGCAGGAAGCCAAAGACACCTAGAAATTCGATCTTAATTCATGGAGCAAATTGCCAACCTTATATAAAGAATTATGGGCCACAAAAGTTTAAGTAGCATAGGAATCACAGGGTGAAGAGAAAAATTTTGGAGCACTGTACAGGGGGGTTTTGAACCTTGTACAGGGGGGTTTGAAATTCTGTACATGGGGGTCAGGAGTCCCAAGATGGAGGGATTTGGGCGTGCCTTGTCCTTTTTCTTTCTTCTCCTTGGCATCCATGTTCAGGGTGATGTTGGCATGTGTGGATTGGTTCATGGTGAAGGTACACTTGCCAACAAGGGTGAAAAGTATTGGAAATAGAAGGTAAATATCTTATACGTAGTTTTCACTATAAAAGAGACAACCGCCCCGTGGGCGGGAGAGAGTGCCCTTGGCTGTCTTGCTAATCAGACCTCGGCTGGACAGACAGAAAAACTTTGTAGATAAGGAACAATAAACTCAACTGAAGACCGAAAAGCAAGAGTCCAGACTCCTCTTCAAAAGCGTAGCCTGCCCAGAACCACCTTTTCCCGTGCTGGGGCAGAGACAAGTAACAGCCAGCACCTAGGGAATGGAATGAGACCATGCCATGTACCAAATGAAGGGATGAGAGAAAATGGCCTCAGGTTGTTCCAAAGCAGGTTTAGATTGAATATTAGGAGAAGTTTTTTCATCAAAACACTGCTTAAGCATTGTAACTAACTGCCCATATAAATGGTGTAGTCAGTATCCCTAAAGGTATTCAAATGATATGTAGATGTGGCATTTAGGGACATGGTTTAACAGTGGACTTGGCAGTGTTAGGTATGGTGGTTGGGCTGATGATCTTAAGGGTCCTTTATAAACTGAATGATTCTATGATTCTATATAAACTGATAAAATTCTGTGTTGTACATCATCCTTGGTTTGGAAACATCCTCTCTGGTGTCTTTGATAATGTCTGTTGTTCACAAACACTTTCCTATGAGCTTCCAGCAATGAAATCCTTTTAAACAAAAGAGACAATCAAAAATATTTGCTATGAGATCCTGCACAGAGGTTGTTTATCAACTACTGTTTCAAAGTGAACTTCATTATCATACTATTCTAATTTCACTATCCTTAATTGCCACATGATTACATGTTTAATGCATAAAATATCAGTCATTGACAAAGAGTACAATTTGTCTGTGTTTTGCAAAATCAAAATAGATCAAGAATCAGCATAGACAACAGCATTAAAATATTTGGCTGCTTAGAAAATAATCCATGAAAGTGGTGACACAAAAAAAATCTATTCGTTTATTAAATAGGGAAGCAAAGAATTTACCTTTGTTATATTTATAGTTTAATTTGTTGATTTCTGGTGATTTGTGCAAAGAAGCTCTTTTGGAATGCTCCTGTCAAAAGTGCAGTTATCAATTAATTGATAACTATCCAGTTATCAATCATTACAGAGAACTGTAAAATTCTTTAAATTTCCTGCTCAGATTATCTGAGAGTGAAAGATGTAAACTCTGGTAATACTATAACTTTAGAGCCTCTTCATATATATATATTTTATAGTTCATTTGTAAGCTGAAATATCTGTAACATAAATTATATTTTAATTTTTTTATATTTCTGGTTATAGTCTCAGACTTAAGCCACTCATCTTAAGTGTGTAGAAAAAGTAGATTTTAATTACATTACACTGTGTACTGTTTAAACCTAGGTCAAAATCTAAAATTACAATAATAACTTTCCTTCCCCATAATGTTAAAAGTCCAAACCCAGTTTCAAACTGCTTCATTCAGACCCCTAAAATACATTATCCAGTCCGTGGTGTATCCTCAATCATTACTTACTACAGGCTTTTCCTGCTGTGAATTTGTTCTGTTTCCCTGCCAAGTGCATTAACAAGACAGCACCTAGTTCTCAACCTCATCAGTACTCACCTGACACCTCACAAATTGTCAGATGCCAGTTGAGGCACTGAAAACCAGAGGTCTCTGTGGAGTTTTAACCTAAACTGAAAATCAGTAGTAATGTGCCTACCTGTGGCTAATCAAATGACATGAAAAATTAATTTTTATTGAGTGCTAAAAAAGGCTGGCTGAAAGGTTTTGCTAGTTCTTCATTCCCCAGCTAAGTTTGAACTTGTGAACTTTCTGATTTAGAATGTAGTTCCATGAACCTTGGCAGCAAGGTTGGAGACCCTTCCCCTTCTTTCTTCTCATGACTACCTCTTTCCCCTTTCCCCCCTTCCTCTTTTTTTTTCTCCCAGTTAATTAACCATTTATCTGTAAGATCCCATAAAGCATTTGTGCTGCCACTAGTGCCAGAAGAAGGTGTACATGGCATAAAATTGTAGTCAAGCAGGAGGAGCTAGAAGAAAGCAGGAAGTTTTGAAATGGGGTGCTAGAGGAAAAGCATCCAGGAAAAATTGTGTCCAGGAATTTGAGATATGTTTATAGTGACATTTTATTTAGGATTTAACTTGGTGTGCCACAATGTAGAACATAAGTTCCAGGCTTTCAGATCAAGGTTCAAAGGCCGTCAGAATTCTCACAGATGAAAGGCCTTTGGAAAATAAAATATAAAAGTCACTAAAACTGCAAAAAAATTATGTGTCATTGTAGTCCTTTAAATTACTAACAGGTATATAGTCGTCTTAGCAATAAGAGGAATTATTGCACAGTCCAAATGTTCCCCATGTTCAAATATAAGACCAATAACCAGAAAATACCAATTGCTAACATGGGAAATTGTGTTCAAGTATGCATTATATATCTTCAGTTTTTGTGCAAAAATATGTTATTTTCCACTAGGGTCTATGTTTCTACTAGGATACTTGAAAATGTGACAGCTCAGAAAAAGAGACTCCTTAGTCTCTCTGCTTCTGATTAGTTATAAGAGATATGACTAAGATTAAGTGGCTGTGCAGTCATGTACCTAAATGCTCATGGAAACATGACTACTGAAAGTCTTGTAGCTGCAGCTGCTGCTGAGACTCAGCTGAGCTGCTCTGTTCTGACCAGATTCCACCAGTGGGTGTTTCTCTGGTGAGTCCCAGGGAAGTGCACAGGCTGACTTGTCAAGACTGCACCAAGAAATTTTCCAGGACTTGGATTTCCCATTTTATTTTGTAGTTCCTTATGTACAGAGAGTGACTATGATCTTCTAAAAGTGCTCAGAAACTTAGAAGAGGCACCATAAATTTCCCAATGATGGCTATTATTCAGTAGAGTACACAGTTCAGATTTTAACAGTGATTGAATAGGTTAAAAATTTTATCAGTAGACTTGGAACAACCATATACTCCTGTAAAAGAAAGTTTCAAATTGGTAATAGATTAATTTCTTAAGAAAGAAAGTTTAAAACCAGCAGTTGCTGGATTTCCAAGTTACATGAATATGAATTTTATATTGATGATAGAAATGATGGGCCAACATTTCTTTGAGAAGGTCATTACTCTTCTCATTCTTTCTTCCTATATGTTCTACCAAATATTTTTTGATAGGTTTTCTCTCTTGAGTAAGGTAAGTTGTTGTGTGCTAAAAGGTAAGGTAATGAGTAAAGGAAATGCAGGTGATTATGGGGTATCATAGAGTGTAGTGTCTTTTTTGAAAGATCTCAGCATTCAGACATTTTATGCTGTGTTGAAATATTATTTAAAGAGCACCAAAGGACATTTTGTTGATACCTAGAAGTATCATCTTGTAGCTGCATGTCAGCTGTACTTGATTTGCTAAAGAAAACCTTAATACTTCAAAGAATCAGTAGCTCTGTACTGAAAATTACAAAAATTGGCTTTTGTATTTAATTTCTGCAGCAGGAACAGGATTTGAGAATAGTATTTTATTCACCAAGAAAAATGAACCCAACGAATTTCACAATTAGAAATATTAATATCAAATAGGCATTCCTCAGGTGGTATTTACTAACTCTTAATAGATTAAACTATGCTGTAGTAAATGTTTTAAAGATAAAATGAATGCTAATGAAAACTTTCTTTGCTACATAGAAGTTTTAAAAAGCAAATATTTTTTCTTTATTCTTTGGTATCCTAGCTCTTTTCAGTTTATTTTCTGTGTTGCCTTTATATGTTTTTTATGTTGTCTAATGTTGCTGCCTGAATATTTTTCTGGAAGTTACTAAGAGTTCAAGAGTTGCTAAGGAAGAATTAATTCAGAATTGCTCATGTTATCAGGGCCAAGCACAGCTGTATATACTCCAGTTAACACCTCATTTGCAATGGAGACAGTTTCCTACAAGCCATGGTTAGTTAGTCTCATTTTATTTTTTGGTTAGGCTGTAAATTCACAAAACAAAGTTAGTTTTGTGAACATCTAGAGTAAAATAATAGGCTATACATAACTGATAAAGGATTAATGTAAGTTTTTGTTCTCTTACACTATTTTTCAACTATTTCTCATCCTTACTCTAAGTGTGCAATATAGACATAATTAGGTAAGATTGGAATCTATTAAGTTCATATGAAGATTGAAAGAAGCCTTTAATCAGCTAGCTAGTGCTGCAATGAAATATATTTATAATCTGCACCAAAATGAGAAAGCACCAACCTTATCAAAAGATGTTGATAAATATGCTATTAAAAATGCCTATTCGCCTATGCATAGTTTCAAATGTTGCTCTTGAAGGTTATCAAATTCTCTATATGTGTGTACATTCAGAGTCTGAATGATTAGGTAAGAAAATAAATTTTAAATAAATAGCTTATAATTTCTACAGAGGATATGCAAATAACCTTATTAGAAATCATCATCCTTTTCATCTCTAATTTGATCTCTACAATTATTTTATTAGGTAAGTTCTTTGTAATGTTTTAGAAAGGCTTCTCTAGTTTTGAGACAAGCAATTACTCAAATGAGTCAGTGAAACCAAGTTAGATGTAGATGTTCGTGATCAGCATCATTGATCAAAGAGAACTTTTTTGTATTACAGCTATAAGATTTCCACACATGCTTTATATCACACAGAAGTAAGATCTGCAAAGGATGCCTGTGGTTATTTTTCAGGCTCTCAGCTGCACATTACTTTTAGGAATAAAAAGTGTTCATAACAGCATTCCTGTGTTAGTCCTATCCATCAGGTACCTTTTTTATAATGGGAAGGTAAGTCATTAATTTTGGTTTGTGATTACAATCAGTTAAAAATTATTAATAATCATGGTGAAAAAGGAGAACAAAATTTTAATTTGCAGGGTAGCTGGAGGAAAGCACATTACTACAACGCTCTCCATTTTTCTCCTGGCTCTCAAAGCATTTTCAAGCTTCCTTAAAGATCATGTCCTCTTCTCTACGAAAGGATGACGCATGATGCAGGGCAGTTCAATGATGCATCCCACACAGTCACAGACACTCACAGATGTATTATTCACAGACCTACATCCACTTGGACACTTGTTTTTCATGATGCTTATCCCACTCAGTAGCTCGTTTGGGTGCATGTCACCCCATGCTTCGGTTTCTGGCACTCCAGAGAGACATCCCCACACGGCCCCTGTGAGCCATAACTGCAGTACTCAGACACGCACACACAAGCACATTCACCAAATAGAAATCTTCTCACTGAGGGTATGACTTCCACCCCACAGAGATGATGACTCTCCTCTGACAGACCTGGGAGAAGGTGAGGCAAAGTGTTATTTCTCCGAATGGATTTCCCCACATTCTGTTTGCTATTTTGGAACCCTTAACATGTTTTGGAACCCTTAACATGTTTTGGTACCCTTAACATGTTTTGGAACCCTTGCAGGACTTTTATCACATAATCTAACAATATTTTCAGTGTCAAAAAAGCATGTAACATCATGCTGCAGTGAGCAGCATTTCAGGAATTTTTTATCTCCATGCCTTTTCAGCTTTGAAAATGTAGGAAAAGCTTGTCTACGGATGTCTACCCCAAAGTGAAGATCAGCTCAAACAAAGATTTAAAGAACTAGTCAAGCAGACAATATAGTTTCTTTCTATACATATATTTTAAGAAACAATTTTGCTTTTAATTTGGTATGCATACTTTTAGTTGTCCACATAAGCATTCAATAAAACTTTGCAGCTAAGAAGAGAGGGCATTGATTTAAACCAAACTTTTGATGCTGCGCATGCCTGACTGAGTTTAGAGCTTTTGTACAATACTCTCAGCCACGATGGTGTGACTCTTGGGTCTCCTGTGCAGGGCAGGGAGCTGGATTCACTGATCCTTCTGAGTCCTTTCCAACTCAGCGTGTTCTGTGATAATCTTGGCCAAATGTTGGTTTTTGGCTCCCAGTACAAGCTGTGTCTTACCACTAGGGCTCAGCAGTGCTGTAACAATAGTCTTAACCCCAGGCATCTCATTATGTTATGATTGCAGATCTTCCTATTAACATAATAATTTTTTTTCCCCCTGAAAACACACACCATAAAATTGCTTTTAGAAGTAGTTGTGATTGAAGCACTTGGCCTTTCCTTTTAGATGACTAATTTTAACAATATGTGAGCAATAGGATATATTTCCTGATGGAAGCTTAACTAGTAACATATAACATCATTAATTCGTGTAGGGGGCAAATAAAAATACCCCCTTATGTATGCCAAACAACAGCTTTAAATGATAATATATTCACAAGAATTTTTTTTTTTCCAAAAAAGGTGAATATCTGGAGAAGAATAATTGCACTTTTTAGAGAACAGGTACTGCAAAATCATTACCTTCTTCCCAAATACAAAGCACCAGACATAATTTGCAATGAATGGACCACACCACAGAAAAACACTGTTTAAATGTGTATGGTTTTATTTAGGTTTCATATTTCTGCATTCACTTGTCCTGTTCCTTTCCTAACCTAATTTCCATCTCTACCTGCTGTCTTTGTGCATCTGCCTTTCAATTAAACCTCACACCTGCAGTGGCTTCAGTCTACTGACCATAGCAATTAGCTCTTTCCAATTTAGCTGAGCTCATTGAGTACTTGTGTGACTTAGAAATAAAAATTTTAAAAAAGGAAGAAATTAAAATGAAATGGGGTGGTTCTTTTATTTTTTTTCAAATATTCTTGGTAGACAATATGCTTTGTTGACAAAACAATTTCTCAAATACCTTTACCATTTAACAATTCCATAACAGGATAAAACACATTGTTTTGTGCAATGACAGATCTTAAAATCATTAGTGTCATTTCTCAGTTAAATGGACAGAGAGTGAGCACACATATCTACAGATTAAGATTGAGGGATGCTTTTTTTTTATAACTGGATGCTAAATTTTGCTACTTTTTGCTGAGTGCATAGGAAGAACCTCAAAGATTTAATAAAGAAAAAGTGGGAGGGGATATATTTTTTTAAGACACAGTGTTTTTGAGTGATTTAAAAAAAACTGTGACAGGGTGCAGCCACAAAAATCTTTGTATTCTACTGGAGGTGTGTAACTAGTTTAAGAAACATATTTGATGTATTTAAGGTCCCTTCAAATTTGAGTCATACATTTTGGATTTTAGCCCCATTGTAGGCACTCCAGGCTGTATTTAGGCAAAAGAAACACTATAATGGATAAAATATTGAGGCTACTGAAGAGAATTCATATCAATATAATTCTGGAGTCATGTTGTTTTTTCTTCAAAATCTGAAAAATGTCTGTTGCATGATATGAGAATAGGACTTTGCCCACTGTTGTGAGAAATTCCCCACTGTGAAGTAGAATAATTTGACAGTTAGCTGCTGCCCTTTTTCCAAGGGGCCTGCTGTGATTTAGCATGGCTCTCTCAGCCTAATTGGTCAAATGCCAAATGTAAAGTGCTGTATAAATGTAAAATATTATTACAGAATACTTTACTTAATTGGAGTAAGTTTTTTATTGAATTCTTCAGTAGTAATTAATTTAACCTAGTGATAGTAGACTGTAATGACTTATTTTCAATTGGTTGATATTAGCATATATTCTGCAGAACAGCTACATGTACATATGTAGCTGATGTCAAGTAGTTAAATAGTACTTTGACAAAAAATGGACTTTAAGGAGATAGGGTGGAATCCTGTACCCTTTAAACAAGTGATGAATCATGCTGTGATGACCCATATTGTATCCATAATTTCTGAGCATCTCTTTCACAACTTAAGCTGGAAAGATCTTTTACAGGGCACATGGGTTCTGTTTTCTGGAAAAGTCCAACTAAATATCATTAATATTTACATACGTGCTATTTCAGGTTTACTCATTGGTATAAGATGAAGAAGTTAGGTGTTTTTTCCTGATTGAAATTAATCAGGCACCCTAGGTTCACTCACTGTAGTAACACTTCCATCCTTAACAATGCCTCTTCAGGCAGACCTTCAGATCTGTAGGGGGGGACCTGCAATCAAAAGTGCTAAGATGCTGAGCATTAATATGCTGTTCAGAAAGACGATGAGTCACAGCTGAGTTTCTCAGTGTGCTAGTTGGATGACAAAGCTGATTTAAAAAGCTCTTGCCACATGCTGCATTTCATTGTTCACTCAGTTGTGCTAGTATAATTGTGTATGGATCCCATTGTCAGCAAGGTTACTGAAATTGTTGAAGTTAAAGAAATCTGCAAAACGAATAGCTCGTAATAAGGATTAAGCTAGTCACCATCTCTAGAGTCCCATAAGTGTTGTATTGACAGAGCTGGCCTGATGATGAGTGCCAGTTCAGGCATGTGCACTTTTAGAAGGCTTTGTTCTCAAAATCAGTAGACTGAAGAGCTAATGAGTAAACTGCTTCTGAGCATTCCTTGATGCTAGTTATCAGTTTATGGATGAGATGAGAATCAATTATTAAAAGGAGACACATGGAATTGCTGTGGTGACTGTTGATTGGCTCTGTCTTTTAGGAAGGGCAAAAAAAAAAAAAGACTCACGCGGCTGTAATTTGGGCTCTGGATTCAGCTGGGAAGCAGGAACTTAGAGCAGGACTAGCTGAAGCTTTCTTCTCCAGTTCCATCCAAGAGGGTTAACAGTATATATTTTCCACTGAAAACAAAATTTTCCTGGCTCACCAAAGTCTCTGGTGGGAAGGAAGATCTACCTTTGAGGTTGTTATCTACTATGTGTTGTGTGAGACCTCCTTGAATGTTTGCATGACTGTGAAATCAGAAGTCTAGAAGAGTCAAATTTTAGGCTTAAACCCAGTCTGAGTAAAGCATAAGCTGAACCCTAGATTGTCAGTTCCAGTGTCCAAACAAATTGCAATAAGATGGTGTAAACATCTTCCACATCTTGTCTTTTCCCCAGTTTCTGTGTACTTTTGACCTGCATCTGCTCTGGACATGTGACCTTTTCAAGATGAAGACCACGCCTTTGTGCGGAAAAATGAGCACATCGTGGCTATTGCTGTGAGCAATGGATAGTGCCATTGCAGAAATCACAGCTCCTTAACGGCTCCCCCAGGGAGCTCCTAACTGGGAAAGTGCAGAAGGAAGTGTTGGAGACAGGCTTATCTGAAAAGATAGTCACATATTTGGCAGTTAAGTGACAGTTATCAGAAATGAGCTCTTTAAAAAAAACAGTCTGATCCAAACACAGATAATATTTATTATCTCTTTCTATTATGTCAGTTTGGATGGAAATGTATAATGGCATAAGTTTTCTTCTAATTAACATGGTAAATCACACACTGTAAACCAAGATTTTCTTATCAAATTCTATTTACAAATGCATGTACTTCTTCAGGCATGTTCTCGTTTCCTTTGATGACTGGGATTTATAATACAGATAAAGATAACCAAGAAAAGTCCTCAATCAACAGTTTTGAAGTATTCGGTATTTAGGTTTGAGTTTATCTTCACTGTGAAATGCTTCTGCAGCTAAGATGAAATTTAAATACTGAACAGTTTGATAATAATACATTTATAGAGGAAAATGGTCTTATAAGAAATGTAAAAGAATTGTATTCATTACTCTGGGGGCAGTTTTACCACCACATTATTTTTATTGTAGACATATTTCTCTGGATATTGAACCAGCTCAACACACAGAAGAGCCATAGCCTACTCTTGTTATTAACTTTCTTTTTTTTTTTTGATCAGGAAGCACACGTTTCCTGGTTAGGAAGTTACTTGATTCCAAATTCTATACAGAAATCATAAGCCTACGCTTTCATGCACAATACTTATCTATCTGGTACTTTTCCTTATTTTTTTAAGCAATTATTAATACCTCTCAAGGTCTTAAGGTAGTCTAGGTATCTGTGCATACAGATTTTTAAGACACATATTTAGTTAAATATCTCTTAAAATTATTGTGGAATAAGTTGAATTTTGTGGCGCCTTGAACAATGACAAATCTGTAGATTTCCTTTGAATACCATCTCCATTCTAGCCAGACTGAGACTTTGTTTTCTTTCACTTGTCTTACTGAAGATGAATTATATTTTGATAGCAGTAATGATTTTTTTCAATGTAAAGAACATGATTGCCCTTTTTGTCAGTATTTCAAACTATTCTCTTTGTAAAATTAATTAATTTCTGCATGCTTGTCTCTGTATTTTTTGTGATTTTTTTTCCTTTCTTTGGAAAAAAAGAATTCCATTCTTTGTTGTCTTTTTTACTTCTTTTTCTCTCAGGAAATTTTACCTGAGTCTCCATGTCAATGGAGGTGATCCCTAGGGAGACATCAATAATGTGATTCCTTGTGTCTTCTTTCAAGCTTTTGTACCAACATTTGGGAAATTGAACAAGACAGAGTTTCTGATCATTTCAAACTGAGGACTAGGAATTAAGGACATAATTATTGTCACTCTGCTTATTGGCAGAATACATTTTCCTGTAACTTCCTTTATCCTTGATTTTAGAAAGGAGCAGAAGTGTATGAATTTTTGTATCTTCACGTCCCCATACAAGAATTAAATAAAAAGATTAATTAATCAAATGAAGAAAGGAAAAGAGCCAGAAGCAGAAGCTAGACAAATTGCAATGATGAATAAAACTTTTTTTTCTTTTTGGACACCAAGAATAAATGAAAAGACACCATATTAAAGGAAAAATTTTCTCACTTATTCTTTTTCTTATTCAAGTCTGGAGACTTTTATTCTGGAGGTATATTGTAATTTGATGTATTTTATCATGTTCAGGATTAACTGGATGGAATTAAAAGACTTTTTAAAACTGGCTATTAACAGGGCAATGACAGCAGTGAATGGCTGAAGAAAACAACTGTAATGGTATTTTGTGTGGAATGGAGTCAAGTCACTGTGGTTTGAGGTTGCCTACTGGATTAATGCTTTTCACTGTAGATGAAAGGTAATGATAATTTTCAAATTGTGAAGGTGTTTATGGCTGAAACTTGCATTTATTTGCAATGTGATATTAAAGCTAAAAAACCACCTGTAGATGCATAGGAATATAAATTTAAAGACTGAAGACTTGATTGTTGGCAACCTCATTCTTAAGTATTTAAAGGTTTTTAAGTCTCTGTGTTCTGAGCTGATGTGCTTCCATCTGTCTTGGATATTCAGTAAGAAATATTTGTCTTATTTTTTATTCAGGTTATAAATTCACAGGTAAAGCAGAGTGGAATATCTTTCCCTACATTTTCTATTTTCTAGATCATTATTTATGTGACTTGGTATCCCTGAGTTCTTGATACGGGAGATGTGACAAGGGTGCTACTAGTGTCATTCTAACTCAGTTGAAAGTTTTTGAGTTTTCCTGTGGGCAATCATTTGAAATGTCAGGTTCTTTTTTTCTCCTGTTTCATCTCCGTAATGGTTGGAAACTAGAATTTAATGGGACTCTTTGAGGGAAAAAAGGTTTTGTTATCAGTTCCAATGTTCATCTTTCATTTCTATTCTTTTCTGATCATATTTTTCCTTCAATAACTTTTCTACCTTTGATACCATGTTAGGTCACCTTGTTATGTTAAGGACTGTAGAAGGGGTCCTCTTCTTTTTTAAAAAAGGAACCACTGAAACATGTAGCAACAGACATGGAATCCCTGCCATCCCAGTATATAAAAAAAAACTGGAATTGCCCCTAGCACCATTTTTATCATATAAATGTTCTCATTACAATAATACTTCATTTTCTGTTGGTTTTGTTGACTAATAATTTGCTATATAGGAAGTGTATGTACAACACATTGGAACATAAAAGGTTTGGTATAAAAAATAGGATAATTTTGATACATTAGACAACTGCCTAAATACAACTATTCTGCTGAATTTAGTCATCAGTTAGAAATGGTTGCAAATTTTTGTTGGACAATTTGACAATTTTATCTTCATCAACCTGTAACAGGATTAAGTATATATTTTTATGTGTGGGGAACCTGTTTTTACTTTGGTCAGTATTGTGAAGAGAATGGACATACTGGACCATAGAGGATATCTTAGAGAATTTGTCAACATCTTGTGCCTCATACAAATCCATTGAATTCACTTAGAATTAATCTCACCTTCTTCATTCACGTCATTATGATTAAATGATAAAGAAAAAGAGCAAAAAACCTCCTCATCAAGACCTGATCCTGCACATTCATTATGCAAATTGTAGCTTGTAAATTTACCTGGAGTATCCTGGTTTCCATGAAAGCACACAGCACAATTGTTCTCATATGCAGACCCACTTATGGAAGTAAAACCCACAGTAGTTTGTTCTGTGAACAATGTCAGAAATCCTAAGTAAAATGTGGTGATCTATTTTTCTGATAGTATATTTGTGGGCAAATATTAACCCCATGGAAACGGCAATGCTGAATAATTTTGGTTTGAGAGCTACTTAAGCCTAAATATGTTTGGCTAGCTTCCTATGTAAAACAGTCTCAGTATTTTTTTTTTTTACTATTTCAGCATCAAGGCCAAGAACAAGTGGTTGCAACAAACATATTTTCTACTAAAGAGATTTCAGTGTTCCTCTAAAGTGCTAATTCACTTTTCATACTCTTTAACAAATTTATTTCAGTGCCAGATTGGTCTCTATTTTAATTAAATTTTAAAATTCACATATTTAATTTCACCTTCCTCTACTTTTAGCTAAGTCATTGACTGCTAAATCCATATTCAAAGAATTTCCATTACTTTGAAAGAGAATATTAGTGTAATGCAACTGGAAGTAATAAAGAGTAGGAGTTTAGTTGTAATAGTATATCAGATTGTGGTTGCCAGAGAAATCAAACAAATGGCAACATAGATTTCAGCTGGTTGTCACAAAACTGAAAAATGACCAATATTAGATTTTTGCATTCTCACTGTAAGATTTTAAAAGAACTTCTGTCAGTAATGATGTAGTGCATTACTGCTTTCTGTTAAGGACATTATTAATCTGATTAGCAATCTTTCCATGAAATAGAAAGCAAACATTAAAAATTCATTCTTCCCCTTTTATATTTTGGTATTGACATTTGGTGTTGTTCCAAGTAAAAAAAGTGTGTTTCATCTTCTAAATAAGTGAAACACAATGAATTTTAGAAAACAACAGCTATACCCAAAAACTGAGTATTTCTTTGCTTTCATATAAAACATGTATTGCATATATAGAATATCTATTTTGTTGCTTTTGGATTGATTATATTTATATTTATTGAGAGCTAGATATTTTTCAAGTAAAACTATAATTTCTTTCCTGTGAAAGAGCTGGCACTCATGCTATCATTTTATTTGTTGTTGTTGTTCTCTTGCTATATCTTCTCTCTAGATTCCCATAAATGACCTGGAAACATTAGAGCCTTTGTCCTGTTGCTTTTAGAAACAAAGTAGTTTGCATGGGAGGATATGGGAGGATATCACAGTCTTCAGAGGGTATATAAAATGGAAGTAAAAATGTCCCACTTACACCAACATGGTGTATTCCAGCCTCAAAACTTTCAAATTTTAAACTTCAGTTAAATGGCTAAAAATGTGTTGTTTGGAGGCTTTTAGTTTTGTTTTATTTTTCCCTGCTTTAGATTTTATTGTTTGTTTTCTGGCTTTTTTTTTTGTGTAACTTGTTTAGGTTTGTAAGTTTTTAGAGCTTTTTTTTTTTAATGAACAGTTAAGAGAGTGAGTGGTGGGGGTCTAATGTAATCAACTTATTGAGAGTGAGAAAAGTTCAAGGACCAAATACATGTAGGTCTACTGAGAGTACATTTAGTGCATGACATATAAGTAAATAAATTGTTTCATTGCCTAATATTATATTTATAGAACAAGTGAGACTAGAGGTCTTATCATTAATGAAAGTCGTGAAGCTGGTTTCTGCTTTTCTTGAAAAAACATGAGAAAGAGAGGTGCTGAGATTAAATAAAACATTATTAAGGTGATCATCATCTTTCACAGGCACTGTTGCCTTTTGCCTAACCTGGAAATGAAACTCAAGATAATTTTAGTAAGGAGGTAGGAGGCAATCTTTACTTGAAGGCTTTCAGAGGCAGTTATGGAAAGATGTCCATAAAAGCCCACTCCCTCCAGAGATGACTACATATTTATAGGTTTTAGGAAATTAGCATAACTGAATAAAAACACGAATTAGGAGGACAAATGATGATGCAATTCACCCCCCAGTTCAAACCCCTTCTCTGGAGTCCCTCCCTCAGCACTGGCTTTCCCTATGAAAATGTATCTCAAAGAGTTGTTTTGAGCCTTGGTTCCCAGGAATAACCAAGATAGCACTGGTGCCTTGTACCCATGGGGCTTGGAATTTCTTTTGCTTTCTGTCTAGGGAAAGACTGTGAAAAAGTACTGGGAAAACTAGCCACTTTTATGATAGGCTACAAAGCTACAAATGTATGTGCAAAAATACAAAGAACATACAAAGGAAAAAAGGAAAATCCAAACCGGCATCACACTACAACTATGTTTACACTTTTCATTTTCACCACAGTCTAGATGGAATTATTAATGGATTTAGTGATTAATTAAGTCAAGAATGACTTAAAACTTTGCTCTCTTCTTATATTTATTTGGACGACTTATTTTGGTCATCAACTTAGCAATGGATGGCTGATTTCTGCCTTAGAAACCTCTCCATTTAAGTCTTAGAACACCTGATCTTTCAGCAGAATAGCACAGATTATCCTGTACACACTTGAAAATAAGCCCTTTTATGAAGACACAGTCACTGGAGAAGGTGGTCTCTCTATGTTCTTTATGGGACAGTTGATCACCAGATCAAGTAAAACATGGAGTAGTTCCAGATTCAATCCCTTCTTTTCCCTCAAACTGCAAATTAACTCCATGAGGCTATGAAAGAACCTTAACCCACCAATCACTTGGGTGTTTTGTGAGGTGGAGTTGGCCAGCATTTCTCTTTAAATTACCCATGTTGGATGGCAGCTTGAATGCTGACTACAGTTTTGTGAGGTGTGAAGAATTGGGGTGAAACTATAAATATTCTGTGATGGTGTACAGTGGTGCTGGCTGAGAGGCAACCTCTGTGAGGGCAAGTCAGGGCTGCCCTGTGCTTCACCCAGCGAAATCCAACTGGGACATGGTGGGCTTCTCCAGGAGATATATTTAAGAGCAAAATGCAGAGCAAGCAATGAGGAGTAAGGCAAAAAAAAAAAAAAGAAAAATAACAATGTGAGCACCAAGGCCAGAAAACAATCAAGGGAAGGAGTTTTCCCAGGCAGCAGAAGAGAGGTTGCCCAGCAGCCCATGGAGATGGCATAGCAGAGCAGATATTTACACTGCAGCCTGTAGTGGACCCTCTGCTGGAATGGGTGGATATTTCTTGCAGGGACTGATGACCATGGAGAGTCCATGCTGGTCTTTGTCCTAAAGGATTGCAGCCCATGTTAGAGCAGGGGAAGGAGCAAGGAGAAGTTTTATGGATGGATCCCATTTCCCATCTCCCTCCAAGTAGGGTTGATGGAATCAGAAATGAAGAAATGAAGTTGAGACTGGAAAGGAAGGAGAGAGGGGGTGAAGGAATGCTATTTTAAGTTTTGATTCATATAATTGAAATATACTTTTAATTGGCAATAAATAAAATTAATTTTTCCCCTAGAAAAGGCTGATTTGTTCATGTTGGTAGCCAGTAATAAATTATCTTATCTTTATCTCAACCTATGATCTTTTACATCCTAATTCCTCCCCCTTTCATTTTAAGAAAGTAGAGAGAGAGAGCAGGTAGGTGAACTTTTGGCAGCCAGCCCAGGTAAACCCATCACAGAATATTATGTCATTTCTGTCAAAAGGTTTCATTTACTGCTCTACAGAGCACTTATATGAAGTTGTTTGCTTTTTAAAAACTTTAGGGCCAATACATTTCGGTTTTCCTTTTGGAATGTATTTATTTATTTGCTTTTTGGCATGTCTCTTTGTGGAATGGGACAGACATAACTGCATTAAAAAATGAATCTGGGTAGATGGATATGGTGACTTTTTCTATACTGTTAAAAACTTTTATGAAATATGAGTTACTCTAGGCCTTGCTAGGCTGTGTTCTGCGACAGATCTTATTCACCTGGGTTTTATTTGCATAAGTTTCCTGAATGTAAATTATTTAAGACTGATTATTAAAGGTTGAGTGAACTGGATTTTTCCAGTGAAAATTTGGCTTGATCTCCAGTGCTTATATAATTACCTTAATCCCAAATTTGTCATAGACTTGACATGTTTATCCATATTAAATTCATTTATATGGGTAGCACTTGCACACCACTTCTGAAGCAGCAGACAGTAACTGACTGCTGAGAGGTACAGAGGATAAATGGCCTGAACAGCTTTTTGAACTGCTTCTCAGCTGTTTCCTGGCTCTTTGAGTACTCACAGTCCATTTCATGGCAAAATTAAACATTAGTTCAAACCACTACTGTAGGTAGTTTGAGACAACATGCTTTACTTAGCTTTGAAACAGTCACTTAGAGATAAGAGGAATCTTACTGTTTCTCAGATGCTAGATGGTACTGGGTAATTGAGACAGTTTCTAATTGTGTGAGAACATTTCCTTGATTCTGTAACAGCTTAAATGACCCCTTTCTTGTTCCAGCTCAAGCTGCTTCAGAGGAGGAGTACCCCTGCGATCAGATACCCATTCCCACTGTGATTCTGTGGGCACCAGCAGCTGCTGCTTTCTCTAATTGTCCAGCACTGGATGGTAGGGTTTGTGTAGTGCTGTGCATTCCCTCCTCACCTTTGTGCCACAAACCAGGAATGGAAAGAGTTAGAGAAGGCTGACATACACACTGACATCCACAGAGGGATCACAGATTAAGAGTGGTGGTTTTCTTTGGACTGGAGCTGATGGCAGATGGTGCAAAGAGTCTTCCCAGAGCTTCTGATCTTGATTTTTATGCCGGAGCTACTCAGAGCAGTACCACTAGCACAGCCTGTTTCTGATGGTTGCCTACTTAAGCAATACTAACAGATGAGAAATAAAAAAACTTCTTAAGAGGCACAGATTAAATTTACATTTGCCTGTCTCTTCATAGTTAGACTCAGCTGATTTTCTCTGTAGAGAAGGGAAAGGTGAAAATCATTGTTACATAGTAATCTCCTTTGAAGCATTGAGAGGTGTATGCCACATGTTAAAATGAGACCAGGACAGGGGTTTCAAAATGTAACCTTTATTCTAGAAAATAATTAAATCTATCATCACAGACATACAGATGAAATTCTAGTTGTGTTTGAAGAGTGGATGACAGGAGCACTGACTACATCTTTATGTGTACATCTTGTAGCATATGATCAACTCACAGTCAACCCCAAAACTGTGCAGGATCTGCTGCTCCATCTGAATTGTTTCAAATCTATAGGGCCTGATGGGATTCACCCAAGAATCCTCAAAGAGCTAGTTGATATCATCACAAAACCTCTCCTGATGATTTTTGAGTGGTCTTAGAAATCCAGAAATGTCCTAGCATTGGAAACTGACAAATGTGCTGATTTTCAAGAACAGAAAGAAGGAGGACCCTGGACGCTCCAGGCTTGTCAGTCTCCCTTCAGTGCCTGGTAAAGTTATGGAGAAGATTATTCTGGGAGGTATTGAAATTCACCTGAAAGAGAATGCAGTCGTTGGCCACAAACAGCACAGCTTCATTAGAGGACAATCCTGCTTGTCAAACGTTATTTTTACAAGGTTAGAAGGTAACCCACTTTGTTGACCAAGGGAAGCCAGTTGATCGTTTTGGATTTCAGTGAAGCTGTCAATGCTGTCTCCCACAGAATCCTGGGGAGACAACATTGACAAAATATCCAGCACACAGCTGGATAAACCCATCCTGTGACGGGTGAGCAACTGGCCCACAGTTACACAAAGGGGTGTAGAGAATGGGGTGACATCAGACTGGGGACCTGTCACTAGTGGGGTTCCACAGGGCTCCACCTTTGGCCCTGTGCTCTTCAACATCTTCATGAATAACCTAGATGTGGGACTGGGAGGGTCACTGAGCAAGTTTACAGATACAAAACTGGGAGGAGCTGTTGACACCCTTGAAGACAGGGAGGCCCAGCAGAGAGACCTCGATAAATCAGAGGGCTGGGCAATCACCAATTGTATGAAGTTTAACAAGGGAAAAGTGATGGATTCTGCACCTGGGATGGGCAACCCAGGATGTGCAGACAGAGTGGGGAATGAGATGCTGGAAAGCAGTGCAGGGGAAAGGGACCTGGGGGTTATGGTCCAGGGAAAGCTGAACATGAGAGCAGTGCCCTGGCAGCCAGGAGGGCCAAGGGTGTCCTGGGGGCATCAGGCACAACATCACCAGCTGGACAAGGGAGGGAATTGTCCCATTCTGCTCTACACTGGGGTGGTCTCAGCTCAAGTCCTGTGGGCAGTTCTGGGCACTACAATATAAGAAAGATATTAAGCAATTAAAGACTTCCCAAAAGAGAGCAGTGAAGATGATGAAGGGCCTGGACAGGGGGCTGAATGAAGAGCAGCTAAGATCACTTGGTCTGTTCAACCTGGAGGAGACTAAGGGGAGACCTCATTGCAGTCTCCAACTTCCTTGTGAGGGGAAGAGGAGGGGCAGACACTGATCTCTTCTTTTTGGTGACCAGGGACAGGACATGAGGGAAAAATCTTAAGCTGTGTCAGGTGGGGTGTAGTTTGGATATTAGAAAATGGTTCTTCAGCCAGAGGGTGGCTGGGCACTGGAATAGGACCCTCAGGGAAGTGGTCAGAGCATCAAGTCTGCCAGAGCTGAAAGGGGCATTTGGAAAATACTCGGAGGCACATGGTGTGACTCTTGGGAATGGTGCTGTGCAGGGTCAAGAGTTGGACTTGGTGATCATTATGGGTCCATTTCAATTTAGCTTGTTCTCTGATTCCGTGATATTTTGTTGCACTTGCTGCTCTATTTGACAAAACAGTCTTCCTCAGATAGCAGGCCATGGGAATATCGCCTATCTGTTTTTTTTTTGGGAAGTTTTTATGACATATCCTCTAACTGGCACTTAATGTTTTCCTTACAGCTCAGAATGTGCACCCTTACTGAGTTAGAAAGTTAATTCTCTGCTGTCCCTTGGAGAGAAGTTTGATTGTCAGATTAGATGAAGTGAACATTGAACAAAATGAATGGGTCTGCAGTAAGGAAAATTAGACCAGTGAATACTGGATTGATGCCAATGTCTCAGAAGTAAAAGTGCTTGGTAAAAAGTAAGGTTTGTTCTCTTGTTTTTATATCAGGAATATATTGATGTCATGTTTCTGACCTTAAACAGCAAGGAGAGGACTTTGATTTTAATGATAAGGAAAGGACTTGGATTTTAGTGGTGCTCAGCATATTCATCTTGGATCTTTTATTGGGATTTTGGTTCTTATCACCTGAGTTTAATATTTGATAAGTTTACTCATATGTTGTCGATAACATGTGTTAGGTTGACCCTGGAAGCCCAGAGCCTAAAGGCCCACTAAAGCTGATATCAGTGTCTTCCTTAGCTGGACAGGGGAAAGAAAATATTACAAAAGGCTCATGGGTTGAGTTGAGAGCAGGGAGAGTTCACTCACCAGTTGCCATCATGGGCAAAACAGTCTCTACTGGGGGAAATTATTTTAATTTATTACCAATCAAATCAGAGAAGGACAATGAAAGACAAAACCAAATCTTAAAAGCATCATTCTCCCTCTCTCAACTCCACCCTCCTTCTTCTGAGATTTAACTCCACTACCTTCTCCCTGACAGTGGCACAGGAGCATGGGGAATGGAGGATGCCGCCAGGTCATCCACAAGCTGTCTCTGCTTCTCCTTTCTCTTCTGGGAGAGAACTCCTCACAGTCTGCCCCTGCTCCACTGTGGGGTCCCCACCATGTGAGAGAGTGATCTGTGAACTTCTCCAAGGTGAGTCCTTCCCACAGACTGCAGTTCTTCATAAACTGTTGTGGGGTCACAAGTCCTGCCAGCAAACCTGCTCCAGTCTGAGCTCCTCTTTCTATTGGGACACAATTCCTGTCAGGAGCCTGCTCCAATGCAGGCTTTTGTACAGAGTCACAGCCTCATTTGGGCATCCACCCACTCTAGAGTGGGGTTGTCCATGGGCTGTAGGTGGATCTCTCCTGCCGTGTGAATTTCCATGGGCTGCAGGGCACAGCTGCCTCACCATGGAGCGCACCAGGAGCTGCAGAGGAATCTCAGCTATGGCGCCTGGAGGAACTTCTCTCCCTCCTTAACTGACCTCGGTGTCAGCAATGTTGTTGCTCACATATTCTCACTCCTTTCGTCATCTGCAAATGCTGTGGAAATTGAAATGCAGCAACTTCGTCCCTTTCTTATGTCTGTTACCCCAGAGCACTATCACTGTTGCTGATGGTCTTGGCCTTGGCAAGCAGCAGGTCCTCGTTCAAAATGTCCCAGTTAGGTTATAGTTTTTGGACTTATTTCAATGAAAATTTCTCCTGTCACAATAAAACTTTTAAGTACTGTCTAGTTATATATAAAATTTTGAAATAACATAATGAAATTGTTGCAGCTAGAGAAATTAAATACTTGCAATTAATTCACCTGTTTCTTTTTCTTTTCATTTTGATCTCTAACAGAAAGAAACCTTACTGAAGTCTTAAAATCAGGAAAGAGACCTGATTTTCAGTGGGCTCTTCTCTGTGATTGTTAAATTGAGATTTTAAAATATTGACATACTCATAACTTGAATACTAGTTTTAATTTTCCTTGTAATTTTTTGTTAGTGCCACATAAAATACTCTCTCTAGTTCTTAGTTAAGACTAAAAGGAACACTAGTGAGGACAAAGGTTGAATACATTGAAAATGGTACACAATTTTTATTAGTATTTAAAAATAAGGAACTCAAAATCACTAGTAAGAATAAGCTTATTCTGTATATAGAATACTGAAATTGACTAAGGTAAGTCTCTAAATTATACATTTAAGTCTGGAATATATTTTTGAGGAATAAAAATAGTAATATATTTTTCAGTATATAAAAATAAAAAAGGTTGTAGAAACAGACCAATTTAAGGAAATAGACCCATTGCTTAATTCAGTTTCTCATGAATCAAAATAAAATATATTCTGCAAGCCACCGGTGCTCTCCTAAGAAAACAGAAACTGAACAAAATCATATTAAAAAAATATTTTTCTTCAACATACTTACTTGTTTGGTGGCTGTTTATTGTACACATCTATTAGTGTTCCAATTTATTTCAATGGCCTATAAAAAGAAAAAATAGACAGGCAACATTTTTCCCTCCCAGACTCCTTCCTGTATTCCCAGCAGCACCCCATCAGTCTCCTTGCAGAAAAGCTCTCATTCATCAACATCTTTGGGAACACAGAACCACAGAGGCTTGAGTTTTTATCTGGCAGCTTCACAGAATGTGCGGCTAAAGCAGTATTTTAGAAACTCCCTAGCACTTGGTATATACTAATTTACAGGAATTTGAAAAAATTCCCAGCATAACACAGCTTATATAAATACTTTGACTGAAAACTTTCAAAACCAATTTCAGTCTGAGAAAGCAGCGTTTCTCTCCTGCCTCTGTATATGTTCTTTAATAGTATTATTCTAAACTTTGGCAGAGCATAAGATTATTTTTTAAAGAAGCTGAAGAAAGTATTTACTGAGTATTAGAAACCAAAGTGTTTGGGGAGGCTTGAAACAATTACGCAGTTTGATAAAAACGGGATAAACTTTTACTACTACCAGTGTATATATTAATAAATAGGAAATGTAAAGGAAAAAAGTCTTTTAAAACATTTCACAAGAGCAACAAGATATATTATGGGGAAGAGGATGCATGCTCCTGATCTTTCTCAGTTAAGAGGATCATTTAAGAGGAAGACTTTTTTGTGCTGCAATGATCACAGGGTAATCCTTGAAAATACCAACACTAGAGTACATGGCATTCTGCATTCCAGTATTCACTTCTATCATGGGATCTAAAGGATGCTGTTTGTCTAAGTGCAAACTGAATCATGTTCTGAACCTTCTGCCTGGGAAAAACAAAGAGCTGCCAGCCTCTGTTCACCACCTCTCAGAAGTTATAGGTATTCCATGAAACACATTTTTTCCTCTGACAAATTTGTGTACATGTTTCAGCCTATAGCACTTCAAACATTGCTGTTTGTCCAGATAATATTTAGTTTCTTGTATTTTGAGAACAAAATAGTAATAATAATAATAATAATAATAAAAACAACAATAAAAATAAAATACATTCTGCTTATTCAAGTAAAGGATTATTCCTAACACAATATGCAGAATTCAAGGATGTGAAAATGCAGCGATAAATTTTTCACAACTGATTTTTTAATCTGTTGTAACGTTTATCACATATTTGATTATCCAAAAGAACAAAAATATTCTATTATGTATTCTGGAGAGGAAAAAAAAAAGATAATTAAGACAACCTCTCATGTAATGCTTACCTGGTAAGTTTCTGATTGTTCATCTGTGAAAGGCCATCACTGTTAATAAAAATGTGCCATGTAGTACAATGTAGCTATGGGAATCTTGATTTAATTTCTCAATACACTATTAAATTGGAATTTATGACACCTTTAAACTAAATGAAAGCACAGACATCTAATAATTGTTTAGAGAACACCTGCTAAATAAAGATGAATCTTGAACATTGTCCAGATCTTAAGTTACCAAAAGAGTGCATTATCACTGATCTTGATGGCAGCTGAGAAGATCACTAAGGAACTTTATTAATATTAGCTGCAGACTCAGACAAAGCTTGGACTTTTATTCATTCAAAGCCCTGCGTAGTTCTGACTAGACTTTCATTTACTCTGATTTGGCTCTTTGCTCTAATCTTCAATGTCATTCAGAGTTTGTTTTCCACATTTGTCCTTTTACCCATTTTCATTGCTTTAATTTCCTCTAATTTCCTGTTTTAATTTCTTTCAGTCTATCTTCAACTAGCTTTAGGTACCCTTCACCCTATTGGAAATGTGAATTAAAACACTCTTGCTAGTCAGTTGTGTCTGTTTTTTTTCTTCTGCCTTCCTTTTTTTCAATTATTTTAGCTCAGAGCCCTTTTGGAAAGAAATCCCTTATATTTCCCCAAGAAAAAGAGCTAAAATACTGGGGCTCTGTGCTATGCTGATCCTTGGTTAAAATCCTAAAAGGCATGATTCACTTACTATCCACAATAATACTTGTTGTCAGCTTGAATTAAATACACCACAGTCTGTGTTTCATACATCCTTCCTTTTTATGTCTGTAGGTTTAAATTAGTCTCGAAGATGAGACTGTCACATAGGTAGAAGAAATCTGCTAAGTTATTACAAATTACTTACCCCAAAACCAACATTTCTGGTCTTATAAATATGGCCCAGAGCAAGAATTTTTTATTCCATTCTTAGACCTGTCTATCTGCATCTGCAATTGACACCTATATTTGAAAGTATAATTTCAGTACCAAGAAGATAACAAATTACATTCTCAATACCTTTCAATAGTGAAAGTTAACCTAATAGTTATCTGCTAAGGATTATTCTGGACTTGTGTTTTGTGTCACAGAACATGGGCAGGTAACTCAGTAGGTTAGATACAAACTAAATTTGTTAAGAGTCCAGAGTCCAATAATTCACTAAGACTGTGGACATAATTCCACTGAAATGCAGAGGAATTTCATTACAGGAATTCAGTTGATGTGGTGCTGTGAATAATGAAATGTTTCTGGGTTATATACATTTCATTAGAAAATTCATATCATGTTGTCCTTGTATGAGGATGTCACTGTACCTATTGTGATGCAGACCTAAAAAAGTGTTATCATTATTCAAGACATAATAAAATCAACAGGAGATCATGTCTTTTTTTTCATTTCTTTGTCATTAAGCATGGGGGATAAAAGAAATTCTCATCTAATGTAGGTATTTTAATGGTTAACATCTCTGTAATAGTTGAGCATGTAATTTGTGTACAGATTTAGGCTGAGTATCATTATATGGCACAAGAACTGTGTTTTGGCAAGAATAAGCCATTGTCTGGGAACACCTGTGAGAAGACCAGAATGCAGGCAGATCACAGTGGGAAACTTGGGCTTCTTTATAGCTTCCTTGGAGATTCTTTCACTGGGATCTAATACCAGTGATAGGCTGCAAATGTAATTCAAGTTAGTGTTATATAATTATCAGTGGAAGTAAAATAACAATGCATTAAATTTAGGCTAAACTATAACTGAAACCCTTTATTCATTATATGTGTACAAAAACTCATTGAGTATGTTTTACCTCTAAAATAAATCCCAAAGAAATTCCAGAAACAATTGTTAAACTGGTGTTTTAAAGTGTCATCTGTTGAGTCAGCCTCTGAAACTAGAGATTGTCCTTGATCCCTTTTCAAAAGTAACTAATCATTTAACTCTTATAGTGGTAAAACACTTCAACATAAAGAAGTAAACCTCCCTCCCTTTCCAAAATAAATGTATTTTAAATGTATTTAAGGTTTGGGTTTGCTTTTCTTTTTTTCTGTGAGGGTGACGGAGCACAGACACATGTTGCCTAGGCTGTACAGTTTTCATCTTGGAGATTTTCAAGAGTGTCTAGACAATGCTCTGGGCACTGCTCTAAATGATCCTCTTTCAGCAGATGGGGTTGAACCTTCCAACTTCAATCATTCTGTGATTAAATGATAAATTACATTTGTTGTTGGAATCAGCTTCTTATTTCCTCTCAGTGTTCTCAGGCAACATATGTGTTGCTCACTGGGCAATGACAAAAAATGCACAGCTGTAGATGGTGAGAAGAAAGGACCTGGGTGCATACCAGCTGCTGGCAGTATCCACACCAGAGTCAGTACTTACATTTCAGGAAATATTTTCTGTCACTAGAGATAAGAATTACTATATTATTTGAAAGAACTGCTATTTTACCACAGCATATGTTAAGATCTTAAAATATTAATCAGTGATCTTCTGTTATTTATATACAAGGTTGCAGTCAAAATTATTAAATAGAATGCGGGAGATTTAACAAAGACACTTTCTGTACATAGTTTCATGCAACAGTCAGTCTGACACTTCTCATGTATAAGCTCCTGCTGTATTTGACATTTATTGGTTAAAATCTTCACTTTGATATGCAAGAGAAATAGTTATTATAAAGAATCCCGGATTTAAATCTATTTTGCATATGACAGTTTCTATTTAGATAGTTCTTTATGACTAAATCAGACCTTCTTTAGTAGCATGATGAAAAGCACCCCTATAAGAAGCTTGTCTCTGCCAAATTTCAGCTTCCTAGATACAGCTAATTCTGTGCTAGATGTTTTCAAAAAGTGGCAATGAAATATATGATATTGAAAAGTTTTGTTCAGTAGTTGTAATTTCATTCAGGCTGAAATGTTTCAACTCCCCCTTCCCATGTCCACAAAATTTCCCCTGAACAGATACCAGATCATGATATTTGGACGGGCTTAGAAAGGATTACTGGAGGAAATGTCAGACAGCCTTTACTTTGTGAGAAATATTTTCACTGAAAATATCTGAGTATAAAATAAATGCAATGGCCAGGGTGTCTCCTTTTCCAAAATGAGGACTTGGTAATACAGCCACCTTTTCCTCCAGATGGAAGGACAGCACGGACTGTTCAGAAGCATCTCAACACATTCATATGTACAAATAGAAAGTTCTGAATGGTTTACCAGTGATCTTCTTTCTTTCCCACTGCACACAACTGCACAGAGGTCACTGCATTACCAAGCGAATAAGGTCCTGCTTTGCTTGGAAAACTGACAAGACATAGAAGGGTCCTTACATCTATAGCTGAACTGGTAGTGTAGGATGCATCTGTGCTCTGTATGGGACCTGATTTTCTCTAGATGTGCATTATCTACTTCTCCCTTCTTGAGAGAGAAGAAAAAAAAAGACAATGGTAGAAGAAGATATTGCACTGCACTTTAGATTAGAGTCTCATCTAAAGGAACATGGCACTGGGATGTGAGGCATTGAGACTGAGTTCTGGGAAATCTGTTTGACTTTGACTGAGACCTTGAAAGGTCTTTGCTGTAAGCACAGAACATTTTCTGTGTTCAGAAGTGTTATCCTGCTGCTTACTTCATCCTCCAACCACATACTAATTCAGGTTATCTTTACTGGTTTTGTTTTGTTCTATGAACCCTCTGCTAGGTCTAAAAGATTTGAAAGACTTGTCAGTATTCTCCATTGTTTGAATTTCAACATCCAGCCTATTTTGCCCCACAATACGATGCAATGTGAGGAACACCAACTGATGTCCACACAACAGTGAAAAAATCCCAATCTGACTACTTAAATCTCACTGATAAAGAAGCTTGGGAATGGTTGTATGCCATTTCTGTTAGGTTGACAAGAGCTGCCAAACCAGGACTCAGTGAATTATGTGAAGCAAATGAACATTCTGTCACATTGTTTATTTTGTCAAGTTGTTGGAATGGATAAACTTTTTTCATAGTTTTATAATTTTCCCATTTCAGACTGTGATAGTTTTTATGGAAATATTTGTCATTGCCATGAGTCATAGCCACATGGGTAGAATAAAACTGGCTTATATATTAGCAGAACATTTATGTAAAGGTTTGTGAACTAATAAAGATTTTTACAATATTTGTGGCTGTTCATATGTGTGCATGTTCAAAAATACATGTATATATATATATAATTCACAAAGCTGATTTATACAGCTTTTTATCCATGTGGGCTTGAAAGGAAGGTAAATTATATGAGTTGTCCTAAGAAGCACTCTGGTAATAATATTTTTAAAGTATTTGGACAACACTCTGGGGCCCTTCATGTGATTCTTGGCCTGTCCTGCCCAAGACCAGGAGCTTTGCTGGATGATCCTAATGGGTCCCTTCCAACTCAGGAAATTCAATGATTCTGTGATTTGCCTTATGACCACATCTTATATTTTTGATGTCATATATTTTGAAGTAAATTATTTTTGGAGATATTTTAGGGCTGTGAAAGATATGTAAGAAATACATTTATACATACCTAATTTTCCATATTGTCTTCTTTGTGGTAATTTTTTAGTGCATTTAGAATAGCAAATCCACAACTCTAGAGCTACACACTAAGTTGAATGAAAAAAAAAGTCTCTACTATGGGAAAACCTATGATATAGAAAGGCAGAAGACATTTTGCACCATTTTTCTGTGGCTTAAACTGATTTTTTCATGAGTTGAGGATATCTATAAATTTCACATATTTAATGTGAATAATCTGTTAAATATATGTAGTCCAATATTGTCTTAAAATATCCTTTAAAAGTCAGTGAAAACTCATTGATAACAACTGAAAAAACATCAAGGCAAATAGAGGTATAGAGGCATGTAAAATTAACCATAAAGAGTTACAAATTCTTATACTTTTGCTTTTGATCACCTAGAAGGAAAACCACCTGCAAATACAATGAAGAGAAGTGATCATCTGTTGATGAAATGGATTTTCATGGAGATACTGGCAAAATTTCTGTAAGCCAATAAGGAAATGAAAATGTTCTTTCTTTTTCTATTTTTTTTTTTTTCAGACTTTATGTCTGGGATAATTAGTTACTGTCACAGATATATTTTATGAAAAATCCTTTTGCCAGGATCTTTTCTCCTGGGAAGCTGGGAAGCTTCAGCTTCTCCATGTTTTGTTGCTTTGGAATGTGGTATGGAGAATTGTTTACCCAGCATGTGAAATTGTTTTTTCTTGATGACCAACAGCAGCCACCTGTGTTGAGGCTGTGAACAGTCACAAGATTTTGTTATTCATCCCATTCCCTTCCTTTCTAGCCTTCTGATGGATCCTTTCTCTCTATTCATTTTGGTATAGTTTTAGTATACAATTTTAATATAATGTAATATAATAATATAATAAATCAGCCTTCTGAACCATGGAGTCAAGATTCTCATCTCTTTCCTCATCCTGGGACTGTCAAACACAACCATAAGTTACTTTTAGTTTTTGAAATCTTCACTTGAGATTAAACTCAGCTCCTTTCTTAATTGGATAAAATCTAAGACAAGTTAAACTGGGAATTCTTATATAAAATATCTTCACAGATTAAAAATAATAGAGCTAGTATCTACTTCACATCCACAGTAATTCAGTAATTTAAAATGTGGTTTTGAATTTTAGCTCTGACCATGAATTTCCAGTCCCTCTTTTTAGTTTTTCTAATAGTTTGATTTCTAAAATGTCATATCAGGAAATCTGATCTTAAGTTCTTGAAAGTAAAAATTTGGAAAGGAATTAGGCTCATCTCTCCTACCCTTCACTTAGTCAAAGTACATTTTGAATAATAGAATTATTGTCTAGACCATCTTTATTGCTCAGAGGCTTCAGACTGGGGGGCAGAGCCAAGAACACCCTTAGTGCAATTATGGATGGGATGAATGAATTACTCCTCACAATTCTCACTTCTAAATATTGACTATAAGAAGAGCTGAAACAATGAGCATAAACTAGCTACACTATTACATTAGGTGAGAAGAATTATAGTTGTTTAGAAAATTCTGGTTTTGGTTTGAGACACTTTCTTAGCGAGAGATCAAAATATAATTGTATTTCTCTGAAAAAAAAAATCCTGACTGTGGTATTGGATGTCATTTTCTACATTACCTCAGGGTGTTTGTTAGCTTATTCACTCAAGACTTATGAAATGAAAGCTTAAAGTACTCTCTTTAGGTGTCCATTTTATCAACTTTTGCTTTAATTTGTATACTGTATCATTTTCACAAACCTGTTGTACTTTAACATGGTTTTTTTGGTTCTTTTTTTTCTGACAGTTTATATTTTCTTGAATGTTTATCTTCATGACTTTTATATCTTTCCCAGCCATTCATATCCCAAAATTGATGGTTTCCCTGTTTCTTGGGAGGGTTTTCTCTACTGATTCTCAAAATCATTCCTCTTTATTGGCATCATCACATTTAGTTCAGCCTGATGTTTTTCTCTCTGTACTGACTGTTAGAATGTAATTTAGACCATCAAACAAGATTATAGGTTGAGTTTTCAGACTTACTAAGCCTTATTTTATCTCTTGTCCCATTAAAGACAATGATAAACTCTCCCTAATTTTAAAGGAACAGAAATAGTGGTAAGATAAAGGCTTTCATTCTGTGAAAAGCAATTACAACTTTGACTTTTTCCTCTCTACTCTTCCTAGATATTTTAGAAAAGATGTCATCCAAAACATTCTTATCCTCTGAAACTTGAGAACTTAGATAACATTTTCGTATTTATTCTTATTTTCTTATTTTGTGGTAGCCAAAAAGACAAAGCTCTTTTTGCTGTAAAGAAAGTGTACTAAACCTAGGTTAGGTAGTTATTTGAACTGGTGTCATGGCTGCTGTACCCCACTGTGTGGCAAAACTAGACCAACAATTTATTTCGATCTGTGTCAGCTAATTTTGTTAGGTTTTATTTCTTCCTTGTATGGAAAAACAATTATTTAATTGTGAATTTTAGGATACAGCTACTGTAGGTTATCATAGATTCATTAGAATGTCATCTCTTTTCACAACTTTAGAGTTTGAATTAGAGAGGCTGGAATAATATAATATATTCCCAGGTTTTTTATGTCTTTTCTATGAGTTTTATAATTAGTGATCTAATAAAAATTAGTAGTAGTAGTGACAGCCTTGTTTGATCAGTAAAATAAGTAAACAAATAAGCAGTTGCAAGTATTTCCAGCAGAATTATGCAATGACTATTTTTCCAATGACATAAAAATGTGATGAAATAAACCAGAATTATATTGATAGGCAAATATTTATAATCACAGTTCATAAAAACGGAACCTAAAATGTCCTAAAAGTATTGGACTAGGTATTTTTATGTCTCAGGTTTAAATTAACCTCAAATGAGTTAAACCAGTTTGTGCCAGTTTAGAGGCTTGTTTGTGGATTACAATAGGTTTAACAGTCTTTGCCACTGTGGACATTAACAATTGTGGTGGGAAGCAGGGAAAGAATTTGGAAAGCTTTAGAACTCAAGATTTGTGTATTGTTAATAAAATGGTCCTGCCTCCAAGAGAAAAATTCTCAGTACTGTTGAAAAATGTTACTTTTTTTTTCTTTATTTTTTTGTTAGGAACATCCATTTACTTTGTTTAGAAAATGCTTAAACACATCATAATTTCACAGTAGTTGGTTAATATTGCTGTTTACTGTTATAACTTAACTACAGTATCCCCATAGATGCTGTAGCTTCCTGACAGTTGGCAATGTAACTGAAAAAGGCTTAATAGTGAATTAATGATTTAACTGGAGTGTACAAATGAAATGTATTTTTGTAATGCATATACATTCTTCTACAACTTTTTCCTTTCAGAAAAGTTCTTTCAATGTGCTTTTGTGTGTTTTGCTTTTCTTGTCACACAGTAAGTAAAGGTATGTGAAATAAGAGCATTGTAGGATTTATTAATTCTGGATTACATAATATTTAGTGTGAAGTCAAGCACCTGTGGCACTACCACTGAGG
Source organism: Passer domesticus (assembly GCF_036417665.1). NCBI lineage: Eukaryota > Metazoa > Chordata > Aves > Passeriformes > Passeridae > Passer > Passer domesticus. The sequence goes on from NC_087474.1 coordinate 135,196,993, forward strand.
AAAAGGATAAGTCCAATAAAATTTTGGAATATCAGCAGTTTACTTGTGGGGTTTTTTTTAACTCCTTTTCCCAGAAATTTACAAGTGAGTTTATCCAGGCACCTATTGTCTATCAAAAAAAAAAAAAAATAATATTCTTGCTTCACCTTTAAGGTACCATCTATTAAAGGAATAATTAACAATACAGGACATAAATCAATAATAAAAACTAGTCTGTATTGTGTACTGAAGTGAGTTTATATGTTTTATAAGGCCTGAGTGGAAGCCAATATGTCTGCTATAAAGAGCATTAAACAAGAAATGAAAGGCAATTCTGGTAAATAGAAACTGCTAGAATGTTCTGGGGACCCCAGACATTCAGTTCAGTATTAGGTCCTAGCAGGAGTAGCAAGGGGTCCTTGACTAAATTAACAGAGTCACAGATATACCTAAAATACATTACAATTGTAAAAATTTTTGATGGTTCACTTTTGTTTTTTCATTTGGGGAATAAGTAGTTTCAAAAGGTTGTCAATGAATTACAAAGAGTCTCCCCTACGCCCACATCCTTAAAAAGCCCCAAAACTGCCAAAAACCCAAACGCCAGTGTAACCTGTTTGCATAGTCAGCATGTGCTAACACTCCTACCTTCTGACCTGTATGCCTTATATTGGGTGTTAGGAATTTTGAACTAGTGAGTTTACTCAAACATCAAACCACTGAAGCAATTATAAACTTGCATGAAAAATTTGTGACTGAAAATAATACCTTAACTGGTCACACAAACATCATTCAGGGAAGACTTGATTCAAATATTGAAAATTAAATCTAAAATATGGGGACAAAATTAAACAGGCTTTAATTACAAAGATAAGTAAATTGGAGCATTTTTTTTCAGAGAACAGGTGAACTGCACCATATATAAGAACTGGACTGCTCATATCAGGACTGTATAGTTTATGAAAGATGTGCTACAGACCAAGCCAAAACTTAGGACTTGATATAGTAAAGCTCATTATTCTTTTCCATGCCAGATATGCTCACATCTGTTTCCAATATTTGGAATTCTGGGTTTGGAATTTGCTACAATTTTGCTATTTGCAAGATAAGCATGGCCCATGAAAATAGCCATAGTGTATGGTACCGACAGCACTTCACATAAAACAATTGAGGCTGAGAAGACAACAGTGAAAATGGCAAAAAAACCAGTCCCACAAACAGAGAAAAAAACCAAAAAGAAAACAAAAGACATTCCCAAAAAAAGGAGCACATCTCTGTAGCTAGATACAGCATGGAGCTGGGAGGGCGAGCTGCATGCAGAAACTGAATGCTGTTTACCTCACAGTGGCTGAGATACTAAGAAAATCTTGTCAAGCCCAGAAATGCCACACAAACAGAGTAACTGAAGAGTCTGTCTGAGCTGGAGGCAGTCTGGGACTGCTGAATTCCTCCAAAGTGTAAGCTCACCTGGAAACACCTAGGCATGGATGATAAAGGTGAATTGGAGGAACAGGCTCCTTCTGAAGAGTGATATGTTTTAGGGGCCATTATTGCAGCTTACCAAATCTCATCATTTTTCTGAAGAAGTGGTTCTGTCTTGGATCAAACTAATAGGGGGGGAAAAAAAGGAGGTAAAATTTTTGTAGGGAATCAAAACACATACTTAAATATTAAAATTTAAAAAAATTTAAAAACTTAGGAATGCCTAGCTATCTTAATGTCCTGACTGTCTTTCACTTTTTAGGAAACACTCCAGGGTCCTTTGTTGATAGTCATGCAACCTTGTTACAAACAAATGGTGCAAGGTATATGGCCCATGAGACAGCAGGGTCAGATGGAATTCTGGTGCTCCTGTGTATTCTAGATATATATGTATACCTGAGGGTATTCTGAAATATAAGCCATCCAATCCCTGTTTTCCTTCTTCCTATTGGATCGTTCAGTATAGATTATCCAGAGCCAGCTTTTAGGATGCACTACTTGCTAAGCAAAGTCGACAGTTGGTAAATTTAATTTCAAACCAAGCCTGTAGGCCACTTCTGCTCTGTAACGTAGATGTGGAATTTAAATTTTATAATGCTCTATGCAGTACCTAGATTAGATTTGATAACACTAATTGCAGAGTGGGAATAGTACTCTGCTTGTGGGGTAGAGCCTCAGAGAACTTCTCATATGCCATGTTGCCTAGCATGCACGTATTTTTTTCTTTTAAACTCTTGATTTTTCATTCCATTCTCACAAATAATGTGTGGATCAGCATATGGGGGGAATTTTCAATGAATCAAGATGGGACACAAGACTGCAATATGACACTTTTTTAAACAAAATGTAGCATTTTTAAAAATTGCACTTAATTGTGCTTGTATGAACTGATAGTGAGACAAGGTATGTTTCTTAACAGAAGGTATGATTTTTAATAAGTTGATTTTTGTCCTCTGGTTTCATTATATCAGAGGTACATCCACATACTGCTACATAGTGCAAATGAAGTTAATTTGTCCCCCTCCAAAAAAAAGTACTGTAGCAATATGCTGCATTTTTCAGAAGGCCAAACTACATAATCTTTTCTCAAAATCATTTGTTCTCATATTATAATAATATGCATAGGATTTATCATCAAGAAAAGTAGGAAAGTATAGGAAAATTTGTAAAAATCTGAATTAAGAGTAAAACTCTAAAGATTTAATGCATGGTTAGTGCCCTTTATTGAACACATGAAATTAAATTTCCAAGAAAAATAATATTTATAAGATGAATGGATCTCTTGTACTTATAGCTCAAAATGTGAAAGTAAATTATCATTTGAATGTCCTCAGGCACTAAACCAGAAATTCATGACCCATTTTCTTGTGGAACAGAAATATTTGGAGCAGTGCAATCATCTCAAGTGAAATATCTTAAATGCCCAGAATATACATTTTGCATGTGAATACATGTGTGTGCACATGAATATATACATTAACCTTTTCTTGTGGAGTGGAATACTTTTCTGTGGCTATTATGTTGTGTTAAACATAAAAACTTTTATTTATCAACCAGATTTGTAGCATGAGGAGCATTGCTATAGGCCAGATTCATGGGATTGTACCTTCTGGTAAAACCAGTGTTCTCAGGTTCTTTCCACGGACTCAGATGTCACTGCAACAGCTGTCAAAATGAAGATACTGATGCTGATGACACTCTAAGTGTGCAGTGAGGCTTTCCTTCTTGGCATGCCCATTCATTCACACAGATGGAAGAAGCTTAAAAGATGTGACCTTTCTCAGTCCACACAGCTGACTTTAATCAAACAATTTAACCTAGTTCTTCCTCTTTCCAAGGTTATGGAAGACAAAGAGAAAAGACAAAAAAAAAAGACAAATCTTCCTTTACATTCTTCTTGTATTTAATATAAACAGTCCTGGTTTTGTATTTTTCTCAGTTTTATGCCACAGTGTATTTTCTCTGCAATGTAGGAAATTTCAGATTTGTTTGGAGTCCCAGAAAGAGATCTCAAAGCAGCAGTGGAGGAGGAATAATAGGCCAGTTTTCTCAAAGATGATAAAGCCTAATAATTAATGGTTAAACCTTGTGTGCTTTTCTCATATCAAATAGTTCTATGCAGACTTTCCTCATGATACGTGACATTGACCTGTCACTGTGCTGGAGGTTATCCCAGAGCCTGTGGGGCAGAGGCTTTGAATATTTCCAGATGAATATTTACTGGAGAGAAAAACTAAGAGTAGAGAGAGCACTCTGTCTGTCCTCTGTCTCAACACTTTCTGATACAATACACACACCATCTCATGTGACATGGATTAAGGTGCTCTGATATTCCTCACTCCATTGAGATTTTCATCTACCTATGAATCTGAAGAATGTAAATAGTGTCTAACAGTGTTTGATACATGGTTAATTGCACTTACAGAAAGTATACAAAATTATCTCTTCTGTGTTTCTGTCCATTGTAAAAAACAACCTAAATTTATTTTATGATTCATGATATTATTCATATCCCTAACTTCATATTCTCATCATCAGACAGCAGTGATGAAGGTCTATTATGAAAAGATGGTAAGTCATCTAAGAAATTTTTTCTTGTTAATTCACAGAAAGAGAAGAATATTTGAATATCTCTGCAATGTTGAGATTGACTTTTATTTACCATTGTATTGATAATGCTTTCTAAAATACAATTTTTTCTCCATACTAATTAGATAAATTGAAGCAAGACAAATACATATTTGACTGTTTTATATAAAACTAGCATTTCATGCATGAAGATTCTTTTTCTAAATATATGTTACCCTCTTCTAGACCATCTGGCAGATTCATCGGCCTAATAGGTTTGATCTGAATTTTAAACCTGTTCAGATTTTAAATTTCAAGTCTTATTAGGCTTACTCTTTTCTCTAGTGTGCTGTTGCACATTGCACAGTTACTGAAACAGATCCTGAAAAAGGAATAATTTGTTTTGTGTTTTATCTTAGCAACATATAGATACAGTTTCTTTCAGTGTAATTATGCCCCACATAATTATCAGGGTCAGAGAAAAATGAAGAGCATTAATGAGGTGATCCAAATGCTGGACAAGGTTCCCCTGCAGCCCCTGGAGCCAACCACAGGGAAGCAGGTGATTCCCTGCAGTTTATGGAGCAGATTATGCCAGAGCAGGGGGATATTTCTTTAAGAAATGATGGCCTGTGGATGACACACACCAGAGCTGGTTCATCTTAAGTGCTGCAGCCCATGGAGATTGCCCACACTGGCACAGAGGAAGTGTGAGAGGAAGGAGTGACAGAGAAGGAACTTTTACAGACTATCTGAAAACCCCATTCTCCACTCCTTTGTGCCACTCAGGATGAAGGGCAGTGGGTAGAGGAACTGGGAATGAAGGAATTCACTCAACCCTGTTTTTTCAATGAAGGTAATGGGTAAGTGATCTCACTGTCTTTGTCTTTGACCACAGGCTTTTCCATCTTATTTCTATCTTCCAGTTCAGGAAGGGGAGTGAGAGGAATGCTGGGTGGGCATCTGGCTCTTGGCCAGTGGTAAACCACCAAATGCTAAAATGGTGATCAAGTTCTCTTGAATAAAGACACTTTTCCCCCCTCTAAAATGTGCTGAGTTTTTTATAAGTGAGTAGTTAGTATATTATGGCTGCTGATCTTACATTATCTACATTTTTTGCAAATTGTGATACTTTACATGCTCTCTGGAGTTCAATCTTTATGTACTAACTTATCTAGAACTGGGTTTTGAAATTAAAGTTTGCTTTTGACCATGTCTAGATTTCATGCTTTAGACTTTATTAGTCACTTTGTATATAGCATAGTTATTTAATTTTACTATTAGAAATTTTATTCTTTTATCTGACCTTTTTTAATCACTGTTTTCTCTGGTTTAAATTAAAAAATCAGAATTCATAGCAAAGTACATTGACAATCTACTTCTGATGTGACATTTGCAATAGGTTGTTGATTATTACTTAATTTTTTGTCATCTTTGGCTTATTTTTTTTTTCTGAAAATGTGTTTTATTATAAGCAGAGCCCAAAAACTGTCCATTAATGTTTTCAAGTTACTAGACAGCTTAAATGCAGCAGCTGACCATATGAACACTCCTACTTGTACATGAGAGCTAAAACAAGTCTACTTAAGGCACTGAAATTTACTAATCACAAAAATTCATCAAACTGTACCTTTTGTTCACCTTTGATTTAAGGGACAAAATGTTCAGCAGTAAATTTTGATTACCATGTTTTAGCCAGTCTCATATTTAATGTCTTATTATAATCACCATTTTCAAACAATCCTTTAATGAGGATTGTGCAAGTACTTTGCCTTCATTGAATTTGTCATGTAAAATTAGCCCTAACTTTTTGGTAACCCAAATGAAAGTAAGTAAGTAAAAACATGGTATGGGAAAATCATAAACTCCCTCAATATGAACAAGCTTAACAGTCTGTTTCTATGGTAAGAAAAGAAAGACCATGGTATGCTACAGTTCAAGAGATTATACTTGAATATTTCATTAGCTTTTAACTTCAGACAACATACTGTGAGGCTTGTTCTTTAATGTTGTGAGAACACACCTGCACCTATGGTAATAAAGCCAAATTAATGGTTAGAAAGTTGCCATCTAAAATAATGATATGAGAAGCCAAAAAAAAAAAAAAAGAATCTTGGAATGATTAGGGCTGGGAAGGACCTTAAACATTTAGACATCATCCAGTTCCAAGCCCTGTGCCATAGGAAGGACACCTTTCACTCAATCAGGTTGCTCTGAGCCCCATCCAATGTGTCCTTGAACACTTCCAGGGATGAAGTGTATCTGGGCAAAACAGTGCCACCTTCAATCAAAAAAAGGGAGCTTTGTTCATACCTGAAGCAGAACAGATTAATCTGGGCACTCCTTTCCTTTCACATATTCCATAGGGTTTAGAAGTATACTTGAAACATGGTCCAACTCCTGCTGCTGCATCTAAAACTTGAGAGAGTACAAGGTGCTGTTCTGGATGCACATTGTTAAGCTGGATGGACTTCTCAGCAATCCTTTGTCTCTCTCAAAGCTGCTCCTGAAACACTTTGTACTAACACATCTTAGGACCACTCCTGAATCATATGGTCTTCACTGCAGAGTTACACTGGTATAGTCGTTGACTTCATGATTGACAAAACCATCCTGTCCAGTTCTTTGGAAAACCAGGTCGTCTCAGGTAATAACAAAACTAACTAAGTCTGATCTGTGTCTTATGTCAGTGAAGACCTAATTCCAATGTAAAATATTCTGCTGCTTTTCCTTTAGAGGAGCTCTAGACTGTCAAAATATTCAGACCTGATTCTACACATATTTTATTCCTGTTATCCCTTAGGACTGTGGTCAGTTCTGCAATGGGCTTTGCTGGAAAGAGTTTTAAGAGTTTGCTCAATGTCTGTATATTTTTAATACCTGCAAACTTTTGTAGGCCTATCAACGGATATAATTTCTGTCACAGACAAAAAAATTTGGCCGAATACTATTGCTCTGTGTAGGGATTACCTTTAGTTGCCAAATCTAAACTGCTGCAACCTGTTCTATTACACTTTTGAGTGGCAGTCAAGTGGAGGGATCTTATCTTGTATGATAACAGAAACTCAGCTTCTGTTAAGTAAGGTAGAAGAGTGTAACTTTAAGGGCCTGATCCTTAAAACAAATAAGTATGATCCTCATTCTCATAACTAACTATTAGAAAATGCCTTTTTTATTTTTCCTGCAACATTAAACTGCCTGAAATACCAGGTTGCTCTTGAATTTTGAAAAGCAGATAAATGTCTCTAGCTCTCAATTCTTCTGAAGTGCCCAGTTACAAAATAGTTGTCAGAGACGAGTTATCTCATTCAAAGATCCTAAAAATCTCTGTTCTCCTGCAACTCACTGGGCAATTTGGCAAGAATACTAGGTCAGGTTTTATTGGATACTTGTCTGTGTTTTGGCTAGTGTTAGTTGGAACAGATGTTTATGTATAACATTTTTATTTTTGCAGCATGCTTCATCTTAAAACTAGTTTGGTTTATTGCCCTTGCTACTCCTTTTGGAAACTTGTTACAGAGTATTCTGGCTCTGATGATTCCAATTTCAAATTTCCAACCCAAATGTATTCATTAGCCATGTAGAAATATTTTTATTAGGTCAACATTGTTGTTTATTTTAAATACCTTTTTCTTTTCTTTTGTGTTTATGCCTAATCACTCCATATATTTATACGGAACAATCTTATCACATCCCAGTTCATTTTATTAAATTAAACAAGTCCTTTTTGTCTTATTTCACATTGTTTTGGATACTCTGAGGACCTCATCACATAAAACTTATAATTGCATTTGCTATTTGATAAATGTGACACATTGTTGTCAACAATTATCCAGCTGCTCCACACTGTTTTTTCTCTTCCAGCTGTTGAGATTAGAACCTACTTTTGTTCCTTCTTTAATGTTTGTTCCTCCTTTAGTGTTATACAACCCCATATTATCCACTTCTGTACTATGCTGTGGTTTGCTTGATATTGTTTTACTAATATGTATCAGATAGCATTTACTTTTGTGTCTGCATGAAATGTAATGAAAATATGAAACAAGATCTCTATCATGGCTGATCCTTGACTAACTCTTTCAGTTATTCCCTTCTCGGGTGTGTCAGTTGCCAGCTGCTTTTCAGTCAGTTTATAGTGCAATTCTTGCTCTGATGTTCCCTCACTTGTTAATTCCCATTGGTAATCTGTCAGATGTTTTCTATATGTCTGATAGATTAACTATATTGTTATTTTTCCTTCTTATTTTATGTAATAGGCTATAGATATGAGGCTAATCCAAATCCAAAATTCTTAGGTAATTTATTTTAAATTTTGTCACTTATCTACTTACCATGGTGTCCTGTATTACTTCAGTAAATAAATACATTCTTTCCTTTAAAATAACTCAGTTTTTACCTGTAACTTATACAGTCATTACCTTCAGATAAAGAATGGATTTATGTAGTGTACTGAACTCTATAGGTCTATGGAACACATATGCTTCAATTCTTTTTTGTCATAATAAAGACTTGAATTATGTTTTATTAAGTCTTAAATATGTCCATTCCTTGTCCACTTCTTATACAAATTATGCTAACCAGTAAATCTCCTATTTTCCTCCTTCTGAATACTTAGTCTTTCAGATAAAATACCTAAATAGTCACTGGAATACAGAATGAGAGAGTGAGAATGAGTCCAGGCTGATACTTTTTGGAAAGAAGAGGCCTCTTCTTAGAGTTCCTAATATAATGCATATTCAATTTTTTGTACAAGACAGAAGAGACTAGACATGGGAAATTAGGGAGATTTTGTCCCTTGGTTTCCCAATGTGCTTTTAACCTGTTGGGGCTCCTGGGAAGTGAGAGCTAGAGTTTGAACACTAGAGAAAGAAAATTCAATTGGATTAATTTGACTTGTAAGCAGTTGATAAAATAGGACTATAATTTTTTTTTTCATCCTCTTCTGGCTGCTTTGTGAGTATGGCCTTATATTTTTATCTAAATTTCTCAAAATACCTGAAAAGAAATATAGTGTTTTGTATGTGAAAGAGTTGACTGTTTCACTTATATTTGTTTAATTGTGGGGGGAAGTGGCAGTGAAATGAAGGTTTGTTTCTTTTGGCAAAAGATTTAGAAATAAAAGCAATTTATATCTCACAATTGAGAGTAAAGGGGGATATTTTGTTTTGGCTTTTTTGCCCCCTGAAATAAAAAATCCATTTATACATGGTTACAAACAACTGATTTCTGTTTCTTATTCCAGCTTCTTGGTTTTCATAGAAATACCTAATACGTTGAATTGGATTAAATACTTCTTACACTAAATATCTAGGTAAATATATAAAGAGTAGTTCAAGGCTCTCGACGCAGTCACATCTGCCAGGAACTCTATGCACCTATGGATTGTAAATGTGTTACTTACACAATTTGTACTTGCAAGTATTATATTTTAGTCATCATCTTTTAAAGTCTAGGATCACCAACAAGGACATTTTAAGGACAAAATCTGGTTGTATGATTGAATAAAATTTAGTGGACTAAGCTTTTTATATGACCTTGTATTCCTGAATAAACAAGGAAGGAGATGTTTCCAAAAATAGCTATGGGACAATCTGCTCTTATATGTATATAACAGGCATGTATATAAGTAAAATTTGTTGATTCATTAACAATAATACCTTTGATGTAAAAGAATCTTTGACTCATGCTAATTTACATACTGAGAATGCTCCCAAAACTGTATAATTTTATTTCAATATTTAGTTACTACTGTTTGGGGAAAATATTGAATATGAAAAATTAAGATAACAATATGAGAGAATCAAGAAATCATTATACTGTAATAGTATAATTTATTTAAAAAGTTGTTTTACCTTTACATAATCATGAAAAGCTAAACAACAACTAGATATTGCCTTGTAATGAAAACACCAACTTGTCATCAACAACTTGTAATGGCTCATTATATTCTTGTATTGCCTTTTCATCTAAAGTGATGGGACCCATATATGAGACTATTACTTCCTTTGCAATAAATTGAATGAACCATCAATTAGTATAAGTTAATCTTTCTTTCTCTAAGATCTAATAAATCAACAATTTTTCAGCATGTAAAAAGAAATCTCTTTTCAGAGCCGCTCCTTAGGAAAACAACCAGAAAATTATGATTGCATGACTGTGACAAAATTAAATCTGTTTTTTGCAGATTTATCACAGAGTCATAATCTTTGGTTACCAGTCATTACAAGGCCTGAGCACTTGCTGTTCACCAAACTCCAGTTTATAGCCTTGGACTACTTGCTAATAAATGGCTTTATTTTTATTACTTTATTGAATGCCCTGAATTAACATTTTTTTTAGAGTTTCCTTGCATTGCCTTGGCAGAAAAAATTAGACTTCCACAAAACCCTTAATTAGCATTTTAAAATGCCATTTTAATTGTTTGAAAAGATATGTGGTGTATTTTCAGACTTTTTTTTCTACTGCCACTACGTTCTTGTTTATTTATTTCAAACATTGTACTGCAGAGTTAATAGCATTTGGTATATTTTTTGTAGCATTTAAAACAGCACAAAGGAGACAGTGTAAAACATGCAAAGTTTTATGTAAGACTGATTTTTCTGCACCTGCAAAAAGGCATATTATTCTGGTAAAGGAGGAGCAAAGTACTATAGCTTCCCATGGATACAAATCCTCTCTAGGAGCTGCAACAGCTGGAACCCCATCTTGGAGATAAGTGCAAAATGTTGCCATCTACATAAAATCCAATGTCAGTTTTAGCCTAAGAAATAAAAGTCAACTGGTTTATAAAGGAAAAAGAAAAGCAATATTCCTTGACAATGTAAGTCTCTAAAAGTTATTGACTGAAATCAATGTGTGTGCTTTAATGGTTCTGTTGCACCAAGATACAAAGCTTTTTTTTTTTTTTTTTATTACTGTCATCCCAACCAGCATTATTAAGCTGGATAATTACATTGACTGCATGAAGCTGTTGTAACATGATGTGGTTCTATTGCTCCCTAGCTGTGCAGGTACCCTCTAACTATATGAAATACAAAGATGGGTGGAAAAAATCCCATACCTTTTATCATTTCAGGCCATTTTCCAAAGAGACAAGAGATAATTACGTACATTTCCATGAGGAAAGGTTTTTCTTTTCCCAGAATTTCAGGATGTCTTTGGGAAAACAGATTCTGATTAAATATAGGTGTCTTGTGCAGTGAAAAATAGAGGAGCTTTACTTGTTGTGATAGAAAATTATGTGCCTGAATGTAGTGCCTGAAAAATGAAAAAATGTTTACATTTTTCCTAAGGCTCCTGGATAACCTTTTGCCACAGCAAATCTCACAGGTCCCTCAAAGTTTCAAGGAGCAGACAGCTAGGAGACAATGTGTTTATGAAGAAAGGATATTTCAAAATATCCTTTAGTAGTTTTTTTCTCAACTCTGGGAAGAAAAAAGTCAGAATTTCTCCTACAAGTGTACATAGAATGGAGCATGCAAAGAATGCCTCAAAATGGGTTCTAAATTTTTATTCACTGTAAACCTGACAATTGCACAAATGGCATTTATTTTGAGTAGGAAGATGAGAATCGGTGCTATTTTTAGCTAGATTTCAGCTTCTAAGCATTTTTAGGTTTCTAGAATTTTCATTGATTTTTCAGGAGCATGAAGTTACATTTACTATATAAGTCCTAGAAATTTCTGGTTTCAACACACTTATTACACTTTATTTTTCAGGCTCCTCCCTAGAGTGGTTCAATGTCTTTTACTGATATTTTCCTGTAATTTCCCCATTGTATCAATATCAGAGGTTTGAGTTCTAATCCTCTAGTGATTTGTAGTTAGTATATATGTTTATTATTCATTAAAGGCTTTAAGAATGCTAATGCTCAGAGACAGCATGTTTTGTTATACTTTTAACAAAGTGTAACAAAAACAAGGGTTTTTTTCCTTCTTTTTAGCTTTCAATTTCAAAGATTGAGTCAAATATGAGTAATGAATTAATGTTAAGTTTACAATTCCTTTTTTTATTGTAAAGATACCTTTCTTTTAAAGAAGTTTTCTGCTTTGGTGCTTACTATGTCGATTTCAAACCTTCGTAACATAGCATTTCTCAAAAATTCCTTTGAGGATCCCATATGAGAGCTGAGCTTCTCTGCAAATCTACTGTTAAATATCAGACAAGATTTATATGCACACTTGAAATTCACTATTTCAGCAAACAGACTTCAGAAATCAGTTTATGTGAACTGGTCTGGAATTAATCTCAGACAATAGAATGTCTGCTGACCATGGATTGTTATTACTAGTTTTACAGTTTTATTGTGGTCAACACTAGCTCAGCTAAATTGGTTGTAAAAGTAGATCAAAGATAGATAACAGGATGGACATTGCATTCTTTCCTTTTCTCATCCTAACAGCTTTTTCCTAATTTGTCAAACTACTGTGTTTTTGCTTCATTTATGACTCAACACTCATTGACTTGTTGTCTCTTCTCCCTTCCCCTTCCTCTTCTCTCTCTTCTTTCTCAAATAAATAAAATAGGGAGTAGCAGAGATCCACATTTTGACAATTGCTTTCACATATAAGGCAAAGTCAGAAACATCCTGACTATCAGCTTGCATCTTTTTCAAGAAGAATTGAGGGAGGAAGGCAGGGAATTGTGTTTTTGTAAATATGAAGAGGTGGATCCACAAGAATTCTACCTCATACACAAAGACATTTATAAAGAAGGTTTGATTCAAAAGCCATGGACATCAATAAAAAACATTCTGGGAACTAGCCTGAGTCCTCATTTCACAATCCATCCACTTTATTGTAGTTTCACTTCTCTCAGTCAACATTGTCCACATGATTTTCAAAGTAAATTTTTGGTTCATTTTCAATCCTCCTTATTAAACAGTCAGCTTTATATAAACATAAACAATGTATTTTAGTAAAATAAAATTTTCACAGGAAATTTATATTCTAAACAGCCTCTTTCGTCAACAACACCAAGAGGTAAACAAAGGCTTAATTGAGGAGATTGTACAAGGTTGTGAATTAACTAATGATGGAAAACACAGACAGTGTTACAAAAGGGCAAGTTCTAGTTCTTGTACAACATGTTGAGTATTTAGAAAGTTTAATACTTATAAAAATATCATGAAGGTATATTAAAGTGGAATAAGGGGTCTAATCCTAGACTGCATTAGGAAGAGCATTGTCAGTAGGCAAGGGAGCTGATCCTACTCCTCTCTTCAGTGCTGATGATGCCTCACCAGGACTTCTGTGTCCAGTTCTGGCTTCTTCAGTACAAGAGATACCTGAAAATATTGGAATGAGATCAGAAGAGAGCTATGATGATGATTAAGGAATAGGAGCACCTCACTGAGAAGGAAAAGCTGGGTTATCTGGGCCTCTTTAACCTGGAGAAGGGATGACAGAGGGGACCTCATCAAAGTCTATAAGTATCTGAAGGGAGAGTGTCAAGAGGATGGCTCTTCTTAGTGGTGCAGAGAAATAAGACAAAAGTAAATGGGTAGAAACTGATGCACAGGAAGGTCCACCTGAATACGAACTTGTTTACTGTGCAGGTTGCAGAGCACTGGGACAGGTTGCCCAGAGAAGCTGTGTAGTCTCTCTCACTGGAAATATTCTAAAGTTGTTTGGATAAGTCCTGAGTGATGTGCTCTAGGACACTGCAGGGAGGTTGGATCAGATGGCCTATGGAGGTCCCTGACAACCTAACCCCTTCTGTGATTCTGTGAATATAGAATAAAGCATTCCATAGATCATAGAATCATAGAATCATTAAGTTTGAAAAAAGACCTCCAAGACTATCGAGCCCAACCATTGACCAAAAACCATCATGTCAATTAAACCATACCACTCAGTGCCACATCCAGGTGACTCATCAGCTCTTCCAGGGATGGTGACCCCACCACCTCCCTGGGCAGCCCATTCCAATACCAAAACTTTAGATGTAATGGATGTAGCTGAAATAAGTGGTCTGTTTTGGAATAAAGGATTTGTAATTTGTTTAACATCTCTAATTTGGTTATACATATAAAAACCCCGAATATTCTCTGATAGTAGTTTGGAATACTAAATGTTGGAGGCAAGCGTAATAACAGGTTTCTTCTCAGATAATGAACTTCTGCTGTAGTATAATTAACCTTTGACACAGAATGGAATTTTTTAATAGAAACAATTAATTGGAAATTATTCTCTTTTACAGGTCATCACTTTTTAGCACAAATTTCCACTACCAGCATTTTGTTGTTGTATTTCCTAGTTGAAGATTTTTGGGTTTTCTTTTTCCTTTTTGGGGGAAAGACTGAATAATTACAGTAGAGAAAAAGATTGACAAAAAGAATCAAAAATTCTTGAACATTCTTATGAGGGTGGAAAATTTTTCACCCAAGTTCATTGTAAATCCATTGCTTTCAAATTGACACTTAAGGTTCATAATTCCTATGCATGAAAACTTATTTGGAATAAGGTAAGTCAATTTAAACTAAGTCATCTTGATTAGGTTCATCTACAATTTCTCTAATTCCAGACAAATGTCTCATTCCAGTTGTCTCTCATTCCAAAAACTGAAGGTTTCACACAAGGAGTGAATCAGGAAAATCACCTGAAAAACAGCTGTACCAGAGTAATTGCTCACATAGAGAAGCCTTAATACACTGGAAGGTAATAAGATTGAGTTGGTGGTAATGGATTAAAATTTATTAAACAATGAAACCCAACTCATTCCTTCCAAGATACAGGGCTTTATAGACCTAGTTAGCAAACAACAGCTATTTACAGATCTACCTATTTTGTAAGCACTTCTTAGGCTCCATGGTTGTGTTCAAGGGTCCCAGGATGAGGGAAGAGATGAGAAACTTGACTCCATGTTTCAGAAGGCTGATTTATTATATTATGATATTATTTTATATTAAAATGCTATACTAAAATGATACTGAAAAGAATAGAAAGAAAAGATCCTTCAGAAGGCTGGAAAGGAAAGGAATGGAATGAATAACAAAATCTTGTGACTGCTTACAGCCTCTACACAGGTGGCTGTGATTGATCTTCAAGTGAAAACAATCCACATGGACCAATCGAAGATGCATCTGTGCATTCCACAGCAGCAGATAGTTATTGCTTACATTTCTTTCCTGAGGCTCCTCAGCTTCTCCGGAGAAAATCCTGGCAAAAGGATTTTTCAGAAAATGTCATGGTGACACCAGTGCATTAAGCTGTTGCTCCAGGGTGACTTATTTCATAAGTCTGTCACCTGCTCTATAGTAAATGTATTTGTACATATGCTGGACAGGGGAAAAAAGAAAGCAACAGAAACTGAGATTTCTCCTGGTGATAACTGGCTTTATAACATAAGCAAGCACATATCTGATATTTTTAGACCCATGGCCAGCAACTGCACTGATGGTACTTCGTAATTTAGGCATATATCTAGATCTCCAAAGTAGAACAAAACTGTAAACATTTCTATTTGATTTCTTTTAGATAAGGCTTTGGATTTCATTCTCATTTTCCATGTAATCTATTCTGTGCAACCTTGCCCTTTAATGTCATTGATTGAAAAATTTAAAAAAAGAGAACCCATGTTCAGCTAAAGTGTTTTCTAGACCAGTAATCCAAATCTCAACTTTCTCCCTTCAGGTTACTTCATAAAATTTGTAATAATTCTTGAAATTGGCAGAATGATTTATGAAGTAAATATTTTTCATATTTTTAGTTGCCTGAATTTTCCAGAAATGAAATATTGCATTTTGAGCAGAAGTGATAATTTCAGATTAAGTAAACTGCTGCTGAAACCTCTGTTGTGGTGTAATTGTTAAACTTGCTTTCTATGCTAGCACTGTAATCAGTTCCTAGGTAATAACAACCGTACTACAAAATAACCATCATGAGTAAAAGACAGAAACTGTTTTATTGATGTGTTTACAGCTGTAGGTGGAAAAAAGGTAAAAAAAACCCCCAAAACATAGTCAATCTACATCTTGTTCATGTGTATTCGTATTTTCCCTTTAATTTATATGTAGAAGCTTTTCATGGTAAAGTGTCTTTTTGATACAGTTTTTGCCTGAGGCCCTCTTAGCAATTGGCTCATGATCAATCTGATCTATTTTGTCAACATCACAGAGAACATAGTCAAAAAGTCTTAGTGTTGCTTGAAAATACAGTTTTCCTTCACTGTTTTTTTTTTTTTTTAACCATCATTACTTGGTAATGCTCATTTGTGCTGTATAGCAAACTCACACTATTGGTATATGACAGTTTGTCTACACAGAAAAGAATAATTAGCTTCAAATCTAAAGAGAAGAAAATTTTCGTTTCACACAGGAAAAATGATGATTTATTACATATTTTACTGACAGAGACAGATAGGAGTTTGCTTATATGATTTGCTTGTAAGACACTCCTTCCTTTGCACTGAGGATAAACTGCTTCTTTTGGATCTCAGGAAGGCGTATCTCGAATAGTTTATTGAGCAAAGCATGGAAATAGTAGAAAATATATTATCAATCAAATGGTAGAAAAGGTGATAATAATCTTATGACCTTTCTGATGTTAGCAGAAGCAATATAAGAGGTAAGAGCAATCTGACATTCCTGGTGATGCTGGGAAAACTGGTTGCTACAGCATCAGACCAGTTCTTGCATGTTAGGTTTATGGCTGGACTCAGTGATCATAAAAGTATTTTCCAACCTCTGGTTGAACTGTTCACATTAAACAGATCTCTTCCATAGTGAGGTGCATTATCATTGTAGTCTTTACAGTTTAGCAGGGTTTTCTTTGACGTTAGGAAATCTATGAATAATTTCTGCTGTCGGGTAAAGGACTGTTAAGTATAAAGGTGTGTTGCTTAATCTCAGCATTAAATAAGATTTGTAGATGGTGTTATCCACATGGACAAGCTTTGCCATTACAGGTAATCAGTCAAATTAATCCAGCAGTCCCTGAGTGTTGCTTTGAGCATGTTACCACACATTGACACAGGGACAAGTCTGGAACAGCTAAAACACGGGGTATATGTGGTTCCTCATTGCTAACACATAAGCCTTGATAATCAATTTGTTTGGTTGTACTCTGAGAAAATTCTGCTCAAAGACACCATGCTCTTCCAATACCTTCTGCAGTGACCCACTACATAAACAAACACAACAAGACACACTCTTCCAAGACAAACTCCTTAAGAGGCTGTCTTTCCTCTTTTCTTTGCAATCATGCACATCATACTCCAAAATGACATTAGATTCCATGGCTGATTATCTTTGGCAGGATGCAGCTGAGAGTGCTTGTGATAGCAAATTGAAAAGTGCAGCCAAATGTTCCTGGTGATCCAGCAAATATTTTTCTTTGCTCTTTTCTTTCCTTAGGCACTGCAGATGATCAGAAAAATAGACCATCCAAGGGGATGCTGCTATACATGAAATAACACTGGGGAAAACCAAGTACATTATGAACAACTCTTACACTGCAAAGAAAACAGACATATATTTCAGGAATTACACGACTTTAAGGCAGTCTGAATGTTCGAGTTCCATAGAATATGCTAGAAAATATTAAACAGATTCAAATTCAATCTTTAAGCCATCCTAGGCAGGAAATTGGGCTGAGCATTTTTGATAAAGATGAAATAAATTCAGAGCTAGATAAACCAGTGTCTAAATAGGGATATCTGAACATGAAAGTTATCCTTTAAAAAAAACATAGCTAAGCAAGGTATTTTTAAATGGACACATATTAAAAAAAAAAGCTTTCATACTCTACACCTTCGAATATTTGTACCACTTAAAAGTGGAATTATAAATGTTATATCTATAATAGAAAAAACAGCAATCAATCCCAAAAATTAATTTCAGCCTTCAATACATGATTTTTAAAAATTACATCAGGCAAGGATTAGTATACAGAAGAGAAATTCAGAAGTTAAGTCACAGCCACCCTTTAGCCCATGTACCTGTACCTAGGATGCTGATGAAGTCATTTGTCTTCTGACCTCATTGAGAGTACTGACATTTCAGAGGAGAATACTTCTAAATAGTGTGAATATTTAGATGGGAAGGACTGATTTGTCAGTGAATATATCAGGTCAACATTTCTCATTTTTCTAATATCAAGATTGATAGATAGATACTAAATATATTTTTTATTCTTTTGCAGATATTTTCTAGTGAATGTAGCAACAGAGTTAATGTCAGACCCTAATCTTCTGAAGTGTCTTGTAGATAATCCTTCTGCAAAGAGAGCCTGTAATTTCAGTTCTTACATGTAACATCACTCATTTGTTAAACTTCTGGATCTTAAGGTGTAAGACTGCTGACGAATGCAAGCTGCTGCCTTTCATAATAATATAATGTTCTCTCTGTGGCTTTTCAGGGCAGCAGTGCAACAAGTTTTGAAATCGATAGAGTGGCTGTTCATAACTCAGTATGACATCCTTCCATCAGTGGGCATTAGCAGATGCTTTCTGAAGAAGAAATTACATACTTAAATGGAGAAAAAGAAAGTGTCCTAGTTACCAGTTGTGCGTTTTTAAGGGCAATTATAAGTAACCCAGAGTTTGTATTATTGTAATAAATCTTTCATGACGCACAGTGAGTAAGAAGGATCAAAGACTGTGAGATAAATTCTTTTTGCTCACAGTATTTTACTGCTCATATGCAGAGATGATACTTAGAAACAAATTACTGGTGAATAAAATTTTGAAAGTCAAAGCCACTGAGAAAGACCATAGGATAAGATTATCAAGGAACTTGAAGCTAACATAAAAACCTACATGAAAAGGCATGTTTTAAAACATCACTGTAGCAGTACAGGTATCTTTGAAACCAAATGCAGAAGCAAGTTTCATTATAAGAAATATTCAGAACCATATGTGAAATTATAAAACTGTGATGGATTTTTACTTTTTTACCCTTGACAAAATTTCTCTATTATTGCTGCTAATTTTTATTTTCTCCAATATAACATGCCATAGCACAAGTGATATATACTTTGCAGAAATTTTTGTTCAACTAGATTATTATTTTTTCTCCTTGTAACTAAGTTGATTATGTTCTAAGTGCTATAAACTGCTGATGTTTTTTTGTACTGGGATGAAATCTACCATAAGTTCAAGTTAAAGAAAAATAGCTGTCATTAACTTCACAGGATACTATTTCCTTCTCAAGTAATTTTTTTTATTTGATTATGATATTTTTGTGGTGCAACCTACTTGATTATTTTATGTCTTGCTCTTGTTCAGTTCAAAAGTTGCACCTTGCTGACTTCTAAAAACTTGAAGCAGTCTTTCATCTTTGTGCAATTTTATTAAAATTAGCCTTGATGAATAGAATCTGGTAGAGTGGTTTTGTCTTTTAACAGCTAAATATCTACTCAGTAAAAAAAATTCAGTGACATCAGGATATGTTTTAGTTTGGAAGTGTTTACACTAATTATAACTAGTATCTTGCCATTTGAAAAACACAGGTTATATATTTTAAGGATAATTTTTTTACTTTTGCTTATGGGTGGATTCATAAAAACATATTATTTTTTCAATGGATTTCTGGTCAGTAATTAATAAATATTTCAGTTACTACTCTTTCTTGTTAAGTTTATTTTCTAGTCTAGAAATATATGAACGTAACAATTCTTTGATGCATTCTTCAAAACTTTTTTTAGAAAGGAAACTATATTTGTATGTTCTGATTTTAGTTTTCTTCTTCATGTTGTGCTATTTCATGACTAAGAGCTAGTTTAATGTAGTTTATTCTGCTGATTGAAGAAAAATTGTTGAAATCTGCAGTAGTTTCTAGACTTAGCTAAGGGTTTTTCTCCATACTGTTAAATATTTGTCATTTTTACAAGGCAGTTTTTCTTATGAAATCATTAAATTTTCTACCAGCTGTCTTTGCTACTTGAAATAAGACTTATTTGCCACTGTTTAGTAAAGTTTTTGCTTAATTTTTTTTAATGGCATGATATTTTGGCCAGTGAAGTGGTATACTTATTCATTAAATTCTGTTTACTTTATAACTGACAGGGAGAGGAAAGTGGAGATCTTATTTGTCAGTCATCATTTATTGAGAACAGCAAATCATCTTGTCAAAACTTGTAGTTAGTGGAAAGAGTACACCCAGGCACTATTACCAACAGATAAAAAAATAATTGAGTAATTGCAAAATGCAAGAGCCTGAGCTTAACCAGAGCTCATCATTTAGTCTGCTTCTGCAGGTACAAAATTTGTCAAAGAATTGCCGGTAGTGTGCATTCTCAAGCACTCCTAATGATGGGGTTAGAGCAGTGTTACAGCCTCAGAAGAGACAGACTTTGATCTTGGGCTGGCACGTGTATGACAAGGCAGGGAGCTACAGAGGAAATACGGTGCTTGCAAAAGAAAGGGTGAAAGCCCTTTGGCCTGATCTGCCTTGAGATAACTATGTTTTTGAAGTCTTTTCCTCTGAGAAAAGAAGTAGTTCACATTATGTGTCCTTGATGCCAATCTGCCTACACTGGTATTTCTAGGTCAACATCACAAAGAAAGATTGAGAAGACGCTGGCTGTAGCTCCCCATTGATATTTCTTCACTTGTTCAGCCTCTGCTCCATCTATATATTTTGCCAGTCAGCAGTTCAAACTGGACAGTGAATTCCCATGGCCAGGGGAAACAAAGATTATCCACATTTAGCTTTGCTCAGAAGTGTGACTACTGGTAAGCTACAGTTCCACAAGAGTCATAGAACATCCTCTACACAACTGTTTGTAATTCTCCTTGCCAGGGGCAGATTATTTCCCTCTCACTCAGGAAATGACCCCTGACAGTACTTTTGAAAGCCAGAAGCCAATTGATCCATTAAACAGACCTATATTTTATACTTCGCATCCACTGTGGCAATATTTATTATTAGCTACTTTCTCCTGCATTATAGGGCAAACCAGTCTGTTTCAGTGGTTTTGGTTTTATGGATTCATGATTTTAGAAGTTACATAATGAAAGATTTAGTCCTATAGACACACACGGGAGTAAATTAATTTTCCACATAATTTCATTTACCTCCATGGGAAAATTAGCTCTTATAAAACTATATGTACCTGTTTGTGTTTGCAGGATTAAGCCCTGAGCAACCTGACAGCATTCTACAGTTACTTTATTGTCTACTTAATGTACTTAATGCACTTTGTGCTGTAAGTCTGATTTAACATCGAGTCTTGTACAGAAGAGATCTTGGGCAAAATTCCATTTTCTGTCACCCTCCTTTAAAAGCGTAAAGAGGATATGGCAATAGGATGTTTTCTTAGCTTTTTCACTTTACCTACCTTTTACCCTGGGGTTTCATGCCTGTGTGCACATGTCAGAAGCTATATTAAGAATTTTATGAGAAGTATTACAAAGAGTTAAAAAATCAGTGAGGTTTATATAATTCCAAAACAGTTTTAGGGGCAGATATATGCACTGTGTAAGAAAGAATCCAACCTTTCTCCAGCTTTGGAAAAGCAGATAAATTTGGCAGTGGACACATTCCACTATTTATTTTCCCTGAATCTTGAGGGAAATATTTGGGGTGTGTCAAAAAGTTCCTGTCAGCAAGTTGAAAATTCAGGACCATTAATTTGCTGATGTAATAGGTAAACTGGATCTGCTAGTACCAAACTTCAGAAGAGACCTTTAGCTTGCACCTTAGACAAACTTGGTTATGCCATCACAAAAACCTGAAAATTTGTCAGTCTGAAAATTATTTTTAAAATAAATTATATCTTTGTGAAAAAATAAAACAAATCAAAGGCATTGTTTAAAGGAAAGCATTTCAATGAGTCACAGTAAATTTCAGCATTTGTACTACAGAGTGGGTAAAATGCACATTAAGAAACACTAGCCCTGGAAACTATTTGACTGTGTTTATTTTTATTATTTTTTTACTATTTTACTCTTAGGTTTGTATTGGGTCACTCAAATGCTTTGTCTTCAAACAGCTAAGGAAATATTCAATAATATCGCACATGCAAGTGAATCTGTAGATTCCATGTATTTATAAATGAAAGGACATATGTTAAACTCAGTGCACTTACAGTAGTTACACCAGCTAAGGATTTTCCCCAAAATGTTCAAGAGGAAATTAGATTTGAACAAGATTATGATGAGAGTATTTATTTTACTGCATGGCTCATTGCATACTAACACATTAACTAAGAATACAAAGTAGTATAATACTCTAAAAATGACGGTAGTAATCAATATTTTTACATTTGTCTGGGAAAAAAATAATGCAAAGTGAAGCAGAAAGTGAGTGAACGCTATTATGTCAATCCATTCATCTACTAATGAATATATATGGGGATTGCTTGCAGCCATGCTTTATGACAGCACAAGTATTTACAATAGATTCTCAGAGCTGTCACAAGCTAGTCACAACAAAAAATACTCAATTTAGTATTTTTTAAAACATTGTAACCATTATCAGAAGAGGCTTGCTAAAATAACCCCCATATTAAATTACTAAAAATTACATTTCTGTCTTTCACTGTATGTGAATATGGGCTTGTTTCCCTCATACTCTCTTTAAGCTAATCTGTAAATTGAATTTAAGGAACTCAATTGTATCTCAGAATAGCTCTCAGAAATCACTGTATCAAAGGTACTCACCAGAGTGGAGAGATCAGGAAAAAAAAATTCTTTTATTTAATTTGAGCTTTCTGGAACTCTGTTACACTGTTATAACGAGATAATGCTAAAATACCATCACTGATCCAAGAGACCTGCAAAATAAAGAGAGAAAAAAACCCAAAGAACTTTTGATGTGATAGCAACAGGAACCATAAGAAAGTGTTGGGCAGTGGGATTGGTAGTGATTTCTGTGAGGTTTTTTCCCACCTGAAGTGTCTCATGGGCATAAAGATTGGGTTGATTTGCCATTGGGTGCATGGACCCCTGTGGGAATGAGAAGACTTGAACCAAAACCATAAGACAAATGAAACAAGAATAAAGAAAAATCTGTCTAAATTTTGCAAAAAATATTAGCTCAAAAAAATAAATTTCCAGTCCTGACCAACTTGTCTATAAGCAGAAGAAAGGAAATTCAAATCTCAAGTACTATTAGTCCAATACATTGTAAGACAAGAGATATTATGCAAATTTATAAAGTCAAACATTTCTACGTAGTACCTCAGTACATGAATATACAATAATTTTCTCTTCAAATTTCTGCATTTGTTTTGTTACCAAACTACACCTGATGACACTTCTGTTGTAGGCATGAGATCCAATAAACAATTCAAGCATGTGTTTAATATTAAAAACTTTGGCAACTCCAAAATTTTAACAAATGTTTACCTGTCTCCTTGGATCTGGAGTAATAAAAAAATGAACTTAGGTATTTGAAAATTATTTCTTTCCCCCTCCATCATTATAACATTCATATTTTTTATTAATTTTGTGAGCAGCATTTAAAAGATTGGAAGCAAGAGTATTTTAGGGAAAAATACAGTAAAAATAAAGTGCCAAGCAAGCAAGCAAAGTTGTTCAGAATTATTTATATGATTAATTAAATCTTATGTCACCATTCACTAAAGCAATGAATACATTTATTTTAAATCGCTATTACAATATTACATTTAAATATGATTGCTAGTTACTTGAACAAAATACAATTTCTTCCTCACCGATAGGATTTAAAACTAATGTTGCTACTACAACTTTTTCTTTCTTTTAGGTTTTTTTTTCCCTTGACAAGAGTAGCTCTGATCTACATGCAGTCGGTGTTCTGACCTCCTGGCCTAAGCCAGTGGCTTCTCTGTTTTGGTTCATTCATTGTCTCTGGTACTTCATAGAGTCCCTCTGAATACTGAGTAGAAGGCAGGATTTGTACTCTCTATTGTGGTAATAGCACCGATAACATTGACAAATCAATTAAATCAATTTTTTCAATCATTTAGTAACGATTATAATGAATCACCTTGAATCAGTACTGTTGTTTCCATATCAAGAAACTGGAACCTCAGTTTTAACCAACTCTTTTTTTCAGAGCTCGAAGTTTCTAATTCCATCAATTTATAGATGTAACCTCATCCTGTAAATCCTGAAGAAAAGTCTCTGTAGAAGCCTAATTTAGGGGCTAGAAGATAGGTGAAGATTAGCAGGAAAGTGCATATCTGTTGGCTTCCAAAATCCATAGGTGTTGAAAGGCTCAGTTCTCTAACATGTGTTTAAGCAGGCTTCCCATCCTCCCTTAAGAAGTGGGTGGGTGTTCCCAGTTCAGTGACACTGTCTGTGTGCTGCAGGCAGTGCATGCAGTGGTTTGGGCAGCCAGGCTGCCCCCTTCATGAAGTGACAATGGACATGTAGCTGCACTTCAAGAGGTCAGACCAGTGTGTTCAAGTTTGAGCAGAGATTCAGTGTTTCCTTTCTCCAAATCAGTGTGCCATAAAGTTAATATAGAGGCAACCAAGAGCAAGGAGGCTTTGCAATTAGATATTTCAGTTAAAAACTCCAGGTTAGATTAATCTGCTGGAAAAATAATTCAAGTTGTCATGGAAAAGTTAGCTGTGCAAGGAAAGGACTATCTTGTTGCATCATCTAAATTTAAATGAAGTGCTAGAAATAAAAAAAGAAGTTTTACTGACTAGAATTGGATATTCAGTTCTTGTTCTGTATTCAGTGTAGGACAGTTTCTGGAACCATTCTCAAAGACACAGAGGCATTTGCTGACTGCACTGAGGTGACTCATGCAATACAGTACCAAAGTTTAATATTAGTAAGTACAAATGGTGGCCCATGGACATCTGTAAGCTCTAAGGAAGTCAGTTCTCAAAAAAAACCAAGAGTATTTTCCATTTTTCATTCCCCAGGCCAGGCCCAAAGGTACTGAAGAGGCCAATGAAGAACAAATGTCATCCACCTAACACATGTAGCTGGACTGATGAGTGCTTATGTCAATAACTCCTTGATAAAAGACAGTCACCACAGCTCATCTGCGTAATGTAGGATTTCTCCCCCCATGTAATCTTTCTTTCTGTATAGCTCCTGCCTCCAGGACTACAATATTTCTGTTGAATGCAGATTATCAAAACACTAAAAATCCATGTTCTACATGTGATTCTGCCATTTAGCTTAAATTTACACTGATGTTTCAAGTGTTGTTTTATGATTGTCAATGATAAAAAAATCACACTTGGAAAAGAACATATCTTTTTTTTCTGTTCAAGACCTTGGAATAACTAGAGCAATCTATCCAATAATATTTTGATGAAAACCTACACTGTTGGACTATGCAATTATATTTAAACTATACATTTTAGTTTATTCCTGATCTGAAACTTAAAGAACCATTTTTTTTCAAAATTGCTTTACAAAACATATTGAAAGTAGAAAGCAATGAGGGTATTTAGAAAGATAGTAAATGTATTCTCCAGTCGTTTCAATCACCTGAAGTTGAGAGATGTGGGGTGGTGGTTTAATTCCAATAGGCAGCTAAGCCCACAGAGCCACTCACTTCTGCTGCGTGAGCAAGCAAAGAGACTCCGGAGTTCTTTCACGACTTCTCATGGGCAGGCAGGTGTCCAGACATCTCCAGAAAAGCAGGCCTTCATCATGTTTATTGCTTACTTGGGAATACAAGTGTCTTCACTCTGAACTTCCTCCACCCACCCTTCCTTCTTGTTTCCCCAGCGTTATATTATGAGCATGACACTACAGGATCTGGAATAACCCTTGGGTCAGTTGGGGTCAGCTGTCCTAGCTGTGTCCCCTCCCAAATTCTTGTGCACCCCCAGCCTCCTCAGCAGTGGGGTGGAATGAGAAAGCCTTGCTCCTTTGTAAGCACTGCTCTGCTGAAACATCCCTGACTTGTCAACACTGTTTCAGCAATTCCAAAATGCAGCCCCATACAATCTGCTATAAAAAACCTAAAACCAGTACACTAGTTCATTGTCCTCTTTTACTCAAAGTCAATGCTCTGCTGCTTCAGTATGCCTATGTATTAAATAAAGTTGATAACATTATTCTGTAGTTAACAATGAACTAACAAATATAGTTTAAAAGTACTTAGAACAAAGGAGAAATAATAGTGTAAATAGTAAAATATAGTGTTATCGTGTGCCTGCTTATGTGTTAAAGAATTTTATGGTATTGAACCAGATCATGAGGTTTAATAGAAGGAAATTGTCCCATCTGATGTTTCTGAAAGAAACAAGAGCACAATCAAAGCAGCTTCTACCAAACAATAAATGTCATCCAAAAGCCCCCACATTTTCTGAGCTGATGGAAGAGAAATGTACATCAAATTAATTCCTAAAATCAGTTACATTAAACTACAGTTATGGATAACATATTCCATTTCTTGTTTCATTTTTCTTTGCAGCTTTGTGATATGAATTCTCATATTTGGTCATGATATTTATTATTACCTATGCAGAAAAAGGAAAACCTGGAAAGTATCTTTGGATTCATATCCCTTGAACATGCTGTGCCAAAGTAAAGGACAGTTTGAATTGATTTACCTACCAGAAAAGGTTGCATCACTGGTTTTAGTGCTGCTCCTAAATAAGGGATACATAGATACATAGATTTCGATTCAACTGAATTAATGTAATTGCTGTATTTATGCCCCCGTAATAGTGCCACTCATTTCCATCACAAAGTATGCTGATGAACAAAACAGAAACTGTCAGAACCACAGTGGATTCAAACAGAATGAGAGACCTGATCTGAATGTCCATCGACCTGGCATGCATGTCTCATGATAATGCTTAATCTTGAGTTAAGATCATAATTCTGTGTTTTATCAGTTGCTTTGGTAGATTAATTAGATTAATTTATTATGACTAGTGCAGCTGCATACTTATACATATATGCTGATTCATAACTGACCTGCAACTCTTCTAATGCATTTGGGAACTGATATTACTGTGTTTTACTGAGTATTAGGAGCAGCATGAAACTAGTTAATACAACAGCTTTTGGTGAAGCAGTCTGAGGTACCCATGGAAACAGAACCTCAAAAAACTGAAAACAGATTTCTTTTTTCTTGCTCCATCCCATTTACCTTTTAATTATTTTCTTGTCTATGCACAAACTTGCTGTTTTACATGTCCAGAAAAGCTGCTAAATTAGAAATTTCAGTAATGTACAAATAAAAAAGGTTAAGTTTGTGTTAAGAAATTAGTAAAGAAATGTTTCTACTGTTTTGGTCACTTGATAAAGAAGTTTTATTAAATGTACTACAATTTAGCTGACTTCACTCATGTTTTGAAGATAGTCTGGTGTTTAAAATGTATCTTTAAAAGCATATGTTTCAACTGAGACAAAAGTATGGTCCAAGAATGGGCCCCAAAACAGAATTCTTTTTGTAGCATATGCTAGTGTTTATACACAGTGTAGCACAAAATAGGTGACTATTACAGTCCCTCAAATAACAGGTCTTACAATAAGACATTTCAGCAACTTTCCATTCAACTACTTTTAGTAGAAATTCACTTATCTGAAACACTAAATCAGTGAAAGGTGTTAAAATTAAAAGTAATTTTCAACCACATTATATTAATACTAGCAAAAACTTTTGAGAGCAATAGTGTTTAATGGGGACAAACAGATATTAACTGTATATGTTTGATAGCCAAAAAACCTCTCCTAGTGTTAGAATGCACCATTTGGCAGCAACATTGTTTTAAGCTATAAATAATATATCTTAAGATTTTTTTTGTGATGCACAATACTACTTGAAAAATATCATACCTGCTATAGGGAAGAACAGGGTGTAGATATTTAGTTCCATTCTGAAATAGAAATTATTTAACTTTAAAATTAGTATAACACAGGAAAGTTACTAAGCTTCAGCAAGGCAGTTGCAAAAGCTTGTCAACATAGGTTTTTTGTCAGGAGAAAATTTTGCATGCATGAGAATAAGAGTTCATGAAAGATTTCTGATTGACATCCTCAGAGACTAAAGTCTTCAGCTGGGAGAACTTACTTGACCATTACCAGTTTTGTACTCCATTTATATAACAGTGTTAAAAAAAGGTGCAAAAATATGCAGTTATTTCTGGTGAAACTAAACCTATATGTTAAGGGATGAAACAAATCTTGCTTTTTCACTACACTTCATTAAAGGTAAAAATAAGTTGTTCAACTCAGAAACTAAGTGGGAGCAAGGTTTTAAATGGTGATTTAAGCATAGTGAGTGAAACTAGGGCCAGTTTAAGTATAGCAAGCAGAAACTAGGGCCAGTTTCTGCTCACTACAATAATTAGCTGGAAAAGGAGATGGGAAAAGTTAACAGGAAAAACTGTCTGGAATACACTACATGGAAATGTCTGACAAGTCAGACTGTAATCTGGTACAACTTTAATAGCTCAGAAATAACCAAGTCAGACTGTAATCTGGTACAACTTTAATAGCTCAGAAATAACAATAAGTTAAGCAGGTATAACAACTGTATAATGAAACAACATTTGGTAGTCTCAGACCAGTGTCGTTGTTTTAGATGTCACTACTGATCTAAAGATATCAATGTAAAAACTGGATAAGTCATAGCAACACAATGTCTGTATGTGGGTCAGCAGAACAGGAAGCTATTGTAAGAAAGAAATTCAGCTTTAGAGAATTATATTTCAGTTTAGCAGAGAAGCAATTATTGAGAGAATTCTGTTTGAAAGTGCAAACTTTGCAAGACTTTTCATAAGAGCTTTACACATCTTGCATTTTTCCTTATTTGAAAAATTTGATTTATCAGTTTTTTTTGTCACTCAAACTGACTTTTGTATTTTGTTTGCATAGGTCAGAATAGTGGGATGGGATGTTCTGTTTCAATGCTCTGTGGTTTCTTATTTTTTCAAAGAACCACTTGTTCTTCATGAACTGAAAATGTAATCAGTAATTACTTTCTATATTAAACAAATTTAAAAATATAAGCTATTCATAACCATTCCCACTACTAGGCATATATTATGGAGATGATGAATGGAAATAATTTTGCCATCTTGTGTAAGTCTGTGTTAACTGAAAGCTATTTTTTTCCATATTAAACAATTACAGCTGGAAAAGACAATATATGTTGGCTTGTAAGGATGTGAAAACATCTTCCATGATCTTTATAATTCCCCTCAATGTTTTATGAAATCACAGGACTTGTATTTTTGGATCTACTGCTTGATCCAAAGGGTCACAAGATTAAGGAGTTTTATTTAAAATGATGAATAAATGTCATACTAGTTTTATATTACAATCATTAAATATGGATAACCTAAAATGTCCCACCTATGGCATTTGAATCCCTTATAAGAGGATTTTGGTTGCTACTAGACATTACTAAAATGACATATGGAAGTTTACCATGCAGAACAGAACATCAAAGTCCAATAATTTTTCTGTAATTATTTTATATAAATGCTCTTTCCTTGGAGATATTTTTGTAAATCATCTAAGAAGACATGTAAATCTAAACTTCTGGCTAAGTTTATTGAATTTATTTCCCAATCAGTGTCTCTTCTGAATATGCTTTTTATGTAGTTTTAAGCATGATTTGAAATACTCAAAATATAGCTGGTAGACATTTTATGGGAATAATTAGGTTAGGTCAACCCATTTTTCTTGTCATTGTGTACACTACTTAGTTATTCTGTAGTATACCAAATACTACAGTTTTTTGCCCGCTTTCTGATGTCTGAAAAAGATAGGAAGAAAAGAAAGTGGAACTTCTCTCCCTAAAAGACATTTTCATTTTTCATTCATTTTCAAATTAAGAAAAGGGATAGAAAATCTCTAAAAGTGCCATTCATCAGTAGGACTGTGGCAGTTTTGTCCATGTAAGCTTGTCTGAAGTTTCAAGATACAAGTATACTGCTGTCATTATATCTAGAATAAAACTTTAGTGACTAAAATCTCTTATGCTACCAATTCAAAACTTCCTTTCTGTAGGCAATAAACAAAATGCTCCTTGTTTGAAAATGCTCCCATTGCCACATTTTTTTGACACAGAAATGTGAATAACTGGGTACATTTATTAAAGAAAAAAGAACCCTCTGTAATGGTTAAGTTTTATTTTGGTGACTTTTCTAGGTGTTGATCCCATACTTTATAGTCTTGAAATGTTAGTAAAAAAAAAAGCATTTTGAAGGACTGATTGTGTTAGATAATTCAACATTTTGGATAGAAAAAATTTGGAAGCAAAATATTTTACCACAGCTGAAAATCAGTAAACATTTACTGTTCCCATTTGACAGTGATTCAAAAGGGATCTTTCCAGACTCTAGAGACAGCAATGAAGCCAAATGCTTTCACTGTTTCCAGGGACTAGAGCCCTGAACTGTTTATCTTTATTTTTAAAGAATAATGTCAAACCCTGTGCTCGGTTCAAGTTAGAAGAACTAAGTTCCTGTCTGTCTCATGATATAAATGGTTATTACAATGTTAACTTAAGCCGAGTTATTTTCCCCTCCCTTTTGAAGTTTTGGAAAAAGGATTCATTAATGTGTCTTTCTTTTGCTGATTTGGTTTCTTGTTCTCTTCCACACTAAGAGTAATTACTTTCCCACAACCTGGCCTCTTTTGATGAGGACTACTGTTTTCCAAATGTAAATGGTTATTGATTTGCCAAGAATGGCCTAATTTAGAAGTCTAAGAGTGTTGCACAGCTGGGAAGAAATTCTAAAACTGGCCAAGTCATTCATACTGCTCTTTGCAGTCACAAATGCAAAGCAAAGACTGATTTTTTAAATTAATTTTCCAGTCATTTATATTTTCATGATTCTGTATGTGTTTAATACTGGATATCAATTACAAATATATTTTAAATTTAGAGTATAGATTTGTATTGCAATATTAACCATCCACAGTGCCATTTCATGTTCAAAATCTTACAGCAACAATATTAATTAAGTTAATATTTGTGTCTTTCCCAGATTGGTGGACTTGCATGTTATATAATTTTGTGAGAGATTCCTACTTTAGTGGCCTTATTGATACCATTATGAATATTTTTGAAGGAAGATTAAAGTACTGCTTTGAAGGAATAAATGTGGCACAGTTTCTTCATCTCTGATTTTAGATTTAAAAGTCAAAATATGTTTATTATTCTATTGCATAGAAATGAACTCTTGGAATAGCACAGTTAGCTCAATGTGCCTCTTGGGAATTTAAAACATTTTCAAGTAACGGATGGTATCAGAATATGGTCACTAGGGAATCAAAAACACTCTGATCTGGGATCCTACAGTTGTGATCTATTCTGAAATAAGACAGATCTATGGAATTTTCTAATTCTACTGTTGTAGTACCTATGCCTTTTTAAAATTGTATAATGATCAAACACAGGTCATAGAAATGTTGTGGATAAAATTATGAAAACATATGAATCCCTCTTTCAAGAGTGATTTAGAGGAGATAATAACTGATATGTACATAAAAGAAGACACTTCAATGCACATTTTGGAGGATATTCATGAGCATCTGTTTATGTCTTTCCTCTTTTAGAATCTGGCAGTTGCTTTAAATACAGTTAGGTGCCTGATAATGCTCTAAGCATCTAGCATGTCTGAAATGGTGTCCTTCAAAACCTGCCCAAGAAAAATCAGTGAAGCTGGGATTCAAAGGATAGATCAATCCTTAGTCTTGGTTAGAAATCAATAAATATATGCTTTGACACACTATGTGGCATTTTTCTTGCTTCTTGATCTCTTATCCTTTAGAGATGAATCTATAAGCCTCATTTAGCATTGAAAGTAGTTAAAAAAGAAACATGGTTATTGTGATGTTTGAGCCATCACAAAGTTCTCAAATTATGCTGAGTGGGTTTCATTACAGGCAGCTTGGTGCCTTAATCTCATATAGAGAGAATTAACAAGTGTTAGCATGCTGGCTCATGGGAAATGTAAATCAACTGATAGAATTGGAAAATAAAAAAGCTAAATTCTAGCTTTCTTCTGGACCTGAGCAGCTATTTCAGTTCAGTGCCTTGTTAATAACTAACTGACCTCAAGAACAATTCTGAAAAACCAGGAAGTGAGTAATGACAAGCAGCTGGGTACTGTAACTGAGGGTATCTGAATCTGGAAACTGACTGGCCAGATGCCAAGCTAGGTAATTTTCTTAGCTACCTATGCAATTTTTCACTATCTTATTTTTCACTTCTTGGGTAGGTGACTGTCCGTCAGCTTGCCTGTGAAAAGATTTCTAGTGCAAAGTCTATTTGTGCACAAGGATGAATATTAGCAGTGATGGGAAGACATTGGGATTTTAGGTATTGCAAGAATGAACCTTCAGTAACTGTCTATCTTCAAATTATTTGCCTTGGATGGAATGCTGCTTACACAATATCATGTACCTATAATTTCACTTTTCTGTGCTAACCTGGTAAATACATGGATTTTTCAGGTATGGTTTACTAGGCTTAAAAACTACATTTTCAACAATACCATTGATGTACAGAAACTATACTTTGTTAATGATTTTAAAAACATAATTTCCTTATGTCTTCTCTTTAGTAACTTCCTATTCCACTGTATTTTCAGCTAGTAAAAATCCTGCCAGCATTTTGTTCAAAGTACTTATGGTTTGACGTTTCCAATATGCTCAGGTATCTGACAACTTATGTGATGTTGCATTTTGTGAAGGTAAATTGAAACATACAGTGAAAATATTCAGGCTCAGTTTGTCAAGAAAACAAGCAAGTTAAACATCCATAAATGATTGCATCCCACAGCAGAAGTAACCAGACAGAAAGGTGTGCTTGTGTACTGTTCTGAGTCTGGGTATGTGAAACGATAAAATAATTGCTCTGGGGAGTAGAGAATATGTTCAAAAGCTTAATTCGTTAGTGTTGCAATTACCATACAAGAATGTCAGCAAAGGCAGGAGTTCCTACCACTATTAAATTCCACAGGTTTCAGGACTTATCCTAACATGACAAGGGGAGATGTAAGACTATACACAAATTTTTTTCAGTTTAGATCTGTGACTACACATAAACTTATTTTCGATACCTCACACTGTATGTCCAGTTGTCTTTTACTATATTCAGTCTCATTTTGCAGACCTATTATGATTGACCAGATAAAGTTTGAGTTAATAAGTTAATAAATTCTGCATAAATCAGCAATATTTTCTTGAATATAGGCCACTACAATTCACCTTATCTTCTAATATAAGTTGCTTTGCCATGTGATTATTTTTATCCATGAAGCAAAGCACCAGGACACTACACCACATAAGAAAATTAATTTCCCTAAGTCTGTTTTGACCAAACAGATTTACATTCAGGTTTCTTGGTAAACATACACATATACTTAAGACGAAAACCAGGTTTTGTGCTTGACTGCTTGATTATGCTGAAAATGACAGACATTAAGTAATAGGTTTGTAAGGATCTAAATCACAGAAGTTCCACCTTGATTTTGGAGCAGTTTTCTTGTTTTTTTTTTTCCCTGTCCTATTGCATGAGTATGTAAATCATTGTATTTCTTGTACACATTCACAGAAGGACAATACAATATTTTTTATAATGTGACTGGCTGCATTGAAATAACAAGTGAGGTGAGAGGTGGTGTTTCTCCACATTAGAGATGTGGGGCAGTTCCCTGTTAGACACTAATCAAATTGCTGTGGTGAGGTTCAGCTGTTCAACCCTTGTCTGCCCTAACCCTTCTCTCTTCAAAAAAATCCTGGGTGCTTTTTTTAGCTTTGGACCTGTAGGAACACGCTAGAAATACAAACTTTGGTTCTTCTTCTATCTGTGAGAATTTTAATTCAATTGGCTGATCATAAAAGTAATGTCTGAAGTAAATCCTGGTTTACTTCAGGGCCACATATACTTCAGTTCTCCTGTGTCAACAATGATCTCCCTCTTCTGGCTCACTACTTGTATTTTTTCAAGGACATCCAATATATTTTATACTTGTTTAATACCTTGACTTTGTAGATGTTTTTATAAAACTTTTTTGTCTGGTTTTTTGAAATTATAGATAGAAATAAAATGAGATAAACAAAGCTTAGGTATAATTTTCTGCATCAGTTTCAATACCATTTCCTAAGAATTATTCAGGTCTTTCTCTAAAGTCCATGGATTGTGAACAAGTTGTTACATAGTTGCTGCACTTACAGACAGAAGATCCAAAAGGGGTACGAAGACCTAAAGTTTGTATTCTCTCAAAAGATACAAGAGAAAATACAGGACATGAACACCAGCAACAAAAAATCCAAGCAAAAAAAATAGACTGTAACTGAAATACTAAATATGCAAATAGCTAAAAAATAATGGCCCTGGAGGGAGGGAGGGAGGGAGGGAGGGAGGGAGGAAGGAAGGAAGGAAGGAAGGAAGGAAGGAAGGAAGGAAGGAAGGAAGGAAGGAAGGAAGGAAGGAAGGAAGGAAGGAAGGAAGGAAGGAAGGAAGGAAGGAAGGAAGGAAGGAAGGAAGGAAGGAAGGAAGGAAGGAAGGAAGGAAGGAAGGAAGGAAGGAAGGAAGGAAGGAAGGAAAATAATCTTAGCTAAGTACAGAAAACAACATTTCCTTACATAGTACGCTGTCCTTTGAGTACCTGTTTTTCCTCAATGTACTGAGAGAGCTGTCTTTATACACTCAACATTTCTTTATGTGAAAGCTTATTTTTTTATTATATTTGGTTTTTATTTACCAGAATATCAATTATTTGTCTTTTATATGATTCTTTGTTAGACTTGGTTTTTTTCCACTTGCAGGTATTGCAAGGGGTTAAAACAGAATTGTTTTCTGCCAACAGCACTGAAATATTTCTCAAGGGTAAAAAACTAAGTGCCAAGAGGTTAGCTCCACTGAGAGTCATCCAGGAGTGCAAAATCATACTTCAGTATTGCTGCTGTTATCTTTTTGTTCTGTATGATATCAACTGGACTGGACTGATAATGCTCGATTGGAAAAGAGGAAAAGGTTCAGCTGACATTGCCCTATCCTGATGACATGAGATAAGACTGAAAATGTGCAGTATGTTCTGATAAGAGAAAAAAAACCAAGGGTAACCTTTCACATTTGTCCCCTCTGGAGTCCAAAGAGTATTTTACTGGAATATCAGATTTAGCTGATAATGGTACTTACCTGTTTATGTATTTCTTCAGAAGGAATGTTTTATCAACACTCTTGAGAGCAGATATACCCTTTCCATAAATGGAAAAGAAAAATGTCAGCTATTAGCATTTGTATAACTGAATGGCCCAGAGATCAACAGTGTTTCCAGATTTCATATAAAGAAATTAAAGTGCTGGCAGCACCCTCCCCTTTTTAATCATGTCTCTTGAAATTCAGTCTTCCTCTGAACTTCAAGGAATTCTCAATTGGTATTCTAGTGCTATGATGGTAGATCTTTCTCTGTAGAGGTGAAGGGATTCACCAGAAACAGGGAATTCTTTGTATACTGTTCTCATTTTGAAAAAAAAAAGCTAAAACTTGACCCATTTTCTGCATGCATTTATTGACATTAACGTTGGAAGAAAAAACATGCTTGTTTGATATTTTTCAGATATGGAGCCAACAGGGATTTTTCTGGCTATGGATCTGTAAAATTATTTGAATTTTTTTCTGTATTTTACTCTAGAGATTTTCAAGTTGATTATCAGGAGTGCTGTGTGAATGGACATCATAAGATGGTTTATGACTGGGTTATGTTTATTTTGGGCTCCAAACTGACAAAACTACGCTAAGGAAAATAGAACAAATTTTGTAGCAGTTCAGATATTTCCTGGAAAAACATGTGTTGAGCTGCAAAGTTTTCTAGGAAAATGTAGATCATCTTACTTTTGAAGCCTGGATATATCTAAAAAGAACCTGCCTGACTCTGACCTCAGGAGCAAATTTGCAGTTTTAACTTAAGTAACAGGGACAGAAACAAGTCTTCCAACCTGAAAATAATATACTAAATTTTTTTGAATACACTCCTGATGTTAATGCAGTATCAAGTAAAAGCACATAAGGGAAAGAACCAGATTGTATTCTGTGGTGCATAAGTACACAGCAAGGCATGAATTTACTGTCTTCAATTACTAATTAATCTAATTTAAGTTAATGGACCGAAAAATGCAGTGCAGTGGAAAGGTTTGAGGGAATTTAATAGAATTGAGATTTTTTTAGTTATCCATTAAAATGTAAATAAACAACTAATAGAAGTGCCATTAACTACCAGTGACAACTGAAATATGAACAATCATTTTAGATGGACATTGTGAGCTAGTGGATAACTGCTCCTTTACAGCGAATAATTTTAGTACCTTTGAACAGATAATATACTGATATAGTTGTTTGGAGTTCCATGTATGACTTTGCAACAGTCTAAATATCAAAAAACAAGGAAATAAAGTGATTTTCTGACATAGAGTTTAAAATCTAAAAAATTTGCATCTTGTTTCAGCTTAGTAGTGAATCCTGAGCAACAGAGTGACCTGGCAAAATATCTTCCAAAGTGGTTTTGTAGCTTATAGAGTATGAAAATCTTTATATCATTTCTGTTAAGTCAATGTATTTTTTTTTTCCTTTCATGCAATTCTAATAAAAATTTTTCATTTTTTTAGTAAGAGGTGCAGGGGTAGTAAAAGATGAAAAATCTATGTAGAAAATATAAGCTTTGCCTCACTTCTTTTTAAATTTTCTGAAAAGCTTTCATTATCTTCTGTGAGTTTAACTCAACCACAGCCTCAAATTTTTGGCCTGAAAACAATCTGGACATTTCATCCAGGAAATCATTTACACACAGTTTTCCTGTTCTCTATTCCCACAAGTATGCTTAATCTCACCTGCTCAGTGAAGTCATTAGACTGCAGCACCTCTCTGGATAATTTATTCTATTATTCAGCTGTGTTCACTGTAAAAATACCTCTTCCTGATAGCTAATCTAAATTTTAAATTCCAAACCATTTTTCTTTGTTTCATGGCTCTGAATCTTTACAAGTAGGTTTCTGCCTGTTATTTGACTAAACTATTTTAAAAATGGTGTATTTTTAAGAAAAAAATATTAAGTCTCATTGTATATTAGTTATTGGCAACCTTTCCTGTTTCATTTAAACCTACCATGGTGAAACCTAGAATCTTCTTTAAAGGCCTTGACACATTCCATGTCTTTTAGAGGAAAGAATGAGATAGCAATGGCTTATTAATAAATATTATGACAGCCCAAGAGCATCCTCTGGCAAAGACATTTCAAGGAGAAAGGACTTTAGGTGTTGACAACAAGGTATTGGAAATTACTGGAAGTTACAATATAGGAACAGGCTAAGCATATAAGGAATAAAAAGATTCAGGCTGTAAGTATAGGAATGGACCCAGCAGTTTACACCCTCCCTCCCCCCCAAACAAACAAACAAATAAACAAAAAAAAATTACACAGTGTGTGAAAACCATCATAAGCTAAAAACATTTCTAATACTGTTTTCTAGTGGGTAGTGTGAGCATTTTGTTCATTAGCAAAAGTACATTAGATCTTTGTTATTGTTTTCTAAATAATGTAATTTTCTCTGAAACATTGATGGCATTCCTACTACTTCTATGCCATTTTCATGTAGAAATTTATTTTTATTTTTCATTTAAACATTTATATATCAATGCCATTACTTTTTAAAGTATCCTGTGCTGGATATAATCTATCTAAATTACATTCTTACTCTGTTCCATCTTTTTACAGATTAACACAGTTTATATCCTTCCTAGATGCTCACACTTCAATTTTTAAGTGTTTTTTGTGGGTTTGTTTGTTTGTTTTCTGTAGTATTTGTCATAAGCAACTGCTCACAACAATTAAATTTCATTTGGCAATCACCTTTACAATTTTGGTGATTAACATGACAGATACTCAGTGGATCCAAAAACTCTTCCACTTTTATCCCTTTCAACAACTCTATCTGCAACTACTAAACTACTATTTTTAAAACTTGAAATTAATATTCCTTTCTCTGGGCTTTTCTCTCTCTCTTTTTTTTTTTTTTTTTTTTTTTTTTTTTTTTTTTTTTTGTCAGAAGAAAAGTAGTCGTGAATAATCATAGGCATTTTTCTTCAGGTAGCAACATATGTGGGGAAAGTAATTTTACCCACTTCAGGAATTTACTGTTCTAATGCTTTTGAGAGGCAAGTATAAGAATATTCTTAGGCACCATATGACAAGGAGAAAATAATGTTATAATAAGGGCTGTTCTGCTATCCATCTTTGTAAAACTTAATGGTGGTTTCTGTATGGTTTTAAATTATTCTAAAACATATTTATAGCCTGGCACAAAGCCACACTGTGTTCAGTGCTTTCTTATCAGACCTCTGGTGAGTCAGACAGGACACAATTACTGAGCTGGTTGCCAAGGTTCTGCTGTCTTTTCTGAACTGTGTGACCATTCTTCTCAAGGGTAAAAGCTCAGCAGAATTATCGAGAGAAATTACTTCCACACATAGACACACTGCAGGAAGCTACATTTAGAGCAAGAGAAAGGGGACAGCAGGTTGGGCCCAAAGCCTGAGGCTTTCATAATCTTGATTTCTACTTTGACTTCCCCATTGTCATTGCTAAGCCCATAAAACAAAATTTTTGAACAAAATCTCTAATTTTCCCTGCAGTGGAGCTAAGAGAGTGATTCCTAGGACTCCACATTTGTTGAAACTTGTCTTCTTATTCTTTTACTTCCCACTCACATATTTTCTGCATCTATCAGCTCTATGAACTTTAGGGAGTTCAGATTCACCCCATTACTGTCCTGACTGTTCTTGTCCTCCCATGTAAAAAACGATTACTTGGATTGGAGATTTAGGTGCTGTAGAGGTCCCAATGAAAGTTCCCTTTTTGATTCTCTGACAGTGATATCTGATTTTTTCAATTTTTTTAATGTAATTTTGGGCATAGATTTCATCTTTTTTGTAATAAAATTTACCCAAAGCCTGAAATAATGATATCATTCGAAATCCAAAATAAGAAGAGAGTTAGCAAGATGAATTTTTTAGCTAATACTAAATTAATGAGCTGATTTAATAGGTGTACTGGGACTTTTAAATGCTCTCTGCTTTCAACTGGTTTTAGAAGGACAGCTGGCACATTTTAAAGTGATTCTTTACCATTACTAGCAGTTAAAAAAAGATTTAGAACAACAATTTAAAAATTATTTTCTTAGAGGAAAATATTTCTGGTTTTGATTGTGGTCTCTCCAGGTAAACTATTGAGCTATTTTTCAAAACGAGTTATTTAACATGGTTTCTTTATCCAATAAAGTTTTATTGCCCATGGTTTCTGGTTATATGTTTTGTGTATACAAATAAAATCACATAGACTTGCAGGGATTATGAAATAATGTAGTAAATAACATTTCACCATGAAAAAGTAAACGGTTGAAGAAAAGATTGAATAATCAGAAACATTTAGCATCATTCAGGAAGAGATCAAGCAGGAAATCCTGAAAGGAGAAAGGCAAAGACAGTACTGAGATACTACAAAATGTCAATAGAGCATTGTTTAATAGCATCTTACCATTATCTTAAAATAAATATTACAAAGTTTTGTAAATATAGATGTTTACCTATCCTGAGTAAATTTTTATCTGAGGCTAAGTATTATCAACATATTTTTTGTTTCTAGAGGGAAAAAATTCTAATATGCAATCAGTTTGTTTACCAGTGATAATGTTAATTATAGCAATGAGTAACCCATCAGTCACAATGGACAATGCACAGTGGTCAATACTGAGAATATTATCATCTCTGTGATTAAAAATCACTATGTGGGTGTGGCTTAGGCAGATTTGATAACAAAAGAAAAGAAGTTTAATTTTGTTTTAATTAGGTCAGTCATTGAGATTTGCATAGCTATTTAAATTAACCTGTAAAGTGTGGGTGTCACATTACAGTCCTACAGACATAAGGGCAGTAGTGTCCTACTGTCATATCCCTCTTGAATGCAAAACTCAAATCTCATTATTATTTAAATCATCAGAATGCTTTTTCCTTTCCAAAGAAACATCTTCAAACTTCTGTTTTATCTACAAAAGTTGTAACCAAACCAGTAAAAACCACAGGAGCAAGAAAACTACCTCAACACTAACATATATTAGTTCTCACCTTTCCACTATCAATCAGTCCTCCAAAGCCTTCTCTGCGCATAAGATGAGGATCAAAGGCATTGTAGGAGAAAATTTGAATTAATAATAAAAAATGAAGGGAGAAAGCATGCCCTAGGAATGAAAATGGATGGAAAAATAAATAGGTTAACACCCCCACTCTCCTCCCAAAAAAATCCCAACCAAACAAAAACACAAATCCTAAAACCCTAAAGGTTGCAAATGTGCAAGTTCCAGTTCTGGAAAGAATTAGCTTGCAGTGCCTAACATAAAATGTAGTGATTGGTTTGATTGCATTCAATTAGCTACAACAGTGAATTTCAACTCGCTTAACAGAATTCATTCTTGCTTGTGTCAAACAGCACATTTTGTGGTGAGACAAAAACTGGCAGAAAAAAACCTGGCGTTAACATAAAGGTATTCTCCATTTGGAAGGTCAGAAAATGACATGGTGGAGTGTTTCCTGCACTCAAGGATCATCATCTGTTTAAAAACCCCACTGTGAGATACCAAAAGCTTCTGGATGCCTACTGGTACATTCAGTGCACAATGGTGAGTCTGAAGGCTCTCCCAGCTGGGCATGCTGAGATGTAGTCAGTCCTCAACCCAAAGGAATTCCTTTATGCAACAAAACTGAGGATACTGAAAAGACTGGGGGAAAAAAAGCTTTTCTTTATCTCAATGCTAACCTAAATGACAGCAGTTTCAGTTTAAGTCAGTAAATCATATTATGACTGTCAAATGGGACAGAATCTGTCAGAAAAGCTGAATTGGATTTCTTAGGCATTCATTTCTGAAAGAAAGAAAACCCATAACACCCTCTGCCATGAGTCCAAGTCCATATGGCAAATTGAAACATCTTGTTCCAAATTTCTTCTGAAAAGGAATCAACCTGTAGGTCTCTAAATGTACAAAATTTGAAACAGTAATAATTTTAGAATAAATGAAATTTATATGAAGTATTTTTTTTTAATTCAGGAGCTCTTTACAGTATACATCCTTAATGAAATAATTAATCCTGCTTCTCCCTCCAAGTGTGCAAGTTTTAAAGCTCAGTATCTACACCATTTGCAATAGACTTTTGTTCCAATATATCAATATATTAGTATCAGTAGTGGAAAAAGAGCCAAGTTTCCATATAACCTATGGAGCTTATCAAAGTAAAATGAGTGTAACACAACACAGATTTTTCTCTGTGTTTAAACAAAGTTAAATATTTAATTTTGCATAATTATTTCATTTTTTGACGTTTCTTAAAAAACAGGATAGTGTAAGAGGTCCTGTTTTACAGAGAAATGACACCCCCGGTTTGGTGAAACAGAGATACAGAGTCCAGCACTGTGCAAAGACAAACGCCAACAGAAAACACATCAAACCACTGTGTAAACTACAAGAAGAAGTTAAATTTTTCCACAAGAAGCTTGGGACTACAGTGAAAACCAGCACTTATCTAATTTTGTTGTTCTCTTTATTCTCACAGTAGCCCTCAAAGACTAACCATCTCACCCACTCATGTTTTCTGTAGACCAGCATGCAGCAGTTAAGTATTTCTACTTGGCAACCTTCTTTTTTTTTTCCTACTCCTTCTATTTCCTGTGCTATGACCTATTAAGAACTTTTTCCCCATAGAAGAAAAAAAAACCATCAGTTTGCATGTTTTTTTTCTGAACACTAGATACCTTGAGAACAATTTTAATACATTATAAGCAGAATAATAATTTCCTGAGTTCCTTATAAAACACTTGAATTATCCAAGACATTCTTTTGTTAAATACAATGGTAAAGGAAAGAGGCTGAAAGTATCCTTTCAGTTGGAGACCGTTCTGTGTACCACACACAACAGGTTCCTTAGAACCTGCAAATTACAGCCTTGTCAGCAATTTCCTGTGAATAAAATAATTTTGCTCATTCCGTTTTATTTTTTCATTTTACCTGCCTTTTAGTTCTGATTATTTGAGAATTTTTCTTCAGGTTATTCCTGTACTGCCCTCAGCCCTCTTAACCAGATCCCACCTCTTTGACAGCCAATTCAAAAGGGTCAGCCTAAGGTGTGGCTTCACATTTTACTTTATCCAATAATATTGTTAATTGTCAATGAAAGAGGTGATCTTTTTTTCCTCTGGGTCTCCCATGCAGGCCACTAATCAATCAAAAATAAAAGAATCTAGATATGTATTTATTCACACACAGAGACACACTCTGAACAAGTTCATACAGACAGAAGATCTGATATGAGCAAGAGTTTGGGAATAAATAAAGCTTTCTGTAGGCCTGAGAAAGCTAAAGAGGGGAATATGATAAGTTATGGTCCTCTCATATAGTCAGATACATTCTATGATGTGAACATAATGTGAAACTGCATCCTGGTCCTGAGGATGGCTGGGATGGTGTTAACATTCCTCATAGCTGACCATACAGTATTCCTTTTCATTTGTGCCTAAAGAACAGCTAAAAAACTCCAGTGTTTTGGCTGTCATAGAACTGTGCTCACGCAGCATCAGAGCTTTCTCTATTTCCCACCCGAGTAAGTAGACTGGGAGTGGGCAGTGCA
This sequence comes from Passer domesticus, assembly GCF_036417665.1. Lineage (NCBI taxonomy): Eukaryota > Metazoa > Chordata > Aves > Passeriformes > Passeridae > Passer > Passer domesticus. Next base: position 135,239,564 of record NC_087474.1, read on the forward strand.
CTGCAGAGGGGTGACTGCTGGAACAGTTGACACAAACTGGCCAAACGGAAATTCCTTGCCACAGGTTTTCATGGTTAAAAATAAAACAGAAAATGGTGGCTGATGTTGTGGGTTGGCTTCCAAGCTTCAGAGAATTGCTGGGCATCCATCTGTCTGTTAGAGGCAGTGAGTGATTTCCTTTGTTTCATTTTTTTTCCCTCTTTTCTTCACCTATGCAGTTGGCTTGAAAGAAACTAGACAAACATTTTAATGGATTTTCCACAGTTTAATTTTTCAACAACAAGAGCTATGACGAAAAAGTGCTTATGCAAGCTTTGAAAAAATCCATTATTGGAAAAAACCCCAAAACAAAACAAAAAACAAAATGGAACAGCAAACCAAACTAAACAAAAAAACTCCTGAATATAAAATTTATTTTATTTGAATTTCCACAAGGTTATGATTAATTCACATTAAATTCAGTATGAACTTAATGTGAAATTGGGGTCATCATATATTTCCAGACCTGAAGTACTTGTTCCAGACATTTGATACTTGTTCCTAGGATAAGCTTTGACTATTATGTTTATGTGAAGTCTCTTGAGCTATCTTAAGAATCAAAGTCCAGCCCACAAATTACACTTCCATTTTGTATCATGAAGGTTCCTTCTGGACATCTGATAATAAGAACTTTGAATACTCCAAACTGAATTCAAAATTAAATGCATATGCAAAGCAATAGGTAAAACTGGAAATAAGTTCTCAAAATCAGGCTTTATGTCCAAATTAATTTCTTTGCAGCTGATGGAACTCCTGCCTAAATAAAGACTGTTTGTTACAATATAATTCCATTATGGCTCAAAATAGATGATTCTGTGCACATCCAGTCTTTCTTCAGGCCTGCTATTAGATAGCATCACCACGTTTTGTACATTGTTGAACTTTACTGGTTTTCAACTACAAACATCTATGCATAAAATCTTGTTCACATCCTGCCCTGGCCCTGCCCTGGCTTGCTGAGAGGTATGTAAAACCAGTTACAGCTTTAACTCTGCAGCCCCTGGTGTGAAAATAAAACACTTTTCTTCACTATGCCTTCAAACAGAGAACTCATAAGAAAGAGCATACAGTAAGAACAAAACAGTTATTTTATTACACCTAAAAATAATGAAGTATTCATTACAATGTTATGTAATATGTTTTAACATTCTTGCTCCTTGCAAAAAGTAACAGAATATAATACCTGTACTGATGTCACTAGACTGTCAATGCCATTGAATCAGAGTAGTTTTATGCTAATAAACATTTTATAACAAATGACATGTCTAGAATCTATGCAGATAAAAATACTTGTTTTCTTGAAATAAAAATATAGGTACGTCATTTTCTAAACATTTGGCAAAAATTCCAGCCATATGTAACATAACAGCCACTACATAATTTCATTTGCAAAAAGATTCACACAACTTTTTTCCTTGCCAGGTCTCTGATTTTGAATGAAATTATCCACTAAACAACTTCTAAATTCTAAAAAAGTTTTCTAAATTCTAAAAAAGTTTTCTAAATTCATAACAACAGCTGTACCCTTAATTTTATAACTTAAACTTCTTTAAACTGAACTCAAAGCCTAAATCCAAGAATTCTTCTGCTTTAAACTCTGACTAAGTGTCTGTGCACTTCATTTTGTTGATGTCAGTTCTTTGCTGTAACTGAATAAGAAACAGGATGTTTCTTTCTTTGTCAGATAATAAAAACAAGAACATAAAACAACTGTAGGATCTCAGTGTAATTCTTGGCTTGCAGTAAAGCTTTGAATAATGTCATCTGACCAGAACAACAGGCTATAGAAACAGGCTTGTGAAGAAGACTGCTTATAGTTATTAATTTTAGGTATTTTTTTCAAAATATATCTACTTGTCCAATATATAGATATATGAGGCATGAATGAGAGAAGAGTTTAGCTCCTTATTTAATGTCTGTGAGGATAAAATGCATTTTCTCAGGGATATGACAATCTAGATAAGTGACTTACAGTCTAATTTTAATATCAGATCAGTATTTTTTTTCTGATTTGGGAACAACACAAAATATAACTTCATTTCTCCTGGTACAATCCAATTAACTGGTTTTAACTTCATAATAAATGACTGAAATTATATGGAATAGATTTTAAGAGACAGATTTTATTTTATTTCCTTTTCTGAGCATGATATAACATCCAAGGTAGACCTGTACTAATGAGATGCAGTAGGAGTGCCATTTTATAATGATTATGTCAACCCTTAAACCTAATGCCTAATTTCTACAAAGGGCTCCCAAGAATCATCTGTAAGTTAATTGTCCACAGGGGTATGAATATTCAATGGGACATTTATATAAATACCCGAAAATCCAACTTCTCAAATACATTGAAATTCACATAGTATTTTAAAGGACCTAGAAGGAAGACTTTTTTCCCAAGTGAGTTCAGTTGATCACTATTTGTCTATATGAAGTTCAAGGAAAAAAAATAGAAGAGGAAAACAATCTTTCAATCTGGCCATTATATTCATGACAAGCCTACATCCCCCTCTCCACACACCAAAGGTGGATTGAATAATTTAAAAGGAGGAGGTAAAAAGTCTCTACCATTACTTGCTAAGTACATATTTTAATGATTTCAACACATAATGCATCATCAGAGGAAGAAGAGACAAAACATGTCCAAAGCTGCAATGTTGGTGAGAGACACCTTACAGACTTGGTGTAAGAAATTTATCTCATACCCCCGCATCTCTCAAGCAAATGCTCAGAGGTATGAGACAAACTGCCATCTGCCCTCCACTCACAGGGGGAGGGAAGAGATAAGGAAATCTGGAGGCAAAACCCAGCCACTTTGTATATCTTTTAATGGTAGGACACACATATTGAGGAGAACAAAACCTAAAATTATATTTCCCAAAACTAATACTCTATTGAGAGGACTACTGTAATGAAATGTGTCCAACCAGATTCCCTCCTCTAGGTGTTATTCCATATAGAGACCAATATATCTGTCTTCTAATTATCCACAAAACAATTAAAAATAGATAATAGCACTGGTAAAAAAAACCTGGCCATTACCTCTATCATATATTTTTTTAAATACAATTTAAAAGCCTTTCAGTAGAAAAACAGAAGTCTAGTTCTCACCTCAAAGACTGTCAGAGGCAAAAATAAATTTTATGCTGTCCCTGGATTTCTGCTTAGCTTTATTTATTATACAAAATAACTAATTTCAGTTCACAGCTTGTAGAAGAGAAGGATAACAGCCATCTACATATGGAGACAAGTAGTTGGTCAAAAGGATCCTTGCTGGCATTTGAGTTCATCCCAGCATTTTAACAGCTTAAAAACAGTTACTGTTTTCTGGTGTTTCTCATACCTTGCAGGTCAGTTGTGTAGTACATAATGCATCAGCCTGAGGAAAAAACATTGTGTCATCTAATTGCCTATTTTAGAAAAAAAAGGTTAAATATTTTTGTCAGGGAGGAAGAGATTGATGCATTGCTTGAAAAATAGGAATAGCTCCAGTTTGCATATAGAATCCTCCACAGGTGTGGGCACAGTATACTTGATAGTTCAACATTTGTTAGTTGGCAGTTTTAATTTTTTTTAACCAGACAGCAGATGCTAGGTTGTATCACCAGGAAAAACTGGTGAGTATGAGCTGTTATTTAGGGCAGCTGTCCTTTTAGGAGGAAACTTGTTCAGTGGAATTATTAATTGGTGTAATCCAAAGAGTAATACAGACTTTCCAACTCCATCATTTAAACTTCTGGGGTTTTTTTTCAAATAATTCCAAGTTATTATATTATGAAATAAATATATACATAATGTATAAATACTTCTAACCATTTGGCTATTAATACCTCTCTTATAGATGAATCTGTATCAGTTTGAAGGCCTTTGCCTTTTATTGCTTTTTGTTTAGCTGTTTTGTTAGGTTTTTCTTTTGCCACCAAATAAACTTTTAAAAGTATCCCACAAATAATATATTTTGCCTTTTATGAGGTTCCTATGCCTTCATTCAAAGACAACAAGTGATAAAGACTGTTTTCAGGTGTCTTGAGCCACGACCAGGACTGCTCTTTCCTATGGGCTGTAGGTGGATCTGTGCTCCACTAGGGAACCCCACGGGCCTCCAGGGAACAAGCTTGCCTTTCCATGGTCATTTGAGACAGCCTGAGGTCATGTTCACACAGTTTCCTCTATGGCATAACAGCAGTTCTGAAAAAATACTCTGAGATTTTTTTTTATCCTAGAATCTGCTCTTCCATTCCCTGATTCTAAACTTGTTTTATGTTGGACACAAATGCTTCTGGCATTCGACTTGTTTTCCCACATATACTTTATTTATCATATTAACAGGAAGCATATTAAAGCCAGAATAATGGAGGCATTCATCTCAAAATTCTGATGTATTCTGAGGAAAAAAAGAATATAATTAAAAACTTTAGAAAATGTCAGAGCTCAATTTAGTTACACATCAGTTGAACAAGGTGTAGCCTTCATCAGAAGAAAAGTGTTTTACTTGGGAATTTTTCTAGCAGATCTGAATTAAGTATTTAAATATGCTTTTGAAGTCCAATTGTTATGTCTTAGCATAAAACGACTATGCTCCATCTTAAGAAAAAATACTATAATTTTTGCAAAATCTACTTTAGTGCACTATTTAAAAAATGTAAAGTTATTTATACCCTTTCTTTGATAAAAACTTTATTGTAAGAATATAATTTAAAATTTTTAAAATGATGACAGCAAATTATATATACAGCCACACACACACTCACTCACCCACTGAGGGAATTCTTCTGTTCAAGATCTGTTTCAGGTATCACTTCCTTGATGCCTTAGAATTACTATAAGCTGGTTTTCACAGTGCTTATCTTTCAAAATGTTTTTGATTACCTTTATGTCTTAACTCTGTGATGTGCAGAGTTCTTCTAAGCAGAACAAAGAAACCCTGTAAGAGTTACAAATATAAATATAAATAAAAGTTTGTAAATATACAAACTTAAAAATTTTTAGATTTTAGTAACTGAAATAATTTGGTAAAGGAAACAGGTAACCATTTGACACTGTGCTGATATTTTAGAAAATGTGTTTAGTAAGGAGTTCACCATGATGTTTTGGCTATATAGTAGAGGAGCTCTGGCATCTACTTAGAGGAATGTTCCTGGTTGAATTCCTTATGCAGGTAGGAACTGACAATGGAGTGGGGGCACACTCAGTGCAGACCTCTGTTCAGTGTCTGATTTCATCTTGAACTCAAGCGTGAGAGGCACAAAACACTCTGTCTGCTCTGGGAAGGCAAAAGAACATGTGCTTAGCTTTGAATTTATAAATGCCTTCTTGAACTCTGTCAGAGTACTCTGTGTGTGACCACAACTAAAGTTTGAACCAAAATAGTTGTGGTTGGTAGGCATTATTCCCACCACATGAACCATTGTGTTCTTTGGACGAGCTTTTGGTAAATGTGCTAAACTGCTCTGGGCTGAAATCCACTCTCTTACTCCTATTGTTCCTCTGTATCTGTGCCTACTGCTTAAACTTTTCCAACACTCAGCTCTTTTCCATGTGAGTAGCAGGAGTGGAAATGACTGACTTTAATTTCTGCTTGCACTACATGTTTATGCTTGTGTGGAGCACGTCACTGTGTGGAGATGACTGGTGTCTGTCTGTTTTTCTTGATTTGGAAACAAACCACCTCCCTTTTAAGTGCAAGAAGTCATCCTGCCTAGCAGTGGGAAGTGGTCTTGTTGTGGTCTTGCTTATTAAGATGGAGATGATTACAGAGAGACAGGGTTCAAAGAATTATGGGTTTTCATTCTCCATAGTTTCTGTTTTCTCCCCTTTTACTCTAAAAGAACTAATTTTCAAAAGATGTATTATTTTCCTATGTATGAAGTCATACAACTCTTCAGAATTTCCTAGAACAATGTGTGGCACCTATTTAGCTAAGAGGAGTCTATCCAAATCTGCAAAACTTCCCTTTTGTACAAAGATCTTCAATTATATGAGGAGATGGGTATATTGAACAACCAGTAGAACAGGAAATGTTATTTTGCCTTGACATTCTACATAGTTTCATAGATGAAAGATCAAATAGAATTTAAATACATTTATTTTATAACTGATCATGTAGAATCATACATAAATATGTTGGAAGATTTTTTGGGGGATTTTTTCTAAATTTTGGTAGGTCCACATCAATCTTTCAGGGTCTTTTGTCTCTTTGCTTCCATACCCCACTGCTCGTCCTTTGATTCTGTGCAATTTTCTTAGTAGATCAATATTTACATGTACTGATTATGACATTTTTTGTGACATTACTTTTGCAATGCTTAAAAAATAGTGAGAAAAATTGTAATGCCAAAATTATTCTGTAAAAAAATATTGCAGTGACTTGCAGGGCTATGATATGAAAAAATGGGAAAAAGGAGGGGAATAATTGCCTTTAAGTATAACTATATTTCTGATTGAACTGACACATGGCTATTACATGTGTTTTTATTTTGGGAAATGTGTCACACGATTGTTTTCTATAATGTCTGCCACATGCTGCCTGTTGCTTTTGCATAGAATAGTATTTTGTACTTCAGACAAAATACGGATTATTTTCATGTTTCTAGACAAACTAGTGCTGGAATGGTTAAAACACTGGCATTCCTCACATAATTTCTGATTGAAAAGGTCAGTGAGGAGCCAAAAAATACCTGTTCTCTAGGATCCTGTGCTATCTATTGCATATTTTTATGTAACCTGGATTTTCTAAGTGAGAGTTCTGTTCTGCTAAAGTCCTTGTATGTAACTTTGAGAAGATATGAATGAAATTATCAGTTTGGTTTAAGATGAGTAAGGCTAAAGTTAAATTCCTAAAATCTTTTCCCCCTAGATTCTGTCATGTTGGATCACAAAAATAGAGGCATGGAGTCTGGACACCTTCGACTTAACCTTTGCTTTCCTTCATGACCTGCACAGATTATATCTGTGTTTACCACATTTAGTCTTATACACTTTCAGCTTCTTCCAAAATCTAAGGATCCTCAGCTCCCTTATCCTTTCATGCCTCACATGCTGCAGCTTACTTTTTCTTCTCTTAACATCACACAAATGACTCTCTTTCAAAAGGTTGCTGCTAGAGTAATTTTGAATCTTGCTTCATGCCTTCTCCTCAGCTATTAGTTTTCTTTCTTCTCCTGAATAAAAGTTTTTACCAGTATGTAGTTTCTGCTGGTTTTACCAGTATGTCCTCTCAATATTTTAGTAAACATTCTTTTAATAAGTTCTATTTTCCTTATTCTTTCTTACCCCTATAACTATTTTCCCTTCCCTCTATTTTTTTAGCCTAAGATTTAGAGATTGAAATAAAAAATTGAAATGTTTTCTTTGCCCTCTTAATAGCTCAGCAGGGTGTGGGTATTTTGCCTCCAGGAAAAACAGTAAAACATTAAATGAAGGTTAATCAATTCACATTCTGACACAAAGAACAGAGTGGAGGAAGTATGGCCTAACTCATATAGCAGTAGTTTAAAGTGTATTTTTTCAGTGATCTTCTGTTAGATAGATGCTTATCCAGTTATGTGTACACTATCTGTGTTTCCTAAGATTTTGAACTGTAAGGGCTCATAGCACAGGACCTGTCACCTTAATAGGGTCTTGATACTGTTTGTACAGGATTTTTTTACACCATCATACTTAGAAAATATCAACAAACTGCAAAAAAGCATTTTCCCAGAAATAAAATGTAAAAATGGAATCAGAAAATCATAGAACTTTGGAATTATTTGAATTGTAAGGGATCTTTAAAGATCATCTTGTCCATCTTCCTCACCCGCTGCAATGAGTAGGGACTTCAACTGGATCAGGTTGCTCAGAGCCCCAGCCAACCTGACCTTGGGCACTTCCAGACATGTGGTGTGCACAGCTTCTCCAGGCAACTAATACCATTGTCTGCCCACTGTCAAAATTAAAAAAGCCTTCCTTATCCTATCCTTATTTCTTCCTTATGTCCAATTCAGTTAAAAACTGTTACCTCTTGTTCTGTCACTACAAGTAAAATCTCTGTCTCCATTTTACTTATAAGCTTCCTTTATATATTAAGAAGCCACAATAAGATTTCACCAGAGCCTTCTTTTCTCCAGCTTGAACTACACCAGCTCTCTCAGAATTTCTTCATAGGTACTCCATACCTCTGATCATTTATATGGCTCCTGTCTGGACCCACTCCAGCAGGTCCATGTCTTTCTTGCACTGAGGATCCCAGAACTGGATGCATTACTTCAGATGGGTTGCCACCAGAGCAGAGTAGAGAGGGAAAGTTTCAACCATCAGCCTGCTGACTGCTTTACATGATTATGTTTTTTTCTGAAATGAAATTGTCAGAAACAGAAGATTTCATGGAAGTAATCAGATACATTGTATCAAATGGTATACTTTCACATAAGTCTTCTTTAATTTTTAGCAAGTACTTTGACATGTAAGCTCACTGATTCACTGTCTATTGTGACTATTTATCTTTTGTGACTATTTATCTTTTGATTTGGAAATGGATATTTTCTTTCCCTGGTCTTTTTGGAAAAGAACTTTTTTATTTGATTAAAAGGAATTAAATGAGGAATTATTCTACAAAGCCATAAAAAGCAGTGCAGCATTCAATATTGTATTTTGGACTTTGTTGAAAAGTATTTCTCCCATATTCTTACAGTTTATGAAAAAAATATTTCGTAACATCTTTTTTTAATACAGGAAATCAAGTAGGTATACAAGACCAGAAATTAGCTGACTTATGAAATAAAAACTTCCTGGGGACAAAACATGTTGTGATCTTGTCTGTGGTTTGGAGTAGAATATCAAAATTATGTAAAATTTTGACACTGCTTTCATCTTGAGACTTAAATGTAAAACAGTGGCTCTCTGGGTCACAGTGTTGAGGTCAGGGTACAGTAATTGCAAAAAAGGCTAAAAATAACAAGGGTGCTTTGATCATACCATCTGTGCAAAACCAGACGTGTCCTTATTTCTCAAAACTGCTTTATGCATTTCTCAAAATGCCAGCTGAGCAGCCAGGGTAGAAGGAAGGATGCACCATCCTGGCCAGAAATATTTAGCTGCCCAAAATCTTGACGGACTAGAACCTTACACTGACTACAATTGAATAGCAAAAAATTAACTTTATAGAACAGTATAAATGGCAGGAGGACCATAATATTTTGGAGGCAGGTTTTTTCTCTTGGATTTTCATAAAAGAATTGTACAGAAATGTTTCTAACCGGTTGATTTCTTGTCATAAATTGGACCTGTTTGGGTCTTTTGTATTTTTTCTCATTGTTTCCATCTGGAATTTTCTTTCTAGTAAAACATGTTAAAAGTTTCACTTGAGAGAGAGTGAAAAGTAGAAAACAAAAACTATTCTTCAACTACAAATTACAGTAATAGTTTTATATAGAATCTATATTCTTAATGTCTTGAACTCAAAGGTCTTAATTTTCTTTTTAGGGTAAAATACTCTTCAGGTTTTTTATCAGCACTAATTTTATTTTTTATGACAGCAGAGAATCTTTATGATCATCTATCTGGTCTTTACAACACAAGGTATGCTATTTTATTTAAAACTTTTGCTTTGAATGTGGATCTTTGTGATTGAGTGACAACATAGCTCTTACAAAAATATCTAATTCTATAAGTTTCAAGTTTATAGATCATCAGCTCCCCCATTTGCAGTTTACTTCAGTGATTAGTTTTCTGACTACCTGCAACATCCTAGGCAGACTTCTTTTAAAATTATCACTTAATTTGCCTAGTTATTGCTTCATTTTCTGCTGTAGTTCATTATCCTTTTTTAAAAATCCTACCATCAAAAAACTTTTCTCCTGCATGTACTTAAAAAAATGATCAAACCTACCTTGCAATTTCTCTTTGAAAACTAAACAAATTGAGCTTATGTAATTAATGTGATGCTCGCTGACAAGATGAAGTACTCTGTTGCTGGGTTTTGAATGGTGTCCATACATGTAACATAATTTTAATTGGATTAGTATTTTTCAAAACTGGACTAAGTGTTGTATCCTGTAGAAGTTATGGCGCCTCATTCTTTACTTTGTGCTAATCTTCTAAAGATCTAAAATCCTGCTATTGTCTCTTTTGGCTATCACACTAAAAATTTGATATATTAGTGCATCATCTGAGGCCGAGACTCATATTTTTTTGTCCACATTATTAGTGCCTAAAGCTTGTTGAGATAAAGAAAGTGCCCTTGAATGTAGCCAACTCTTAGACAGCTCACTGTTGGTAAGATGTCCAGCAGGACAGTGAAGACACAGAAAATGGGACAAGTCATGATCTTGTACTTATACAAGGAGTATGTGTATGAGGTCCTTGGCCACTTCAATATGAAGAAAAAACATAGTTTGAATGACCAGTGATGAAATCCTGATCCTGACACTTGAACATGTTGCTTAGATGAGTCTGAGCCCTCCCCTTAGACATCAGCCAAGCTTTTCACACAGACCTGGTACAATGCACGTCTCGCACTTCAGACAAGCACATGCATACGCAATTATTTTGAAGTCACATACTCCTGTATGTTAGACATTCAGAAATTAGGATATCTAGGAAATATCAAGCTCACAATGGAATTTCCTGAATTATCATTTGGAAATGATTGTACAGACTGTGTCTTTTTCCTTTTAATCTGGACAGGGCCACTCACTGATTCACAGTAACCTTTTTTGATTTGCACTCCAAGAGTTGGTATCATTTTATTTACTTCAACAACAAAACAATTATTATATAAACAGTGTTAATGCTGAAAAGTGACAAAAAATGTGCAAAGGTTGAGTAATTAGGGCTTGAATAGCTGTGAAAGGCACAGTGACCCACACATGAGAGAAAAGAGACAGGACCACTTTGATTTTACAAAACCTTTAATCACTTGTGTTTCGTAGTACATTCCCCCTGATTTGATCTAACTAGCCACATTCTGAAATGATCTTTTAAAAGATCTTGAAATTTCAGTAAAGGTTTTTTATTCATGCCTTTACCCACTGTGCAGTCATGTTAGCATTAAAGTGACTTCAGTATGAAAAAAATTAAATTGCTCATGTGCTCTGCAGTGCCATCTACAGTATTTTGGTCACAACTGAACCACTTAACAGGAAATAATGCACATTTTTCTATAAAGGAAAAGTAGAGTTAAAAATGTGAATATATGAGTATTAAACAAACATTAGAGAACTGAACTATAAGTTAGCAGGGGACTTACTAGATTAAAACTATTTCCAAAGTATTTTCTTCTTTGTCTTAAACATAATTTATCAGAAAGGGTGTGAATTTTTGAACAGAATCAGCAAATTATAACTCTCATAATACTGAAAATATTTTCATGATGATATTTTACAGAAATATGGCTTGATCATAAAAATAAAAAACATATGCATTACAGCTTTTAAAACAAACCTGCTTAGGTTGTCTTTGCCTCCTGTCTTCAATCCTTAACATTTTAATGTTATATTTTAGCATTTTTATCCATGTGTAGAAATGTAAAATAATACACAGAAATAAATTCTGTCTCATGTTTCCATGGGCTGAAAAAAAAATTAAAGGGCTTTCTTGAAGAAATTAATTTAAATTTTTGAGAATTGGCAGTACTGTTCCAAAAGTTGAGAAAATATAACTTTTTAGATTTTTACCTAAGATTTAATTACATTTTGTATGTATGGTATGGTACAAGTACGGTACTTGACCTCATATAAGCTCCACTTTTGCTATAGTCTAGGGCTAATTCTTCATTTAGAATAAAAATTTTAATTTTATGGTTTGTTAACTGTAGGTTTTGTGAGAATATACTATTTTTTCCCCCCTTAAAGTCCTGATATTTAAATTCCATACAAAGAGTGCTCCATACAGTGTACATGCAGATGAAAACTTTTATTTATTAAACCAGATTTAACTAGTCTCTAGAAAATGTATTACTGATCAAAGTAAGCAGTGATGGACATTTTAATTAGAAGCTGGTTTTAATCATTAAAACTAAGGTAATATTTTCTTGACCACTGAGCCTAAAGGTTAGTTTGAAAGTATTTTTCTTAATTCTTTAAAAAGTAATATATAAAACAAAGCCACTATATGTTCGTTTTCCTGTTTACTACTGTGGAAAAGCTTCACAGGAACATATGTGCAAGTCCTTGTTTTCCGATTAATAACAAAAAAGTAAAATTGTCAGTAAAACATGAGGGCCTGCTTTTCCTTGGGTTGGTTGTTTTCATCTTCTAAAAGTTGTAGAACACCAATTTTTTGTAAGGTTTGAGTGGGAAGAGCAATTTCTTTTTATTGTTTAAATTCTACCAAAAATACTGAGAACACTGGGTCCCAGTGTGAGGTCAGAGCAATTACAACATTCTTCAATTATGATAAATGAGAACTCAAAACTGGAGCTTATCATCATTGTACAACTTCATTATAAACAATAAAATCAAAGTCTCCTGTGTTACATTCCTCAGCTGCTGGCTCTAACAATTAACCTCAATCATAAAATTCCTAGAGATCTTATTATCATAGCAATTTACCTAAATGTTAAAGTCAATGTCAAAAATAAATCATAAAAGGTATGATTTGCCTGTAAATCATTAAAGGGACTGGTCACAGTCTGGTATTCTCTGGGAGCAGGTGGGACAAAATAATGGGTGTAAGCCCACTCTCCTGATGTGTGAGGGCTGGAGGCAGGATCCTTGAGAGGGAGACTGAACTCATGGTTACATATAACTGACCATGGTTATAAGATATCACCCATCAGCAGAAAGGCCAAGACACAGATCTGCAAGGGACAGAGGTAAGGACTCAACATCAGATTTACTGGACAAGTCTTGCTGGTTTTCATGGTAAGCCACACACACAGAAAATAAATTACAGTAATACAAATAATATGTGTAAATATAAAAATAAATTTCCTCTTCAACTGTAACATAATGTTTAAAGACTAATACAGGTAATTATTTTAAACTCTGTATTAGCAATTCCCTGACATCTCCCATTAATTGTACATATTATCAGTCCCCTGCCACCTTCTTTTAATTGTTCTATCTATTTGTTTATAATTTAATGAATTAAAAACAAATCTAATAGAGTTAAAACATAGTTCTATTTCTTAAAATTGTATTTGAGTCTTGGAAAAAAAACCCTGCACTTTATTATTATTATTCTTTTTTTTTTTCTTCTTTTATTTTAGCTGTCTCTTGCATTGGACCTAAAATTGCAAGAGAGGCACTTCCCTTTGCATGGTCTTTCTGAACCAGCCAAAACCACATAATGATGGAAACCTCACAAGGAAGCCTATTTTGAAAAAAAATTGCCTGGTTGTCTGCAATGTTTTTCCTTAGCCTGTTATTTCAGGGAAGGGGTGGGAACAGGGATGTTGTTCTTTGGGTAATGTGTGGGTAGTGATTAGTATTGCAAAAGCCTAAGCTGGACTGCTTAGCTGACAAAAACAGGGAGAATACAACTATATGAGGACAAAAAGGCAGAGGACTAGCTCAAAACTCCTCTAATTTTCTGTTTTAAACAGAAACCATAGCCGGTGAGGCTGTCAGTGTATATACAGCCTGGGATAAATGATGCATGTTCACATTTTAAATACTGGAGTTGTCACAGCCTCCAGCTAGGAGGGATGAGGAGCAGGAAGCACAGCTATGATTCTGCCATATGACACAAACAATATTCAGGAGGCCTGAGCTGTTCAGTTCTCAATATGTGTGGGAGTTACTTTCAAGAGTAGAATGACCACTGTCTGTAAAAAGTGATCAAACTCTTTCTCAAAACATATTTTTCCAGATTTGCATGTGTGTGAAGGTTGTTTTTCTTTTTCATAACTCTCTTCTCATCATCTTCATGGTTCCTTCATGAATCTGGTTGCTCAGTTGCAGCTGACTCAGAAAATACTTTTTTTTAGAAAATGCACTGAAATGGTTCTTTTATTCAAATGAGAAGAGCTTAGCCTTAGACCTTTATTCAGGAATACACTTTTTACAAGATATAAGCTCCTCTAAGTATGTCTAGACTTATGTACAGTTCTGCTGTGCTGTTAGAAATGGAGATTGGAAGTGTTGTTTGGACAGCTTTTTGGAAGCTAGACCATGAGTGTAAATGTCAAAAAACCAAAATATCTAGGCCTGCAACAGCAAGCATAATTACATCAAAACCCTTTAATAAAGACTAAATGGGATGTCTGTAATTAAGGAATATTTAGAGAATTAAGGTTAACAGAACAGGACCACATGGGTAGGAAAATTTTGGTGCTTTATTTGGTGCTCTCTGCATTATTTCCTGACTTGAGGGGTTGAGCCATGGCCCCCACTGCCGTGGCAGCTAGAAAAGAGGTAGGCCTTGAACCTTTCAGGATTTCACCTTGGCAAATGAGAAACCTGTCAGATTCTCATCAAGAAACTCTAGCTTTTGTGTTACTCTAGATTGGTCTATTCAATAACTGATCTTATTTTATTGGCTTTTAGTGCCTAATATTGAACAGTTGGTTGTACAGTTTGTTCCATGTTTGAAATGCTTCATTCCCTTACTTTTTATATTATTTTTCAATTAACCTAACCCAAATTTTTCAATTAACCTAACCCTATTTGGGTTAGGTTAATTGAAAAATAATATTAAAAGGAAGGGAATGAAGCATTTCTTTGGGGAAAACTAAAGCAGAACAAACAAAACAAAACAACCCAAAAACAAACCCAAAAAGCTCCCACCAAAACCAACCAAACAGAAAATCCCCAAAATACCTCTGGGACTGTGATTCCTCACTGTTTAGGTCCTGCTATAACTTTGAAGATTCTGGTAAGGATCTAGAGCTGGCAGCACTAACCACAGAGGAACCAAGAGTGCAAGCTAGGCTCAGTTGCAGTTAAATATGTTTTACCTGTAGAAAAGAAAAATGTAATTCTTGGAGGTGGCCAGTTGTGTGCTTCCTGGAACTGACAATGAGGAGAGAGAAAATAAAAGACAGGCAAAAGGAAAAAAACGGGTAATTTAAGTAGATGCATAAAGATTTTTTACTAAACTTATTAATTCCTCCAGATTTGTGTGCACCCTATAAAAAAATCTGTTTCTGCTAAGGCTTTTGGCAGGGAATTAAATAAAAATTCAAATTGGTGAACCAGCCTTGGGCAAGTTGCACTGGGTTGGAGGAGAAAATTTCATCCCCTCTTTCAAATCGGAATAAGTTTAAGCTGGTAAAACTGGAACAAAGGAATATCAAACAATAAATTACCAGTCACAAGAACAAAAACATAGAATCGTAGAAAAAATATGACTGGAAGGGACTTCAGTATATTACTGGTCCAATCTCCTGCCTGAAGGCAGGATCAAAAATCCATATGTCATTCTTGACAGAAATTTGGATAACATCCTGAAAAAGGTCTACAGTGAAGCTTACTGCCTCCCAAGGAAATCTGTCCCCAAGCCCTGCAATCCTTGGTGTTACAAGATTTTAGTTTTAACTATAATATACTGCTTTTTTTAGCATCTTTTTGTTGTTTAAATAGTAAAATGACATAGGCAACCCACTTAAGGTATAATACATGCTAATACAAGTGATTTGGAAAAGAATGTTATATGGGCCATTGAAAAATGGAACTGATTATTGCAGAAATTAAATTATATATTTTTTAAAGTTTTATAGTAATTCACCATTAATTGCCATAAGTCATACAGTGGTTTGGGTTGGTTGGAAAACCAACCCAAATATAAATGCGGGTGTGGGAGACATTATGCATACCATCTGTGAGGTCAAGTCTCGGTTGGTGTGGGAAGTGAATCCTGATTGTAGGGTCCAAGAGTTACTAGCAGTAAATTAAAAACTAATGTACACTTCAAAATATGTAGAAAAGTAAATTTCACAGACTAGTTTGTTTCACAGTACTAGTTTCTTGAGTTAGTGATTTAGGAATTTAACTGAAGTCTACTGATTGGTTAAGAAAAAGTAAACCTGCAATTCACCTTCAAGTAAATTGTTCTTTTTTTATTATATTCATTATATAGTGTTATAGAAATATAATGATTATTATTACAGCAAGAAATTTTTTTCTAAAAATCGGAGAGATTTACATTCTAGCTTTTTAACTAAATATGCACCTATACAATATTTTTGATATACTAATCAGAAATTTAAAGTGATTTTAACAGTCAACACAGGAATTACATTTTTCAAGTTTGCTCATAGTACACTACAGCAGGAAATGTTAGCTTACTCTCTAGCTGTGCTTCAGTGGAAGTTTAAATAAAGAACTGATAAAGATGTAATTAAAATCTGTCAATTTAAGTATATCTCATAAATTATTAAAATCTCGCTCCTTCATATCTTGCTGTAATTATTCTGCTGTACTCCTCCAGCTCTTGCAATTACTCTTCACAGGGCCAGGCTGACACCTAAAGGGACCATCTGCAAAACTCAGATAAGGGCCCTGCCTCACTCGAGCAGCTGTAAGGTGGGTGGGAGAGGGTAAGACTGCAGCCTCTGGGCTCTGGGAATGTCTTTGCACTCCTGGTGATATGTGGGAGTGGAGATAGATTTCTGTATTTGGTTTTGATATATGGACCTATATCTTGATTGAAGTGAGCAGAATGAAAGCTTCCAGAGAAACAATTGGCAGCAATGTTGAAACATGACCCTCTGCAACAAATGCCCCAATCCTGGACTGTCTAAAAGTCCTGAATTTTCATTTGTATAAATGAAATGTTTACTTCAAGGTAAAGTCGGAGGCTGTGTTAGGAAGCTTCTTGCTCCTAGAACCTATCCATGTGGAAATCGAAGGTAGCTCCACAGCCAGCAGAAGGGTGGAGTTTTCTCTGTGCGACTGCCAGTTCAGTTAGCACATTGTGTTTATTTAGCACATTGTTTCCTTTGTCTCATTTTTTCCCAAAAAAATTGTTCTTAGATAATTTGACAAATGCTGCATTTCACTATGTGCTCAAACCTTGTGCAGATGCACTGACTACAGCTGATCTAAAGGAGGCAGCAGCAGAGGTTTGCAAAGGATTTTTGGAATGTTTCAGTTTTGGTATTTAATTAGACTAGGGACATTTTGATTGAGATGGTGGAGTCAGGGACACATGGGGCTGTGACTGCCAAGGAATCCAAGAGCAGTGGAAGCTCCCTGTGGGGAGGGGCAGATAAGGGCCTGGTAGCTTGTCCCTTCCTACCACCCCAGGAAGGATCAGGGCAGACATATAACCTGTGCCTGTGCTTCGGGCTCTTCCCTGGAGACAGACAGGCCAAGGCAGGGATGGGATGTGGTCCTGCAGATTGGCCTGGCTCACAGGCAGGCCAGGCTGTGGGGAGTGAGAGTCCAGCCTTGCTGCATTACTGGAGTGGGAACTGATGGCCGTGGGGCTGGTGTGGGGTCCTGGATTTTAAGCAGAGCAGGGGAACCCAGGGGGCTGGGCAGGGACAGGCAGGACTGGTGGTATTCTTAGGCCCTAGCTGTAAATTCTAATTTTGTTATTTCAAATCTCATACTGGAGAAAAAAGCTTGCCCTATTTTCATCTTTGTAAACACTCTTTAGGTTAGTCTTATTTTAATGTAAACAAGAAAATGTTTAAAATACATTAGAATGTTGGAATAGCACATAAAATCAAGAAATCAAGTGCTTTTCAGCTTCGCATGTCACTTGGATTTCTTCTGAGCACATCCCTCTCTGGGGAAGCTCTGCCTTGAACAGTATTAGTCAGTAATCCTTGCAAGGCACAGGCTGAATTTTAAGAGTGTTTAGGTAGCCTCATTCAATAAAGCTAATATCCTGGTAAACCTGCACTAAATATTAAAGTGAGTGATAAATAATATAATCTACAGGAAACCATGGTGAGACTATGACTCCTGTCCTTAGCAGGGGTTCTGCTTCCCTTTAGTAAGAATTGTGTACAAATGAAAATCTTCGTGCTACGTTTCAGATTTCTTTTTTTAACAAAAACTTGTGACTTTTTTTGTGATTTGAGTAAGTTATTTATCTTGCTTGTGTAAACCATATTCCTGCTAGGACGTTTTTCTTGGCTTAGTTGTATAGCCAAAACTTGTAAACATTTCCCAACCTAAGACATTAATCTTTTGGTGTGGTATATTTTGCTGGTTGCTTATAATTCTTTCTTGTAGCTTTTCCCAAAAATTTTGAAACAGCCCTCTAGGTTGAATATCTTCTGTGGCAGAATTAGTAGTGGGAGAAATACATGGAATACACTTGAGTGTACATGGGTGTTTCCACATGCAAGCAACTGTTGAAGCAGCAATATTTAGTGGTGTGAAGTGTCATGGGGAAGAGAAATCAGACTAAAAAATTAAGGCCTGAATGATGCACTCTATTCTGTCATGGCTGATGTCTAGAGGTCTCCCGTGATTACATAATATAAACAATAATAATTGTACATGAAGAAATTAATGCTGTGGAGAACAAAAGACAATAAAAATATGAATAAATAATTTCAGCAAACAGAATCACAAGTATGCATCATGGATTTTTTAATTGTATGGAGATGAACTTTGACTTACATAAAACATTCTAATAGATATTTGCATTCATTCCCTTATTTTATTCTGGTATGACACATACAGAGTATTTGTTCAGTGTCTTATTTTATGATCTCCTGCAACTGATAATGCTATTCTCTCAGGTTTTCTTTGGCATCTCTTTAGAAAAAAACTCTTTTTTTTATTTAAAATATCAAACTTCTAGACTTCAGGAACAAAAACAGCAAATATTTGTGTTTTCAGCTCTTGATAATCTTTCACCAAAAATCTTATCTGTTTTGGTTTTTTTCAAGACATAATTCAAAGTTGGAAAAAAACCCAAGAAAAGTCCCTCTATGGCTTATACTGAATATCCAGAATCCAAACAGAAGTACTGTTCCATCAAGTATTTCTGAAACAATGCATCATTTATGCTGAAACCTTCCATGTCATCAAGTACATACTACCATTGACGTCTGAATTGAACTTGCTCCAACTTTTACCATGTCTTGTTTCCAATTTTCTATTCCCCCTAAATGTACTTTTCAAATTTCACATAGCCTTTCTGGGGCTGACACAAAGCAGTAGAATGGTAAGCTAAATGAATCGCCATATCTAAGCCAATGCTTTTCAGTTAAAGCCATCACCTTGAATATATGAGGTCCAATTTTAATTTTTCATTCTGCCTAGAAGAACTTGAATCTCCACTTACCTTCTTGTGGAGTATCCAAAATACAGGGCATTTTCAGGGCAGCTCTTTCCAATTCTTCTAGTGAGACTATTTCATTTGGAATGAGATTTTTAAGCACTTTAAACCAAAGTGGAGACCGGAATATAAGCTTCCCCCTTGCAGGTATGTATGTCGTCCTTTTTTTTTTTTTACTTCTCTCTGGCTTAATGAATGTTGAATTTTTCTGCATAGTGAAATAATTTCAATAACAACAAGCAGCAGAATACTGTGTGAGACTATCCCATGATCAGAGCACTCACCTACAACTAAGAGATATGGGTGTAGGTACTCTGTGTCATCCTCTGTCCTAGCAGGCCAGAAGAGATGACTTGCCAGGGGAAGCAGGTATTAGCCTGCCTATATATAGCAGAGTTTTCTCTTACTGCAGTAGTTTAGGAGGTGGGGATGATTTATACCTGCCAAGCTCCAGAAGCAGCTTTTTTTGCAGACAACCACAAGAAGAAAAACATGCCTACTTCCAGCCCATCATATGGTACTTCCAGGGAGACTTGGGCCTTGCCCTTTCATTTCTCATTTCACACTAACAGATTTATGCAAATTTTCCATTAAAAATCTGTTTTTAATGGATCCCTGTCTTAAGATTAATGTATGTGCATGCACAAAGAACTGTGACTACTCTGACTTGTTGGGATGTCACCCTTGAAACTGCAGGACTTAGGACGCTGTGATGCTATATCACGGTATTTTAAAATCTTTGGTGACTGCCATGCTCACACCTTTCATTCATATTTGCTCAGCCTGGGATAGACTCCAGCAGCTCAACACTATTGTAATTTGGCTGACAAAAATAAATTGCAGAAGCAGGAGGTGTTCCAGGGGACACCTCCTGCCCAGAAAGCCACCACCACTGTTATGTGACAGCTGCACTGCTGTATTCTTTACAATTTCTGAGACAGCAGTCTCCAGCAAGAGCCATCTCACCATTACACACCTCAGGGGAATTTGCTGTCATCCTGTGATTCCCAGAGCAGACTCGAATGTATTTCTCTGTGTATACAACCACGTACAGCCCTGCAGTCTTCTGTGCACCTGTGCTTCATTTTCAGGGACCTGAGGGGCTGTTCATCCGTCTTTTCATTTAGCAGTTTGAATCAGGCATTGCAATTTGTGATAGGGGATGAAGAAAGGATTTTTTAAACCTCCCATATGTGTGCATTTAATCTCTTTACAAACTCAGATTTCACTGCAAGCAAATGTGGCACCTTGCTTGAATTGAGCATGGATGGCAAATATGAGTTTTTTCTGTTCGTAGTGATTTTTCTGGGGCATGTTTCTGTGGCAACATTAGCATGGTTCTGTTCCTGAGCTAATGTGTCCTGCCTCTGAGAAAAAGTTTTACCTTTAATCCAACAATATCTTGACAGTGGCTTGGTAGCTTTTATGAGGCTTAGGGAACAATTGGTGTGACCACACAAAATGTACTTGTACTTTAAGTTTGTTTCCTTCCAATCTAATATAAAACAACTTCTACTCTCCCAGTCATCTATATGCCCCCCTGGACTCTTTGTCTGCCTCTTTTTGTGCAATCTACCCTGTTTAAACTGTCTTTGATCCTCCCCATGGGAGCTTGTTAGAACCATTAGGGTTCCTTGCTGTAGCAAGTGTTTCTTAATGATGATAAAATGTGTAAATTCTTAGGCAATTACTAAAGTTTCCTCTTAATTTTTCTAGATGAATGAGAGCACTGAAACTGGCTGATCCCAGAAGTAAATGGCATTTTTGGATAAAGATTAAAATAATTTAATTAATACAGAAATTTATGGTTACCATTTGTTACACATACCGAAGTAGATACAGGGTTCCATTTATACATATTGCAGCGTAAGGTATATTTCATTGCTCAGGAGAAGAAATAAGAGACTGACATCTATGCTTGTGGACTAAATTGTCTTTGACTCTCTGTAGGCACAGTTAGTGTGTTTCTGACCAAATAATTCTTCCAGTGAACCTCAAACCTTCTTAGCATACTTTCTGCTTTTTTATTCATAGATAAAATGAATAATTTTTACCACTTTCTGCTCATTTATTTGAGCAGCAAGTGGTAAAAGAGCTGAAATATGCTAAAAGACATGAAAGCTTTTAGATAAGTCAAATGCTATATTCAAGGGGAGTTTTTATATTTAAGAATCTCCTTTAAGTGAAACAACTTTCAAACAATTTTTGTTCTGAAGTTAATTGTCCAGTCCATTTCTTCTGCACATTTTCATGTTCTTTTTTCTGTTAAATTCATAAGTGCTCTATGTACTTTCTATTTGTGATCTAATCAGCACCAAGAAGAATTTCTTCCTTGATCTAATTTTTCCTTATTCAAAAATGTGCTAAATTCTTAATGGATAACGAAAATTCAATCTCATCATGCTGCTCAGCTTTTCCCTTTTTCTGCCTATGTAATTGCATGAGAGTGGAGGCAAGCACTCATATCTATATTCCAAATTGCCCCTACCCTGAAATAACTGGCAGAAGCTTTTATCTCATTCCTCCAAATACAGTATCTAAGTTGTCTTAAACATCATTAATTGTAAGAAAGAGAGGGTAAAATCACAGAGTTTTGAAGGAATTCCTGTTTTCATGTTATTTTAGCAATTTATTTTTAAATATATGCATGTATAGAAAGTTATATTCTAATATCACATATGTGCATCTATTTATGGATATTTAGTGCTTAAATTGCACAGATCAGTATACAGAATACAGCACAGTTTAATTGTTGAACCAGTATGATTTCCTTAGGGAATTCTGCACTTGGATGAAAATAGACTCTTTTTTCATTGATAGCATAATTATTATTGTATCCTAAGGTTTTGCACTTGTGTGTAACAGAAAAGCATGTCAAAGATTTGGAATAGCCAGAATGAATACAAAACAACAAACAAAATGGGTCACCCAAGACCATTCTATCTTATGCAACTGTACATTTATCAATTCAACCAGATGCTCTGAAGCTGACCAGATGTGCTGCTGGCCAACATTAAATTAAATTTAAAGTATATAAGAATACAGTATTGCATAAATAAATTATAATACATTTATCTTATTATTTGCACTGTGTAACAGTAATTAAAATTAAATGCTGAGCTTGTTTCAAGCACTTCAGAAAAAGCTTAAAGGATACATGAAAAAATACATTATGCAATGATTTTAATTGTTTCCCTAAAAATAACGCTCCTTTCACAAAATTGTGCTTTTATAATATTCATAAGTAAAAATATATATTCAAGATTCAGAGTTTAGATTTATAGTGCCATGCATATATTTTGAAGGTACTTGCTATAAACCATTGTAACTATGTATAGGTATTATTCATTTAGCTCCACATATACATTTATCTCTATAGTAAGTAGATATGAAGAGTTTTCCTTTGATGCTGTCCTGTACTTTTACACTTACAAATTGAATAAGTCTGCTTTTCTGTGATGTAGTGATTAGACACTAAAACTGATCTTAATCAGGAAAATTCCAGGGCCAGTTACTTATCAACATGGAAATCCAAGTTTGCTACGTTATTTA
The DNA here is from genome assembly GCF_036417665.1 of Passer domesticus. NCBI lineage: Eukaryota > Metazoa > Chordata > Aves > Passeriformes > Passeridae > Passer > Passer domesticus. Next base: position 135,262,316 of record NC_087474.1, read on the forward strand.
AAGTACTCTTAGTCACATGGTCATTAATCACTTCAAATAGCCCTTAAAGACATGTAAGAATTTTTCCCTCTGTCCTAGTTTCAGCTGCTATAAAGTCAATTTTCTTCCTTGTAGGTGGTACAATGCTGGTTTTTTGCTGTTTGTTTTTTGGTTTTTTTGGGGGTTTTTTGTTTGTTTTTTTTTTTTTTTAATTTAGTTGGAGCATAATATTCCTAACATATGAAGCATAATATTCCTAACACACTGATTTGTCATGGGTTGAACTTGATGATCTTAAAGGACTTTTCCAACCTAGTCAACTATGTGATTCTGCCATTCTGTTATGTTTTAGTTTTTGCTAAACAGTGCTTCTTCTGAGTCCAAGAATTTTCAATTTGCCATGTTCTCCCAGTGAAGAGGTGCTCAAGAAATTTTGGGGGAGCACACCCAGGAGAGCTGACCTGACCTGACCAAAGGGAAATTCCATAACATACAACATCATGCCTGATATGTAATCTGGGGGAAGATGTCTGGGAGATGCTGATGGCTGCGTGGGCACTGGCCAGGCATTGGCCAGTGAGTAGCGTGCAATTGATTGAGCATCACTTGTCTTTCTCAGGTTTTACTGGCCTTTATTTTTGTTATCTACCTTTTTGTCACAACAACAATAGCAACAACATCAAAACATCTTTTTTTATTTTTTTTTATTGTTTTACTCTATTTCACTTATGAAGCTATTCTTATCTTACAGGGTGTACTTTTTCTGATTGTCCTCCTCTTCCTGTTGGAGGGATATAGCAAGTGCTTGTGGTGCTTGTGTGTTATGTAGTTGTTGGCTGGGGTGAAGCCACACCTCCTGCTTCAGTATATATAGAGCAATAATTCCTTTTTTTACATTTGTATATATGTTTTTGTTATTATTATTATTATTATTATGCACCTTTTTTGAGTTATTTCATTACATTTCAGTCATCTGCTGGCCCTTACATTCTTTAAGGCATCTCTGATGGGTCTTTTTTGTGTAATTTAAAAAATAATTTTCTATTTGGCTATGAATGTATACCAATTCCATGATGTAAATTATTTTTAGTGAGTAACAGACATAACAGAATATGATAAAATATTGATGAACTTTGATAAGTCATTTGTATATCCTGAGAATGTTGCATGGGGAATTTTTAATGATCATTATGACATAAAGATATTATTATGGAGATGCTCTGTGTGATATATTGTAATACCCCCAAAGCTATTGCAGTGTAATAGTCAGTCTGGAGCATTATCAAGCATCTGTTAAACATCATCAACTCACAGGCTTGAATTTGGGTATCTTTCCTAATACTTGTCAAAAATATACCACTTTTGATGTAGACTTCTGTTGCATACTAAACACATACAGTGACACATGATAGGAACCCACTCAGAGTATTTATTTCAGTCAGTCTAATCATGGGGGTAAGAAGCTATTAATTCTAAGCAGAGACATGCTCTGAAAGATGCTCTGAAATAAACCAAAGATGATATTCTGCGATTAGATAGCAGAAACGGCTTGTCTTTGTCTTATGAAATAGCACTTTATTCTGAATGGCTTCACTGCTGACTCTACCATTGGAGGAGAAAAGAAAGAGAGAATGAGAAATATAAGAAGTTTGTAAATTGCATCTGTTGAGAGTTTGAATACTATGCTGTTTTAAAGACATAAAAATATTTTACCGTAGATTAGAGTTAATAAATTGGGGGGTCAGTATTTATTCAATGAAGGTAGTTCAGGAATTTGATTCAAGCAGAAACTAACTCTTAGTAAAAAATATAAAATTAATTTTGGGACAAATCTGTTCACTGAACCGTCTGAATGCCATGAGAAGCACTAGGAAAAACTGATAAAAAAAACATCTTGAAAGTCTCTTATACATCCAAATCTTGGCCCTGTCTGAAATGTTAGGATTGTTTGTATGAACTCAGGAACCTCCAGCTATGATAATTCAGCCTCTGGATCATTACTGAGTCACACTGTTCTCTGGACACAGGGAGATGACACAACCTAATCCTTGCAGTGAGCTGGTTGGACCACTGGCTGCATTGTTCTCTCCTCTCTTGCTATTTGTCTTGTCTTGCATTTATAGTTACAAAAACTTTGAGGGAATATTTTTCTTCATTAAGTGAAGTGCATTTTTTCCATAGCAGAAGAGATTCAGGTGAAAACACCAATGCAGAGATTAATTTATAAAACAGAATAAAAACGAGTGGCTCAATTGATTGTTTTCCAGTCTATGGAGTCTGTATACTCTTGCTATGAACATGTAGCACAAGCTCAGTCTCAGGTACAAACAGTGTGGTTCATGGGTCATTAGTCTGAAATATATCCAGCTGGAAATTTTTGTATTTTTAGTGTTGTCTAGAATGTGAAAACAAAAGTATAATTCACTATAGCCATAGTAATGCCTTTGAAAAATTTTAAAGTACTTAAGGTAAACAAAAAGCTTTCTTCCATTTCACTCAGGAGCTAAAGCTGAAACAGATATTCAAGTCATCAACCTCAGTTACAAAAAAATCAGTTTAAAAAATCACCCTTAAATACATAGGCAGTTTGCTCAGGAAGGTGGCACGTGGGTGTGATAGATATATAAATATGCTACCTTGCAAAAGAGCAAGTTAGACATTAAGCAGACTAGTAGTCAAAGTAACATGATTTAGCTGAGCTCATTAATATTTGCTCCAAGAGTGGATAAAAGTAGCCCCTAACAGTGGATAAAGCCTTTAAGTATTATTTCAGTTTGGAATATTTGGGCCTGTAACTGTGAAAGGATCTCTCAAAGAATTTAAATTTGAATATTAATCTAATCACAGTCTGTTTATAAATTGGATCACTAAATTAGGACTTTAGATGTTCACATTAAAAACAAAACCAAACAAACAAACAAAAAAAAGAAACAAAAGTTTATATCTGTTTTTAAAATAAGTACATCCCTTCAAGATAAATAAAAATTAAATTAAAAACAAGATTTTAGTTTCAGAGGACTGGTTCTCCTTCTGGTTTTACACTGGACTTATTCCTTTGATTTACTCCAATGTGAGATCAGCATGAATACTGGTTTCTGCACTATGGTGCTGCTTTATCATTTTGATATTCATGACAAGCCAAATTCTAATTTACATGAGTGAATAATTCCTTTATTGCAAACATAGAGGCTGAAAGCACTTAAAGAGATTTTGAACCAGCATTTCTGTGGGTAGGGGGGTTACGCTTAACTTTGAAAACTAAATTCTGTGGGATCTATGAAAAATTATCTACTGTTTTATTTTTACTGATGATAAATTAATAAATGTGCACAGATTTTATCTTTCTTGCTTTTGAAATGTAAACAAAAATATAAAATTACATGGAAAGAATTATGTACATAATAGGCAAATAGGTTTAATTTGTGATTAAAAGGAATTCAGAGACATGGACCGTCAAATATTCCAAAAATATTTCAGTACTTGTGTCTTCTCTTTCTAGAAGGTCTTGGATAGGATGGAGGTCAGGATAGTCAGCTGGGGAATGACAACTAGAAATAATTACAAAGATAAGAGGTCTGATGGAAGTTTAGTGAAGAAACTGTTGTATTTTTCAAATGTGATATGATTTGGATGTTTACTCCATTGAAGTAGCCTTTTCATCCTTCCATATGAGCTTAAATAATAGGAAAGGTTAGGATTTATACAAAAAATAAGAAAGAGGAAAAAGTTTGAAAGTTTTGATGTGATTTCACCTTCACTTTATGTCTGAAGATATATAATGAAATTAAGAGAGTTGCATGCCTTTAACTCCAGCAGACTTAGATATAAACAAGTGGTTTTTTCCTTATATGTTTGGCACCTCAAGGGAAGCATTGAGAACATTTGTCATAGGCAGTTTGATGTCCAAAAAAGAGAAGAGAGCACAACCAAAATTACTAGGGAAATGTCATGTAAGAAGAAGGATATTAAAACAGGGTGTTCAAGACTAGAAAGCTGTTTAGTGTAGGAAAAAAACCAACAAAACAACTGCTTTAGACGGATAGAAAGAGTAGTGTTGTAACAGGCATTTTTTGAGAGGATTTAACAAGTTTCAGAATTATTTTTCCTTTTCCTAACAAGAATGTCCTAGCCATACAAACTAGACATCTGGCACATTTCTAAAGTATACCAGATCACACTAAGTGGTTATGACACATGTACCCATGTGTGTTTAAAATGCATAAACTAAGTATTTCTATCTTTCTAGCTGTAACCTATAGCTGGAGTTCTTTCTGTTCAGTAAAAGAAAAAACATCATTATATGAAGATAATGTTTTTCTTTCAGGATTATCTTGCACTGTATAGTTTAGCTGCCTCAGATTACCTGCCTTCCCCCTGTAATTTCTCCTGGAGTCAGATGGGACATTTTCCCAGGCCTCACTTGCTTTGTGGCATATAGTGCCTTGTCTATTTGACTTCAGGTTTCCTACTGGTATTGAAGAAATATAGCTTGAATCAATTGTATACCCACTGTGATGTATGCTTGGACCATGCTGGAAAGCTGTTGGAGTTTGGAATGAAAAAGATCCATTACTCATTTTTTTCTTTTCATTCAAGTAGGGGCAATTTGTCTTAACACTTCTTACTGCTCTACAGGAACATTCAGTATACATCATGATATGCTTAATGCATTTATACCACAAGAAGTCTTGTGGCCCTGGTTAGTGCGCTCCCTTTATTTAGAAGTCTTCAGCCAAGAATTCAGTACTCTTTTTTCAGCAGTTTGCAGCATCTAGAAGGCATTAATATGTGATAAAGATGTATATAGACATTGTCTGAACTTTTGACAAAGGAAATGGACGGTCTTTCTTTTTCCCCTTTTGACAGAGGTTCTGAAGATAATCAGGCTGAACCAAAGCTACAAGAAAAGAATTATAGTTATTTGTTGAGAGGAAAATTGTCAGACAAGAAGATGATTTAAATAGGAGGTGTGCACAATAATTAAATGCATGGATGCCTGACTACTTAATCACAAGACGTGTGTTTTCAGGAGGAAAAAACCTTTTCCCTTTATTTCTCAAACTCCTCCAAATGTCACCAAAAAAGCCATATGTACAGTTGTTTTATGAGTTATGTCACATGAGTGTGATAAAAACCTAATAAATCTTCGTAGATCCTAATGCTTCCTAATCAGTAAAATGTAGTCAGCTGTTATGAGCCTTGTTTATAAGATAACAGCTAGAGCCTTTTTCTTACAATCAGAAATTTTGAAGTATAAATCAAACAGTTGTAATTTTTTTTTTTTTGCACTGTGAGTTATAAACATTCTTAAGCATGATTAAGATATAAGTAATTAAAGAGTAAACATTGATTTTAAGAATTGTTTGGGAAACATAGTAGGCAGTATATCTATATCATGCAAAGTTTGGGGTTGTTTATAGTTATTTGCTTCAAGAAATAGTCCCAGTTGCTACATCTAAACAACAGGAAATAGAAACCAGTGATATAAATGAAGAGAAAATTATACAATCATTTTACCCAAACAAAACAATTTGAAGAGTTAAAAACTGGTATTCAGAACTTTTAGCTAACAGTGCTAACATAATAATAGCTCTTGTAAACTTTCAGTATCCTATGCTCCATTTGTCAGTTCCTGTGCTACAGCAATAAATAGCCAAAAAACTATTGACATAGATGTGTAGCAACTCATCCATTTTCATCCATTTGAGTATTTTGTATTCATGGAAGATCTGATAGCAAATGTGGCAAAGTGGTAAGACAAACTGAAAAAAGAAAGGAAAATTCAAAACTCAAAGTTCAAAAATATTAATTGGCACCCTACAGAGGGATGTAACCATTATTTCCCTTCTTTGCAATGTCACATTCATTATGCGAACATATTTTGGGACATTTAGGAAAGTATGTCTTAGTCTTCAATTCTAGGATTATACTTAGGGTATGTTGCCACTCCTCTTTGTCACTGTTTTGGGTAATGCTAGCAGAGCTGTTCACTGGTTGCTTGAAAGTCACTGAATTTGGCCAATTAAACCACAAGCATCTCTTTGTATTGGAAATATAATGATTTGCAACTATAAATGTACAACTGAAACTTCTTCAGTCTATATGAAACCACATTTTAATCAGGTCCATGTAAATGGTAATATGATGAGGGTGAATATCTAATCAGAGCATACAGTCATAAAAGACAGCTGAGCTGATCCAGTCTGTATTGGTTTCATTAATTCTGCAGCATTCTGGAAATGCACACTTCCATCTCTGGAGTTTCTAAGTGACTACAGGTACTCAGCAGATACAAGCCAGTGTCATTGGTATATAGGTTGACTTATGTAGAAAAATTAGGGTGCAAGTTTTGTGATTTATGTCTTATAGGACTATCTGTCAGATCTATACCTATCTCTTAGACGTTCCTTTTTTATTGACAAAGCTGTCAAAGCTGGAAGCACAAAATGCAAACAGAGGACACAAAGAGAAGAAATAGCAGTGTGTTTCACCATGCTAGCATATGCAATTCGGAAAAAAAATTTGAAGCCATTATTTTAAATGAAATAATCCATTGTAGTAATCAATTAAAAAGTATGTAAAAATGCAAAAGTTCTCGCCTCGAAAACTCCTTTCAGGTCTGTAGGCATACTGCAGCCTGCAGGTTCTGAGTATGTTCTTTAAAGTAAATAGATAAAAATTTAGATTTGAGGCTATGTTGGATCAACAATTTATTATTAACTAGTTTACATGTAGTATATAGTAGAAACAGATGTGAAAGTATATGTTACTCTGCACAATTCTGAAAAGGTGCTCTCCTATTTGTCCATATACATTTATTTTTCTTAGTTTTAAAAATAACATTTTGCAACCACCCTTTTCTCAGTAGTAAGTTTATGTACTGTTGCATATTAGAAATTTTTAAATATTCTATTGTCTTATTATTAGCTTTTCAGTTGCCAACACATCTCTGATTGCTTTCTGGTAGCTCAAAGCATCTAATTAATCTCCTCTGTAAACCAACCAGAGAGCAGAAACTCAATAATACCGCCAAGTTTCTCTTTTCCTCCTAGCACCACAGATTCAGTCAGAAAATCTTGCCAATGTCAATCAGAGAATCTTACCTAAAATAACTCTTGTAATTAAGCCTTATCACAGGATCAACACCTGGGCTTCACTTCAACACTTATGTTTTATATCTTGCTATTTATGCAGCAGCAAGATACCTTTTGCTGTGACAATAAAAGTATAAAAGTGCTTTCATTGGTGCCATGTCTGAAGATGCAGCGTTTGCAAAGCTGCATACCCGCATGTATTGAGCCCACAGAAGATAAAGGACAAGACAAACATAAATTTTTCAAAAGAAGTCAAAAGGGAAGTCAAGATGAGGCACAAGAACTACATAACTAGATTCACACAAATGTTCTTGATACTTGTTTTACTTTGATAGCACTAGAAATCTTCTCCAACATTAAAAAAATAAATAAAATATTACTTAATCACGTACATTGCCCTTGTTATATAAAACATGAGAAATATCCCTATCTATGTCAAACTTCTATGTTTTAAAAGCAGGATTCTGCTGCCATATTTAAAAATGCTCCAAAATCTTTCATTGACTTTCTTCTGGAAATATCTAATGCTAGACTGCTGGAGGTGCAGTAGATGAAAATCTAGTCCATTAAACTCTTCGGGCCCTTAAAAATATATGCAGTAGGGAAGGCTTTGAGGCAAAAGCACTCCACATTTTTGCTATTCAAGTAGATATTGAAAACTGATAAAAGAAGATATCTACAAATAAAGTGAATGGAAGGACTGTTGTGGGGTTTGGTTTATTTGTGCAGCATATGAAATTCCATTTTGTTATTCCATTGAGGGTTTTTTGTTTTATTTTATGTACCTTCATGGAAATAATGGATGGTGGTTTTCTTTCACCAGTTATCTAAGCAGTTCTGCTTGTCTTTCTGTTGCCTTTTATAACTTCTTTAGTAAGTGCTGACTTTGAGAAATTGCTATGAATAAACCCGTGCTTTTATTAACATTCTTAATGTAACAATAGAAAATTTCAGTTGCAATTTACTTTGTATTTCTGTCATGTAATAAATATATTGAAAGAAAGCAGTTAAACATTAGCAAGTTGTTCTACATCTGTGAGAATAAACCAGAAAATTGACATCACATTTTTTTCTTGTCAGTCATGGAAATGTACTATAGTATATTACTTCTGGGTGTATCAGGATAGCTCCTATTAATCTAAGCTTCCAGGAAAGTACTCTACTTTATGTTGAAGGTCTTGGTAGCTTTTTGGTGTGTTTTGCTGCCTTTTGCTGAAGCTTACAGAATTGAAAATCTTCTATCCATTGCTTAGATCCAAAGGTCCAGGCACAGATATTTTAATGTTTGGTTTAATTTAGAAAAAGGATTCAAGTCTGCAAAAGACTGCTTAATTTAAAAACACAACTTAATTTTCAGACAGCATCATCATATTTTTATTTATTAGTATAAGCTAATAAGTTCCACTCAGAACTGGAAATATTTTTGTAACTCTGGAAAAGTTCCTACTGTTTTGTTCTCATCTTCCAAGGAAACTCATGTTTCCATGGAGCATGCAAGCAATTATTTCATGTATACACATATGTGTATATTTACATCTAATATTTATACATACAAATACATGTACATACTTATGCATATATGTGAAAATTATATTCATGTAAATATAATACACATGTATGAAAATACATATATTTATGAATATGTATGGGTTTTTTTTATTATTGGCATAGAAGCTTGTTATGAATTATATTTTATTTTCATTCTGTTTTTCAAGATGAAAAACTTTATCTCCAAGAGCAGGAATTTCTTATAGGATCAGCTAGGTTGGAAAAGACCTTTGAGAGCATCAAGTCTAACAATGACCTAACTCCAGCCTGCCAACCAAACCAAGTGCCACATCCAGTCTTTCCTGAAACGCTTCCAGGGATGGTGACTGTGCCGCCACCCTGGGCAGCCCATTCCAGTGCCCATATTTGAGAGGGCTAACTACTGAACTCAGAACAGGGAAAGGACAAGAGGGAAAGGATGTAGGGAGATTTGGAAGGAGTTTGTTTTCTTTAATTCAGAGAACCAAAATCTGGTACTTTTTCTTCTACCTACCAAAATATAGGTCGTTAGCCCTTCTTGGTTTAAACTGAATTCTGGTCAAGGAGGGCACACATTTCAGAGGGCCTTTAACAATCTCAGTTGTGATATGCCTGTCTTAGAAATTAAGAATATCAGAAGGATTATCCTTAACAGTGTAGAGTTTTAAGAACAACGCCAACATTTTCAGCCTGACCTGGAAGTGAATTTACTAGTTCAAATCTTAAACACCAGACACAGAATATGTTTCTACTTATCATGACAAGCAAGTCTTTCCTTCTGTGTTGCATTTCCATTATGAACTGTTCAAAGCTGTGGATTAAATACTCTGAGAGGTAGTCTTGCACTGCAATACCATATAATTTTATTTTTTCTGGAGAAGAAAACAGGTTTTGAGGGACAAAGCTCTCAAGTTTCACTTCACTACTAAAAAAAAATATTAAAAATTTATTGAGATAAAATTATTAAGGTTATTTGACTACAAATAGTGTTTCAAGGCCTCAGACATTGAAATTTAAATAGAACAATGATTTATTTACTAACCAGTTAGTGCTGTTTTTACATTCTCCTCATGTGGAATAGGATTTGAGTAATATAACTGATTTGAATACATGACAAAAGAAGCATTCAAAGCTGATTTAGCATTTGCTGCACTAGCATAATTATATTTTTCAATCTAATTAAAAATGCTAACATCTTCAAAACAATGCATCCACATTTCTACCAATTTTCCATTTAAATCCAATTAGTCATAACAGTGTTTTTCACTGCAATCCTTATTCAAATAGTTTGTGAAAATGCATTAATTTCACTAGATAACTTAGAATTTCAGTAACTTGCCTTCAGTGGAGAAACCTTTATTTTAACATTAAAAATTTATTATTCTGAGGTGAGGTTCCCATTATGCCCTAGAGAAATTTTCAGTCTTGAAAGGAAAGATGAGGTATATAAAATAAGGCAGATTGCTTGGCTTTGCTTTAAAAAGATTGAAGTTGTGAATAACATCTAGGAACAAGTAAGAAATCTGTTCTTCACTCAGTATTTCATATTGAGTTCAGTGCTGTTAAGTCGTTTGTTTTCAAGGTATGGCATATTTTCCCACAAGTTTCTTTACATTTAAATTTAATCAATTTGCCAATATCCCTCTGAGATCTTTTAGTAATATCTGAATATTGTTCATATTTGGACAGGTTGGAAATAGGTTTCTCATTTAGAGACAGTTTAATCCCTAGAAGTAGATCAGTACCACATCCCAAGAGACCTTTGTATAACTGACACAAAAATATAAACATTGCACTCTTCTTTAATTCAGCCATGTATTGCTACATGCACAATCCACACTCATAGTATATACCTTTTTTAATTTTAAGTGAAAGTGCTACGTATTTGTAGCTCAGTTGTGGTATATTTACAAGTCAACTGTGGTATGATATTTAGAGATCAATTGTGGTGTGATAAGCGAGACAGTTTTCTTGAGAGATGTTACAGAAACTGCCACTGAAAGCATCATATTTTGAGTGGAAAGAGATATTCTTAGTAGTAAGCTTATTTATGAGTGACAATAAAAACAATTTATGTATCATTAACATAAGAACTCATCATGAAGTCTTTCTGGAAGGACTTACCATAGATTCCTTGCCAGGAGGACACAAGGATTGGCTTTTAGCAGATGGTCATTAAAAATACTGTTTCAATTACTTACTTTATATTTTCTTCATGGAGAACATGAAATAAGACTACAATGTAGTCCATAGTTATAATAGTATCTGAAGAAATTCTATACATTGTAGGACAGCTGCACAAAACTCCTTATCTGAGTTGAAGTGCCATATAAATTTTAAGAGTTGGTATGTCTTTCTGAGGTGCAAGTTTTCTCAAAAAAGATGGCAGAGAGGAACAAGTCATTGGCTGCAGGAAGGACAGAGCTCACTGGTTAATAGCAATCACCATAGAACGTGTTCTTTACTTAGGATTTGTTCCACCTTTCCTCAAAGTAAAAAGACAAATAAGCCTGTTTACACTGATTAGCAATTTAAAACCTGTGAAGAAAAAGAACTTCAAACACCATGGATTTCTTATAACAGGAAACTTTCTCACTGCCTGGTTCCAGAAAGGTAAAAAAAGTCCCACCTTTTGCATTATGAAATTACTGTAACACATTTTCTTACCATTTCTAATTTCCCCCAGAAGTGCAAGATTTTTTTTTCCTTGAGTCTCAAGAAGATCGGGGTGTGTAGATGTTATCATTTCAGTCAGTCCATTCTATCTGTCCTGCAAACAGGTTGTGTTCTGCCCATTGCAGTTTGTGGAATTCTGCACAGTTGTGTCCAACATCCTTTTCCTCCCAATTTGTGCACAATCACATAACTTACAGTGAAAATTATAACCTCCAAGTTTTTAATATTAAAGAGATTATTTTTTTTCTAAACATGCAATAGTAATTGTTTTAAAAATACACACATGTCAAAAAGACAGTATGAATTCTGTTGAAAAATCCCTCCCAAATAATGACCTTTAAATAATCTACCAGACCACAGTTGATCTCCTCCGTTGACAAGGCCTCGAGGGCTTTTCTTGATAGGATTCCACTTCAAAGCAGGCAGCCTGAGTTGCACACAAAGAGAGCTTACACTCTTTTAGCTTACAGTGCAAATCTAGCTTTAAATTGCTCCGCTCTGTATTGAACTTTAACAAAATTTCTGCTCTAGTTACTTCAAGTGTGTCAGACATCAGATCAGAGGTCTGAAGAGCACTGAAAAATGTGCCATACAAACAAAATTGTAGGCAGCTCTCACAGGACAGCAGTTAATTAGATACCATGCCAATCAAACAGGTGTCAATATTGAATCAATTGACAAAATGAATTGGCCAAAGCAAGTAGCCTAAAAATTTGCTTTCCATGAAAAAAGAAAAGATGAGAAGTGGGGAGGGAAGGGGAATACTTATATCATGTAGCAATTTCTCATATCTAAAAGGATCTAGATTGTGTTATTTCTATGGTTAATTCCAGGTATATTTTAAATATAAATTAACATAGTTTCTGAAAATAATTTGCGTTTATTTATGCACAGGTTGAATTTAGAAGATCCCTCTCAGAAATGCTGAAACCTGCTTGTAACAACTGCACTTTTCTCCTTTTTTGAGAATATAGAAAGGAGTTCTGCCTCTGACCCAACCCCTTCCACAAACCTTGAGATCCTTACCAAAACTCTATGTATAAAAACAGCAGTTTTCCAGAAAGCAGTGAGGTTGGTGATTGCTTAGTTGCACACTGTGTTCAGCAAAGTGGCTCCTTTTGCTGAGTTGGAGCCATGTAACCATTCTGGTAAAAGTACAAAATGTTGAAGCTTGAAGAATGAGCCTTTTGTTCTGTTGCCTTCCAGCTAGCCAATTAAATTCATGGTATGGCTGAGGCTGAGATTTAGTAAATCATGCTTAAAATAGATTAGGTTAAAAATAATTTAATTATCAAATGTCAATAAAACAGATCTTATTTAAATCCTACAATTATGAAAGACATAATGTTGAATCAAAATTTCTGTTTAGCAGGGCATATTGAGATAAATAATGGAGAATATGCTCTTTGGAGAAAGAGCCTGGCTGCCACCCTGACATTTAAAATGCATGGACAATCTTCACACATCTGGGGACAAATTTAGAGGAAAGTTTATGCAGTATGAATTGCCAAATGGATCCAATGATATGTAGTTATTCCCACAAATGAATACCCAAGTGGCAATAATGTAATAATATAAATAATGTATCAAAACTAATAAATATATATAATATTATATTTCAACTTATCTTTTTTAAGTGTCTGCTTGCCTCTTAAAAGATTAAAGTAGTTTAGATGCTTTATCTGGATCCTACATAAACTCTGTGGGTATTATTCAACTTAATACTTGATGTTTTACTTGGTTGCATATTTGACAAATTACTACAAAACACAGAAACTCTCCTGACTCCAAGAGATGGGATCACAGTTGCAAAAGCCCTGGATAATTAAAGGATACTATTTATCCTTCTGCATTGCACTATTCATCGATGTGACCACCAGTCACCAATGTACAATTAAAGCAAATGAGAAATAGAAGAAACAAATACCCATATGTTTGCAAAATATCTTTTGATAATAAACACGAAATTCTGATTGGTACATCCAGATAGACTTACTACATTAATTTGTTCATATTTTCTTTAAAAAAAATATTTAACTCACTAGCTATTTGCTCTATCATAATCACTACTTGTATTTGTGAAGAAAAGATGACATGGAAGTTTTCAACCTCAACTGCTGAGTATCAGCGTTGAATGTTCAATAAGAAGTCCTGTTAAACCTGACATGTGGGAGAAATTATTGTATCTGTGATATTTATAAACTATTTTAGATTGTTTTCAAGTAGTCCTATAAAGATTAAAGTCAGAACTTGTTAAGACATTTGCTCTCTCACTTGCATTTCCGCCAGCCCTCAAGCTTTGTCTTATTCAAAGGAAGGAATCTTTTGTGCTACTCATCTTTGGGAAAAATTACAAGTGATAAAAATCTATCTTATGAAAATGCTGCAATTCAGAAATTTGACACACATGTTTTAAACATTTTTGGCCCTCACTATTATGATTAACGAGAAAGGACTTGGATTTTTTAAACCAAAAATATTAATTTATTTTTTTTTTTAAGTTGCTTTCTTCTGCATCCCCATCCTCGTCCTTTTTGCAGTAGTACAAAGATGTCATTTAAACTAATTGGGGAAAAGATGAGAAGGTCAATATCTTTTTTCTCATAAGAGTTATCATAAAACTTTATGCAAGGGATATGATAAGGAAATCTTTTACACAGGAGCATAAATAAAAAGAAGTTAATATTGTTCCTTATTTTCTGCCAAGAAGGCTGAGAACTCTCTAGCAAACCTTCTCAGAGTCAGCACAGCAAGGAAACCCCATCCACCTCCCTGTTTTTCACTCTGCGTTATGCTTATATTTCATACTAATGATAGCTGCACAGCCTTGGGAAGTTGTGCTTTGTTTTTCCAGTATGAAAAGACAGCAGGTGCTCTGGCCAGCATCACTCATAAGCAACCCCTCATCACCTCCCTCTGACCCCTATATCCAAAAATAATATTTTCAAATGTCAACATATCAGATAGAGACATTTTAAAGTTATGTGATGAATGGGGTTTTTATCCAGCACTATAGATAGTTTTATTCTGAGAAAGAGTCAAGTGTGGTAAGCAAGAGAGGGCCTATAGTGCTAACACCTGTCCTGATTGAATAATTACATGCATTCCAGTTTTTTGGGGAGACCCTATGTTTTCTTGCCTTCCACTTAGAATAGGGATCTTTCTGTCAGATGATGGAGAAAAAGCCATATTTACTTATTAGTAATGTTAAATCCAGGCACAAGTCAGATTTTCTGAAGAGTATTTTATTATATTTTTTCCCGAACCAAAATAATTGGCTTATTGTTGTTTTAAACAGAATACATATCATGAGACTGCATTAGGAGCACTGCATCTAGTTCTGGCATCCCCAGAACAAAGAAAAATCTTCAACCTGTTGGAGCAGGTCTAGAGGAGCTCTGTGAAAAAGGTCAGTGCTGGAGACCTAAGAAAATGGCTAAGAGAGAGTGGGTGGTTTAGCCTGGAGAGGTTGTGGATGCCCCTTTGTTGGAAGAGTTCAAGGACAAACTGGTCATTACTTGAATGAACCTGATTTGCTCACAGGTGTCACCACCCGTGGCAGGGTGGTTGGACTAAGCAATCTTTAAAGGTCTCTTCCAACCCAACCCACTCAGCTGTTCTGTCATACTGTGTTTAATGCCTGTCAATAACAGAGTAGATCCATAATTTATAATATCTTAGCATGATATGTTCTGTTTGGAAAAGGTGTTTAAATGGAGAAAGATGATACACCAGTAATTTCAAGGAATATTAAACAACACAGAAAAAATTCAGAGAAGCACAAGGTACTCTCATGAAGGTTGGTTAACTTTATCCAAGTCATGGTATAGTTCTAGTCACGCTAAAATTAATGAGAAGTCCTAATTTGCCATAGCTCAAATCAACTGAATATTATACACTGGGAAGGGAACTTTCACTTTTCCTAATTATTATAACTTTATTTGCATTCACCATACAACTGCAGTTGGAAACAACACCTTCTAAACAATGAGCAAGTGTCCATAACAGCTGGGAGAGAGAAAAGCCAAAACTAAGTCAACATGGACATTCAAAGGAGAGATGAAGAGAACATACAACCATTATGAATATAGCATTTGGAAGTCATCAGTTTGTCCAATCTCAGACATTTCTGTCAGAACATTAAGAGTCAAAATATTATTTCCAGCATTGGACCACCTGAAGACAAGCAAAATATTTATCATGCAAGCATTTGTTATTATGTTTGTGGTACCTTATTACAGGAAGGAATAATAGTAGTACTTTAATAAAAGAAGATTTAAAAATGAGTTTAAATAATTTCAAAACGAGGATCAAGATTACAATTTATAAAAATCGACAGGGTATAAATAACATTTGTTTCTACCTGTTTTATTCTCGCTTCAACATAGAAAGCACGAGTATGTTATTGCAAATAAAACTGTTTGAAGTTCTGTAAATATTTTGGAAACTTGCCATACTATTCACACAGAGGAAACCATTTTATATCAGAAATTTTGACAGGCTTTTGTGGTTCTTGTAAACATCAGTCCTGCTTGAACAAGCTTAATTTGCCTCCAGTAAGTGCTCATTCATGTAAAGCACTGTAGGGAGGTCCCAGAAGTTTTCTAGAAATTCACAACTGAATTTTAAAAATTCAATATTCATGTCAATACTTGAAAGAAGCAAGGTACAAAAAGAGAAAAGTTGTTTTCTCTTTAGGTTCTCCAAATATCTGAGCCCGACTTCTTACAAAAGTTTCATGAAATTGCTTTGTTAAGGCTGGCCAGTAAACAGCTGAATGTGAAGATAAAGTTCAGTTATCCAACTGTGCTGTTTATCTGGGTTTTATAAAGGCTTAATCCAAAGCTCTTCCAATATAATCCTTTAGTGGATTCATTGACAAGGACTGACCTCACACATTGCTTATTTCACCATGTTTTAGTCTTATGCATTTGTTTTTAACACTGCAATTTTTTTGAGAATAAAAGATTTCAAAGTCCACTGAGTTTGAGTTTCTGCTGTGAATTCAGATCAGAACGTCATTAATAAAAATTAATGTTTAAAAAAAATTATTTCTGTATTTGCTGATTTTAGAAGCTGGTTTAAGCATTAAAACATTTGTCCATTAGGGCCTGCCAATCTCTATTCTATCTTCTTGTTATTATGAGATTTGAGTATAGATCTTAAATATTCAATTTGAATTAAAAAACTATTTTTTTCTCCTAAATATTTCAATTTTCTGGTTAAATTCAAGCATGTTAACTCTGAATATTTATGTAAACCTGAAGTCTTTGATCCAATTTTTCTCATGAAAGCCACATACTTCAAATACGCCAGCCAAAATCTTTTGAATACCCCTGGAAAACAAGAAGTACTGCCTTCTACTCCACAAGTGTTCCTTTCCTCTCATTTTTCTCACTAAACAATAAATATTTACAGTGAAGAGGAAGGATTAGAACTTCAGAACCAAGTGCTGCACAGCACATATTTCTTTCTATGGAAGACCCAGCAACACTCACAGTGCTTTCTATGCTCTCAGCAGTGTCTCACACGCTTCCTTGAAAGTGCAGGGCAATCAATGCACTCTAAAATGCAGACTGTGAATCTTCCTTCATAGGTGTGACTTTCTACCTGTGTCTGCTATTTTGAAATCCCTTGCCTTTCTAAATCCACCTGTTGTGCCTTTGAGATTAAAAAATGCACTTTGAAATGGGAGTCTGTGCACTATACAGTCCAATACATCAACCTTTGGAAATAAGAGTGGAATGAAATTATATTTTCCCATTACTAGAGAATAAAATCAAATACTCCTTTTCAAGAATACCACCAAAATATATGGTTATGTCTAGCAGGTTTTCCAAGTCAGATTTTGAATTCTTGTTTAAGAATGAAAATACAGTTATGAGGGTGCTCAAGTCTCGATCTAAATAACTTCTTATATTTTGGATATTCACTATTTTTTTTAATTGATTCTCCACAGACTTTTATTTAAGAAGCTGGAATCATAATCAGAAGCCAGTAACCATAACCAGAGTGGGAAATTATGAGAAAAAGAAAATATGAATGTTTTAGACAGGTGATTAACCTGGTAGCTGATAATATTTGAAGGGACAATCATTTGATATTATGAGAAAAGGAAGAAAACACTGATGAAATAAAGACCATTTTGAGAAAAAAAGGAGTGTTGCTGCATAAGATTAAAATGTGGGTGAAAAAACAATGCTTCACAGGAAAAATTTTCTTTGTATTTTTTAAAAAAATAAAATGTAGTTTTGCTAATATCCTCAACCATTTGACATATTATTGAAATTATTCTCATTATTTGCTTTACTAAATTCCAGTATGCCTTTTTTAATGAAAATAAACTCACAATAACTTTTTATAAATTTAATTAAATTTTAATTTGAAAGTCACCTTTAGCATAATCTTTTCAAGTATGTATAACATACATCAATCTACTTATAAAAGAAAAATGTTATCTCCACCTTTGCACTTCTGGCGTATACATAGACATAATAAATACCACATATTTTGAGAAATTGAAAAAGTTGCCATTTTAAAGTAGAACATTATACTATTTCCTAATATAAAACTTCTGGAGCATTCATACTGAGTCTCTTGAATCTCTCATAAAACAATCTACATTCATTTTTTCACTGGGTTTCAACTACTGAACATTCAACACTTTGGTAATTGCTTCCAAATGAATTCCCTAAAATGCAACATAGTTTCTCAAAGAAAGTTTCCTTTTGAGTTAAGATAACTTCATCCATTGAAATGAATAAGTCAAGAAAAGTATTTAAGAAATGCTGATAAATATTTACTCAGATAAACATAAAATATTTTCCTCCCATTCTTCTGTTTGCTACTGATGTGTCATTAGCTAGGGTAACACACACAGGCATTATAAACAAGGATGACTTAAACATGAAAAATTGTCTAACAGAATCTGAAATAAATACGTTTCTTCTTCTCTATTGTCCCAAAGTGTACCTTCCTTCATCTTGCCTGCCTGCTTCTAACAACTTTAAGATTTTTTTAAAAAATGGAGAACCCTGAAGGATTGATGACCTAAAGTATGAAATTGACCTGTTTTGTGAAATAGAAGTGTTCACTAAAACTTTTTTAGTGAAAAATATATGCATGTGGAGAATGTACCTTACCACATCCATGTATCCAAAACAGGCAAAATTAAATAACTCCTATACATTTGGAATTGTTTATGCATACAGAAAAGCCCAGTTAACAGCTTCTGTTGCATAACTTTGATGAAAAAATGGCAATTTTGTGTCCAGTAGCTTTATGTCATATGCACTATATAAATGGGGAAATAGATGTAAATTTAGGCTCTTTCTCAGTAGGGTTGGAAGATGACAGATAATGTTTTCATCAACTGATAATTTATTAATTGTATTCACACAGCAATGTGAATGAAGCAGTAGATGTGACCAGTTGGGGGACTGGCTTCAAAAGTGCACATATGAATGTTAATGTGGAAGCATCCTGGAGACAGTCAGAATTCATTGTCTCACCATGGCTTGGCTTGATAATTTTCTTTTACATGGGATTGTTGTAGTTCAGGATCTTAGAGAGCCTCCATCATTAACTTTTCTTCCACAACATTTTTTTTCAGGTGGCTGGGGAGGAAGGAGGGAGGGAGGGAGACAGAAAGCTCAAATTTCTTAAGTAATAGTCTGCTTCTCCCTTTAACTTCCTCCATATAATACTGTTCAGTTGATTTTTAGTGTGTGTGATAAAAACACTTTATAAATTACTGTTCAGTCAACCTTAGGTTGGATGGACAAAAAAAATTTTCACTTGCCTTTCTGTCAAAAATTCAATTATACTTATAAAGGTCAAATCTAATCTTGTTCAGTCAGTCATGTCAAACCTGTCTTAAGCATAAATATTTGCAAACAACACATAAAAATTGAGAGTGCAGCCTAGACATGCCTACCATTGCATTCAAAATTTTTGGTCCAGAAAGTAGAAATCTGATCGCTAAAATTGTTAAGCTCCAAATTTCCGGGTATTATTACTGCAAGGGCATCCCTGACAAAGGGCAGAGAATGATGCATCTGACTCCATCCTATCAGAAGGCTAATTAATTACTTGATTATACTATACTACATTTCATCTAGACTGAATCTGCCACCCACTCACTCTGCACCCCACTGCACAGAACTGCACTCATCTCCTGACTCTCGTGGCTGTCACCTGACAGTCCAACACAGACACAACTCTTGGCCCTGATAGGCCAAGGAAACAAAACATCCTCACTTGCATTCTACTTTGGCACAACACAGGCACAGTGAATGATAAGAATTGTGTTTTCCCTTGCTCTGAGGTTCAGAGAATGTGAATCTCTTGGGAAGAATCGTGCCTTGCTTTTCTCTGTGAAGAGAAATGTGGGTATTAGGATGACAGAATATTAACATCAGAACCTGTGTTAATCTTGAGAGATGAACCGGTTTGTCTGGGCTGAGAACATGTTTTTGACTTCTCTTTGGGGCAGGCATATCTGAGAAGTGCAATAGACTTTAACAGATTTTGTGGTTTTTTCCTTTACTCTCCCCACCTCCCTCCTACCACCCTGTCCCAATGCCCAATTAAATACACTGGAGCTCCTTTCTATTCAGTAAAGACTCAGTTTCAAAAATCAGAAAATATATTAATTGATAATGTCTTGAACAAAAACCATTTATTGTTAAGTATTATAAGAAGTGAATGACATTTCTCTTTTCACAATATGAAACATTGTGGAAGGAGAATAAAATGATGAAGATAAGGCAGTGGTAGAAAGAAAATAAGGCAAAACCATCTATGTCATAGCATTTCAACAATTTTGACACAATAATGTTTCAAGTGGATGATTATTTACCTAAGTCATTTATTCATTATCTTCTCCATTTCCTCTATTCCCTTGTTTTCTTGGAGAAAAAAACATTACCTCCTTCTTGGCTTTCTTATATTCTCTGGTGCTTTGTTTCCTTGGAAACAATATCCATTAACATTCTCCATTTCCTCATTTGTTGCCATTTTCTGGATACACTGAGTATCCCAAATATTTCTGCAGTGTAATGTACCAGAGAACTAAGAAAAGGCTAGGAAACAGACAATCAGAATATTTTTTATTGATAAAAGGCTTATTTAAAAAGAAAACACAACAGAAAATACTATCATATTTAATGTTTTTGAGTAAGGTACACAGTCAGGAAAGTATATATGTGGGCAGGGGTGGACAACCCCCGTGTAAATACCTGTATTTAATAGGTCATTAGATTTCAGATTACATTGTTGTTCCACACTGACACAGATGAAATACCTTTCAGTTACTCTTGGCGATAAACCAAAATTGCATCCTACAATAAGCAATATGCATGTAATTGAAACTACATTTGTGTCAACTATTTGCTGCTGGCTAGGAATAAGAATCATGAAGATTTTTTTTAGCAATTAGTAAAAGTCTTTTGGGAGCATTGCATTTTACACCTTTCTTTTTATTAGGCTGACACATGGCTTGGATTTTAGTGCCCAAATTGAGATTTTTTTTAACTTTGACCTGCTTAATTACAAGCTGGTAACACACTTAAAATCAGAGGCAAGAAAATGTCACTTGCAGGAGGTGATTAATTTTAGCCTAAAATACATAACTAACATGAATCAGGTTGGACCTTCTGGATGCTTTCTTTGTTTTCTATTAACTACAAAGGGAACCAGGACAAATTTGATCTTGCAATTTTAGATATGTAAAGATAAGTGAGATGTAACATATTTGTACCCTCTAAAGTACACTTGTGCCCAGTTTTATTGTATTATATGTTCTACTTTTATATCACACACCTTTTCCCATGTTTTTTCAGTAAACTGAATTTGATAGAAACTGTCACTTCATGTCTGAGTCTGCATGTGGCACTGCCAGATACATGGTGCTGTTTTTATCAAGGTATTCCAGAAAAAGCACCTGCTGAAAGACTGCAATTACAGCTGGGAACAATTAAGGATCACAAGCAGTACTGAGAGGCCTAAACAAAACTAGAATTATTATCTGCTTAGCTACTGTCAGAAGCAGAGGTAGCCATATTTAGTCAATTTAAAATTTTCTGTTTGCCCAGATTTTTGTTTTTATCTATGCATGTGCTCACTAGTTTTGTTGCGTCAGAATCTAATTTGAATTCCACATTGAGGTGGAGGCACTCAATATAATGGATACTTTTGAACACAAACCCTTAGTTGTTATGAATGTTACATATCTTGTATTTCAATTGTTTATCTTATTTAAGATTGTGGAAAAATGCTGTGGTATCAATGCGCTTTTTGTATAAAAGCACTCACTCAAAAGGTGAGAAAGCAAGTTGAGTGTTTTCTAGCTTGAAAGGGTTCCAGTCCATATCTTTTCTCCTACGAGCTTATCAGTTCAGCAGAGCTATTTATTATTTTTCTTCTGACTCAGTTATGGCACTGCATAGACAATGTAATTTTTCTGGGTCCAGAGGAAGGGAGAATGATGCAATGGTTATTTACATGTATCATTCTATATTTTATTTACTGATTTCTTTAATGTGGAAAGAATAAACATTGCTTCTTTTCCCTCATGTAGAGTGTCACATGGTAGGAAATGCATTTAACCTCTTCCTTTGGATAATGAGGCTGGTCATATGGTCATCACCAATCTGTATGAAGAACTCTGTAATGTATGTTTCAATGTCATTCAAACTGATGAGACATCCACTGTCTCTACCTGTGCATTTCTATGCATCCTTCATTCAGTGAGTTAGTCTGTTTACAGGGTTTTTTCCCTACTCTACACACAATTGATACCTATTGTGTTTTCCAAGAAGGCCTCTTTGTATTTTCAGAAAGATTTAGTTCAGTCCTTTAGGCACATCTATTCTCCAAGAAGATTTGGAAGCAGCTCCATAGACTGAGGCATTTGTGTTCCTAGTCCTTTGTGAGGACAAGCAGAATAGAAACACCTCATGTTTAAAGCATCAATAGTACACAGAACATTGTTGAGAGGAAGGGTCTAATGAGAAAGTATGGAGGTCATTTATTTGTAGCACAAATATAAAAACAACCCAAAGAATTGTGAGATAAGTGAGAGAAAATGATAGATGATAAGAGAAAGACGTTATTAAGAAACAACATTCTGTATTTAAGAATCTAAAAGCTTATATAAGCATCATAATTTCACCTTGTTCCTTGATGCCTTATTTTTTCAGACGGTAGTTGTGCTCTGTCCTTGTAAAGTAATAAACACAACAGAGACCTTAACTTATAGAAAGAGAAAAATGTAAATTATTTATGGTCCTCTTCTAATAAAAAGAACTTTACAGTGTTTTGACTCCAAATACTTTACTACAAAGTAAAAATCCCAAAGTTCCTGCAATTTGGAAAGCATAAAATCACGGGGGTTAGAAATATAAAATTAAGATGGAAGCATGTATTAGACCATCTATTTCTCTTTTATATCACTACAATATTATAATGTCTAGGACTTTTACCAATTCCAAATAATTAGATTTTCATCCTGTACCTAGGCTGACTATTCTAAAAAGAAATTAAGATGACTGTTGGTGGTTATATTTCTGGATTTTTGTTGTTGTGCCTCACCTTTCCCTGGGTTTATACCTGTTTATTATGGCAGTTATCTTCTGACATTAGGTTTCTGTCTGAAGTTTGCTGGTAAGAGAGTTTTTTGTATTATCCTCAGTGTTGGTACTGGGCATAGTTTGAATAGGTGGCTCTTTTGCTGCCATAATTACAGCTCCAATTTCAATTTTTCTGAGTGTATACACTTTATTTCTTTGCATGATTTTGTAGCATGTCCATCTGTGTTCAGGATCTGCAGTCATTGCCATAAGTAGGACACTTATTTTTGAGATGCCAAGTGCCACAACTCATACAATAACAACACAATTCAGAATTGTGCCCTGCCCGAACAAACCCCCTGCATTCTGTAAGACAAGAGAAGGTCCCTGTTGCACACAAATAATAGAGGAAGGCAGTGTTGATTACTCCTCTCTTGGGGAAAGACAAATATATTAGTGGGATTCTCTTCCCTCAAGGACCTGGGTGTACTTTGTGATAGTGTTCAAGGATGGGGAAATCCTCCTCCTTGTTTCTCATTGGGGAAGAATTGTGATGTAAATTATATCTTGAAGGAAGTAATACAGGAGCAATGACCAGAACTGACAAACAGTGATCCAGTGATTGTAACAAGACCTAAGCCAAGCTAATGGTAGTGTTTGACATTCAAATGTGCTACTCTTCTGTCCTGAGCACCCACCCTGACATAAGGTGCCCAAGTCATAGCCTGTTTTTATAAATATTAGAAGGAGTAGAACAGGAGAATAACTATCTCTTAAGAGACATGGGACAGTAGTTAATGAGAATGTATGAAACTGTATGTTGGGTATGATAGTGGTTTAAACCTATAAAATAATCTAACTTGCTAAGAAGCTGTTTCTGCACAGATAATTAGATACACAATTATGTCTAGAAGGTGTATAAATTTATGAAATTCTGTGGGACCTGAATAAGACGTAAATTGTATGGAAAAAAGCATGGAGATTGCATTAGATTTGGTTAAGATGGAATTAATTTTCCTATAGCAGACCTTGTGGTGTTATGCTTTGTATTTGTAGCTAGAAAGGTGCTGATGAGACACCAGTTTTGGCTACTGTTAAGCACTGCTTCCAGACATCAAGGTTGTCTCACCAAATCCCACACTCCCCAAATGCCACTGGGCTGGGAGTGGGCAGGAGGTCAGGAGAGGACAAAGCCTGGACAGCTATCCCAAACTGATCAAAGTGAAATTCCATACCAAATTATGTTATGCCCAGCAATAAAAGCTAAAGAAGAGGATCCCTCATCATCAAAGAAGGGGAACTCATTATTAAGGCATTTGTCTTGTGGTTTTTCCATTCTAAGAAGCACCAATTTTTTGTGCTTATTCTTCAGTTCAAAGCTTTCCTCTTACTGCTGTCATTATCCCATATGGATCCAATTATTATATACAAGATATTAGATGTTCAAAGACTCCTGTTAGTACACAGAAATCCTCTTCTGCTGAAATCATATAAGGGTTCTGAACCTCTTTTGGAAAGGTTGATTTGCTCATAAATTCAGGTGTTTCTATGTTACATTTAGGATGATAAGGACAGCATAGAATATCTTTTTCCTCTTGAATAAAATTTAAAATAATAACACTCATATCTTAATGAACAAACAAGGAACAGTTTGACAACCGTGTAAATAACTGAGAGCCATTCTCATAGAAGTCAAGAGAGAAACTTTGTATTGCCTAAATGATTACAGAATTGCATCATATACAAAGTATTTAAATGGCAAGGGAATAACAGAAAAAAAATGCAAAACAGTTGATAATATCTGAGAGAAAGAGGCTAGGAATGATGAGGTAGAGAAGAAAGATGGGTTTCTTTGCTCTTGAGAAAAAAAGGTAAGCGATGCGAGCAATCATCTACTTCTGACTCATCATAGAAAAGAGAGAACATTTAGTTTCTTACTGTAAAGATAAAAATCACAGCTCTATCTGGTACAAGAAATTGGAATTTTCCAGTATCATGAAGTGAAATATCTGCAAACAGGGGCACTGTGACTATCCAGGGGAATACTGAGAACATGTTCTAGATAGAGTTAGTCACTAGAAGGAGTCACACAGGAATAATGTGGAAGGTGACCTGCTACAATTACTGGGAAGAAACTGCTGCAGAGAAGATTTGAGGTAAACTCTAAACTGTTGCACTGCCTGTGCATAATCTCTTATGAATTTTTGGAGACAAAATCCTGTTAAGAAGCATTGCCAAGTCTGTCTCACACATGGCCTGCTTTGACAGGTTTCTGTTCTTGAAGGTCTGACCTTCCTTAAGGTTTCAATTTCTTAAAACAGCAGGAAAGAAACAAGATCAGAAACTTTCTGGTAGCAAAAGGAACAACTGAGAACTAACACATGCATTCAGTTGCTGTAGGAGATTGCTCATGTGCCACAAGTTCTCTGTGAATGTGAATTTCATAGGAATGACTTTACAAGTGAATTTTTGTAGAGGAAATATTCAACCTTGGAGCTCCAGTTTACATTTATTATTTCATTCATTTTGCATGTCTCAAGAATTCTTACTATATACAACAATGGAAATCCTTACTTATGATACATAATTTTGGCCACATTCCCTTGCCATTATGAAGTCTTTAAAGTCTATTATTATTATTATTATTATTATTAGTAGTAGTAGTAGTAGTAGTAGTATTACTATTAATATTAATATTAATATTAATATTACTGCTGTTGCTGTTGCTGTTGTTGTTGTCGTTGTTGTTATTGTTGTTATTATTATTGTTATTATTATTGTTATTATTATTGTTATTGTTTTATAATCTCTAGAAATTTCTTCTAGTCTAATATGAGAAGGAAAAACTTACTTGCTAAGTAAAAAACGAGTGGTCAACAAATGAGAATCTTCTATTACCATTTCAGTACACAAAATATTTATTAGTTGATTTTTCACATCAGTCCTTTCACCTCTGAAAATCTGTGTTACTGCATGCCTATAAAAAAAGAGAAAAATATTTAGGGGGTATTCTAAAAAAATTATTTGAACAGCCCCATTTACAGCATAAGAAGTAGAAAAACCATTACTGGGGAAACTCAGTAGATCAAAAGTTGCTGAGCACACAGATTTTACATTTACTATAATTAACCATTAATCACATTCAAAACAAATTTTAGTATACCTTTTGGTCTCCCACATGGCACAAAATAAAGTTGAGGAAATTATCTAGATTCCCACAGTAAAAATTTCAGATTAATATCTTCAGCCATTATACCCTACTTTAAGGCTGCCAAAGCAATTCTTTGGCATTTGAGCAATAACTGTTCTTTGTTTATAAGGCAGAATTATTAAATTACCTTTAGTAATTGAAAAGGAAGAATACATGAGTTATAGGAAATCTAAGGAAAAGTAGCATCATATGATCACATGCAGTAAAATAAACTTACTTGATAAATACCATATGTGTGAGTTCTGTTGACCTTAACTTTAGTTGAGTTAGCATTAAAAGTACAGGACCACAATTCTCTGTCTATTTATAGCTAGATAGATTCACAGCTGTCCATTCTATCTAAGAGTTCAAAAATCTTTATGAATATGTTAAATTTTAGAACACAGTCTCTTTTGTCCTATTATCCTATAAATATTTTTCTATCATTGTTTCAAATTAAATTATTGCTTGAATCCTATGCCAGTGAATCAAATAATTTCAGTGTTCCTACATAGCAAGTAATTTTCTTAATGTATGATACATTGCTGACAGAGCTGACAGAGTACTTCTGAATATTAGCAGCCTAAAAATGATAATGTGTACATGCTAATGTCTGCTGAAAAAATAAATTAAGCAAAATAAAATACTCCTATGCTCCAAGATGCATTTTTTATATTGACATGTATTTGGGAAATCTGATTCAGTACAAAGCTCCAAATTCTCTATATTTTAAAACAGCTTTACAAGTTACTTCAGACATGTTGAAAACAGCAACTCACACCCAGAACTGAAAAAGTCCTTCTCTATCACTGACAGTACTATTGTCTATCATTGAGAGAGGTGATTTTTTTACAGGCATCGTTGCAATTCTACTTACCCATTTATATACTAAAAATAGCTGGAATTTATGTTGCAAAACATCATTGTTCTAATGGCTATTTGTCACTTTCTAATTTCCTTCCTTTATGAATTTATTGTCAATGCATGTTAATTTATTTTTGTGCCAATATTTGGCCTTGGTGTAAAGACCTAACTACGTTTTGATTTGTGCCTCTGATGTACATTATAGACAAGAATTACTTTCCTTTTCAACTTTTATTTTTCAAAAGTAATGAATGCAATTAATTTATTCACATAAGATAGACTATCAGCTCCTCAGAACTTATACTCTAAAATCACACAGGGAAAGTGTGCTCCTTGTGAGATCAGTTAATACAGCATAGTTCATTCCCTCTCACTTGATTCCCATTGAGAAGTTCCCACATACAGCAAAATAAATTAGTTGCTTCTGGTAAATTTTTTATTTTTGTTCTGGAGAACTTCTGCTTTCAAGACATTTTGCCCTCAATGTACAATATTCCAGTCATCCACTGGTGTGAGCCTTTCAACTTAGTGATGCTAGAAAATTGCAGCAATATATTCTATTCTTTATGCCAAGGCTATTGATAAAAAAAAATTAAAAATCCACTGTATATACCAGTACATCACTAGTTAGCCACCCAGCTTCTGTTACATCCACTTTCAGTACTTTCCATATTACCATTTTATCTTTTGTAAGGTCTCATTTTCTTTCTCATCTGTCTTCCTTCAGTAACAGCCTTTCTCTGAAAGCAGTAGAATAAATTATTTTATGGTATGTAAAAAGATTAATTACATCGTTTGGGGTTTTTTTCTAATAAATCAGATATGAGAGAAGATACTTAATTTGTCTGATTTTTTGGTAAGCTAACATGCATTCAAATCTCATTTATTGTTCACACAACTTTTAAAATTATTCTTTATTTCAGCAATATATTCTAAAGCTTAATATCTTGCTGAAACCACCTGAAATTATTGGCCTGCAGAATCTTAAATTAACTTATGCCCATAGATGTAATTTGAATTAATCAGTGAAGAGAATCCTCCATATTTGTTATATCTGCTGAAGAAAATTTTGCTACTTGAAAACGGATTTCCTTTGTCTGTCCTTTCAGAGGTCCAGGATGGAGGGATTCTCCCCTCTCCACATTCTTTGTATTTTTGATCTATATGGACTAGGATATTTTCCAAGTCCCATTCTCCTGAATCATCTTGTCTTTTCCTCACTGGTCCGCATCCTGTATTTATGGTATTTATTAATAAAAAATAAGAGTATGAACTTATTTTTATATCTGGAAATTGCTGATTGGTTCTCTTTGAAGTTTCTGGGTTGTTTTTTTCTCTTGATATTTGTTTTTTGAGGTTGCTTGAAGTGAAAAAGTGAAGCCTTTCTAGTCGCCAATCCAAAACCTTTTTCCCACCAAAAGTACTGGCAAGCCTACAGGTTGCAATTAGAAATAAGGATGATGAAGGACTATTAGATTTATGGAAAGCAGATAATTTTTTTCTGTTTAGCTACTTGTACATTTAATTTGACTAGATTGCAAAACTTACACCAGAGAATTCATTTGAAAATATGCCACAGTTTAAGCATAAAAAACCCCAAATAAATAATGAAACTTTTTACTAATTTCTCATATGTCTCATTAGACCTTTCATTAATATTTATATAATCTCTGTGAAAATATTGCTCTTTTAAATAAGACCCTTGCTTGACTGATGATTTCCTCATTCAAAAAGCAAATTCGTTTTATTGCTACTCTCTTTCAAGGTATGCATATTTTTCCAGAGTTTCTGAGGACAGGTATCACATTTGCTTCTCTTTCAATGCATCACTTTTCAAATAGCATCCATGGTAAGATAACTCTTCTTACATAAATAAAATATAATTAAGCAATAATTTGAATGAATTGTTTCTATGGTAATAAAAAGGAATTAATAACAAAATAAGCCTATATTGCTCATGTCTTTGACATGGGATTGGGTGGCAAAATCTGCAATTCATAATAAATAGTTTGTTTTTCTGCCATAATGCTTTCCATTTAAGAGTTGTTGAATTTAGTATAATGATTAATTACATTCATATAGCTTCTGTGAGGTTATCTGCATCAATGTTTGTAAAGTTACATCATATCAAGCCTGAGACCTAAGTAATTTACTTGTATAATAAATTGCAAGAAATACTGCCAAAACTTGGCAATATCTTTTCTGCAAGGAGGTCTGTAGGCTTTGGAAACAGAGGAATCCAGCACATAAGTTATATGGCAGACAGAAGAAATAGGAAAAAAATACTCTCCAGATATTTTAAATTTAATTTAATGAAGACATAACTGGGTTTATCATGAGAATTTTTCTCTGTGCTGCTGTAAGATCGATTGGGGTAGCATTGATTGATTTGCTTCCATCTCAAATTTGTGACTGAGAAAGCAGGATCAATTTCTTAAAATAAAGAGTAGGCTACCACATCTGGTAGGTGCTCACTCTTCATGTTAGAAAAGTATGAGATACTTCATGATGCTAAACCATTGCTGTTGAACACATATCTGTCTCTCGAGTTTGATCATTCCAGATCTACTTGGTCGACAACTTTGATAAGAAATTTTTGATATCAGCTACAAATCTATGGTCTGGATTTAAGCCAATGTGTTTTTATCTGTTCATGGATAATCTAAGTAGAAGTGTAGTTAATATAGAAGGACTTAGGAAAATCCATCTAAGTTCATTCAAGTCAATATATACAATTTATTAGTGATATAATTTATTGTTAAACTTCAAAGGCTTATAATGATTGTTTTTAGCAAAATTTTATCTCGAGTTGACTAGTAGAAAATGCATTTCTTTCTAATACTCTTGTTTAAAATTGCACTGAATTTACTAACATATTTTCATATTTATTAATGAAGGACTTTTTGTAAATGAGGTTTGGTGTTGTTTCTATTGGTTTTGAGCTACATATAGCATATTCTGTTTCAGCTTTAAACTCTCATGTCCCAGAAGGCAAGCTGACACACGTATTCCAAAACTGTCTTAACTTTTCAGGGGGGAAAGCAAAGTATGAAAAATAGGGATACAATTACTATAATATGAAAATGGAGTTCTTGGCTGGCCCTAGAGCAAGGAAATCATGTCTTCAAGTAATATTTTCCTTGCATTCATTTATTTTTATGACCAGAAATAGTTAACACTATTATATCTTAAAAGAATTAATTTCTGAAGTAGAAGAAAAGAAAAAGAGGAAGATTTATTTTCATGAAAAGAAAAAAAGAAAGAGGAAGATTAAAAAAACTGGGTAAAATATGTCATTTAAAACAAAAACTTCTATGGAGAATGTAAGATAACTAGCAGCTTACAAATATAGGTTTTCAACAGCTTATCTCCCAGTGTTTCTGCAGTGTTTCCCATATGCTCAAACTTCATACCATACTTTCCCCCACCCTTTAAATACAATACTAGTTCAGCATGCTATCCTTCTTCTTTTTCTACAAGCTTCCTAGGGACTTATGTATTTAAATCAGAAATTAATAGAAGAGTCTATTTAGAACATCTAGGCTGTGTTTGCGGGAAGCAAGTAAATAAAGTTCTGAATCTGTAAGAAGATTTTGTATAGCTTCTAGAAGAATATTGAATCTCATCCTTGAGTGTTTCAGTAGAGTGAATTACTGTATCAATTAATCTATTAATCATGTTGAGAACTTAGTTCAAGGGCTTCCTGAGACAGCATTTATCAGATAATAATCAAAAGAAATAAGCAGTGGTGCCACGTTCTGCAAACTGGTTTAGAAACTAGTTTACACCTTTCAAGTGTTTTTGACACAATGTCAACCTAAGAGAAAAAATAGCATCAGTGTGGTGAAAGTTCTTTACCATCCAGGAATAATTTTTATTGATTTTTGTTCTATCTTCCAAAGGTTTGACAGATATTGCCTCAGGAAAATAAAGGTGTTATTGGTATTACACCATTTTCATAGTGTTTAAATCCTTTTTTCTGCCCCAAATTCATACTGAGTGTAAGAGATTTCCCCTAACTTCATTTCCCTAGCTGACTTTCAGCCATTTTTTTTCCTGAAGACTGAATCTGCTTCTGACATCCACAATTCAATAAACACAACCAGTAAATATCAAGTGCTGTGCATGTTACATTGGGTTTTCACAGCAGATATTTACGTCTTAAAACTACTTTTCAGCCCATGTCCATTTATTGCTGCATCATGAAGTTTATAAATTCAGTTGTCCTGGTCCTTATTTTTAATTTCTCTCATGTAAATTTTTTCTGTGGTTCCCAAGTAAAGGATACTTCTACCTAACAAATGTATTGAGCTGTTGTATGGCTTGGGGCAATTAATCTACATTTTTTGATGCAATAAATCCATACTTACATCAATTAAAGAAAGGTCAGCAGAGCTGCTTATGAAGTTTGACTTGCTGCAGTTGGTATTCATTCAAGACAGCTAGAATTGTTACCTGTCTTCTGCATAACTCACCTGGATATCCTGCAAGAATTAACCCAGCAGTGTGCCTTCAGAAGTGATGTGTAGTACATGTTTCTAATGATGCAATAGTTCCTGGCTTACTCCTGGTAAAATTTCCTCTACATTATCTCCACAGGAGATAAAAACTAGGGAATAAGGTTTTCTTGACTAGATTTTTCCTTGAATTACATTAAGTGTCTTATTTTCTCATGAATAGATATATCTCAGACATCATAATGGAAGATATTTTATGACCAAAAAGAAGGCAGTTAGGACACCAGATTTACCCCAAACCATTAATTTCTATCAATAGCTCATAACTATTACACTTTCTTCCTGAAGTACTCAAAAAAAAAATTTTTTTTAGTTTTGCTAAAAACTAAAAAAAATGTATAATTTATATGTTTTGCCATATAAAGGCTATAGGTTTTATCTCCATACAAAGGAGGTATGTTTTGTTTGAACATTTGCTCTTATATTTTACATTATTTATTTTCTGGCAAAATCTTGCAGTTTTTATTAAATATAGGGATAGGAAAAGGAAACAACTTAAATTTCCTTTATTGCAGTTTCACATATTGCCACTATTCTACAGACTCAACACAGTCTGACCTAAACTCCTTCTCATATTTTGAAAATATCATAGATTAAAACTTAATTTGATATAACAAGATCCATAAAGAAGAATCATCTTTTCAATGACCTCTTCAACTTTGAATAACACTTCAAACCAAAATTTTAAAGGAGTAAAGTGAAAAATGTATATACTTATTGGCCCAAACTTAATATCTAATTGCACAGGACAGAATTAAAAATTATATTTTGTCATTTTCATAGTATAAAATTATTCTAAATCAAGAACAGTGCTACATTTTAAAGGATTCATTTTTTCAATGTAAAAAAACAATAAGAATTTTTTCTATGATATCTTGCTGTCTATCTAGAAAGGATTTTTGTGGTTTAAAATGTACTGAGCCATGCTTTGAATTGCTCTATTTTTCTTTAAAAGTACTTACAATAGCTCCACTAGGATTTCACTTTCAGTTTTACAGCTGCTCTGAACCTTAACACTGAGATCTATTATAAGAGAACTGAATATCTAAAAACAAAATTTTATGCCAGCATAGCAATGTCACGGGCAAGATTTCACAACAGAACTCAACAAAGTAATGACTTTTCTGACAAAAGAAAACTGAAAAAAATCCCAGTACAGTTCAAGGCTTCCAGTCTTTTTAACAATACCTGCTTCTGTTGATAGACTTTTTGATCATCAGACGATAAAAGCAAACAAATGAAAGGTCTTTCTTATGTAATTTCTCTACTTGAGAGTAAATGGATTTCAGATGGACTCCTAGTCTTTTTGAATAATTAGTGCTCCACAGCCTGTCTCTTTCTAGCACCCACTCAATGTTAAAGTATTTTCATATTAACTTGAAGAATATGCCTGAAAGCCAGATGATAGCTCCTGCTAAACAAACTTGAGAAGACAGTAATAATCACAAAGAAAGAAAAAAAACAGGAATGATATCCCATTAGGGTTTAATAAATACTAGGATTCAAACAGAAGTAAATAAATTCAGTAATTTTTATCTGTGAGACACTATGAGGATTAAACTGTGTGCCTTCTAATTACTGGCTGGAACTCCTGTCCCACAGAGTGGATATTTAAATAGCCATTTCAGTCAACAAGGAACATCTGCATGAGCAGATAGAGCAGACTTATCAAGTAATTATTATTTTCTAGTTCCAGGTTCCTCCTCTTTCCAAAAAACATAATATAAAAATTGAGTATGAGGGAAGAATAAAAATATATTAATAATTTTTCATATATGGAAGGAGAACCCGATTCCAGTAAATGTCTTCAACAATATTTTTTGGTATCTGAACTACTTCTCCTGAAAATATTTCACTTTACTTTTCCCTGAAACACTTCTATGTCTCCAAAAATCTTTTGTTTCCAAAATTTTTTTCACCTGTTGAGTTGTAGATAGAAATTTTATAGATATAAAAAGACATTTATTCACTAGTGAATTTTAAAATTAGAAATATGGTACTACTTCAGTACACTTTAGAAGTGAAAGAGAATAAGTGAAGCCTGGGTAGCAGGACAATAAAGTAATGCCAGAAGTCCTGAAGAGGCCACTGGTAGGATGCTCACACTGATGTGTCCCTTGAGAAGGGGAATAATCCCTCTTCCATGACAGCAACACAAAGTGAATTAGTATAATGATGATGGATGCCCAGGCAAGCGTCACCAGATGTTTGTCTCAGATGAAAGGGTAAACTCTCTCAATGAGCTGAGTCTACAGAGACATTAGGGAGTGTCCAAAGAGGGCCACAAGGATGGTGAAGGGCCTTGAGGGGAAGCTGGGTGAGGAGCAGCTCAGTTCCCTTGGTCTGTTCAGCCTGGAGAAGAGGAGACAGGGAAGAGC
The DNA here is from genome assembly GCF_036417665.1 of Passer domesticus. Classification (NCBI taxonomy): domain Eukaryota; kingdom Metazoa; phylum Chordata; class Aves; order Passeriformes; family Passeridae; genus Passer; species Passer domesticus. The sequence continues at coordinate 135,296,111 of NC_087474.1, forward strand.
TCATCACAGTCTGCACCTTCCTTGTGAGGGGAAGAGGGCAGGCACTGATCTCTTGTGACAAGTGACAAGACTTGAGGAAACACATGGGATTGAGTCATGGGGGGTTTAGGGTGGGTATAAGGAAAGAGGTTGTTCACCCAGAGGGTGGTTAGACCCTGGAACAGATCCCCAGGGAAGTGAGCATGGCTCCAAGACTGACAGACTTCAAGAAGCATTTAGACAGTGCTCTGAGGCACTTGGGGATCTCCTGTGCAGGGCCAGGAGTTGAACTTGGTGATTCTGATGGGTGTCTTCCAAATCAGCATATTCTATGATTCTATAATTTGTCATGTTTAAAGGTGAAATATCAGAATCAGTCATCCTCATTATTCACTGAGATGATGTAATCAAAAAGGATGCTTCTCAACTTAAGTATATCTACAGGAAAGTCAATGGGAAAACATCTGGCATATCCATGCAACAGAAGATAATTTTTGTTACATCAGGCAAGTCCAAACCACCATCCCAGCTAGGATCCACCAGCACCCAGCAATGAAAGTGTGCATTGGTTCATTAACACTTTACCGACCACTGTTAATCTGACAGTCCCTTCAAACACTGAATAATATTCATGACTCCTTGACGTGGCACCAGAAAATCACCACCCCAAAGGGACAAATTATATTTTTTCTGTTTTCTAGTGATCTGCTGAAGGAGTAGATCCCAGATTCCTGTGAACCTTTCCCACAGTATCAAAAGCAGAAAGCTGATGAATCTGTTTTCGGTTGCCTGACCTTTGGAGGAAAGTGGTCAGAACAAGTCTGTGTTCAAAGTTCCCAGACAGGGGAGGAGTGACAAGATTGGTAAGGGTGTTAGAAGTCTCAGTTCTGCAAATGTGAGGAAGCCATCTGGTTTGCATTATGGTGACCACTACATAGAACTCCAATTTTTGTTGACTTTTTTCTCCATGGAAAAATTGTTGCTTTCTGCTGAGAAATGGTGGAGAAATAAATGAAAGCTGCGTAGGAGGAGATACGTGTGTGTGAGAAGGACTGACAGCATATTTTCACAGTGGAGGCCTAATAAAAGGGAGATTTGGTGCACAGCTGATCTGAAATTGTGCCAGATTCTGATGCCAGACATTGAAGGTTACATTTTATATTCAGAAATTAGTGGCTTCTTTCTTAATCTGTGATGGGAACATAGTTTGGTCCTACCTATGGATGCTGCTGATACATCCTCTAAGCATTTGGGACATTTAAATTGAAGAGATATTTGCTAGAGGCTATCACAGGAAAGCCCTAATATAAGTCAAGCATTCAGGGCTGACCTCAAAAACATTGTCTAGAGCCTTTTTCTTCCCCTTTTCACAAACAATGTCGGCTAGAGCATGGTCAAGGAGGTTGTCAAAAGGTTGCTGTACAGTGAACCTCATAAAATGGTGACCATTATGTTACCTGATGTGAACAAGTAGAAAAGCATAAAAGGTTGGTCTTGAAAGAACTGGTATTAGGATAGATTGAGAGCTTCCCTTTATCGTGTAAATTTGTGTCTTATTGAAAAAAAGGAAAGGTACTTTAGATGTACTCTACAGCAGATTTCTTTCTCAGGCCTCAACTCCACAATGTTTGCTAGATTTTTTTTTTCTCCTTCTGAATAGATGACTTTTGTATTGACCAAGGCTACTTAGACCCTGCTCTTGTTCTGCCTCGTGTTTTCTGTGATGACCCTGATTTCATCCTTGTTCTGTTAGTTGCTCATATCCCAGTAAGCTGATGCCTACTGCAGTTTCCAAGTAAAAAACATCAGCATTACAGTGAAATATTCACTCATTCCAAAATAATGTGTTTGCTTCTGAAATTAATTTTTCCTCTTTTCTTTTTTATATCTGTCTTTCTTTGATGTTGGTGGCCAAAACCTTTCTTGTGTCTGTAATTAACATGACTCATTTATAGTACTTTTCCTCTTCTCGCTTCCTTGGAAGCCACATTTGGACAGACTTTAAGCAGATCTCATTTTCTAAGGATACCCTTTAGCTTTTAATATTTTCTTTGCAATGTTGTAAAATACAAGTTTAGTCAAATAGCCTGGTGGGCTGGAACAATATTTAACATATGTGTTTTCTTGTAATGAGAATCATTAAATTTTTGGGTGAACTGCTAAAGTTGTCACTAAACTAATACATCATTTCTTTATGGGAAATCTCCTGAGATTTCTTTCAAGCTCAATATTTTCAGATTTTCAGTACTAGGCATCTGGGCATTAGAGGTCTATTAATTGAAGGTCTCATGCCTCTGAATACATGACAATTCATGAGCAGCTCAAATTTTCAGCAGTAAAGATTTATTACCCATTATTTACACTTGTTAATAGTAAGCTGATTCAGATCAGAAGGTTCAAGGACACTTTGAAAACCCTCTGAAAATGTGGTACTGTAAAAAAAAAATTAGGGGAATTTTTAGATAGCACAAATTTAGTGAATGTGAAATTTAAGCACTGACATAATAACATGAAACGTGGCACATTAAACTGAACACTTGCAGAGGAATGTGTAGCTCATCTGTTTTCACATAATGAAATTCTGATTTATCTGCAAATATCCACAAAAATGCAGCTCCAGTTATAAGTCCTACTTTTGGTTTTAGCTAAATGCCAGATTAGGTGGAGAACAGAAGGAAGTATTTTGTTTTGGACCATGTGCACAGCTGCCCTGGTAGCAAGCAGACTTACATCTGCAAAAAGTAACCTCTGTATATGGTTTGTAACAACTTCCTTTGGGCTGCAGCATCAGCCTGACCTCCCAAGGGCCAGGTTCTGGAATGTTTGTTATCACTGAGTACTCCGCATCCTGTCCCCAACAGTGAGCTCAGAGGAGGCTGATGACTAGGACAGAGAAGTAGCTGGATGTATTTGGGCTAGGAACTAAGGCAGAGTTACTAAATCCTGTATCCTAGTTGGTATCCTCAGTGGCAGTGATCACTAACAGTTGTCTCTAAATTTGCTAGATTTTAACAGCTTAACAGCTACCGGAAATCATGCCATGTACATTTAACTGCCAAAAAAGGCCTTTAGAAAGCTGATGTTAAGCACTCATATCTAAAAAATCTGACAGTGAAAACTATTTTGATCCAGGATATATTCTAGTAAATCTGAATGGTTTTTTTACACATAAGTTACGTTTTCTTGTTGCTTACTGTACGCTGAAAGGAAAAAGAATAACTGGTTTATTTACAGATATTAAATAATGCCTTTTCTACTTGGACTGTTATAAAAAATATTGTCTTTTTCATGGCCTTGGAGATAAGCATTGTGTGTCTTAACTGTAGAAACTGAATAATCAATTGTTTAAATGACCCTGCTGCACACATGTGTTGTTTGTTTTAGCTTTTTTTCCAGGAGAAAAAAAATGAACAGTTTCATTTTCCACTTGCAAGGAACAAGAGGGCTTTCAGTGCACTAAGCAACCTTCTTACCTTATTTTGTAATAAAAACTTAGCAAACTAACAGGAAGAGAAAACCTGAAAATTAATTTTAAAGTTGACTTCAGAATTTCTACACAAGTTATAAGTGTTCTGAAAGGGCCCAATGTAAGAGTAAATATTCTGCCTTAAGACATATTTTTATACTGTTTATTAGTGTGTATAAGGCAGGAAACAAAGAGGAAGAGATTGGTTCTCAAAAAGGAAAGAGCATTTTAATATTTCTTTTTGAAGTTTTGAATCCATAACTGTTCCCTACAAACAGGTTGTATTATCAACCACTCATTGGCTCAACCTAGCAGTGACAAAATGCCAGCTGCAGGAGCTATCCTGGTTTTCCTGTGATATATTTCTGTCAACAGAGGTGATGGAAAGATCTCTCCAAAATTAGCATTGCTGATAGAAGTGCTGGCTCTGGTCATTGCTAAACCTACATCTGTACTGTATAAGCCTTGCAGAGTTGGTGAACTTAATGTATGCAGAACCTGAAACTAAAGGCACGACTAACAGGACTCCTCAGCAAGGGCAGCTCCAGCCATCACCAGCATTAGCTGTACTCCATAGCAGAAGAGGTAATATCCAGTTTGTCATTTTCTGCACTGATTTTCTAAATCAACAAAATACATTAAGACCATTCAGTTACATATTCTTTCCCACTTGCCTGTACTAATGGAAAAGCCTTGTGACTGGTGAGCAATACATTTTCAACATTTTTGATTTGATTTTTTGCTGTCCTCTAACTTTATAGTGGGGGTTGGCATCCTCATGTTTTTCTACACTTCGACAAGATCGAATAAAGTTTCAGGTTTATATCCTAAAGGTCTGGCTGTTTTTGAGATGTCATGGAATCCTGATTGCTGTGAAATGAGGGTAAGATGAGGCAGTTATCTGAACAGCGGGTCAAACCTGATTGTTGAAATTCAAAGCTCTAACAGGAAACTCCAGGTATAAATCACAGAAGAAACATGAGCCAGTAACCCAAAAAGTCTATAAAACAACAAGCAAATTTCAGAAAAAAAGAGTTTGTAGAGAGCTTTTGTCTGAATGACCTCTGATTCCCAGCTGTGCTGGCAATAGACTGAGTGGGATCTGGGTGAGGAGTTGAAAGAGCCCTCTCCTGACTTAGGTGAGAATACTTAAACAGGCACATAGAGACATAGTATCTGCCTTGGGGGAATGCATCTGTTGAAAGCTTTATATTTAAACTGTTTAAAGCCTCCCTTGGAGCACTAAATTCATCATTATGAAGCACAATAAACCTTCTAAACTGCTTGTCTTCCACTGAAATTGCAAACAAAATCATTCGCTTTTGTACCTTCATTAAATGCAGTTATTTTGGAAATCAACATCATCCTGAGATATCAAATGTACAGATGCCATTTATGTGACAAAGTAGATAAGTAAAACATTTTTTCTACCACACAGTTTCGTATGCTCAAGTTTCCTAATTGTAAAGAGGAATGATGGCTTCTGTTTGTTTATTTTGCATTTGATAGGTATTTGGGAAACAATTTTTTCTGGGTTCACTGACACACAATCTTTGCCAAAGCTGTGTTCTACAAAGTATGAATTGACTAAGAAAATTTCCCAAACCCTTATGCAGAAAAACATGTTATTCATTCTATTAGTAATTGTAGTGTCTCTTTTCTGATGTTCAACTTAAAATCTAGTTTCCTGTTGATTTTTTTTTTGCTTTTCTATTACTTTTCTTTGTCAGCTACTTTCAAATATGTTATGTGTTATCTAAGATGCTAACCAATGAAACGTACAAACAAAATTACATTTTCTGTTCTTTCTTCTCACCTTCTTTCAGAGAAAAGCTGACTTAAAATATAAGCACCATTTTCACCTTCTTGGTTTTGCCTAAAACTGCAGAACTGGTGAGCTATGCAAATCCAGCTTACTGCCCTATTCCCTTGGGTGCCAGGCTACTGGAGGCACTAATTTACCTTCCTTCCTGTTTTGGTGGTTGAGTTTGTTCCAGTGAAGCTCAAGGCACACTGAAGAAAAATTTGTACCCTGACCTTATCCTGATGTGACGTCAAGACACAGACAAAATATGTCCCAACACAAACAAGTTGAGAAGTTCAGCTGAATCACACCTGATTTAGACATTTGTAATGCAGACAGTAAATATGCTTAATACATGCCCTTATGAAACACATGATGTCCGGGTACCTGAAAAAACTGGAATGGTTATTTATGAACATCTGTGAGTAATGCAGCCTCCTAAGTACAGCAGTACTCTCTGGCAATGTCCTGGGGCTGTTTGGTATTGCAGAGTTTTTCTCAATTGGTTGAGGATTGCTTAGGTAACTCCTCCAGGGAACAAAATTAAAATACTGCAACACCACAACTTTAATTAAAGCCAATGCTAAAAAACAGGAAACCAGAATTGGTTTCCCTTCAGCCTACCACCTCTCCATCACTACCTCTGCTCCACCTCTCTCAATAGAAAGATTACAATGTTAAAAAATAAGACATTAAAAAAAAAAAAAAAAAGAAAAAGAAAAAGAAAAAAAAGTCAAAAGACTGACTATTTCTGTCTTTTTGCAAGCAACTAAAAGTCTTTTTTGTGAGGGCAAGTGAGATCAATCCATGAAAGTTGCTAGTTAAATACAGGGTCTGCACAGAAAATTGCTAGTCTCTAACTTTGTATGTTTTTATATCTCATGTAATCGTGACATTTGTAAGTGGTACTGACAGAAACCGCATACTAAGCTCATGATCTTGAAACATAATTCCCTTTTACTGTAAATAGCTCCATGTGCTGACTCTGAAGGGAAAAAGAGGTGAACAAAAATATATCTCTCAATCTGCCCCAAAGCATGTATATAAAAGCCTAAAAATAGTGTATGAAAAACACTGAAGAAATCATGCATGTTGTTATCTAGATAAATTGCATGATATAGAACAGACATTCCTTTCTAAAAAGAAAGAATGTCTGGGGGACTTAGACATCTAAACAAGTATTTTCATTTTTTCTTGATTTGCTGTTGTTTTATTTGGTAAAGTTTTGGGATCTCCTTTACCTGCTGTACCTGGTATTAAAAACTAGGCTGGTCAGATTAGTCTATCAGATGTCAAGGAGATTTATATATGGAAGTATTACTGTCTTTTACCTTGAAACCATGCCCTTTGACAATAGAAAACTTCTAGGAGAAATTAAAGTTTAGACTTCTTCAGCAGTCTTAATGGCTTTTTCATTCATTTTCTTTAAAGCACAGTTTATCTGTGAGACATTTCTGTCTCATATTTTAGTCATAAATTGCAAAATGAATGATATTTTTTTTTTCTAACTGTCTCACCTCTGTTTGGACTGGTTTTATTTTTGTCATCTTAAGCTTATGATATCAGGAAAGCCTCACTATATCTTATGAGGAGGCTGATGATTCCAACTATTTATTTTATTCGTTAAACAGCATATTAGAGACAGATGATGGAAAATACTCCAAGATTTCCTGATCAGGAGTAAAAGATGAACAGTACTTTGGTTCTTCCCAGTGGAAATATTGATATTTAGAGAGCTCTATGTGCAATAAATGTAGAAGCTAGGAAAATCTCTTAGTAGAACATTAAAGCATCTAAAATTGAAAAAATCCCTTCTTTTTAATTGACTGTTCTGTGGCTGGTCACATCAGAGAAGATATTTGTCCTTCTCTGTCTCTTTTACTCTATTCCGCTTCCCCTCTCTTCTAATAAAAAAGACACCTAGGAAGGACTTTGGCAAAATATGGGAGGGCAGAGGTCCTTCTGGGTATTTTGTGAGAAACCAGGTAAGAAAAATCCTACAGGAGTCCTGGGTTTCAAAAATGGATCAAAACTCTTTGTCTTGATGTAAGCTCTGTTTAGTCCTGGCCACTAAGATGCCTGAGTATGTGGTCACTACTGAGAAGACAGCATCATACTGCGTGACAGTAAGGCAGTGCTATCTGAGCTGCCACAGTCTTTCCCTATAAATAGCATAATTGACTACTCATTCTCAGATGACTCCAAATGGTATTTAAAAATCTAAGTTGATTTTAAATGATGCCTTGTGGTTGCCAGATATATCTGATGTGGCCTATCCTTTTATCTCTTCCTGTCTCTTCTACAGAACTCCTCCTGTTATACATTTTTTTCTTATTTTTACACACTCATTTGCTGGTGAAATCCCTCATTACTATTTAATTTTTGTTGGTATTTCAGTTAGGTTATAACATGCATTCACTGTTTACATAAAAGGGTATTTTTAATACAGGGAAAAATCGTTCATTGCATACTTTACATATTTTTAACAGAGCAGAAGGAAAAACTATACATTAATATTTCTGCTGATGAAATTGTATGTAGACTGCTAGTAAAAAACATTGCTGTGACAGCACTCAGTGTTTAGCTAAATGCCCCCAAATTGTTTTGCTAATGGTCTTGCTATCCACAAGAGATCTCATATGCCAGACAATAATTGTTCCCCCTGTTTCTCTTTTAAATGATGGCCTCTTATATGAATATGCCCCCTAATAAGAAAAGCTTTTAGACAGATTAGATTGGATACTGATTACAACTGGAGAGGCTGCTAAAAGTTCCATAGAAGTTCTTATTTATGCTTGGAGTACTGTAACTGGGCATAGACCTGCTGTGTCTGTGGGGCTCTGGGCTCCAGGGGTCCCACCTCTGCTGCATCAGCAGTTTTCAGATTAAAAAAACCTGTCAGTGGAGGGAGAAACAAACTCAGCAGGGATTAACCACCTGCAGCTTTATCCTGCTTCTTGAGTGTATTTCACCACCAGTACTGTTTTCCACACTGTGTCTCACAAAGCCAAATTTTGTAGTTTCAAACCCAACTCATACATTCCACAAATGTCTTCAGGTGACTTTTCTTTTTATAAAATGACTGAGAATTTTTTCTAAATCCTCTTGCTTTTTCTCATGTACAATTGTTCTTGCTTCAGGAAAGATGATGTCTGCCAAGGGGTTTGCTATAGAGCACTGTACTGTGGGGTAAGTTCCCCTAAATTACTTGGAATGTTGATGACCATCTGAAGGGAAGATATATGAACTCTAGAATTTTTTTTATATTATTAAAAAAATAACACAGTGTTGATGTTTGCTATGAAGAAAGATGGAGTCTTTATGCAATAATACCTAATCTCTTAATTCAATTAAAATTCAGAATTACACATATTTAACAATGTAAACTGTGCTCATTTGAAAATGCTGTTTTCAGAGCTCAAAAAGCTTATTCTGACTGCAGGGACATGGTTTCCTTTTCAAAAAGTTTCTTTGCCTTAAAGAAACATTGATTTTGGAATCAAGATAAAAAAGTACTTAAATATCAATGAAGTTTCTAAAGGAAAACTGCAAAATCTATCTTTCAAATCTTGGTGGTCAACTGAAAATCTACTTATAGCTAAATCCATTACTATTACACATGCTGATGGAGATTATCTAAACAGCTGAAAGAAGAGACAGTTCTGTGAGAAAAAAAAAAAAGTTATTTGATAATAAATAGGCATCAAAATGTTATTTGACTTTTGGGGAATCAGATAGTTCTGAAAGATTGTGAATAAGAAGGAATGGGGAGGAAATTTCAAGATTTTTCCTATCTTCTGAATAACAGAAAAGAGTAATAAGATGATTCTAGGAATGAACTGCTGATAAAAAGAAAGACTAGTATTTTTGGACCACTTTCAACAAGAAGAAGCAGCTGTGAAATCCGGAAGGTCTCTCCAGCCTGATCAGGACAGCATTAACTTATCTGCAAGGCAAGAGTGTGGAAAGGAGATAAAATATAAAAATTCCTTAGCCACCAGATATGAAAAATAAAATTAATTGAAGCACTGTATGAAATTAAATGAAAAAATCCTGGACTGTCTAGCATAAAGAATCTTGGCAACAATGAAGAATATTACATTATTAGTCAACTTTTGAGTAATTTTTATTAACATGATATCATTGACATTTGCTTGAAAGATTAGAGATGTGAAATCACTTGTTCCTAAGTATCTAAGGAGGATGGCAGCACAACGTGTTAAAAAGATACCTTCTGGCTATATCTATACTAATAAATTCAACAACACTAGGAAACTTTATTGTGTGCTGGACCTCATTGCCTATACTGCTAAAAACCAAGAAAAATCCATGGCATAATTTTGGCCTTCATCAACCAGTATTTTTCCAAACAATTCCCTGGCACTTTATGACAGTTAACCTTGAGCAGACACCACTCCAAATAAACAGGTTTTATTTGGTTACCCTGTTTGGAGGCTAAAACAAATTAATAACAAGAATATGGGGCCCTAGGAATAGGGCGGGGGACAGCAGACAAATAGATTTCATTGTTGTTTTTTTTCAAATTGAGTAATACATGATGAAGCTCTTGTTTTCTCACTGAAATAATCTATATTTTTATATTTTATATTTATATTATTTTATTTTTATTTTATATTAATATTTTTTAACTCTAAAATGAAAAAAATTGCTTTCATATAATAAGATTATATCTGAGAATAACTTTTATTAGACTTATATTGATACACAAGAGAAAATTATCAAAGAACTTGTACTAATTTAGGAATGCCTTTTTTTTTGTAAAATGACATAATTTTTATAACTTACATGATATACATTGACACAAGCTTCTACCAAGCTACCAGTAAGAATAACTTTTAAAAACTATAAATAGTTACATAATAAATCAGCTGGGAAAGAATAAATAAAAAAAAGTGAATGATAGCTGAGAGAATTTAAAGAACGTTTCACTAAGTGAGCCAAAACAAGAATCACACAGTCAATAATTAATACAGTAATGATGAATTTAAAAAAACCCTATGCTGACCAGTTTTTTAATTTCTAAAGGACAATGAAGAAAACAAAATAAGCTGGTGTGACTAAAGCAAAACTGAATATAAACCATAGAAAACTGAGAAGAGAAGCAAATGGAAGATGGAAGATGTATCCATCAATGTTTAAGGACAACATGAAAGGACTTTTTAACTGTTCCTGTCCAGATCAGCAGGAGTGGGCATGGTCAAGATCCTAATGTTATTCAATACCATCTTACATCATTGCCAGGGTCCAGGGGAAAGGGACTCTTTCCCTTCTGTGAAGAAAGGATATTCCTTTTCCTGTCAGAGGAAAGTGTGGTGGGCAAAAGGTCTGTCCACCACTGCTTTTCATTGTTGAGCATTTTGCCTGTAAATCACACTCTCTTTGTAAACTTTTGTAATTAATACCGTTGCTGTTATTGCTTGCTTTATCATCATATTTTTGTCTCCAGCAAATTGTTCTTATCTCAGCCCATGATCACTCCCTTTTTTGTTCCCCACTGGAGTGGGGGAAGGGGAGGATTTTGTGGTTTTCTTTCTAGTGGAAGTACTAAACTGGGGAATACCATTCCTAAGCTACAACATAGCACAAGGAAAAAAGAGGTTACTAACAGGTGCTAGTACATTTGTCAGTAGAAAAAAGGTAGAACTATTAGAAGTATTAAAGCAACAGAATAAGAAATGTTGAATGAACGTATAATAAATATATCATTGTGGAAAAATGCCAGATACAGTGTTTTTGGCAAATGTTTTGTAGTATGGACCTAAATGTTTTGGAAGAGCTATCAGAAATTAAAGACTCACAGATTCACAGCATCTTCAAGGAAGAGACAATTGAAGGTTGAAAGTGACCTTCCTGATCATCTATCCAACCATCAACCCAGCACCAGAATAATCACCCCTAAACCATATCCCCAAGTGCCACATCCAGGTGCCTCTTAAACACATCCAGAGATGGTGACTGCATCACCTCCCTGAGCAACTTATTCCAATGCCTGAACACTCATTCAGTGAAAAATTTTTAATAAATATCCTGTCATAACATCCTTACTCCAGCAAAGTAGAACAATGAAATTGTTGCTGTTAAAATGTGTAGTTATTGAACAGCATGGCATTGTACAGAGCACAGATCACTAACACAAATTGATTGGGCCATTTAATAAGTACAGGACAAGATGCATCTAAAAAAACTAGTACAAATAATTTATTTGGAATGAGAGAAACCATATTTGGAGAATATAGATGCTGAAAAGATGCAGATTCTTTTTTTTTTTTTGGCTTAGTGGTTAGAAGTAAGTTTCAGGTTGATAGAATTTTAGGTGTGGCAGTCTTCTTATTAATGTTAATAGGATTAACAGTTTAACCCTTTTGGATGGCACTAGCAATATAAGCAATATATCAATATAAGGTAGTAGCAATGAGTTTATATGAACAATATTTGGAAATGGTGTGATGCTTCTTTGAATTCTGTGTCCAGTCCTGATGGCAGCATTTCAAGGATTACCCTCCTGAGAGTCCAATCAAATGCTAGAAATAATAAAATGAAAGCCTTATATTATGAAAGCTGAAGAGCTCACCTTGAGTAATTATTAGGTAAAAATTCCAGTTCTTCAGTCACAATCTAAATGTACCAGTGATAGGATCCAAAATTGATCATATGGTGCCTCAACCCATTAAAAAAGGTTCAATGACTGAAACTAGAAGGTACAGTAGTTCAGCTGAGAACTGTGGCTTCTATAACAGCAAGTTTAGCTAGCATCTGACACCTTTGTAAGTCAGTGGCAGTTATTTCACACCTGGAAACTTTGAAAAAGAGTTTGGGTAGAAGGTTTCTTTCTGTAAGGATTTTTGCAATTTTACCACTGCTTCAAACAGCTCATCTTTTGCAGGGTGTCAAATTAGCATGACATGAAGAGAGGAGCTGTAACCTTCTGCACAGTAGCTCTCAGTAGATTGCTGAGATTTAAAAAGTGTATGAGGAAAAAACATTTACTGTACCTTTGACCTTTGTCTTTCTCCCATCCTATTTCTAAGCATTCACTCTTGCCTGTTGTCACAAACAGGACACTGAGCTAGACTGACCATCCATCCAACCCAATAAAGTTCCTACATTCTTACTATATTGGCAATTCTTCCTTGAATTCCTATGAATCTCAAGATTTTATCTCATTACACATAACTGTTTTCTTTTGCAGGCATGAGTGGAAGAAAATAATGCCATCTACTCAGGAAATTGTATAGCTCTTTTAATAGCAGGATCTCTAATTATATCCTGATGCCAGATTACCACAGGAACAATTAATGGAAGCAACTATGTAACACCACACAGACTACACACCTGTGTTTTAAATGAAGTGTGTTAATCTTGTTAACTATTTGGGCCTCTTGTTCAACTGAGTTAAATACAACACTTAGATCTTTCAATTAATTCAGATTTCATCAAGGCTTTAATCATTTACTGCTTTCTAGGTTTCTCACCTGATCTTTAAAAGCGTGAGCTATTGGAGTCTTATGCCCAATCTATTATATATGAATGTTATAAAGTTTGATAAATATGAAGCTGCCTCTTACAAAAATGGCATTTTTCCAGTGGCAGAGATTACTTTAGAAGACATTTTGAGCTTTTCAGTAAATTGGTTGCAAATCATTTTGATGTTTAGAGTGCTGGGTGCAGGGATAGTGACAGGTTCTGACAAGGCAGAAAGTGCTGTGGCATTATCAGTAAGCCATGGAAATTATTCTGAAAAGGAATGCTACATTACTTAAATGGAAAAAGTGCTGTTGAGACTTTCACAATCTGTTCACAGAGGGCTTATAAACAGAGAGGTGAAATCAGCTGAAAAAAGCTATTCAGTAAGAAGTATACACAGATGCCTCCTGCCTGAAAGTATATTCAGGTGTTCTGTCAGCCAAGTAACAGGCAGATTTTTAAAAGGAAACAGAGAAGAAGTATTTCTGAAATAACTGTAGACAATTCCTAGAGAAGAAATGTGATTAATTTGAGCGGGGTTTTGAGTTAGAATGGAGTACAAGGAGGGAATCTAAAGGAGGGTGGGCTATCTGATGGTTTTTTTTTCAACATCCATGCAGAGGATAGCACTGCAATCTGCAGTGAGCACCAGAATGCTCATCCACTGGACCAGTGGATACCTGCCTGACTTGTGTTCTGTGTGCATGCAACAGTAATCTTCTATATCTCTAGTAAATCTCCATATATGAAGTGAAGTATACCCTGGGCACCACATTTTTTGAGCACAATGTCAACAGTAATACACCAATTCACTCCACATTCTCATGATAAATGCCTACTGCCATTTGAGTCACTGTTCTGACTGTAGCCAGTAAAGTTTCTAGCCTTACCATGTAGCATCTGGAGAAAGAAATATTTACTAAATTTGATGAAAACATGAAAATAAGTCAAAGACTCTAAGACTCATAAAATCATAGAATCACAGAATGGCTTGTGTTGGCAGGAACCTTAAAGGTCAACCCCTCTGCCAAGGACAGTGACACATACTGCTAGGAAAGGTTGCTGAAAGCCCCATCTAACTTGGCCTTCAGCACTTCCAGGGATGAGGCTTCCACAGCTTCTCTGGGCAACCTGTTTCTGTGTCTCACCACCCTCACAGTAAAGATTTTTTTTTCCAAATATCTAATGCAAACCTTCTGTCTTTCAGTTTAAACCCATTCTCCCTTGTCCTGTAACTACATTCTGTAGTGAGAGATTTCTCTTCATCGTTCCTGTAGGATCAGTTCAGGTACTGGAGGGCTGAAGATTATGAAGCTATACTATATGTTATGGAAGTTCCAGATGTATGCATTTTATTCACTGGCATAGGTAACCAATTTATTACTTTTATGATATTGACAAATGAAAAAACACTTGGTAAAATCCAGATTGGAGTTTTTACTGTGTTCACTTACTGTGAGAGTAAAGATGGCAACTACTGGCAAGCTGTAAACACATTCAAAAACAGTGAAACTATTCATTAAGCTTAAAACCCAGTAAGATTCAGTACATAATACACATGCATGCCACATTGCACTAACAAAAAAACCCCTAACAAACAATAATCTATTTATGAAATGCTTATATTTTCCAAGGAATAGGTCACTGCATGACTAATCAATTTTATTTTTGTAATTATAAAGAGAACAACAAAAACCCCCAAGAGATGGTAAAAACTGTCTTAAAATTAAGCTAGACTTTGGTTCTGACAGCAGCTTGGTTTTGAGATAGATAGATAGATAGATAGATAGATAGATAGATAGATAGATAGATAGATAGATGATAGTGCTTTGTGTAGCCCCCAGGGTAAGAAAGTATGGTTACTATATATCCTATATACCATAGATCTGTGAGTGCTTGTGCCCTCTGAGCTGTCCCATGTCCACAGCTGCCCCATGGTCTATCAGGACTGTGCCTGTGCCAGAGGATGGTTCCTTAGTATTTTTACTAATTCATAGAATGCACATTTGCAACTGTCACAGGACCTTCTTCCTCACTGATGGACCAGATGATAACAGCATCCTTACTGTTCACACTTTCTGACTGAGGAAGGCAGCAAAAGTCAAGAAAGTCACACATTTTGGGTGGCAAAGCCTAAAAAGAATGCCTGCTGACTGACGCATATGAAACTGATTTTTCTAAGGAAATGAAGGTAACACAGTACTGCTCAGTTCATTTTGGAATACCTTATCTGAGCAGAAGAAATCAAGGATGAAAATTTCTTATATGTTTGTGTATATATATATATGGGGTTTTATGGAAAATATTAGATACAAAATTGAAGCTTTCCCAGAAGTGCTAAAGTGTGGATGCCCTATCCCTGGAAGTGTTCAAGACCAGTCTGGATAGGATTTTGAGGAAGTGAGACATTCCTGTCCATAGCAGGGGAATTGGAACTAGATGATGTTTAAAGTCTCTTCCAACAGAGATATTTCTATGATGCTATGAAAACAAAGTTTAAAAAAGGGAAAAAATAAATTAATTTACCAGTAGGGTACCTGTGGAATAAGTCTGGTTTTAGCTATTATATACGGTTTTTCCACTGGTCACCTCCCTCAGTTATCAAAGCTGAGGGCTTAATTGAAGCATAATTGTGCATTCTGACTCTTCTAAGAAGCAATTTTTGGGTACTGCCCTCTAATTGACTAAAACTTCATTCAATTACTATTGTGCCGAATTCACTTTTCAACACACATTTTTATCCTTCACCATCATCTTTCTAAGAACTCATGGGTTTTTTTTCATTTTGAACCTCAATAAAATACAAATAAATCTTTTGAGTTACTTATAGAGAAAGTAAATATTAAAAATATGTAGATATGCAATTCTATTAACTCTATGCTATCTCTCTTCTTCACAAGGTTATCTGTTTGACATATCTAATACTGCAAAAGTGCTTGAATAGCTTCTTTTGTGTTGTAGCTTTCATATTTTCTCAGTAAATTTAAAACAACTTATTTTTTTATCATGATTGTGTTCTTGATTATTAGAACCAACAGTTACATTTATTACATAATTTATAAATTATAAATCAAAATAATTGTATAAATCTTTTATTGATTCCTGTGGCCTCATTTTTGTCTTTTCAAGGCAAAACATGACAACCACAATGGGATATGAGAAAGTTAAGTTTATACTCCTTAACAGCAATTTTTCTAATATTTTATCTCTTAGAAAGCTGCTTCCAAGTTTTGACTGCCCAAATGACATAAGAATCTGATGTTATGACTGTGGTTGACTCCAACGTGATAAATTCTTAATACCGGTTTAGAGACAGAGAAAGGAATATGAAAAAGGAAACAGATCCACAGAGCTAATTACATACTGACAATCTCAAGATTAATAATTTTTGATAGGCTACTGTCAAAGAAATAGTAAAAGTACTATTTCTGCAGACACTAACTTACTACAGAAGAAAATAGATTATTTCAGTTGGAAGAGAGTTACTATGATCTTCTAGTCCAACAGTAGACACATACTTGCACCACAAAAAGGGACAATTTAAGGAATATTTATTCTTTTTTCCATAAAACCTGTAGCTGTTCACTGCTTTCTCCAAGAGTGAAGCTGGCTGCAGAGGTCCCCGCTCATCCTATCTTTCTCATTGAGGAGGCTGTGCTCTTACATCTTTTCTTTTTAGCTAGCTGACTTCAAGATGGACGGTAAGTCGGATCAGTGAAACTTTCTGAACTAAATAGGTTTAGTTTGGAAGTGGCTTTCCAAGTCAGATTCCTTGTTTGGCTTATGGCACAACTGAAAAAAGACTGTTGCACCAGTGTAACTGAAATCAGTGAAGTACAGCAGAAGGGCTGGACACAAGTGGCATGGAAAGAGAAAGAAACTTTTTTTACAGCTTTTATCCCTGATGGAAATATGTCATGGAATGGTTACCCTGCCCCAGGAAAAGGGATGTGGCAGGAAATAAACAGCCAAGCAGTGACAATTCACTGTGCTATACACTATATTCAGGAAAGGAATTCTTGCTTCGCAGCAATGCAATACTATTTCCTTCCTGTACATTCATTTAACCATGACAGGTGCCTTAAAAGTTAGGGCAGGTGGGGGTTTTTCAATGCTTGTGTTGACTTTTTTTCTGAATCTCTAGTAGAATAAATTGAGATGCTGGTTTAATTTGTTGAGGAAAAGAAACTTTGTTCCATCTTTTGAAAACCAGCACTGAAGCTTTCATTCATCTGCTTTTCATCCAGTGTTCTTTTCTGGCCTCCTTTCTGTTTCTTGCTACACAATGCAGTATTATTATGAAAGCGTTTAAAGTAATGACAACTATTTTAAGAACATATCACTTCGGAAAAAAATTAACCATTTTTCTGTGTGTAGGCAGAAAAGGAACAGAAATTTTCTTGAATTATGAAGACCACACACACACACACACACTGGGCAAGTGTTGCGATCTCTGAAAATCATCTAATTGAGCCACAGCTGGAGACAGTCACACATGGTTGTGGCACTCGGAGTGCCTGTGATGCCATTTCTTGTTCTCCACTCCCACACTGTTTTTTGGCCAGATTGCTAAAACAGGAATCTTACAGGATATTGAACAGTGGCAAAAGCTATCTACTTGGATATCAAAGTTAATATGCTAGTCCATCAAGCCTTCTTCCTCTGCGTACTCCACAGAGGAACAGAGAAATGCTGCTTCAGAGTTGAATAAATTAGGATCTGGATGTGTATGATTTAAATCTCACTTTGGCAATACGTTTTTTTTTTTCCTTTCCAGTGGAGTCTCAAGGGAAATTGAACAACTAATGTAGAAACAGTCATTACCTTTCTAAAGATAGACCTTGTTTGAGGAGCATACGTGAGCATGCACGCAGGCACAATTTTAAGTACACGGGTAGCCACCGAAGCATTTTAAATGCATTAAAGCATGTCTGAGCATCTTGTTAGGCTGTGTCCAGTGAACCAAACTGAGGCACTAAGAATTTTGCAAGCTATTTTGTCTGGGCACCCAACTGACTTTGGAGTACATCAGTAACACAGGCTTCTGCTTCTCTGTGTTCGGTTTGAAAACATGATTCTAATGTCTGATCTCAGGCCAAGAGAATCTGATGGAAGTTCATACTTTGAAGTTGAATTCTTATGGAGCAACTCTTATATTTCTTGCCCAGCTATGGGCCAATAAAATGGCCAAGGAATGTAGGACAGCTTTCAAAAATATTATAAATAAAATAATAATAAAAAAATACATATGAGAAATTCAGAGAAAGAAAAATCTAAAAATTTGGGGAAATGGCTTTCAGGTTTAAATATTGTGCTGTATATTTGTCCCTTTGAAGTTTATAAATATTTAATACTATATTAAAAATAGTTAGACTTCAGCATAACCACAACTGGTGTTGAATTGAAACTAGGACCAATCAGATCTAATATATTTAATATATATTTAATATAATTAAGTGAACGACTGTCCCCATGTCACACAATTACATCTCTCCATCATGAAATGAATAATTATGAATTTTTAAGAGATAAACAAGTCACAAGAATGTCACCATGATATTTTTATGAAAATGCTTTGCTAGGATTTTTCTCCTATTCTAGCTTAGAGGTCTCAGAAAAGAAATGTAAACAATAACTATCTGATGGCTGTGGAATGTGGTCTGGAGGTTGTTCACCAACAGGTGCCTCTTTGTATTGGTCCATGTGGATTGTTTCTACTTAATGACCAACCATGGTCCAGCTGTGTCGACCTTCTGAGTAGCCATGAGTTTTTTTATTCATTCTATTCCATCCCATTCCTTTCTAGGGTGATGGATTCTTTCTCTCTATTCTTTTAGTATAGTTTTAGTATAGCATTTTAATATAATATCATAATGTAATAAATAAGCCTTCTGAAACATGGAGTCAAGATTCTCATCTCTTCCCTTGTCCTGGGGACCCTCAAACACAATCCCATGAGAAAAATTGAAAAATGCTTTTTTGAAAAGGAAGAAGTGTCATAACTTTTCTATTATTAATCTTTCCTATGCTTATACTAGTTGTTGCATGCTCTAAGACTTATAAATATAACTCAAGGCATACAACACTTTCTTGTATAATGCAACATAATGAGTCTTTAAAGTAAGAATCAATCTGTTTGAATACAAGGTAGCAGATGTGTATTCACTAAGATGAAAGGAAGACTTCCCTCACCAGTGCATAGAAAATTTATGCTTGTAATTCCTCCTAGAGAATAGAGAAGAAATATTCATGAATAGAAGGTACAATGAAGTATGATCTAATGGATCAATCTAATTCTGAAACCCAAGAATTTCTGTGCTTATCCAGCTATTGCCGTCAATGTTCTGAAACCTTTTTTTCTCTAATTCTCTCCCTCAGTCTTCCGAGCTGTAAAACTGTGCACTCCAATGCTTTTACATTTCAATATATAAAACATATAAGATTAAGAGTTAAAATAGTGTGTTATTTTTCTAATCATCTCTGATTCAGATTGCCAAAGAAGGAATGTGGAATATACATGGAGTGTGATTAGTGCATGCAGACATCTTGATGTATGTAAGCTAATTTATACTTTGAGAGATTATTATAGTGGATGGTTTCACCCACTTCTTATTAATTGCAAAATACATAAATGAATGTATAATAAAATAATAATAAATAATATGAAAAACAAATACATCACAAGTGGCTCCCTTACTTGTACATCCCTCCAATTTCATGCAAGGTAATGACAGCATATTTGTCTTTATTTCCTGTCTATGCTTTAGTGACTTTCTATGAAATTTGAGAGATTAGATCATACACCTTGTATGCAAATGGGGGCTGAATCTTCTTTCAGGGAACATTAACTCTGTCTGATAGTCTTTCCAACCTCTAGGACTCACAGGTACTCTAAGTTGAGGCTTCTCCCCTTTAGAAGCTCTCGCCCTTTACATGGAAACAGTCACCTTCCACTGGGAGCTTTGCACCTGACTTCAGTGAGGTTAGGATTTCAACTTAGTGTGTGATTCTAATTCACTACTGAAAACGAGACTTTGGATGGAAAGTCACTTACGTAGTTTTAATATATGGATGTGTGTCATTTTGTGAAAAATGCTCTTTTCACTCATCTTTCAGTAGAAAAATGAGACACAAGAATCTGA
Organism: Passer domesticus; assembly: GCF_036417665.1. Taxonomy (NCBI): domain Eukaryota; kingdom Metazoa; phylum Chordata; class Aves; order Passeriformes; family Passeridae; genus Passer; species Passer domesticus. The sequence goes on from NC_087474.1 coordinate 135,315,987, forward strand.
TATGAATTATGTCTTGCACTTAACCTGAATGAAAAACTGACTTTTAACAAACATTTACATCTTCAGAATATAAAAAGAGTCACAATTAATGCCAGCTCAATATCCTTGCTTTCAATCTTTTGAGAAGTAGTTGCCCCCCCCACAAACCCTGCCAACTCTTTGCTTCAACTTCCCCCACCTCTTCTGCCAGATTTTAGAATTTGAAATTAAAAGCATAAATTATATGTTGTAGCTTGGAGCTAAAAACTGATTCTGTCTCTGAATGTTCTTTTAGAACAACAGCCAGCCAAAACTAATTCAGCACAGTCTCACTGAAGTGCTTGGAGCAGTCTGTCTAAACAGCACAGGCCTTCTTAATTTACCCAATGCTCATATTGCCTCTGATTAGGATGAAAGTGACTGTGCCATCGAAGAAAAAAGTAACTTGACTCTTTCAGGCAGCAGCTGAGATAGTATGAAAACCTGCACAGATCAGGATTTTAGACTCAGGTCAGCTCCATACCTTTCACCTTCCTGAGGGCCCAACAAAATATCTGAGGGAACAGAAAATCTTCCCTGTTTGTATAGCTGCTGGACATCAGATGCTGTGTCTGCCCTTGTGCAGAGCTGGCTTTTATCAGGTATCAGTCACAAACCAGATCGTTTTAACAGACTGGCTCCTGTCAGTCCATTTTGTCATCTCCCTGAGCAAGCTAGAGGATTTCTGAACTCTCCCAAGCTCTGCTTGAGCTATCATTAGCTCTTCAAAAGCAGACAGTGGCAGGAATCTCACAGGAAAGTGGAGGAAAGCTTCCTGCATGCAGCCACATAAAGCTCTGTACCAGAGCAATCCTTTGCAGGAGGAGATGGTTCAGCTTTTGCTCACATGTGCGATTCTCTTTTCACACTTCTAACAGAAATCTATGCGTGTAGAATTTCAACTCGAGATCCAAGGTGCTGGAATATGGTACTAAGGCACAGACAGAAGGTGCTGGAATGATCATCACTTGTGCTTGTCAGTTATAGCTACAGCCATAATGGTCCATTGGATGAGCCAAGGGAGAAGGACCATGCAAGTATAGAATTAGAGCTTCTAGTATAAGTTGATTGTACCAATGGGAAAAAAATAAGGCTGAATTTTCTAATCTCGGGGTTTCTGATTTTTGCAACTTTAATAATATTATTTTGTTTAGAATGCAAAAAAATTACTATGTCATATTATTTTCTGCAATCTTTGTAAACAAATTTGTCATGACAAGAACTATATATTTGTAATCTATGTGATTAATGCTTTCTTGGCCCACCAGTATAAGAAATAGAAATAACAGTGTTTTTTTCTTAAATTATGTCTGTTCTGCAGCAAAAAATACAATCATTTGAGGTGATCTGCTTAAGTTATTAAGTGTGTGAAACAAAAAAAATTACTTTTATAATCTTCAAAAGAGTTTGGCTTAAGTGTGAGGTAAAAGCTTAGTTGGTATTTGCTTAATCGGGTTTATTTTCTCTGCTACTAAATCTAGTTTTATATAATTGTGGAGAGGGGTAAATAAATCTCAAAATAATAGGGAAAACACATGAAATTTTTGAATAATATGGCCTTTAGGATTTCTGGTGGACTTGGAGATAAGTAGATGAAATAATGGAGTCCCTGTTATGTTACCAGGTTTTTTACAGGGTTGTTTATTGTTTTTATACAATTTACTTTAATATACCTAAATGTTGAAGAAAATTTGACCTACATAGGAAGCAGAAAAAATAGTTATTACATGATGATAGCAATATATACAAATAATGAGGGGAAATTATTTTGTATTTTATCCATGTGCTGGAGAGATATTCCATCAACAGAAATCTGTGCTTTTTGAGATGCTTCTGTTTCCTCTCTCATATGTTCCCATGGAAGCATTAGACTGGAATGAAAATGGAGAAGACAAAGGATGTAATTTAAATCTTCACAAGAGAGTCAATTTAAAATACAAAAAGTTCACAAATCAATAGTATTAAAACAGTTATTGAATTTAAATATTAATAAGATGGGAGGAATTGATGGAGTGAAACCAGAGCTACTTAAAATCGAGCACGTTATATAGCTAAACCATTAGTTGAAATAGGAAATCTAATTTTCTTACAACTAATGTACCTAAAAATTGGAAATACACTGTTGTGACTGTGATTCATAAAAGTGGGGAGTAACTTCTCTCTTCCATTACACTTAACTCAGTGAGTGCCATGAACACTTCATATCTTTCTTTTGACACTATGATAAAGGTCAGTATTAGAGACAAAAGAACCTCCAAATAGTCTACTATCTATGAATTGCCTATCATAAATACATACATAAAATTGAAATTTATGTACGAATAAATGCATACATAAAATTTCAGTAATATAGGACCCTAGCCCTATACTACTGAAATCAAGTTGTCTATAAACTATATAGTAAAATTCCTTTGACTTTCCTGTCACATCACTAACCATGTTACTATGCAAGAAAAAGATTAGCCTCATCATTTCCTTCAGCAAAATTGTGAAGGCTTCATGTTATTGCACTGCGTCACTAAAGAAAATTATTTAATGACAGCTTTTGTGAGAAAGGGCTTAAATTTTTACCGTGACAATGAAACAGATAAGAAGGCATATAAGAGAAATGTTACAAACGTACTACGACATATGTTTTCTATAGTCTGGTTCCATGACTTCAGATTCATTAGGTTGTTTTCAGTTTGGGGTATTTTGGTGGCTTTTTGTTTTGTTATTTTTTTAAGTTTACTCAAAAACAAACTACAAAATAGTTTTATAGCAGTGACAAGCACTGAGAATTATTTTTCAACACACAGCTAAAAAAATAGATTTTCATAACATGAAAAAAGCTTGTATGTATATTAGAAGTTCATTTTAGAACAGACCTATGGCAAGAGTACATAATGAGTGCCTACAAATGCATGTAAATAACTCTCAAGAATATATAAGCAATTTTGGCATTTATTTGACCATTTAAACATACTATTGCACACTGTATTCTTAACCTAGAATATACAGTAAGATTTTCATTGAGAGCTGCTGGGTTTGTTCTTCCTGATCTGGCAGTAATTCTTTATGTTTATGAGGATCCATGCAGTGCCCCAGCTACCTAAGCATTTGAATATCTGGGCTGAGAATGTTTGTTACTCCTGAAGTCTTTCACAACCTTATTTCACATCTGGACACGAAAACAGACTTACCTCAGGATGAGTCACTCATCCACTCACAGGATATGATAATATTGCTTGACTGCTTTTTCTTTGCTATGTTATTTTCTTCCTTCTTATTGAGTTAATTAGTGTTGTAGGATCTAAGGCCATGAGCAAAACAATGCATGAAACACTGCAATGGTCTGCTGCCCATTGCTTCCCAGGTATCAGACAAATTCAGTCTCTGAGGTGAGCAGCTCTGGTGCTGGCACAATTGACAGCAGAGCTCTCCAGTGTGGTGCAGGAGTATTTACCAAACCAGAGGAACCAGTGGGGAAACTGAGCGAGCCTCCAGGATCCCATAGCTCATGCAATAACTCCTCTTCTTTCAGCATATGCACAGAATAACAATGTCACATGAAATGGTATAGTGCTATATTTACCCACAGTTGTACAGTCTGGGTTGCCTTCCCATCAGAGCAGAGCTGTGCCAGCCCATGGGACTCAAAGTGATGTACTGACTGTGCTTGTGGTGCTGAAAGAGGCAATTCCCTTGCTGGTGTCTGGCTTTGTCATTCTGAGAAGTCCAAGGTCGGATCAAAGACTACAGTATTAAATTCTTTTCCCAGAATTCACAGAATTACTAGGTTGGAAGACACCTTCAAGATCATCAAGTCCAACTCATGCCTCAACTAAACCATGGCACCGAGTGCCACATCCAGTCATTTTTTAAACACATCCAGGGATGATAACTCCACCACCTCCCTGGGCTGGCCATTCCAGAAGTTTAACACTCTTTCTGTGATATCATTTCTTCCTAATATCTAACCTATATTTCCCTTGGTGCAGCTTGAGACTGTGTTCTCTCGTTCTGTCAGTTGCTGCCTGGTGAAAGAGACCAACACCCACTTGACTACAGCCACCTTTCAGGAAGTTGTAGAGAGTGATAAAAACACCCACACCCTCTCTTCCCCCATCATATTGGACATAGTTTCTCAGGTTTGGTAGAAGCACATACAATACAAGTATAAACAACCTTGTTTAAAACTGCATTAACTGGTAGTTTCAAAACTGAACTTTTCCTATGAACTTGAATCTTTCTTTTTTCATGTCTCCTTACATTTCCATTGTGACCCATTGAATCCAATTGCTATTTGTTTTCTAAAGTCTCATTTAGGTGTGCCTAAATCTATGTTGTTTCAATTTTAATTTTTGTGTGTGTGTTGCAAAATTTAGACAAATTTTCCTCTTTAATGCTTTTGATATTTGCATCATCATCAGATATTATTTTTGTTGGTTTTTGTTTGTTTGTGTGGGTTTTTTTTAACAAGTGAATGTTTGAATTCTAACATCTAAAGAGGTTAAGGGGTGAAAAAGTGTGAAATAATGAATGCTTATATCCAAAACATAAAGTTAGAATGAATAATGTTATCATTTGACTATATGGTAATTCAGCAGATGACAAGATTAATATTAATCAGCCTAGAGCAGCCTACACTCATAAATAAACCACTTTGAAAGACAAGTGAAATGAAGTAAACACACAGACTATGATGTATTCATGCTCACCTGAAAATCAGAATACATGAAGTTTTCTCAGAAGGTAATAACAGGGAATAAAATAATGAAAAGTTTGAGTTAAAAAAATGGAAGCATCCTGAACATCCATGACTCTGGAAAATTATCAAATAAAAATCTCTAAAGTTACAACTTAAAATTATTATTCCTTAAAAGACATAAAACATGACTTGTAGCTCCTGAAAAACTATAATTCAAAACTGAAGAATTAGTTTATCAAGACCATCTGGAATGATGGTTCCAAAAGTAGGATTCAGTAAGACAGTGCCTTGGTTAGGGTAGCAAATGCACTTTGGTCTTACAAGGTCCATGTGTTCCATACATCTTCTAGCCTGTTGCCTTTTAAAAATAACAAGACATAATAAGTGATATGAAAATAAAATTAGGTATGCATCATGGAAGATAAAATATTAAAATTTTACACCCTGACACACTAAAGAAATGGGAACGACAAAAGCAGAGACAAAAGTAGAGTGGCAATAAAATTACAAGTCTGACTGGATGTTTGATTTTTTTTTCCTTTAGACTTCTAGAATTCTACGCTCTGGTGGGATGACTGGATGCCAGGTACCCACCAAGCTCTTTTATCACTTGCCCCCTCAGTAAGAAGGTGTGAAGTAAATAAGACAGGAAAAACTCAGGGGTCAAGAAAAAGTCAGTTTAATAAAGAAAAGGTAAAAACTGCACAAAAAAGCAAAGGAAAGCAGAAGAATTACTCTCTACTTTCACTCAGCAGACAATGTCCAGCTGCTTTGCAGGAATTAGGTCTTAAGAGCATACCACAATTTGTCCGGAAGACAAATGTCATAATAACAAAACACAAACACACCCTCTGCCTCCATCCCGTGCTCCACACTTTCTCTTAACCTTTTTTTTTCTGATCAGATGTATGAAATACCCCTTTGGTCAGTGTGGGTCAGTGGTCTTGGTTGTGTCCCCTCCCAACTTCTTGTCCACCTTCATCCTACTGGTGTTGGGGGGATTTTGGAGAGACAGTCTTGATGCTGCTGGAGCACTGCTCAGCAGTACCCAAAATAGGCATGCGTCAACAGCTTTCTAGCTAGAGAAGCCAAGATCACCAATATGAAAACTGCTTATGGGAGAAATCAGCAAAACTCAATATATTCACCATGAACCTTTTATGTTAATATGTGGCTGAATTCCACACACCTCAGATGACTCTATGCTCCTATCAAGGAAGGCTGTGAAATGATGGTTTTTCTACCCTGTGGAACCCATTTGAATTGGAAGCCATGTAGCCTTAGTGTTGATTTTGTGGAAAGTACTGTATTTTTGAAAAAGACCATCTATCAAACCTGGGAGCTGAAGAACTTTCTTGTTGACCAACTGTGTTATCAAGAAAAAGGTATGATATACACAGTCTAGTTTAGTCAAGTTAAAGTTTTGTATTTCATCCCTTAGTGACAGAAAGACTTCACTTGGGATAAAACACAGTGGCAAGAAAGAGGCTAAACATTTATAATTTACAAGCATTCTGATAATTTGAGGCTGAAATATCAAAGGACAGATCAACAAACAGAAAATATAAGCAAACAAGCTCAGTCTAGCCATAGTTGTCTGAGATGAGTCAGATCATGATAGCTCTGTAAGGATGGGGACCAATTTCTCTCAAGAGAAAACACTGGCACACAAGTAGCAGCTGTAGCACGGTTGTGGTTCTTGGCATTTGTGCTGAGCAGAACCACACACACACACACACACACACACACACAGATATATAGCAAGTGCCCTGCTGCAGCAGAAGACAGATCTCTGCTAATACGGTCCTCTGGGTGCAGCTGTATCAGCTTTGTTACATAACTGATTAAATAGGGCTACATTATAATTGCTTCTCTCATGTGTCTATCATCATTCACAGAAGTATGGCTGCCACACCGTGTGAGTGCATGTGTTAATATCTTCAGCAAAGAACTCATGCCCCAGTAGGAGAATCCCCAAAGTAGCTACAGTCTTATTTACTTGAGCTGTGGAAGCTCATACCCACATGACAGCTCAGATGACAGTCATACCATATGAGTCAGGCAGGCAAGAGTATGTCTCTGGTACTCAAATGATTTTAATTGCGATGAGAATCTGCATGAGCCTTGCTGGCCTTTGTTTTTCAGTCTCTAGCAGAGTGATTAGTGACATGGGCAGGGTTTGACTGTGTAGCCAGGAGTAATTATTTTCCATTTGTGGGAAATTTTAACCTTAGCATCAGAGAGAATGTGTGTGTCGCTTCTGATGCAAACAAAGGTAGTGAAGGATAAAGAAAAGCTGAGGGGAGGGAAGGAATTAATGGCAAAACCAGTATGACAGAAAAGCAGATCAGGCAGACTTATAGGCATTTCAGTTCCACTTATATTGCTTTAGAGTACTGACTACTTGCAGCAAGACAAAAATCTTCTGAACAAGAAAGTCAGTTGAATAGGGAATTGTTATTTATCATGTTAGAGAATTCTTCTATTTACTCTTTCAGCTTTCCATTATTATAGCATCTCTCCTTTTTATTTATAAGAGGTTGAAGAGGTCTGCATTGAAACATAATTGGTTTATGGCTGCTAGCCACCTGACAAAGTTAATTGTTGGCTGTCTGTGCATTGGTCCTATGAGAAAATTCTATGTCTGTACAAATTAGTTGGAGGCCACTGTCTCAAAACAGTCAGAATAAATCCTTTAACTGTTCCTAAACAGAGTTGTGATAGTTATTGGGGTTTTTGGGGGAAAGGGCAAATTATAGTATTAATCTGCTATTTATGAATGACAAGGCTTCTTCACAATTGAACTCAACTCAAATCAAAGGGTACAAGCATTAAGAAACTGAATTCACAGATGATTCTGGCAGATACTTATTATTTTCAAACCCATTCCACTTTAAAAAATCGCTGGTGCTGAATGGATTATTTCAGTTTTTGAAAGATTGGGATTATTGTATTTCTGGTATTTAACTCCAAAATTCATTCCTCCTCTTACATTTTGAAATAAAGATATTTTTAAGTATTTATAATAATGGATTTATATGTCTTCATATATAAAATTTTTCTTTCAATCCCCAGTCTCAAAAAAATTTAAGAGGCTCATGTTTTCAAAGTATTTAAACACTGAATATTTACAGAACATTTGAAAAGAGCAAGTTAAGTCTTCACTAGAATCCATCCAAACAAATTTCCCACAAAAGCGATGAAAACTTCCATAGGATGCCGGCTATTATCAGATCCAGATATTGTCCTAGTAACATTCAAAAGCACAGACTTAAATACTGGTTTGGCAATTCTTTAATAAAAACATTTGAAAATACTACCTTTTTTCCTGCGTTAATTTACCCATGGTGAATCACAAGACATAAATGAAGAAATAGAAACAAGCCTTAATGGTGAAGTAAAGTTCAAAGTGGTGGAGAAATCCCTGTTTAGCAAGGCTGTTGACACATCATTTAACTCTGCCTGCAGAAATTTCAGTTCTCACTCCCTTGCCATCTCTTTGTCACTGTCCCTTTCCACATAGGTTACTGCCCCTGGAAATTGACCACTCCTCTGAACCTTCCTGCTGAGCTTCAGTTCAAGTGAAGTTGGGAAGGTTAAAATGTTGGCGACTGGAGGCAGGCTGCAACAAAACAGTATTTTTTTGCCTGCACAGCTGCAGTCAGAGGGGGATGTGTGAACAAGCCTTAAGGCTCCACAGCTGCTTCCCAGAGTTACAACTCTAGCTTGGTCTTCTCTTGCTAATGCAGATAGCTGCCATTGCACCAGAGAAACAGTGGGTGAGAAAGGCAATAATGTGTCTAGCAGGACATCCTTTGATGCTCCCTCTCCCTGATTCCTGCTAAATCCTTCAGTTCCCCCTGAGCAGGGAATTGATGCTAAATCCACTGTGCAGAGACCACCTGACAATTCAGAAGTCAGAGTTTATGAACTACCTATAAAAAATTTATAAATTTAAGAAAAAATATTTTCTTGCTGAAAAACACAATTTTTGAAGTACAAATATTCATAAATATCTCAAAGATAATTCAATATTGCTGTTCTTTGGCACTGTTAGAAGAAATGTATAAAAATGTGTCTCAGACTTATAGGTAGGACTTTGGAAACATGACCAAAAAGCTTTGAAATCAGATATTTAAGAAAAATTACTATAACTAATGGTTTTCAATTTCCCCCCTCCCCCCCAATGATCATATCATTTGGACTTATATAATACTTCAAGGTTTAGAGTTTGCAAAATTGTAATAACAAAGTTACTCCAAGTACTTGAATTTTCTACCTTAGTTTTATTTGGAAGTAGATTCTAGACAAAGAAAATCCTTGACATGCACATTATGTTGAACAACAGTAAATTCTAGAGAAAGAAGCATAAAACTCACCTCTGGTCTTGTTTAATTTGTGCCTGTCTGTATATTCTTAGTGAAATAATTGAAAAAACACTGAGATGAAATAGAAAAAAAAAAAACAAGTAAGTAATTTCATTATACAAAAAATACAGTTAGGCACAAACAAGAAAGTGATTGGAATAGCATGAAACCATCTTTTTTTTTTTTTTCCTCTAACTTTTTGGGAAATTTTCAGCTTGAAATGACTGAAAAAGCATGGATAAGTTTAAGTGTTTAGCTGACTCTAGACACCAAAATCTTTAAAATCTGCCATTGCTACAATCAGGTCAGTGTTTCAACAATGTAATTTTTGTGAAAAAATTACACCCACATTGAGCAGAGTGAAAAGGAGAGAGAGATATGCCTATTTCTGATATTGACTCAGCTATCTTTTTTTAGGGACAATCTTGAAAGATCAGCTGTTCAGCACACTTTCTAGTCAAACTGAGTGATTTGGCACTATGTTCAAATATTTTCTCATATGACAGGAATCAAAGGAATATTAACAGTATGGAAATGTCTTTTAGAGAGAAAGCACGAAGTTTTAATATGTATATTTCTTCACAGCCATTGCAAATCTAATTTCTTTCACAAACCAAAATACTAGAAGCTTAATGCCCACAAAAATACTGATGGTGCCTGAATGCCTTATTCAGGATTGACTGTTGTTAAGAAATTTACTGTCAAGCAGAAATTTTAGAAATTAACCCTCTATTCAAAGTACCTATAGTTGTGTATGAGTTAGAACCTCTGTTCTTACTAATTTCTTTGCTTTATAACTATATTCAAATCAGAATTACATTTTTTTACACAGTGGGATTGTACTCATAATTTCTGAGAAGACATATAGCAAAAAAAAACCAAAAAACCCAAACCCTTATATAGGAAAAGAAAACTCTTCCACTGTATGGTCTCAGAACAAAGGAGTGCAAATAAAACTAAGTATAAACCAGCTGACTTCTGTATTTCAGAGTGATTGTTAACAATGTCTTTTTCTCAAGCTTATCAAAAAATTTTCAGAAAATTTTTGATAACAGAAGCAAATAATTTTCCCTTTCTGTCAGGACTTCCAACTCAGTTGCTGAGAAGAAAATTAGAATGAAATGTCATTGCTTTGGGTTGTTTAAAGACCCTGAGCAGTAACTGCCAGGTATATTATTATGTCAATGAACTTTGTACAAAGCAGCAATGTTCCTTCAAAATGGGTAAAACATTTGATAACATAATAGCTGTGTTTCTGACTGTGAAGTTCACAGAGTTTTCTTATTAATACAGGAGTGAACTTGTTTTGAGATCTTGTCCTCTGTGCTGGTTTTGGCAGGGGTAGAGTTAATTTTCTTCCTAGCAGCTAGTATGGGGCTGTGTTTTGGATTTGGGATAAAAGCAGTGTTGACAGCACACCAATACGTTAACTATGGCTGGGAGGTACTTAGACAGAGTCAAGACCTTTTTTGCTTCTCACACTCCCTGCCATGAGCAGGTTGGGGGTGCAAAAGGAGATGTGTGAGGACACAGCTGGGACAGCTGAGCCCAGCTGGCCAAAGGGATGTTCCAGACCAAATGGCATCAGTGCTTGCATATAAACCGAGGCAAGGCTGGCCAGGGGCTGCTGCTCACAGGCTGGCTGGGTGGTGGTGAGCAATTGTTTTTCTTGGGTTTTTTTCTCACTTTTAAAAGTTCATTTTCTATTTCTTTACATTATTATAATTATATTATAATTCAATTATTAAACCATCCTTTTCTTGACACGTCTCTTATTTACCCTTCTAATCCTCTTCCCCCGTTCTGCTGGGTTTTTGGGGAGTGAGTGAGTGGCTGTGTGGTGTTCCATTTCCAGCTGATATTAACTAGAATATCCTCATTCCTTTTTCCTCCCTTAACTGTCTCCTTCAGCTTGGCAATAAAATTTTTTGCTGTGAAGTTGCTACTGACCTAGCATCCAATGTGGAGGATTGATGTGTATCCTTAAGAGCTTTGGAGGAGCAGAAAAGACTGAAGTGATTCCTCTTTCCAATGAGATAAGGCACTGTGCAAGTTCATACCAGCATTTTTTCTTTGCTTTTCACTTTTACTGTTCAAAGATGAGAACTGCAGCTGTTACAGAATTGTCAGCGGGATGTTGGATCATGCAGAAAATAACCCCACAGTTTAGGTTCTAAATCTAAATCCTGGCTTAAGTCAGCCAAATGGAAGAAACTTCAACAGTGAAATACTGATTCTCTATAACAGTGTCTCTGGTTCTATTTTTTCTTATAGTTAATGATGAAAATGATAGATCAGGCCCATAAGATCAAAATATCTGGGAGAATGGAAATGCAGGAATTCCAGCCAGATGGGTAGCAGCAGTCAGATCACTGCTGTTATAAGTTACTACTGTCTAGTAACTGAACTCTGGTAAGGCCATATTCAGAGTGACAGCTGAGAAGTAAATCTCATTAACATAAACCATGATGGAAGGAAAGAAGGAGAGACTTCAAGAAGTATCTGATTTTTCTTGAGATGTATTTTTTTAATTTCAGCTTTAGTATTCGGTTTGGTTTTATTTAGCCTTTACTGGATCCCAAATAAACATTCTACCTTATATCTTGGTCTGTTAATGTTTTGCTTTAAACATTTACATATGTGCTCAAGAATATTTCTAAATTATTTGCAGTACTCAAAATCCCTAAAAATATACAAATCTGAGCCTTGTAGTAACTAAAGGGATGTTTTCATAGCAATTACTATTTTCCCTAATAATACAGTCAAAGCAAAAATCAAGCCCACTCAGTGTACTATTGGCAAAAGATGGGAGGAAGGAGCTAAGAAAGAATATAGAGACTGGCAAGATCAGCCAAATCACAGGCAGAAGAGATTCTGAAGAATTGTATTTTGGGAATGCTGAATAGTACATTGATTTTTTTAAAATACACTGCTTATACTAGAAGTAATTGGTAAAGTAGAGGGATTAGCATGATGATAAATTAAAATCTTTCACCAGAGTTCTTTTTTATAGAAGAGTTTGATATGTAAGATGTGTGAGAAGTTGCTGCATTACTTTATTATTAAATTATTGTGAATTTTTTGATCTTAGCTCAGTTGGTTAGGGCATAGATTGTGGGCATAATGCCAGGGTTATGGGTTCAATTCCCATGTGGGCCATCCAGTTAAGAGTTGGATTTGATGATCCTTGCAGGTCCCTTCCAATTCAGAATATTCTGTGAATAAGATACATATTACTTAGAAGTAAATACTACCCAAAATTTCTTGTACAACAATGGCATATGTCCAATTTTTAATGAAAAATATTATTTTTAAAAATCTATGTATAATTATATTCTCTTATAATATTCTTATAATATTATATTATAATTATATTCTCAATTTATCACAATTATTTCAAAACTTTTTATTTGTCAAAAAAATCAGTACAAACCAGAGCAATTCCAGTTAACATTTGTATATGAAATGTTTTATTTGATCTGAATTTTTTTAAAAATGTAAATTAATTAGGTTCTTTCATTCAGTAAGTTTTACTGTTTAGTATCTAAATTCTTCTTTCTTGGAAAACCTGTTTAATATACTTTGCATGGTTTCTTCACATAGCTATGAATGTATAATGCATTGCTTAAATGTCACTGGAAATACTACTGATTGAAAATAAAGAACTTCTGGTACAATAAAACACGTAATTTCTGCAGATATTATTGTTTGCTCTTTCAGTGGTATCAGTTTTACTGGAAGTTCACTCTCCAATGAGCTCTGACAAAGATAAATGTCATATGAGAGGATGAAAGAAATTCATTACTGGTTAAGAGTCATTTGGTGGTCAACATGCCACTTGCCCTCAGATAAAGTTCAACCAGAATTTAAATGATGTGTGGGGCCTCTTCCAAACACTGTACAACTGAGAGAAATGGAACAGGCTAGGAAACAATGACTTTTATTCTCAGATGGGAGAGGGAAAACTGCTGCAAAGTTCAGGTGGGTTGAGCTATTCAGTTTTACAAAGCCAACAACCCTCTTGTGTTGCTGTCATCTGCTCACTGCAGTCACTTCCACCACTGAGCAACTGGAGATTATAAACAAGAGAGAGTAATGAAGTCAGCACAAAGCTTTCTTAATCTCATTAATTAAATTTTTCAGATTTTTTTCTCAATATAATGATCTATCAGTTTCTTGACTTACAGCAGATATCAGACAAAAGCAGGTATAAAACAGGTCTGCAAAACTTGCAGGCCCAGGGTTTCTGTTAATTTTCATTACAGAAGTTGCCATAAAAAAGAAATCTTCATATATCACCAAAAGGGGGTTTCAGAACTAAAATGACATCAAAATAATTTCAAATGGATAACTTACAGCATGCTACCTCTTTCACATTTCAGTTCATTGCTGTAATGAAAGCCATGAGAAATACTAGATGTGTTGCTGTCTTTCATAAAATAATTAAAGAAATAAAGGGCAAAGGTAGATTTGTTAGGTGGACTTTTAAATGTAAAAATGTTCTGAGCATATAGATCCTGTTTACTCTAGCAAAAATAAAAACTGGGGTAAATTTACAGGATTGGAGGCAGAATTTGGACTTATTTTAAGAGTGCATCTGGGGAGATCTGTAACATTTTTAGAAATGGTGAAGTCAGCAAATTTGAGCAAATTTTAATATCAAAACAGGAAAAAATGCCAGTAAAAATTCTCATGGGCAGGTGGGTCTCATAATATGAGTACTTGGATGAGACTAAAATATCCTTGTGTGACAAGCACATTAAAAAATGAAGATGGTTCAAAACCTTTCATTGACCCTATTCATCCATGTCTGACCATTGCTGGCATTCCATAATTCTTTTGTAGTCAGGGCAGACCTCAGGGTACAGATTCTACAAATCCCATCACTCTCAGCATTGAAGAATATTGAAAACAGAAAAAAAAAGCCAAAGTAAGTTAACTTAAAATTACTTGTTCAACAGAGGGTATAAAAATTCCTCTCTCCTGCTTATGGAAAGGAAAGCAAGCTACAATTAAAAAAAATAAAAATAAAAATATGCAGACAACATCCAGCCTAACAAGACAAGGGGGACAGCCTTAGTAGGTATTCCTGTATAGACACAAGCTCTTTAAGCCAAGTTTACTGTGCTGTTGAGGTTATTATGGTGACATCTGATCATTTAGAGGGTTTAACAGTCTGCTTGCAATTTATTATAATGTTTTTTCCCTGTAAAAATTAGTGTGTGATTCATGTGTATCCATGTGTATGGATGAGCAATTTGGGAACAACCTAGCTGACTGAGCAGAGATGCTCAGATGATTGTAGAAAAAAAAGTTAGAGGTCATTGCACGGAAAGAGGGAGGAACTGCAGAATCTGAAGGATCACTGGAGGAACTCAGGAAGCAAATCCAGCCCTGCTCTGGGTGTGTGGGTCTCTTCCTAGTGATGAGGATGCTGTGCTGATAGGAGTGCCAGTAAATGTAGATGAAAGGACCAAATAACAAGAATAGTATTAAACAGGAAGATAAGCAGTTGCTATTAAAACTCCTTTTTAAATTTGTATTTCTGTTCTGTTTTACTCAGTTGCTATGAGACTAATGTTAAAATCTGCATTTTTTAATTTAAATTTTATTTAGACCTTCCCTTTGAATTTAAAATATTTTAAATCTTTGTGTAGCTAGGAGTTTCAGTTTTCTCCTCAAAGACATGAGTGATTTGGAATGTCTCTTTTCTTATGTCTCTTTTGCTTACCAATTAAAATACACTTTATTAGTGATCATCTGGCACTTCCATTTCATCTTTAAAAGGTTTTTTTTTTTATATTCTCAGCCTATGCTTGCTGTTCTTTACAGTCTCTTCAATATTAGTATAAATATCATATCTCAGTGAATAGTAGACCCAGATGAATAATGGTCTGAAAACTTTTTATCACTAAAACTATTCACTTGTGGACCCCGTTGCCAATAACACAATGTCACAGTGGAGAAATAAGCAGGTGTATAGATGTTGGCAAAAACGCATAGAAATCTCGCAAAAAATTTAATTTTGCATGAAGAATCATAACAGAATTAGAGTCTCTTTTACATGTACTCTTATTTTCTTAGTCACAAAATTATTCAGTTCAGGACAATAATTAACAGACAGGCTATTAAAGATGTTAGAGTAGGTACATATACGTTAAAATCTCTTACAGAATTTGAAAGTAATGCTTGGGAACTCAGCTCAGTTGTTGCTGAAGACCCATGTATGGCCAAGGTATATTTTCACTTGATTCTAACAGTCCACTTTCAAATGGAGGAGCTGTTCTGACTTAATTATCTGTTTTTGTTGGAGATCACAGTAAAAATATCAATCAGATAAGTGAAGCTGAACCTTGAATAGCCAGCACCCGTGACATTGGAATTAGTTCTAGTATAGTCTCTCTTTTCAAAAATATTTTTAAACACAACAAGTGGACTAATTCATTTAAAGATGACTACTTGAAAACTGGTACTTCATCTGTAGTTAAGATCTATTAAAATACACTCAAATGGTTTATGATTCTTACTGCAGTTTGATGTAATAATACCTCATAGTCTGTGAATAAATTGTTTGGTTTTGTTTTGTTTGTTTGTTTTTTATTTTATTTCCTCTATACTCTTTGATTCTGAGTTATTTTTTCTCTTTATACCTGTAACTTGTGGTAAATGCTTTAAACTTTGTATAGTACTGTGAACAATGGATATGCTCTTTAGGTGCCCCAAAAAGTATATAGACTCTTTAAAACTGAGGTTCTGATAACATATAAAAAGATCATATAGAACTCATAAGAAGGTATCTAGAGAAAGAAACTTGGAGTTTCTTGTGTTTGTTACTTTCCTTACTAAGAGATATGGTCTTCAGAAACAAAATTTACAAGGTGCTTGATTTAAAAGGTAACTATTTTTCGGACTGGAAACAAAGCCAAAAGATGAAAAAAATCTTGAAAATTTCCCAGTACTGAAAAAAAATATTTACTTTCTTAACAGCAAACCTAAGGCTGATAAAATCTGCCAGATCAACAGTCCTGGAAGGGAAGTCCTCCTCTAACAGAAAAGTCAGATGCATTGAACTGAAAGTGGTGCAGCAGAGTGAGGACAGCCATCCTGCATCCCATCTGTTATGTGAACAGGCCTGCTCACTTGCATCTACCTTGAGAAGTGTTACCCCATGGTCCTGCATAGTGGGCTTATTTTCATTGTCATTGAGCTTTGAGTTGGCTATGGCATCTACAGAAAGGGTAGTTTGTTTCTTCCCAAAAATAGAACCAGAACCTGAGGCTGCAGTCTGAAAGATGAAAGCTTGTGTCACTCTAAAAGGTCTTACTAAAATGCTTCCACCTTGAGCTTTCTCTTCTGTAATTTTAGGTTTAAATTGACTGTTATTAGAGAACTTGAGGCACAGACCTCTCAATAACTAAGAAATGTGCATTATGAAAGGTGAAAGACCATCTGGAGTTTAGACTGATATTAAACTACTGATTAATAGTATAGTGTTTAAAACTGAAGAAAATCAGGCCAAGCCATTTGGCAAATTTAATCCATTACATGAATAGACATGCAGTGCTTCAGGGAGATCTTTGTCTTTCTCATTTCTCTCCATCTAGCTCTTTTAATTTATATTTTGTAGCTATCTATCTTCAGCTTAAAATTATGTTGTTGTCCATTCTAAATCTTATGCCTTCAGCTCCTTTCTCTCATTACATAAACTTTAGTAACTGTCCCTCCTAGCTACTTTTGAACTTGTCTTTGTTTTGAGGTACATGATCTAGTTTTAACTACTTATAGAGGAAAACAAAGAAAAATATCAGCCACCATGAAAAAAAAAAGAGAGAAACAAATAAACACACCCCTAACTAGACAATTCAACAAGCAAAAACAGTGAAATCCCCTTCCAAGACCCTACTGTCTTTATTGCTCCTGTAGGTACCATTAGTCTGAGAATATTTTGTTCGTTTCAGGCAGCAGCTAATAAAATGGAAGAAAATGTCTACTGGTTATAGGCTCTTAATTAACTATGCTACAGAAATTTTTGCAGAACTAAGGGCATCATCAAGAAATTAATAATTGATGTCGCTGTTCTGTTGTACTTGTTAATATTCATTAATGGCCATTTTCAAAACTATAAAATTGGAAATATGAGAAAGAACAAGAACAATGAAGCTATATATATACACCAGAAAATATGCAGTAGAGAGAATGTAGTAGAGGGGAAAGAATAGATGTAGAATAAAACCACAAGAAAATAGAAGGAAAAAAAGTCAATAAAGTGTAAATATTTGTATAATTATTAAATAGAGAGGGAGAGAGAAAGATATTTCTATCTTTAATCAGAAGGAGAAAAACAAAAACGTTGATGAATTTAGAAATTTCTTTGGAATATTAGAACACTGGATGGAATCCTTCTGTAAGTGACGGCACATTTGAGATTCTACATAAATAATTGGCCTTTTCATTGACTATGCAACACAGTATTGAACAATGTATTTATAGAAGTATTCCAGTTTAAATAAAAAACTTAGGATTTTTTTCCAGCAGTCTAATTCAGTATTATGGGTTGCACCAGATACATCAAGCAGCAATAGTTAAAATCTCCTGGCTAGATAACACTCCTATTTGTGTTAGAACCTATGGCATTCTCTTCAAGCTTCATGTTCAGTAATATCTACTAAGATCTTACTGTGCTCGTTATTTTTTAACCTATGTTCAAACTATTAAAACTTAGTTATCTAAACTTCATGAATGTGGCAGAAAAAATTAATCTCACAGTCTCTGTCCTGCCACAGATGATTTGGTAAGTATATTCAGGTCTACTCTGTGGTCATATTCACACAGATTAAAATCTGAAGAAATTAAGAGAAGTGCAGCTGTTATATGCATAAATAAATCTGATCTAGACTGACATAAGTAAATCAAAAGATGTTTTTAATAAGCAGAAGGAAATAATTGTTTTTTTAGTATAAAGTAAAATTAAATAAACTTTGAAAGCTTGACTTAAGTAATACTTATACCTTTCCAAATATCAGTTCACACTGGTGAATTTCAGCCAAGAAACATTTCTCTTGAGGAATTTTAGTGAATCCTTGTTTGCAAGGGAACGACACTGAGAACTAAATACTGCTTTTTTAAACTAACAATTATAGTTTTGTTTTCAATTTCAGTGGCAGTGGAATCAGACCAGAGATTGTATCTGTGGTGGGGTTTTGTTTCCAGGTTTGTAATCAGACCGTTCTGTATCTATGTGTGACTGCAGGAGTTTAACTATGTAGCTGCAATTATCTGTGAGAAACAAACTGGAAATTAAATCTCCTTTGGGATCTCTATTAAGGAAATTTAAAAACTCAAACACATAAAAGCAGTATGAATTCAGCAGAGGAGCATGCACTACCTTTCAGAATTTGCAAGACATATCAGGCTCAGGAAAACAGTTTAATCTGCTTTCCCTCTCTGTCTTTTAACATACCAACATGACAGACATTTATTAAACCTATGTATTTTTTGCTATTGAAAATAGATTTCATTTATTTGTTTATGTCTAATTTATAACTCTTAGCTATTTATTTATTGATAAAACTGCCTCTCTTGATCTGTATTTAACCTTCATACATTGGTGATTGCCCAGCCCTCTGATTGATCAAAGTCTCTGCAGGGCCTCCCTGCCTTTGAGGGAGTCAACAGCTCTGCCCAGTTTAGTATCATCAGCAGACAGTAGTATTGCTTCAAGTTCTGTGTCCAAATCATTCATAAAGATCTTGAACAGCACAGGGCCTAAGGTGGAGCCCTGTGAAACCCCACTAGTGACAAGTCCCCAGTCTGATGTCGCCCCATTCCCTGTATCCCTTTGTGCCTGACCTGTGAGCCAGTTGCCAGCCAGTGAGCCATCATGCACCCATTGCATGATGTGTTTATCAGCTGTGTGCTGGACATTTTGTTCAGAAGAATTTTGTGAGAGACAGTATCAAAAGCTTTACTGAAAATCAAGACAATCACATCAACTGACTTCCCTTGATCAATAGGGAGTGTTACCCTGTCCTAAAAGGAAATCAGGTTTGACAAGCAGGATGTTCCACTAAAAAAGCTATAGTGACTGTGACCAATGACTGCATCTCCACTGCATTGGAAGTTCGAGACTGTAGACTTTTATGAGAACAACATATCAATCTCTCGCTCATCCTCAAGAATACTGCTCAAATTGTCTGCTTTCTCCCATATCCCTCACCAGCACACAGCTCTTTGGCAGCAACATATCTTTTGCAAAAGGGAGGACTGTCAGCCCTGGTCTCATGGAGAGGCATCAGGGACACCTGTCAACCTGGGTCCTGAAGAGCTACATCTGCCATCAGAAGGTGTGTCTGGCTGGAGGTCTCTGACATGGCTACTGCAGTGACTCCATGCAGCTACATTTTTATACAATGGAGAATTACTGAATATGTAGTAACTGTATTTCTTCGAATCTTCTACACCATTCATATCACAACAACCACAAGTGGTTATTACACCTCAATTTTTCTTAATTTACCTTCCACTTTTCCATACCAAACTTTCTAATTAATAATATATGCTATCTTTCAATGTATTATTAATATTATTTGGGAAAAACTGCAGAAAATAAATACTATTGTTTGATCAGCAAGATCACAGAAAAGTATTCATTTTTACTCTGAGTACTGAAAATAAAATGCTAAATGCACTCACATGCCAATAAATCTCTCTATTTATATTAAAAAATTTAAAAGAAAATATTCTTGCTTGATAAAATGCCACAGACATTGCCATTACTTACTACTATAAAATTAATTTGGTAGTCTAATTCAGCAATAGTACAGGATAAGAGTTGAGGAGTTAAGTAGTTTAATGGAACTTTCCTTCTTGCAGGAGGTCAGAATTTATCAAATATTCCCTGTTTCCTAGCTCATGTCTTCTAAAATCTTTCCTTCTCTGTCTCTCTCTGACAGAAAGGAAGAAGTGTGACAGAAGAGTTAATCCATTCATGAGTCATATGTGACAGACAAGAATTAAATCCAAGAATAAATTATAATAATTACATAAACTCTGCATCCTTAAAAGCCAAGACAATTAACATGCAAAATGTGGTAACCTCCTGCCAAGACAATTAACATGCAAAATCATAGTCATTAAGGCCAGCACCAAGGGCAGATGTTATTGGAGAGAGGGATTTTTTGCTTGTGATGTTAAAATATGAAGGTGAAACAAGAAAATGGAAAGTCAATTTTTGAAAACATTTTTTTAGCACAGACTAGCAGTGTAAGTACAGGCAATGGGAGAGGTATAATGGATAATAATTAGGCCTTGTTTGAACAGAACAGGTTGTTGGTGTTTAAAAATTAGCTGGCTAACCCAAAGATTTTACAAGATTTGAGTCAAAGGAGAGAAAAATACTATTCCAGGTATTTGAAAGCAAGAAGATTATTTCTCTGACTGAATGGCTAGCCAAAAGTGACAAAGAGATAAAAACCTGTCTAAAATCACATGATGATGTAACAAGTCTGACATTTTCTGGTTTAAATTTCTCTAAGTACTGTACATGCTATAATACGCAAATTTTCTCTTATTTGAATTTGATTAAATCTATTAATAAATCCTGGTTTTAGTTTTACCACTTAAATCATTGGATTTCTCAAGGAATGTTACACAGACTGTTCCAAAGGGATGAAAAAATGTTTAAGGTTTAGGATGATATCATGAAGGGAAAGCATCTGTAACTGTGTGGCATTCTCAAAAGGAATTCAGAATTTATCTCCTGGAAGACAAGAAGTTTAAGACAAATGATAGATGCTATATTTTCCTGTCCAGCTTTTCTAAAATTATCAGGTTAAAAGGTCAAGTCACTGGCTGTCATGGATACCAAAGGATTTCCCCACCCCCTCCTTTTTAAAATATTTTTTTCTTTTGCCTACTTTGATAAGGGTGAAAGAATGATGGAAAATTAACAAATGCATACATCATGACTAAAAGTGGGAAATCAGGAAAGGAAAAGGAACAGACAAAGAATAAAAAAAGGGCCAAGAGTGATGAAAAATGGGACATGGAGGGCAAGACAGGACACAAAGCTGAGGATGAGGTAACTGAAATATGGCATGATGTTGCACCATTTTTATGGTCACGCAATCCACCATTCTATTAAATTAAGCTTAGTTGTCTGCTATGCTACATGGTTCTCAGAAGTAAAATATTCTTGTTGCGGCAACAGAATGTTCTGTATCCTGAAGAAGAGCACACAGTATCCAGGATCACTGACCTGTCAAGTCTGTACTTTACAGCTCTGCACTGATAAGAAATGGTGTTCTTTTTCAGTGTTCATCTAACTATTCCACTGCCTGCACGAGTTCCTTAAGTGTATATTACATACAGTTTCTTTTATAATCATCCATATAGAGCAGAACAGCACTTTTTCCATTCATTCTCACCTCAAATTATGCAAATCTTATCAAGTTTCATGCATGACACAAGTCTCTGAGTAGCCAGAAACCTTTGCTTCAATGGGACAGCTATTTTTTCTCATTCTATTATTGATACTGATTTTCAAGTTGCCACTTGAAGAAATAAACCTAAGTGAGTGTGTATTGCATGAGCTTCAAAACACCTGTGTCTGCCTTGAAATTAAGCTTGACAAAGAAACACCCACTCTGCATAGAGGAGTGTGACTTCTGAATGACCCATGGTGCACGAGAAAGTCTCCCCAGCATGCCTGGTTTGTTATAAGCACATATATATCAAGTGTGGAGGAACCTGTGTACAGCTGTACCTGGCATTCTTCATTCTCTTCATTGTCACTTAAATTATCATGGGTGCTTCTTCAAGCTGTTGGAGTAATTGACCAGAGTAAAATACAATCTTTTACAAAATTCTGGAATATTGAACAAAATTCAGCACTCCTATTAATTCTTGGACTATTTTTATACAGTTTTGGGGGAGTAGTATTGACCTCTTTTCAAGTGTTTCAAAACCTGTCTTCTATCATCTTCACAAACAAAAGTTCAATTGTCTGCTTCTAAAATAGATTTCCTTGTTGTTTTCTGGATGTTATTCTGTTCCCTTTCTCTGTCCTTTCTGTACTTCTGATTTTTATTCCAGTGCTTCAATGTCATGAACAGGCTGGTTTTTCCCTTTTTTTCAAATCATTATCAAAGAAAATAAGAAAGATCTAATCTGAGACATTTCTTCCTAATTGAATATTTTAATCTTTAACATTGAACTTCATTTATGATTTTCTACACAGCTTTTAATCAAAATAATATTCTTCTGTGTATCCAAAGTGATTTGAATTAATTTTTCAGGTAAGACTTCATTTTTCACTTCATCAAGAGATTTACTAATGTGTTTCACATGTAGTTCTTTATTTCATTTAATGATTCTTTAAAAAAAAAAAAAATGAAGCCAGGGGAGCAAAATATTATCTACTTCTTTTATAGATGTAAAATGCTTTTTAATATAGCAAAACTGCTGCATAGCAAAACTAGTTGTGCCTGCATTCAGCAGGAAGTGAGGCTGGCTGTTGACCGAGGAAAAAATAAAGTAAAAAATGGAGAAAATAAGAGGCAGAAAGGAAAAAAGAAATATGCCAAAGTGAATAAGAACTATGCTTTGAACTATGGTAAAAGAGTATCTATATTAATAGATACTGACAGTAGTCTACTTCTGACAGTAGTGAAAAAGAGGAAAATGTTCAGTAAGATATACCAAATACATCCCCTTTCATTTACCTTCTCCTGCTCTGGCTTCATGCCTGAATCACTTCATGGTTCAGTGAGTTCCCATATTGGAGATTGACAGACATTACTTTTATGAATTTAACAGACTTCTTCAGAGTTAAATGTCACAGTGAACTGGTTTGGTATCATGCAAGTACCAGTACAGGATATTGCTTGCAACAATATTTCTTCCAGAACTTGATCCCTTCATTTATATTTCTGCATTTCATATTGTAAGAAGTCCTGAACAGAACTTTCACTTATGACTTTTTTTTATGTAATTCATGGTTTATACACATGTACCATAACTCCCCTCAGGTATCATTTTGGGTTTTTTTCCAGGTTGTAAACTCACCTATTTTTTGCTGTAAGAAAGTTATTCCATACCTCTGGTCACATCCACCTCATGCAATTCTCTTTCAGATTAAATTGGCAGCTGCACATACAATTGAAGGCACAAGGACAGTATGGGTTTAAATAGTCCATAGAGGGATGTTTCCTATTTAATTCTTTCTGTGCTTCCTAAAATTCATTTTGGTTCTCTGATGGCTGTGACCATTCAGGTCATGTTTTAGCAATCTGCAGACTGATATATTTATCTGCAAAATAATCCAAGATATCTGGAGTGATAAGAGTTCATCTGAAAAGCTAGAATTTTGTCACATTGTGGAGGTTATTTTTCCACTTTCACGTGTAGGTCATTTACATTTATAAACAACGAGCTTATCTTTCATTTGGTTTTCACACACATCCCTTACTATCTTTACCATAAAACACACTCTTTCAATTTCTCTGTGGTTGATTACTTGCTCAAAGAATTCATTTAACTTTTCTTCTACAGAATTCATTTCTTTGGTAAGTGTGGAAAGTAAAGCAAAGATGTATATGACTAACACAGAAAGAAAGAAAACAGTAAAATGAGAAAGGGATTAAAAACTGAGGAAATGGAACCTATGAAATCTGAAATTGCCTGGACTGCTTGAATGGCAATCACAATAACTTCTATATCAAGATATAGAAACTCCACAGTCTCCAGTTAGCTAAGGTCTCCTTCCCTAGAGAGAAGCAGTGGAAGCGTAACATGTACATTCGGTTTTCTGGAATCTGAGTTAATAAGGCATTTGGCTGGTGGATCTCAGTTGAAAAAAATTATCCATTTCCCAAGTGCTACACCTTTCTTGCTTTTTGGATCAAAATCTACTTTCTCAGGTAAGTGTGACTTTTTTTTTTTTTTTTTTTTCTATCTGTATGGTGAGAGAATGCCTGGAGGTGGAGAGTTTCTCATGCAGATGGAGATGAGTGTGCTGAGTCACTGTCCTTTCATGTGTGACAGACTTCCTGCAAAAAGTTAGAGAATGCTTCAGTCTCCCTTCTGTACCCCAAGCACAGAATTAAAATATCTCTACATCTTATTAAAGTGCTTCTGATGTAATTTCTAACTTTGAAATAAGTCTTTTAAAAGAGCTGAACTTGATCAGTTTAAAAACATTCTACATGGAATTAGTTATGGTGCTACGCCTCTTTTTCATTGTTTCATTTGTGGTTAAACTAGATACATGAAGTTCCATGTAAATATAACATCATTTTGTTCTGAATATGCCTTTTTAGAATGTTCACTTTGCATTTGCTAGATAAGCCCTCTAAGTCTAGGAAAATCTTTGGCAAAAGGTAATTTTTTAATGTTGACAAAATCACCATGTTTTTTTTCTGAAATTATCTTCTTTAGCCTTCTCAGAATTTTTGTATAATGCTCCAGATCTACTTTATACCTTTTGGGTCCTTTTCTGCTAGGCGTATTTGATTGCTAGATATGATATTTATCAGTAAACATAAACTGGGGGATGGCAGCAGGGGGATGTCTCTGGTTACAGCTAGCAGGTTTGAGCCACAGAGACAACTCCAGTTGTGGCAGAGAGCACCTTGCTCCTGAGGCACTAGTGATGCACAGGAGTTTTGCACACATTCAGGGGACAGAATAATGTGCAGTCAGTGGCACAGCCACTGCCATTAATTTATTTCCTACATTCTCAACTCTGACTTCTCTCATTTGCATAGAGACAGCAAGACTACTCCCTGCTAGGCATACAGCTAATCCTCTATACCACTGTCAGATTACGTGATTCCTACTGTATGCCTTCTCTTTTCCTATCCCTATTGTCTCAGTGATTATTCCATTCCTTTATTGAAGGTCATACTTTTAGAGCTAACATTTTGTTAAGTCAACATTGTCACAAATCATATACCTTCAGTTCAGCTAACACATTTTCCCTTTCCTGTTTCTTTCAGTTTCCTTCCTTTTTGCTGTCTTGCTTCACGTAACTATTTCCTTACTGAGGGTTATTTAACTATTAGTGGAAAATTTCAATGGAGTCTCTGTCTTCCTCAGTGATGCTGGGGTCAAAACTACAGGGAGACTGTGCAACTGAAGAAGTAATTTCACAGTGAGGACTCAGTCATATTTATTGTAGTAGAAGCATTTGGGTTTGGGGTTCTTTATTAAAATATGATTTTTATATATGGCTTTGCAGATATAATTTAACTGACATAAATTCTTGGTGATAGCTTTGATGGATATTATACAAAATCCTCAGATAAATGTAGTATACAGGACATTAGAATTATACAACAGAACAGATCCCTCTTTCACAGTATCTTTTAAATAAAAAATCAAGGGGCAGGTAAAGGGAAACGTTAGAAAAAATAGACATTATATTGGAATAAGATAATATTTTTTTTCTTTATATTAAATAAATATAAATAATATAAATAAATCAACCAGCCATTATCTTTCACCATCCTTGTATATTCTGATTCTCTTCACTATTTCCTACCAGATAACGAAAACGTACTGCTCTTGTAATTTGCAATACATAGAGATGAGACTACTGTCATAAAGTTAGTGCAATTTTATCTTTAAAACCCCAAACAAAATGATCCCCTTAGTCTAAGAAAGTGTGATTATTTTCATTTGTCATGCTATAGAGAGGTTCTGTTATGGTAAATTGAAACAAACTTTTGTTAGCTTGCATGCTGTACTTTTAAGTACTCATTGATTTTCACAAGTTGACTGTCAAACTGTAGAAAATATCACCTGAACATGGCTTGATAATTTTGTTTGCTTATGATAACTCTCTTAATTGATTTAACGATTTCTAGCTTTCTTAATAAATGCATGTTTTGCAGTGATCAACTGAAAAAAAATGGGGTGTTAAGTCTTCCAGAAGCATTTCAAAACAAAAACCTCTAGTGTGCTTAGGAATTGATGCTCATTTTCCTGAAGTATTACAGATGAAGTCTCTTTAGTTTCTTATTTATCCTTACAGAGTGCAAACGCTATGTACATCTTCTCTGTGTCAGATCATATCCTCCTCATTCAGAATCCATAATATGTTTTACTTGGCTCTTGTTTCTGAAGTGAAAAGAAGAACCATAGCATAACCTCATTTGAATTAACATCAGCAGTTTGAAATGCTTCATTAATTTTCACATGGCTACGAAGACATGCAATACACACAGTAGAAAGATGTGGAATGAACTAATGTGAAAATACACAATGTCATCACAGTAACTGTGAACATCTCCAAAATCAGCTCATCTGGACTGACACCTCCCATATTAATGCTGCGTGAAAATGTACATCCTGTATATTTCCTTTCCGTTTGGCCTGTGCTAATGTAAATATATTACACAATGCCAAAGTTCTTAATTCATCACAGGATACTTATTTTTTTTCATTTCTTTGTTTTGCCAATTTACTAAGGAAGTTTTGTGCTTTCCAAAAATACTAGGACAAGAAGGATGTGATGTGTTTGAATTAATTCCATTTGCATGGAAATTGATTTCGATTGCACTGGTTGAGGTAAATTTAAAAGTTCAAAGGGACATTTAGAAAAAAAAAATTGAAATACTAGTAGTGAAGCCTTGGTCTTGATGAACTTTGTTTCCAGCATGGATGAGTATTCCATTAATATCTTGTCCACAGGACAAAATTTAAGGCTGACTAGATTAACAGGAGGTACCCACGCGCACCCAAGGAATCAAACTGTATGAATTTATCAGTGACAAATTGTTTGAAACCAATTAAATATCCTTCTCTGACAGATACCAGATGTCAGGAAGGGAAGAGGTTGCTTAGGGAAATTGCAAGTGTTAATGTTGTAGTTAAATCATGCTAAACAAACAGTTTTATTTTGGAGTTATGGGAAGGGTGTGTACATGTGCATGGAAGTCTTTCCAGGATTTCCTCCCTTTTCAAGACCTTTGCTATATTTTTAAAAATATCATCCCTTCAGCTTTCGAGCAATAGCAAAGAACACCAACCAAATAAAGTGCTATTTTTCCTGATGGAATTTGCAAAAAGAAAATTTTTGTTTATTTGTTTATCTTTCTGTTTAGTGCATTTTCCTCCTATTTATCTTCTTGCTTGCACTTTTTTCTCCTCTTTCTATTTATCTCTTTATCTTTATTTTATACACCTGATCTCTTTTACGAGGACAAAAAACCTTGGCACTGATCACCTGAGTCTCACCCAGGAAGTGTGCTCATTTATTACATGAATAGTTTTTGGAGGAATTCTGGATCTTTGGCATTACTCTGGCAGGTAAAACACACAAGCTCTAATATAAGGCATTTTCTAAAATTTGCACGTTTTGCACAGCAAGAGGTATTTTTTCATTTCTTTTGCCAATGGCAATGTTGAATGGACTAGGGGAAAAAATCCAGATAAGTAAAACTAACTCAAGTTTTTTAACATTCCTGAAATTAATGATTTATGATATAATTAACAATTACAGAAATATGAGATCTATATTATGTCAATGACTTGAAAGTCATATAATTGAAAATATAAGCAGAAATTGATTTTATTTGCCTTCCATTTTTTCATTGCGTAAGATGCACAAGATTCAGACTCGGGAATTTATGTTTTTAAATCATTTGAATAAATGCAATTTTTAAACTGTAGATTATAATCATCAATTTGCGTCAGAAACATACTATTCAGGCAAAAAACTGTTTTATTTCTTCTCAGGTACAATGACTAATTCAAAGCATGTGTAGGATGTTTCACTTCCCCAACACATTCACCTAAATGAAAATATTTAGGTTATCTTTATAATATGGTCATTTTCTTTGCAATAAATTATTCATTCTTAATGCTGAGATTCAATGGATCAGGTTATGATATGTGTATATATATATATATATATATATGCATATATAATCAATGGATCAGGTTATGATATGTGTGTGTGTATATATATATAGTTATATTTATATATAATCTGAAACTTTTTGGATTAAATCATAACCTTACTGTTTTCTCTTAATTCTCCACTTAATAGGAGTTAGAAAGGATTTGATTGTAATTTGTCACAGTTGTCTGAGACAGAGAATGAGTGAAGGAGAGAGATTCTGAGAAAAGATGATCTCCATCTTATAATGAGTGAAAAGTGCAGGAACAAAAGCAGGTTGCTGTTCACATGAAGAAGAGTAAGAGCAATGATTCCTGCATGGTATTGTTGAGGCAATTGTTAGGGCAATTATTACTGTCTTTTTCAGTTAAAAATTTTCATTGTGCTCAAAAGTTAGAACAGTTTGTCTGAGGCTGCTGTTCAAGTCCAAAGTTAGTCAGTGTCTGTGTAAAGTACTGCTGTCCCGTGAGGGACACGGCGTGACAGTCAGAAGCCACAGCTCATCACAGGAACATATCGTGCTGATGTCATCTGCTGGGCAGCAGGAGCCTCTCCCAGCACTAGGGCTTCCTCGGGGACAGGAAAGGAGCCAACTACAACACTTTTGCTGACAGCGATCCAAGCATTCTTTTACTCTTCCATCTGTTTCTCTCTCTAGTCTACTATTTCTGTTCCATACTGAGAAAGGTTCTCCTTCATTGTCTGTATGTCATTAACAGCTCTGCATAGCAAGGCTATCAAAATGCCATTCTGCTGTATATTCTTAAATACAAAATGAGGAGGTGCCAGAGTGAAAGGAAGCAATGGATTTTCTTTATATTTTTTCCTTTGGAATAGACAAAGAAATGCACTCTTTTCATTAAGTACAGAAGAAACTGTTCTGTTCCATATAAAATACATGCATAAAAATAACAAAGGCCTGTCCACTGATAAAACCTTCCCATTTGGAATCTAAATTCCTGGTGAAAGAAAAAGAAAGATCATTCCTTCTCATTTCTTTTTAACTTGTCTCTTCCACCTCATTTGCGTGCTAAATGTGAGCCCCTTAGGGCAAAGCTGATGCAAGTTTACATACAATTCTCATTGAATTTATGTAATATATCTCTAAAATAATTTATAACGTTTTGAGCATAGAGTACTACTGCCCTATATTATATCCCACCTCTGAGGGAGTGAAGGAATTCTCTAGCCACTCTTTTTTCTGATAAATTGGTCACTTTACATGATTTTTCTAATTAATAACAAAAATGTAAGCCTGGCAGTCATTGACAGCTATTATTCATTCCAAATGTATTTCATTGTAAACTGGGAGTAATATGGGGATTGGGGGGTGGGGGCAGGAAAGCATAAGCAAGAAGAAAACCAAACAGAATTCTTTTTCATTTTAATATAAAATTCCTAAGAAAGGAAAAAGTGACTGTATTTGCCCTCATATATATATTATGTAGACCACATTACTGAACTGTAGGCAATACATTCCTGACAGATCACGTGTCTAAATCTATAAAAGAAGAGCTAGAAGCTAATCTTCTGTATTCTTCCCAATGGAAGTTTAATAACCTGCTTCTGCAAGAACATTATACAAAAGAAACAACTCAAATGTATTTGGAAGCAAACAGAATGGAGGAAATGTCTCTCTCATTGTTATGAGAAGCTATGAAAACCATACTGAAAAGCTGTGTAACATTGTATTCAAATCACAGAAGAAAAAAAAAAAACATCAAAAAAAAGAAATTAGAAACTAAAAGCAGTAATGCAGAGACCTCTTACAGAATAGAGTACACAGAAAATGCTCTAATTCACAATTACTGGTCAACACACAGAGAAATAAATCATTGCAATTTTATATCTAAAGCAAAATGCTATTTTCAAATCAATGGTGAAGAATAAGCTTAGAGAAGTACTTGACTTATCAAACATTTTCAGCCTGGTTATAGTTGTGTGTCTTAAAATACCAGCGTTGCAACCATAATTACTAAATTTCAGGAAATAATGAAAGAATGCTGCAATTTCTGGAAGAAACTTAATGCAATTAAATGCAATTCAGGGAAGTTCATGATGGCTGGGCCAAGTATTTAAAGCTGTTAATGCTTCCAAAACCTGAGTTGCTTAAAACTCCACTGTGACCATATTAGTTTGAGCCATCCATTAAAAACATCAATGCATGAAGTGCTTGGTGTCTGGACAGACTGAAGAAGGCCTAGCAAAAAAGCTTCATTTAATCCACTTACATAGCAAATTTAAAGGTGACTAATTAGATACAGCTATTTTGTTTTCTCTGCAATTGCAAAGAGCAGCTTTGCAAGAGCAAAACTTTTTTTTTTCTTTGTGTCTCTTTGCTTTAAATGAAAGAAATCTATGATGAGCAAATATAAATTTCTGCTTGATGGAGAGTTAAAAAGAGAAACAGGAAAGTTGCAAAATTACTAGCATTCTAATTGCTTTCTTTGAGGGATTCTCAAACTACTCTTACAACAGAAGACAGCAGTAGCAGAACAGGTTCCCTTATGCATGTTTATCCTATTTATCCCCTGCAATGGGAAAAGGTGGATAACAGAATAATCTAAACCAAACAGATGGGAGATGTACTAAATCACCCATTTTCTTTGCTGTTTTTTATCCATCCTTAAATGATCAAGTACCTTTTATCTAATACCACAACATCTCAATACATGCATTCCCAACACAGTTTGCAGATCTTCCCCTGATGTTTTTCACTACTAAATGAGTGACCCTAGAGCTCTCTAGTTCCATACTCTTCTTTCCTACAACAACATCACCTGGAACCATTAATTGGGACTTTTGCTATCCCACATGTAGGTGTCATCACCTTTCTCCTGTGAGTGGCAAATGAACTTCATGACAGAGACACCCTTGTTCAGAAGTGGATGTGGGTAAGTGAAGCATCAAATGCTTTATTAGCCATGTAATTATAGTCCATATCCTCTTTTATGAAAACTTGTAACACTACAAGCTAACTGGTTTTGTTTTCATTGTAGCCATTCCTGTTGGTTTAGGCCATTATACAGGTTCTCCTATTACACTATGATTGTAGGTCTGTTATCCCAAGAGTCTTCTTGTATAGTCTTAAGCAGATAAAACAGCAAAAACAGTGCATTATATGTCCAGCTGTTAACAATATTTTAAATAGCAAAAAAAGTGTTGCATTCCTACTCTTAGTGATAGCCTTCAGGTGTGCCTTCAGTGCGTGTGTGAGGTAGGTGCTGCAAAAGCTGAATGACACACTAGCCACTATCTATCAGTGTTAAACGGATATTAAATGGAAAGGAATATTTTGTGAGATAGGTACAGATACAGTGGAAAAATAGCTATGAGAGACACAAAAGTGTTTGCCCTGTGGCAGCCTAAACTGATCTCTGTGCTGCCTGCCAGAGTTTGACTCTCCTTCCATCCGGCCTTCTTGGGCCAGCTCCAGCTGAGCTGACACAGAGTGCTGAATCATGAGAAAACACTTGCCTTTACTGTCAGGTCTGTTTAGTGCTGACTTACTGTGCTCTACACAGGGTCTGGCAGGCACTGGAGCCAGCACAAGGAAGAGACTGGAATGCATAGGCAGGCCAGCAAGATGAAATGGCACTAGAGAAACCAGCAATTAGACCGGGTTTCAAGTCATCAAAATTGCAGCCTATACTGCATATAAAGACAGTCAGCAATTGTATATCCTGCATGCCCAGTATATCACTACTCTGAATGGTGTAAGATGAGAATTTGTCAGAAACAAAATACTGACTTGCCAAAACAAAATATGAAAGATAGCAAAACCAGGAAAATAATTGTACCTCAAAAGAAAGGTCATGGAAATCTAGTCCAACTATAAAAGATATATGCATATTTTAATATGAATTTGTTGTTTTTCTGATTGTTCTAGAGATGTCAAGATGATTTTTTGCCTTTTCTTTTACATACCTTTTATATAAATTTTTATGTATCCTCAGTATTCTTAGCATGCATACTTGTAATTCCTTAAGTCTGATAACTTAGCATGGTCCTAGTATTTTATTAGGCCAGGAAACCAAACATCCTAAACGCCTTGCAGCTGGAGGCCAGAAAGCCCTATGCTATCTTGGGAAACCAAGGTCCTCTCTAGAATACATCCTGAAAACTAAAGATTTAAAGATTTGGCCCATCCAAGAGGGAATTATACAGATGAGGGAATAACACACCATTCATCCAGGCCTCCCACTGGGGCATTCTTTTTAGATATGCTAATTTGTAAGGTCTATAAATTGTATACACAATCTATTGTGTGTGTGCATTGCGGTGCATTCCACCTTGGCGAAGTGGTGCACCAATAAGGGAGGATCCTTTTTAAAATACCAAGATAAAATCCCCTTATCCCTTAACCATATCTGGCTCTCAAATTTTTTAATACCAGGCAAAGGTATCACTAGGTAAACAGAACTGCTGTTCTTTGTCAACACAATCTAGGAAAAAACTACAGCTCTCTCTGGCACCAATCTCATATTTTGTTGGAAATTGTTTTGGAGTATGCTAAACATCACCTATGACAAGGCTGAGAGTAATAAACCACAATTATATTTGGAGACTATTTGAAACAGTCTTGATCAAAAGATTTACCCAATATAACTATTTCATTGTATTGTCTTCCAAGGCACTGAAAAAAATCCTTGTGCTGAGGGTGAGCATGGCTTCTTTGCAGCATATACCTGGAGCTGGGCAGGAGCAATCATCCTTTTTCTACATGCTGCAGACACTGTCCCTTACCTCTGACACTTGCACTCCTTGATAAAAGTCTTCTCACCTCTGACCTCATGAACTTGAATTGCTCACACATCTATAATCCTTGCAATGATAATGCAGTGTTGGAATGTTCTGGTTTATACTGTATGTGTGCAGGAGTTATTTTTTAGTGTCTCTTGTTTTTTGAGTGGTTGTGAATTGGCGATTATAATAATCATCATCATTCTCCAGTTGCATAGACAAAACACATCTTACCTTCAAAGAACAAGTTGGTTTACTGTGACAGACCAGATTCCAATGTCTGGATCACTTCTTTATCGGGATTCACAGTGGAAGAGATAGACAAATCAGCAGAAGCAGATTCACATTCACCTAAATATAGGATATAAAAATATCCTATATTTATGGAATATTATAATTATTCCATAAATAAAGGATATTACATTTATCTGTTTAATACAATTTTATTAATTTGAAAAGAGCTTGTAATGCTGTTTTCTTTCCCAAGCAATATAACATTCTATAAGATGGAAAACAAACCAAAATAAACCCTAAAACCCTGGGAAGCCAACTGTACCTTTAAACCCTACACCTCTAATTACCAAACAACCTTGTCTGCCTCAGGGGCAAATTCAATATACTCCAACAAAATATCAATATTTTTATTAGCAACCTCTTTAAACAAAGCAAAATGCTATGCACTTATGATCTAAGAATGGCTAAAAAAGGTAGAGGAAACAAAAACATCGGAACAACAAAAGTGCATTTGCTTTTTGGGATAAAAGTAAAGAAAACCTTTCCCAAATGTGCTTCAGATAATATACTTTGTTGAGTCAATCTTGCCCTTTCAGGCTTTATCATTAATTATTCAACAGGGCAGTAAAGAAAGCTCCAAGCTTCAAGCAGTGTGATGATTTGTTTTTTATGCAAAATTCAGAGTTTGATTGCAATCCTTTTTACAAGCAGTGCCAGCCAAGTTGCCAGGATTCATTTTTAGACTCACACAGCATTTAGCAGAAGCTCAATAGCTGCTAAAGCAGTGAAGCAGAACTGATCAGGCACGGATCTTCTCACAGGCAAGTTTTCCTGATAAATTTGTCAATCCTTTCTTTTTACAAAATCAACAGTCATATTCTTCCACAGCTGTAGATGCTTCTTGTGAAAAAGGCTTTGTCCACTTGTTATTGGCTTAGACAAATAGTCTTTAGTAGTCCAACTTGAATGTCAATCTGGACACTGCTGAGCTTTCTGTAGCAGTGGTAGCATCTCACAAGTCCTCCAAGAGAGACAGCTCTGAAAAGACAAAGCTTCCTTTGGAAAAATACCCCAGCATTTTGAAAAAAAATGAAAACAGATCTGGAACTAGGAGTCACTGTGCTGAAGGCCTCCAAGTTCTGTCCACAGAGACTGGGAGAATTTTCTACCAGGACCAAAAATTTTCAGTCCTTAAACCACATGATCTTAAAAGCTCTTCACACCACAGACTTGACTAATTTCACTCACTGCTTAGTAGTTTTGCTGGCTATGGGTAATTTGATTACACAAGTTTTATCAGTTGCCCAAAAACCCTGAAAGATGACTGAGAGAAGATATGAATGTGTCCCACACATTCAAGAGTATATATTAGAGTACTGTTTTTCAGGATTAATTTCAGGAATTGAAAAATTATTTTTCAGATCTAAATTCCTTCAGATGTTAAAATCTGCTGAATTGAAGGAGTAAGTAACATTTCTAAATTTTAAGTGTTGCTTTTACAAAACTAGCAACTAACACTGGAAAAAGTAATTTGTAATTTATAGGTGCTGATGTCTACATGGTTGAAAAACACTACATAACTTGATATTTCAACAATAAAAAGGAAATATTAGTTTTCAGTGTTAGAAAACACATTGGAAACTATAACATGAAGAATCTTGTGCTCATAACTGAACCCATCTTCTTTATTTCTTTCAATGATGTCTTCTTAGAGCATAATGCAAAGCAACTATGGTATTCCCTTTGCATGTAGACAATTATGCAACAATCAAATTCAGCTAAGTAGCTATTTTTATAATAATGTCAAAAAGGGTTTTTTTTTACAATTAATTTCCCTCAAATTTAATTGACTTACAAAGAGTCCAAGATAAAACAATTTCCGAATTTCTCATTATAATATATCTCAACAAACAATAACTCCTGAAATTCTCCTACACTGGGAACAATTGCATCCAGCAGGGATACCAAATGATTTGGGAAACAGCAATATCCTACAAAAGCTTTTAAGACAGGAAGAATCTAGTTTGATTTTCATTTGTGCTAACCAAAGTCTTACCTCAGTGTTTTACATCAGCAGGCAAACATAATTCACTGTTTCAATTTATTAATAAAAATTCTCCATTTTTCAATGAACAAGTTCTTCAGAAAGAAAACAGATTATTAAGTGAAATACTCTTTGCCAAGTAAGATTAATAAAAAGCCAGAGCTAAGTGGGATACTTTTTACCATGGCAACTAAAGCTTGGACTTATCAAACACATCAAAGCTTACATTTGATTAACTGGATTGAAACCAGGCCCTGTTTTCCCAAAGCAAAGAAAGAAAGGGAGCAAAATGGGAAAGAATGAGAGCTAAAAAGGTGTAACATCATAGTATTTGTGTCTAGTGCATGCTGTTTGATGTGATTTTATTGCAGCAGCAGCTTTCTATAAAATTTCAACATCCAAATCACAGGACTGATAAAGATAAAATATAAAATTAGGATTGTGCTTAAAACTGGTAATTAGTCCTATATAATACTTGTCTTGTGCCAGGTGTGTGCTAGATAGATATCACTCTCCCTGGTAAAGGTCACCACTGGCAACTTGGGTCATCTGAAGGTACCTGGGCTCTGAGATGCCCCAGTGCTGCTCCCTTGCCTGAGCCCAGTATTGTATGAGAAGCGCTGCAGGGGTCAGTCCTAGTTCTTCTAACATTCAAGGTAGATCTGATATGAGTCATTTCCTGCATCAAGGAAATCTTGACTGAAAAGGACAATTATAGATTTTAGGAAAACAGCCTTTTGTTACTAAGTGGGTTAAAACACTATTTACTTAGGGCCGGTCAGGATAGCAAAATTATGAGCATAGGAAAAAAAAAAAAAGAAAGAGAGATTGAGCTGCATGGGTCTCTCTCCTTAGCTTGCAGAATGCCAAAGCAGAATAGATCACACTCTCACTTTTTGGCTTTTTTTTCACCTCTTTTTCTTCCCCTCTACTCCCAGAAAATCTTTCTCTGATATCAGTGGCAGTGTAGCTTCAAGTATCCTAAACTAGCATAGTTACAAGATTTGGTTTTGCTTTTCATTCTTTATTTCCACATGTTTTTATGTAAAAGCTGAGCAAATCACATTAGAAATAGTAGTGTTGAATCTGAAATTGGGTCATTTTTTTCCTAAGTTGCATCTTGTTCTAAGACCATTAGTGAAAAAACATTCTGCTCCATTTTTTTTTTTTTAAATTCATAGTTTTCCTTTTTGCTTAGTTGAGTCCTTTTAACTTCAAGAAGTTTCCTTTTTCTGAGTGCATGTTTGCTGTTATCTTTGCTGTATTATCATTGTCACTGTCCTCTTGGTGTGGTTTTTTTTCTATAAAAATTTCCAAAGTATTTTTAATATTTCGGTCCAGGCCTGTCTCAGAACACCTAAGAATTTACTTGAGATTGCCATCACTTGATTCAAACTATTCCAGATTTTCCCTAGTTTTAAGAAATCTTCTTTAGATAATCCTGGGACTATCATGCTGGTGGTCTGAACTTTATTGTTTTAGAACCAAATTTTGCATCATTAATAGATATGGCAAAATAATAGGAGATAATTTTTTTCTGAGCTTTCTCAGGTCAGTGTGAGAAATCAGATGCCTGAAAGATGTTCCAAAACTCTTCTCTCAGTATACAATAGGATTTATGATAAAGATATGATAAAGAATGAATGATGTCATCTGTCTCCGCTTTCCTTGAAAAATAAATAATGTGCCTGGGTGTCCTTTCCTTTAGTTTATCATGCAGGTATGTTTCAGTCCTGGATTTTTCCTTCTGCAATCCCCATATATTCTTAGGGAATCTCTATACACTTTTAACACCCTGAGCCCTGAACAGAGGTCTGCAGTGTGTCTGCTGTGGGCAGGTGCAAGCCTGTGCTACACACATTCAGAGGTAATATATGCTTTCCTTGCCTGCATTTTGAGTTGGCACAAACTCATTCTGTCCATATTTTAAGTCATAGGGAAAAACTGATTCAGAGGTAATGAGCTCTGATGAAATTATACTTGAGGCCTGCTTAAGGTAGGGATGTGGCTTTCAGTAACAAATTTATGTTTACCTGTAATTTGCTACACACAGGACTACAAGATTTGGAGGGGTGTATATGTTATTATTATTTGTAATATGCTATTATTATTTGCAGGGATATATGCTGTACTGTGACTTTGCAGAGACAGTAGCAACAGAATCTTCTAATTCTGAGACCCAGAGATTCTATGTTTAGTCTCCATCTGTACAAGGGAATCTCATTCTACTCAAATCTTAAAGGTATTTTTAAGTGACAGTGCAAAACAGTACTGAATCATTTTCACAAAGAAACATATTGGTTGAACTAAACCTTTCCTGCAAGGATTTTTTTTTAATCTTTCTCTGTGATTTTGCAAATCACATACGTATCCATCTTGTTGTCATCTCTTGAGACTTTCTTCTCATGAGAGTGTTTAAAATAGATTAAATATTCCCTGAAAATAAATACTGTCAAAATATTGTCTCTTGTACTAGAGGTTAGGTATCCGTACCATACCAACTTTAAAACTTCATGCAATAAATAAATCATAATGCAATAATTTAACTAAATTAGTTAATCTGATACCAAAATCATGCTTGCATTATTCCAAAAACATGTCTGTTAAAATATTTCTGTGGGTCCTAGTCTGCCATAGGCTTGCAAAACTAGAGAAATCGTGATGGGCATTGCACGAAGAAAAGGAAGATTTCGAGGCAAAACATCTTCAACTCTTATAGTGTGATAGCTGAGAATCACAGAACATTCTAAGATAGAGAGGACCCATAAGGATCACTAAGTCCAGCTCTTGAGTAAATGGCCTGTACAGGGGTCAAATCTGTGCCCTTGGCATTATCAACACCATGGCATTATCTACCCAACTTAGTGACCTTGCTACTAGAAATGGTTAAAACTAAACCACCAGAATACCAAAATATTTTGCTCTTTTATTCCTTTATAGGTGACAGCTTTCAGAAGTCCTTAGACACTATTTTCTAATTTAGGTAAATATCTCACCCTGGCAGATGAAAATAGGACAAGAATCCAGTTTATAATCTATTTATCTAAGAGTTCATCTGGGGAACAAGGGCAGACAAAGTAAAAAACAGAAGAGAAACAGAAACCTTGCAACAGAAGACCAAAGAAAAGAACAAGGAGAAAGGAAAGGCATGTGTTAAAATACCTGTATTAGAAAAGGCAAGGCAAACAGAAAAATCCATTGTTAAATGGATTAAAACAAGATAAAAGCAATTAAACCAAGAAGATTAAAGGAGAGCTGAAAGCAGCAAAAGGTGTTGAAAAGATAAGAGCAGGAAGCACAAAATGGGGGGAAACAAAAGCAGCAGATGTCTGCAAGAACCAGCAATTTTTAAACTGGTGCAGCAAGGGTCAAAGAAGCAGTATAGCCACGCAAAAACTTTAAGAGCATGTGGCTTGTAGGAGCATAAACATAGAGGTTCCAAGAGTCTGGTTTGGCAGGTTGCTTGTGTCAGCCTGTCAGAAAGGCTGCTCACTATCAGGTAAGGGTGAACACCCTGGGTCTCTATGAAACTCAGTGGCATCCAAATCTGCACTCTGCTTTCAGAGACAGAGATGTCTGGCATTGATGCTTGGCATTCTGCAATTCAGAAGAGATGCCATAAGCATTTAAAGAAATTTTGATCAGAAAATCCCCTAGTGACAAAAACATGTGGTATCCCAGCAACTTCCTGTGGATAATGAAGGTTGTTCACATAGCAATATTATCCCTCAGGAGGACTGGTCTTAACACATTAAAAGTTCCCACATGACAACTAGCCTCTGCTAGAATAAAACCTGCTGCCAAAAGCTAAAGAAGGTATTTTCCTTCTTGGTTCTCACCACAGCTAGTGAAAGAAGAGAAATCAATGCCCATATGTGTGTCTAGTTTTCTCAAGCTGAATAATCTAAGCATTATTTCTGCCTTCATTTAATGCAGGTATGAACCCACTTTTAACTGTAAATTTATCTCCATTCTCTTATATTCTCAAAGTGTAGTGAGATGGAAGTTAACTGATAAATACATCCTTGTAAATCCAAATTGTTATGGTTTACAAGATATGCACGAGTCTGGTCCACTTTGTTTGCCAGCAGATATCTTGCCTTGTCTAAACAAAATAAAAACTGAGCTATAGCCAAAAAGCTGGAATATGTGCATATGTCAGGGTATATTTTAACTTGTTCTCTCAAGCATATTCCTTATTTTACAGGCTGTGGTTACTCTGTTTATAAAAACGAGGTAAGGGATTGACATGCAACATTTAGGATAGTCCCTGGCATAGTTCAGAGTCATGTGAATGAGTGCTTGCACAGGCAGTATCCATGTACAGTTTGGAGCATAGTAAGGGCTAAAAACCCCTCCTGACAGGCCATTTGAACAAAACCTTTCTGGTTTGGGCAGTTTCAGAGTTTAACTTTGGGGACGTGAACTGTTCTGAGTCAGAGATGAGTCCCTGCCTTGTATTTACTGTTCCACGGAGGTAACCATAGCAGTCATAGTGGTTACAGGGTTATGCAAACTTCTCGTATTAAAGAAAAGCTCTAGTTAAAGCATTTTATTTGTGGCTAGATAATCTAATTGCAATTATTTGCCCATGCAGAGGCACTTGTAAGCAGCATTTATTTTTCCAGTTAAACCTGGGATGAACACAAAAATCACATAAAATAAAGACAGAGAGGTATCCTTTCAGCTGCCATTAAAAATCTGGAAGACCTGGACCTGCCCTCTCCATC
This sequence comes from Passer domesticus, assembly GCF_036417665.1. Taxonomy (NCBI): domain Eukaryota; kingdom Metazoa; phylum Chordata; class Aves; order Passeriformes; family Passeridae; genus Passer; species Passer domesticus. The sequence goes on from NC_087474.1 coordinate 135,355,714, forward strand.
ATGTTGCAGATATTTTGTTTCAGGACATTGTGAGTACTAACAGGATATTTAAGGTCGTATCTCCTAGCTCTGTTTACTATGGCTGCTTTTCTTTCCCTGATTGCTGCAAATGACTTCTTTTGCTAAAAAACAATCTCCTTCCCACTGACAGCCTTATGGCAGAGAATCTTAAAAGTGGTAAGAGACAAATCTCGGTAGTGAGTCATCCAATCAGTCAATCAAGAAAATAGTGAAGATTGACCATAAAGCAATCTCATACATACATATTCCCCTTTGCTTTGCCCATCAGTGTCAAATTCAAAATGCAGGTGCATAAATGCTCTACATAGTACTGCATAGTCATTATCACATAATTTAACTGGTTGATAGGTATGCTCAGTAACATGACTCACTATTCAGATTTCCTCCTCACCAGGGGGAGTATTTTCTTTTTAGATTTTTTTTCCTAATTCATGCAATGATTTTAGAAGAAACTAAGATGGATGTACAGCATGGGGATTCTGGTTTACTGAAACAGTAGGCCTCTTTCTTTTTAGTCATCTGCCATTCATACCTTCTGTATGGAAGAGTTCTTATATATAACACACTTTTAATCACTGATAGTTGACATTTGGTGTGACCATTCAAATGCTCACTGCCTCCAATTCTAGGTTCTTCACCTATGTAGTTACACCAGGAGTCCTAATTTCCATGACCTCATGAAGAGTTGGGGTTTGCCAAAAGACAATTCCAACCCTATGTATCTGCCTGCTGTTCTGGATAATGATGTGAAAGGGTGTGTTTTTCTGTGTTGTTTATATCCTAGTCTGAAGAAACTGATTTCATAATTTAGCCATTAAATTTAGACATCTTGAATTTCATATGTAAGTGTAACTTCTACAGTGTTCCCAAATTGTAAAGGCCAGCCTAAGATGTGGTTGTGATACAATCTTGCCCGCAGAATGCAGTCACTTTCTTTTTTGATCTTCCCTGACACTGAACCATAGATTAAACTGGCAAATCATTTCAGGATGTTATCATCATGTAAAATTAGTTTTGTGAAAATCTGTCTGATTTAAGCATTATCAGCTGTCTCACTTCAGTTGTCAATGCAGAAAGAATGAAATGAGAAGCATGGAGCACCAGTCTAAATAAAAGTGGTTTTGATTAGTTTTGAATCGTTTTGAAAAAGCACCATGAAGTCAAAGTCCAGAAGAATATAATCTATTCAAACTCAAAGATGCAATATAAATCCACAACACACATGGTTTCCTAAATGGCTTTAAAAGGCTGACTCGGGCAGCTGTGACTTCTGGGTAAACAAGTCTGTCCTCTACATAAGAGGCATTATTGGGACCCCACCAAGGAGTGGGAGAACAGAGCAAAGTCCAGGCCTTTGGTGGTTGAAGGATATTGCCCTGTAACTTGCCCTGTAACTTACCCCTGTAGTATCTTGGAAAGAAACATCCACCATCTCTGCTTTGGAGTTGGGTCACTGTGTGTCCTGGAGCAGAAAATTCCTGTGTTCAGACAAAAAAGGAAGGGCACAGCAAGGAGCTCAGTTCCTGAACCTATCTCCAAACACATGAAGAAGCAGACTTCAGTTTCTCTGTGTCAGCTCTGAGGTTGGCTACAAGAAGCTATTCTGATCCATAAGCCACACAGAGGATTTTCTGTGGCACTATGCCTGACCTGGTAAGCCCACAGCTTGTTAGCTTTGGCACAGTACCAGACCAGCATGGCTAAGCAGTTTCTCGTTCTGACCAGCTCAGAGTCTGAGCAGAACAATACTAAGTCTGTCTGAACTTGTCTGTGTACGTTAGGTGTCACGGCATTTGATTAAGTGGTGAAAGCTCTCCAGTACTGCTCTTTAGCCTGTATTCAAGTATGAACATCAGGCAGTTACAGACAGTTAAGGCAGGTAGGACCAAAATCTAGGGACTCCTAGTTGAAAACTTGACTTGTCTTTCTACTTCTAAATGGTCTTCACCTAACCTGGGAACCAACTGAAAGAAGAAAATAGGGAATTGCTTCAGTCCTGTAAATGAAGGAATGTAGGAGGTACTGGGATTGAACACCAGTCCAGGAAAGCTTCAGCGTACCACATATAGGGGACAAAGAAATGGCTTCCTTCCTTTCCAAATCATTTTTCCTTGTTCTTCTGTCCCCATTAGACTCAAACTTCCATCTCAACAGAAAATCTTCATTGTTTGCCGGCGGCACATATAGCTTCCTGGACTAAAACCACATTAAGTTCAAATCTACTGCAGCTATGGCATATGGGTCTTAGCACTAGGACTTCCACTCTGGCTAGTCATGGGAACTGCCCTTATGTCAATATTATGCCTTTCATATTGACTGTAGACCTCAGTAAGTCTAAAAGTTTCATGTCTTTAGAATTTCAATGGTTGTAAGCCTAAGTCTGGAGTGCAGAAGAGCTATAAATAGAGATTACTACCTATTTCTCCAGAAAAGGCACTTTTGAATATAGTTATGTATTTGAAATTAGGTTAATACAAAAGGTTAAACAATAAGTCAGCCATTGACTTTAGGGACATGAAGGCTTAGTCGAAGGTTGAAATCTAGTGAACTGCTGTTGGGGATTTCAAGGGCTTTGAGACACTTCAAAATCTAAGACAGACAATATAAGATTTAGGCTTACCATTAAGGAAATTTTGCTTATCAGTTTCTCTTCAAGTGTTCTGCAGCCTATGGGATGCACAGGTCTATGTGCTTCAGATGAAGGAAAGGGTGACAGCTGTTTTTCATCACTTAGAAAATCTCTAGCCTGTACTTATAGATATTCTACTTTAATGTAAAGGTTATTATTCAAAGCACTTTCTTCTTTCTTACAGCAGGAAGAAGTTTTCCATTTTCCAGGTCAGTACCCACCGAACTGGGCTGGTTTTACACAACTTCTCTGCTTTGAGTTGGATACAGTGTAAAGTACAGAGTCTCAGGAGGGTGTTTAGTGAAGAGAGGCACAGAACTGCCAAGCTTCTGTAACACAAGCAGCCACAGGTGGAACACAGAGATAGGGTGCCAATCCTGGGTGTGTACAGAAAATACAGTGCAGAAATACAACTGTAGGTTTTTAAAAGAATTCTTGCCAGGAAACATAAGCAGCTAGAGCTTTTAAGCAAGTTAGAAGTGGGATGAGGGGGTGTTTTTGGATAGCCCTTCTGATCTGTGGTTTATATATTCCATTTAAGGTGTTTATGAAGTATTTTCATAGTCACCTTAAGGCCTTATGAAAAATTTACTTCAACTTTTGGCTTCTTTGCTGAAAGTAAAAATGTCTTTTTTGTCATCTTGGCATGCTCTTATATTTTGCTTTTCTATGAGATACATACTTTGTGCTGGTAATGTTTTGGCTCATTCTCTATTATGTCTCCTATAAAATACCATTATTAAGTGTATTCTCTTTATTTTAGAACTTACATAAGTGTAAACTCATTATATATTGTTTCCATTTAAATCTCTTCAGCTTTGATCCCTTTATTTTGTACTGTTGGCTGGTCCAAATACTTTAGTGTTACCTGGAGACAGGGAAAGGAGAGCAACAGTTTTATCTTCCTCTAAATCATGTAGGTGCATACTGAATGCATCAGGCTCAAACATTTCACTCCTTTTAATGTATTCCACTAATAGTTGAAAGGCATTAAAAAAAAAGAAAAGTACTTAATGTTGCCATCACATAGTGGCAAATTTTTTCACTATCTTACTAATATTTCAGTCTATATTTCAGTTTTCCCTTTTAAATTTTTGTTAATTCAGCTACAACAACTTTCATCCAATTATTTAATATAACTATTTATAAGCATTTCAAGGATCTACTTATGTTAGTATCTTGACTGGGATACACACCAAGAAATAATCACTACATGTCCTGTTCAATATAGATCCTTTTTGACAGATGAAAATAATGTAAAATTGTCCTTGTTAAAAAAAAAAAAGACTGTGCACACTTAAAAAATGTACATGGACATGGGAAAATTGTATATTAACTTTTAGGATACCTAGACTTTAAAGGGATTCACTCTTAGACTTTAGATTATCTATGATCAGTTTGAATTGAGATAGATGATACCATTTAGAGGAGAGGGTAACAAGGACATTTCAGTTTAGCATTTAATTTGCCAGGGTTTTAGTATTCTCATGTCTGCAAAAAAAACTTACCTTTCCTAAATATGTTTCTCAGTTGCACCACTGACAGACTTTCTAGTTGCTGGGCAGAAATTTAAGTAGTGTTAACAACAAACTTGAGTGGAAATGCATTAACCAAACATTTAGTTGAAATGAGCAGCTGTAAAGACACTATGGACAGTAACTTGGAGTTACATCCTACCAAATCCTGTTGCTCCTGGACCTGTTCCAGCACATGAGGAGTCCCATTACATTCCAGCCCTGTACTTTAGTTATTACTGTTAAAGTCAAGCAGTGTTGAAAATGAATAAAAACATCATAAACCAGCCTGCAGAGTTTTGATTCCATTTCTTATAATCCTCAGCATTTAATTAAAGAAAATTCTATTCCTCTTCCATCCAAAACTATTACAAGTGTGGTAGGATACATCTAATCAGAACACAGTTGCAAAACATAGTTATTTTGCAGTCATGAGTCAAACTTTTCAAACAAATTCTATAAGAAACTTCAAGCTGTGATCAGCTTAATATGGCCACATATCAGGACTTGAACAGGAAAGAAAATACAATAGGTGACCTTAAAAGAAAGAATTTTTTTAAAAAATATATTTCCTTTGGGCTTTAATGAGATTTCTTTTAAAAGACTATGGACTTTGCAAAGATGAAGCAGTTGGAGAATAAATGTTCTTTGTTTGGCTATTCTGAACTTATTAAGGCATGTGTTCATTTCTGAAGAACCTATGAGATAAAGATATTTGAAATATCAGAGGCGTGATATTTGGGCTGAGAGATAAATTTTAATCACATCTTGTGGTTACCCTCTCTCTTATTGTTAATTTTCATACAGGTCTACATTGATGCATTAATATTTTGTAAAGTAATGTCTTTCTATTAAATCTACTGAAGAAATTCAATAACAACAATAGCAAAAAATTAAGAAAGCCCACATATTATAGCCTATATATTTGTACATCCTTAAACGAAATACCCCATTTGACTTTTTCAACTTATGTGGAAGGGACAAGGGTGGAGTTTTCTGTATACCAACATACTTATACCCATATACAACTACATATGCATATGAAGTCGAAAAATATTCACTCAGGCACATGAAAGCACTGAGGCCCAAAGGAATAAAAAAAGACTAACTGAGGAAAACCAAACAAACAAAACCCAAAGCAATTAAAACAAAAACAAATTTTAAAATCAGGACAAATAAAAGTTATAAATTAACTATATGCATTTTTCTTATAGCAGCCTCTTTTATTTATTTATTTAGAGTTGCTTTATATTTTATTGAAGCAACGAAAGCTATACTATAGGTTTGTGACTTTGAATTATCTCATAAATTCACTTGCTAAAATGCTACTACTTTTTCCAGGCTCTAATATTTATACTCTGAAAACAATCAGTTTTAGCAAAAGCTGTTCCTTTTGCATGTCCACAGGAAGAAAACGATAAAATTGTCAGGAGGCCTTTCCTTTAAGGAATAGAAATACCTTTGTGGAGAAAGCTACTTTGTCTTTAAAAAGTTGGGACTACTTACCAAAAAGCCCATATAAATCAAATTTATGTAGCATGTCTTTATGTATGCCAAGACCCCTGAACCCACTGAAGCTGAAATGCTTCAAAAGTTTTCTAGAACTTGCTATTTTGCTCAGACAGCAAATGCTGTTTTGCTTGGTGCTTAATCTAGTTAAAAAATGAGGGATTTCATGCACTTAGCTCCCATGTCAAAAACTAACTTTCTCATACAGTTGAAATACAAACATTGGTTTTCTTAGCTGTCCTGAACTTGGTATGTGTTATATGGAATGCAATCACACTCTGTGACAGTTGAATTGAGAAATTTATTTTTTGCCATGTTAATCTTGCCAGTGATCTGACTATATTGTATATCCAGGATATTAAATTGGAAGACCTTACCAGAAACCCTAGATTGTAGCTTGCTTGGAGCAGTATTGATGTGTTCTCTCTGGACATCTCTCTTGTTAACACCTGCTGCAATTATTTTAAAAAAATATTTAAAAACCCCATATGATTTGTACTCACTTAAAATAGTAGTATGGTCTACTGTCCAATGGGTCTGACTGTCAAATAATAAAGTAGAAGCAGCTAGTTGAGAAGTTTTATATAAATTTTTGACCAAAATATCTAACTGAAAAGGCAAGACATTGTAAGGCCTATAAGCCTTATAGACAATAACATGAAAATAAGTAACTGTTCAGGATCAAGATTCTGAATTAAAATTAAGAGAAAAAATCTTTATGAAAATTTCACATTTAGGTAAATCTTAATTCTGCTTTAGAATATAGTTATAATGTGAACTATCAGTTACATTCCTAAATTTACAAGGCAGATTGTACAAGATGACACACACACAGTGACAGTAGTGCCTATCAGCCTCTTCTTCCACAAGATCTTCCCACCATCCCCCTACCATTTCCCACAGTTCCAGTTCCAAGACCTTGCAGGGATAATGCAGGGTTCTCCTTGCAAATGTGTCTGAGCAGTGACAGACTGCATCTTCTCTCTCCTTGTCCTAAGGCTGCAAAGTGGTACCAGTCTGGGGGGAGGAGATTCATTAGTCTTTTGGTTTAAATGTGTAAAGTCCACAACCCCTTCAGAATCTGTGTTCTAAATCTGTGGTGCTAGCAGGGAAAACTTTGGTAGGTAGATATATTTTCTGATGATGGGAGAAAATTCAGCATATTCTGTGGTGATTTTGAACGTCCTTATCAACTGTGGACTGAAACAAGCAGTTTTGGGAGAAATGTGGTCTGGCAATGCATGAATAGTGCTGACATAATTTGATTATTTCAGATTTAAATAATGAAAGAGACAATTGTAAAATAGCAGGTAATAGAAATGTCTGTTTTGATATGTAAATTAAATCAAACAACAAAATAATTAGAATCAGGATTTTGGAGGCAGCTGAGATGGTCAATATGAGTAATTTCAATTCAGGAAAGATCTGACAAATAAACTCCTAAATAAGTCTGCATTTTTACCTAGTGCAACCACGAGTTTTATACAAATCCTAAGTATTGTCATCATTTTTTTTCATGCACCACAGTGCAGAAAGATGCTTACAATTTGTTGCTGAGGTCAACAGACAGGAAACACCACATGTTTCAGCAGAAGATTCAGTTCCTTCCAACAAGGTCGATGATTATATCAAAAAATAACTGTTCATATTGCCATTTGTTACTGTCTTCATCATCATCATCATCATCTGCTAAAAGTCCCCTGTAGCACACCTGTGTATATCTTTTTCCTCTTCTCCTTTTCTAGCTCTGATATCCCCCAGCAATCTTGACCAGCCTCCTTTGGACTCCTTACCCAACCCCTCAGCCCCTTAGCAATCTGTCTAAGGACATTGTCCTCAATACCTGTCTGAGTTGAGCTGTAGGATTATTTATCTGCAGCCTGGTCCCCCAGATGGATATCAGACACATCTTCTGGATTAATCTCTCCTGTATTGTACCTTCTCCTCAGTCCTATTTTCAGCCCTGTCACCTTGTCACGCTGATGGGACCCCCAGCCACTTCCTGGCCCTTGTTCACCCCCTTGCACTGTTACCAGCCACTGCCTTTCCCCCTGCTCAGCCCAGGAGCTCAGTGTCCAGTCAATACCCTCAGCTCCCGTCTTCCTGCCACTCCCTTGTAGATGGTCTTCACTTAGCCCTGAGATCAAGTGGGTTCCCTTCCCATTTGTTCTAGCTCTTAAATGACCTCTTTAGAATCAGAATGAAGAGAAGGCTGTCCTGTGAGGAATTAAGTGAGGTGTGCTCAAGTCTTGGAGTTGTGTCATTGAAAACTCAATAGTATTTGAGTTCAGTTACAGAAGATAAAAAGACAGAGTCAGCCTCAAGCAGAAAAGTCAGAAATTGATTTATGGGAGCAAAGATGATCTGCATTCCTTGGCTAAATGCTTTCCCATTTTAGTTAAAATTTGAAATGCTGACAAATAACCTATGCACTTAAGTGAACAAACTTAAACATTAAAAAAAAAAGCTGCATGTCTCTGAAATTAAACTACTTTATTTCTGTTGAGAAGAGATTATTTGGAAACGAGGTCTGAGCTTGCGACTAGGTTCTGAATTCAAACATGGAAAGAGATCTTTGTCATGCGATTGACAAGACACTTAGGCACACATTCTGGTATTTGTATAATATAAATGTCTGGTCTAAAGATGGAATATGACTAGATGACTTTACTAGTTTATGAAACCTCTCTAACTACTACAAGTAAAACTAAATTAAATAATAGGAAACTACAGTGTGAAAGCAATACCTTTCTTAGCAGCTACTGTAACAACAACATTCACACACTATGAACTTGATGGTCCAGTGTTAGATAACTTCTGTAGGCACTCTTATAAATAGCGTATACCTTTGAACATAGTACATATGTGCACTTACAGAAAAGCACAGAACTATACAGTAAAGGCAACAAAGAATACTAGGAGACAAAATAAAATTCTCTTGGTGATAAAAGCTCATAACCAGCCACAGATGGTAAGATGTCAACAACAGTGGAAAAAAGGAATTAACGCTCAAGAAATGTTAATGTTTTCTAATTAGGAAGAAGGAGAATGCTATATGTGTATCAGATTAAGAAAATGAAATGCTTTTTCAGGCCATTACAAATCCCAGGGAATGGGAAAAAAAATCAACTATATATATACATCTTTAATCTGACTGTCTGAATAATATGAACCAAAAAGTACTGGAAGAGCTAGTTGAATCTGACCTACTGTTGCTTTGAATTTTTAAAAACCAGGAGATTCCAAGGGAATTTTGCAAAACTAGAAAAACTGTTTTGCCAGCAAAATAAAGGACAGAGAAGGCAAGTGTGGCAGCTATAGTCCAGTTGAATTATCAGTATAAACATTGCCAGGTGGTGGGAGGCAGGAAAACAGATATAACAGAGTAGAGATCTAATTAAGAATAAAAATTTTTGTAGGTTCTAACAGTTGTCATAGTCAAAAAAGTGTCAATAACTGTCAAGAAAACACCAACCCCCCCAAAAAAAAACAATCCACAGAAAACCAAACCAAACCTATTTAGCCATTTTCCTGCTTTCCTAAGAAAACATGCTTGATTCCTAAACTTAAGCATTTCTATATAATACACCTTAATTTTTTATATGCCTTTGTTTTACTGTTAATTCTCAGTCGGTAAAGGTAAGTAGATGGAGGACTATCTTAAACAGTTTTCAGTAGAAAGTTGCTGAGTAATGAGTTTCTGATTATACTCTGAAAAATTCTGCAGGCATTGATGCTTGGTCCAGCCTAATTTAGTGTTCCTCATGTAATCAAAAGTACAGTATATCTGCTGAAAAGTAGTTAAACATATACATCTTTGTGTAAATGGTAATACTAGGCCACATTAAGCAAAATCCATGATCAGTCCCTGCTAGAGAACAGAACCAATATATAGAGAAAATTGATAAAGAGTAGATTTTTCTTGATTGATCCATTCTGTGAAATGTAGATTGCATTTATTTTTTATTTATTTTAACTTATTTAATTTATTTGTATATGCTTTTATATGTGGTTGATAAATACACTCTAGGATCAGGCCCTAAAGGCTTTTTCTCAGGCCATACTGTAAATCTGAAGGAAAACCTCTGACATTTTCTATAAATTTCTTTTCCTTCTTTTTAGACAAACATTTATTTTGGAATTTTAACAAGGGGATGCTAACAACAAGAATCCTTTCCCTTAACACTTTTATGCTGTATACTTATTTATCCAACATCTGTTTTCAAGTAGTATAGTAGACTAAATATAAAGTTAAGATGCCAGCATTTCATTTACTTAGTTTTTCTCTAGGACGGCTACTGTGTCACCACCCTGTTGCATGTTCCTACAACCTCAACCTCACTAATATCAAAAGAGTTCCTCCTACTCCCTTCCTTCCCTTCCCAGCCATCCCTCCTCCCATCTGCATTCCCACGACATCCCTTCCAGCTGAGCGATGCACATCTTTTCTTTGGGCTGCATCCAGACACTATCTGACCTGCCTGGATAAACTCACCTCGATAACTCAGCAAATCCAAAACTAAACCAAATAAGCAATTGACTCAAATGCATTGGCTCATTATGCAGTCAGATGAAGAGCATGGAACCAAAATCATAAAAGACAGAGCATGAATGGGAGTGGTGACAGTCGGCTTCTCCACCTTAGCAACAAGGAAACATTAGGTCAGCTCTTCCATAGCATCTGATCACATGGTTAGGATTGTATCCATTTGCTGTTCTTGGATGTTTTCCCTCTGAATCGTCATCTAAACCAATCCCCACCAATTTTTTTTTTTTATATTGATGTAATTTTTCTCATTTATTCATCTACTAAAAGTACAATATGTTTTCTGCAGTGCGAGATAAACACATGTATGAACAAGCAAAAGAAGTAAAAAAGGCCAAGCCTACTGATCAGACTTTAAAATATTAGGCTAAGGTTTTTAGAAATGACTAGTTGTTTGCATATGAATTTTTCCTTGGAACCTAATATCACACATTTCTCTTCTAGCCTCATAAGGTACAGAACAACCAAACTTCAAAATTTTAATATGTTCATATTTTCCACCAAACACGTCTGGCTTCCTAGCCTCTTCTGAAAGTCACAGCCATAATGCACTCCACAGGTCATGGTTTAGGAATGGTACTCCCCAGTTTAGTGTTCCCACTGAAAGACTTCAAACCATGTGCTGCTTACTCATTTTACCATCTCCCTCCCCTTCCCCTTCTAACAGGCTGGAGAGGAGAACTGGAGACACAGAAGGTGAAGATCAGGGGTCTGATAAGAAAATTTTTCTGGAGACAACAATTAGATAAAAAAATGAACAGTAAGAGCAATAATATTAATAAGAGAGCATAGAAGACAGGCAACTGATTCACATGGTTAGTACCTGACCCCTGATGATTGCTTTATCCTACCTCCAGAAGGAATCCCTTCCTGCCCTGCCCACCCGGCAGGGTGTGAGGTGATATGGAATAACCACCAAGTCCTAGCCACGCTCCTTCTGGAAAAGGAGCAGCTGCAAAAAATTAACCCCTTCCTGGCTGGAATTGAGAAGATTTTTAATTATTTTTTGTAATTAGGAGGTCTTTAAAAGATGATTGTTGAAAATTAAAATTCAGTTTTGACTTTGATCTTGGGTCCATTCTAGGAATGCATTTAAAGAAGGTTTAAAATGAATTTGTCATCACTGAGATTTTAATTCTTAATTCTGATGAAGAGATATGTACATGCTGAGATTTGAATTGCATTTTATGCCTTTGAAAACTTTTATGACAGCAGAAGAAGAGATAAATAATTAATCCCCACCCTTGTAGTAGTCAACTCTACTCACTTTTAAGAAGTGTTTAAGTTTACATGATTAACATTTAATCTACAATAAATTAATTTACTGGGAATGGGTGTTTTCTGAAATCTTACAGATTGCATGTTGGCTAAGGAACTGAAACCTAAACAAAAACATTCCACTGGATAAAATTGGATAAAATGTTATTGTTTTGTATAGGAAGGACTTGAGAAATAACTGCATAACTTTACAGCTATGAAAGTTAAGTCATGTTATCTGATAGCAAACATGGGAGATTCTAACACTACCTTCCTCATCTAACATCATTCATGAAAAATTAAATTTTTATATTGGATAGATGGGGACTTATGAAGCAGCATGAGTAGCCAGCTGCACCTATGGCTAGCAGTTGGAATGGTATACACCCTTAAGTTGTTTGAGTCAGTCTTAGCCATTTCTCTACTGGTTTCCTTTTTTATAGGGGACTGTTCTCTCTGTAATTTGCTTTTGATATGATTTTCTCCTACATTGTAAGGTTGTTCTTAGAGCTGGAAATATAATATACTTTTTTCTTTTTGACAGCGAAGTTAGGGGAATAGGAGTTTAGCAAGGTGTTTGCTATGCCATATAAATGTAATATAAGAAGCCGGGATGGTGTAACCCAAAATTTATATACAAAAGATGGCAGATTAACAAGTACAGGCAAGGGATAACATGGGAAAAAGTCCATCAGTGACTTTCTTAACATTGTCCCTGAGGCCAGAATTGTTTGTGTCCTGTTCTAATAAAATGAAAATTTAACCAATGTGTTAATGTGACAGAAAGTCATGCTTGTATTATCTGACTGCAAGTGAAGGAGTTTGCAAGTGCAGAAGAGATTTGTGCCATGGGATTTCCGTGAGCTACATTCCAGACTGCAGAAGTAGAAATTAAGAAAAATAGTCTTAATGGTGAGCCAGCACTATAATGAATGCGTATCTTGCACTTTATGAAGGCAGCTGTTAAAAAATATATATATAATAGAAGATAATTTAAGAAATATCTGTCAGTCATAAATTTCATCATTCATTAATGTTATTTTTTGTTAGAAAAACATTTAAGAATCTCTGGCATAGAGTAAGTTCCCAATATGCTGTGAGACAGTCTTTGATCCACAGAATCTTCTCTCTAAAAACACACAGAGGAGGGAATGAAAAAGTAGTAATTTGGCTTGTCTGCAAGTATGTCAGCTGCAGAGGAGAGTGGATGACTGGAATTTCAGATAATGTCCAGTGAAATACGAGGCTTCTCGTGATACTTTGGAAGTGCAACCCTTTAATCCCCATTCTTTTGTCTGTTCTTTATTGACTGAGGTTCTCTTAGGTGGGGGCTAGTTCTTTCATGGGTGCAGAGATAAGGTGTCAGTCCAGTTCTGTGGCTCTGCTATACATGGTTGTCATGCAAAACCGCCATGGTTGATTACATGATAGATATAAGTAATTGGCTCTTGCACAAGTAATCTTCATTCTTATTTGTAGAATGTTGTTGGGCAATGACACAAACATGGCATGAGAAAGGGAATGGCAATCATCGCAAGGAGAGCAATCAAGTATGTAATATTCAGTCTTCTGTCCAATTTGGGAATTGTAGTAATTTTACCCCATATTTTTGTCAAAATATGTTGTGAGCTAAGAAGGTAAAAGCTAACAAAATCTATCAATCTCTTTTGAAATATTTGTAGCCCCAGTGCTGAGTCAGCCTTGTCTTAAGTGGCACCATCTGTTAGGTATTGAGCAAAAGTATTTCTTCCAGATCTGCTGACTTTGCATGAGATGAGTGGTCCAGAAACTGACAAAGAGCTAGTTAAAAGTTTCAGTTACATAAAACCTGTGCATTCATGGAAAGGTCTTCTCAATCTCAACCTATGCAGCCCAGAGCCAGAGCCTTTACTATGCATATTTGATTTATGCTTGAATACACCAGCCTGACTGGACATGTAGGGCTTGTGAAGTACTGGATAATTGTTTTTTTTTCTTAAACATTATGATCAAGAAAAAAAAGAAGTCTTCAATTTAACTGGATTAATACCTACAAATTAATGTGGTTCTTAAAACATTTATATTTATATATGTGTATATATATATACACACATATATATGTATGTATGTAATATATGCTCGCTTGATTAAAATCTTTGGTTTTCCAACATATTGTGACATAATATAATAAATTACTGCAGACATCTAAAGGGATTAAAGATTCCTATGCAGGAGCCTGGAGTGTGCAGGATTAGCACACAAATAAGCATATTAAGTGCCATGTGAGTGAAAGCAGGGCTATGTACTGGGGCATCACAAGGAACATCAGAATGCAGTGAAGCGTTCTGACCATTTGTTCTATAATACTCAGGTTACAAGTTATGATTTAGAAAGATTCTTTTAAAATAACTATTTCATTATCAAAGAGAATATAGGACAGATCATTTCTAGACATACTATCAAAAGTAATGTGAAGACCTCAGCAAACAAGTTATATGCAAGATACTCAGTCTAATTGTGCAGTGGAAAAGTACAGTTTCCTAAGAGAAAATTTGTACACTGTCAAACAGGTTTATTTTTTGAATGTTAATACCAGAGGCCATTCCTGTGCCAAGAAAGAGTGAGCATGTGGCGTTTGACTGGTAAAAACTAGACATTTTTAAACAATTTTCATATCAAACTTTTAAATTATAAAATGAAAGTTAGAAAATAAAAAAAGGATTGAAACCTTCAAGTTCCACACATTTATATTATACAAACTCCAAAGTTCTAAAGACTAAAACCCTCTGGATTTGGTTTTGTTTACCTTCTTACACTGATAGAAATTACAAGAAAATTCAGTGAAAGTCATTATTTCATTCTTATATCAGAGTATTTAACTAATACTTTAACCTAATATACTTTTGTCTCTATTGAATATATATATAATCTACTACTGGTTCTTTGAGTTTATAATGTGTAGTTATTCTGATTAAGACCTTTTACCTGGCATCTTTTGTTTGTTCATTTGTCTTAATATTTCACTTTTTAAAAAATTTCATTTGCCATCATTAGAAATTGCAGGACAAGGTAATTCAATAAAACCTCTGTAACTCTGCCCACAACAGCAATATCACAGCAATACATTGATATATAGTGTCAGTATAGTACAGGATCCTAAATGTTTTCATTGTAAATTTGGACAAACATTTTCCCCCTTATAAAATGTCCAAGAACCTGTGTTAAAGAGAAAGTTGCTTAAACAAAGTGTTCTAGGGAAACAATAAATAATTTTTTTTTCTTTAAGATAATAGTCAGAACATAAAAACAAATGTTGAAATAAAAAGCTTTGTCATGTTATTTATAACAGAATTTTTTATTTGAAAGAGACTTGTTTTGCATTATGTTATAGTGCAGTCCAAATAGACCACAATTTAATTTTTTAAAAATATAAATACCAACATAAACATAACTGTTCTCCTGTCTGAAGCCCCAAAGTGTCTAAGTATGAGTAACAAGTGTTTTAGATGTTTTCTCCCAGTCTAAGTACTAGTACTTAAGCATTCTCCAGACCATGTGGCTGGAAAAGCTTTTGCTCATTATAACTAGTATTCTTTCGAAGCTGCTTAAAGTTTCTTTTCCTGCTTTTTTTTTTCCTAAATTCTTCACATTCACCACCACCCCACCCACCCCCCCCCCCCCCAGCTTTAAAAAGCTTAGAGAATATACAAATAAGATGAACAGGAAAATTATTGGTATCCATTTCCCATGGAAGGTATTCTCCAAAGGATCTTTTTTTCCAAAGACCCGAACACTGCTGTAGACTAGAATAGGTTATGTCAGTTTTTCAGTATACTCTGTGGTTGGAAGCAAATGAAAGGCCACTTTACTGCTGTCTGATTTAGCTCTGATTTCTAAGTCATTTATTTAAGACAAGAGCGGGTTTGCACACATTAACCCCTGCATCTTGTGAGCAATTTTAATATTTCAGTTTACTTAATATAGAGCCTCCATGAGAAGGAAGAAGTGTCAGGACCTTTGAAATGTTGAGACTACAGTCAGATACACCTGAAATTCACCAAAATTTCATCTTTAGCATTGAAACAAGACTGAAATATTTGGCCAATTTTTAACGATTTTAAAATCCTGCTACATCTGCATCTGAACTATGACTTAAATCCATTTTAAATTTTCACTGATAAAAGTAAAATTCCTCCACCAGATAAATAAATATTCAAAGGAACTACAAGCAACAATATCTAAAAGGACTGCATAATTCACACAGAACTATGTGGCAAGATTTACTTTAATTAATTTGCTGGATTTTTTTTTCTCTACATTTATTTTTTTTGGCTATTTACTCTATCTGTTTTGGTTTCCAGTTTCTTTGTTTCTCACATCTGGTGTATAATCACTGGCCAGCTACAGAGAATATTATTTAAATGCATGACTAGTTTAACATAAATAGTGCAATTACAATGCTTACATTGGAAATCTTTATAGGAAAATTGTGTGATGCTGGAGGTGTATCTGCTTGCAAAAAGAATCAAGATTTTTTTTTAGTGGTCAGAACATCTATTGTTATATAAGTGTCAAAATATCAGATACCATAAAGTCTTGTGTAAAAGAGGTCAGACTTATGAGGATATTGATTTTAAAATGCTTCCTTCTCAGGACTTCAGAGAATAAAGTTTTCAAACTTTTATTTCTCTTCAATAGATATTTTTGTTCATGGAGTTTCTATTTCTTTATTCAAAATTTCCTGATGCAACATTTCCAACATTGTGAGACATTTTCCAGAGCAAAGAGAACTATTGGGTCATGGAGATTGCTCTAATGAAAGGTTAGGTCTCTAAATGTTATTAAATCTTATTTTTTGAACCTCAATCCTGCTGTAGGTGTGGAGTCAGTATCACATAATGTATTTGTGGTACATCAGAGAATCAAAATCAGATCTTGAAAATTGCACACTCTAATCCTTATACTGTTTTTCCCCTCTTGAGAAAATTTGTTGTGATAGCATCAATAGCAGTTACTGGTTACAGGATGAAGAGAGATGTGAAAGCTGTTTGGACTATATGCTAGGTTTAGTCTCTTATCTACAAAACTGTAATGGAAAATATTTATAAAGCATTTGAATTAAGTTCCTAGCCTGTTGGTGGAGAGAGGGAGAAGTCACACTAAAAACTGAAAGATTTATCCAGAAAATACTGGGAAGCCTACAGGCAAAATGATCCTACATTTTCATAAAATTATGGAAAGAGAAGATGTAGTGAAAAAGGCTGGTCATTGGTGCACCTTATGAATCACATGGTTTTAACTGTTTTTTCTTTAGAGAT
Organism: Passer domesticus; assembly: GCF_036417665.1. NCBI lineage: Eukaryota > Metazoa > Chordata > Aves > Passeriformes > Passeridae > Passer > Passer domesticus. Next base: position 135,372,487 of record NC_087474.1, read on the forward strand.
TAAAACAATCGGTCCTGTCTTTTGTTCAGTGTCTTTTCCTAGGTTTTGTTTCATAACACATGGTGGTTTCTTATTTATTTTTCCTTTTTAAATTTGTCTTGTTTGGAGAAATTGAAATTGTGAGAATGAGATAGGAATGGGAAAAAAAATGCTGTAACTTTAATCAGGGTGGAAGATGCTTTCTATGAGCCCTCTCAACTTTTTGTCAAGAAAGGGAAGGCTGTAATATGGTTTGTCAACTCCTTGACTGAAGTGAATGCCATCATTGCTAATGAACACAAGAGCCAAAGTTCTGTCTCTCAAAATGATTACTGCAGAGTTAAGTACCATAAATATGATGCTGTGAGGAACAGAAGCAACTAAGCTCACTTTCCTATTGATTTGTATATTGAGTGTGAGTTTGTGTGTCAGATTCTCTCTATCAAACGTAAGGGTTCTATACTATAACCTCTCCCTAATACAGTTTTTCTGCTTTAGCTAAGGTTCTGTTTTTATGATTCATAGAAACGATGTCTTGCATTCTTCCATTAATTATGGAAAGATGGGACACAGGGTCTAAAAGCTGATAAGAGGCTTCATGCATACACACACACATAAGCCTTAGGAAATGAAGTTACTTATGAACTCTTTAAAATCTTACCATTACCCTCCATATCTTCATAAATTAATAACAGGAACATTTTAGTAGAACTTTGCAAAACTTTGCCTAAAACATTACCCTTTTAGATACATCTGTTGAAGAGCAGATTGAATCCGGACTGAAGGTTAAATTACAGCAGTGGGGGAAGGAACTTAGGCTTCAATCCAAACTCAAACATATTACATCAGAATTATCTCTGCATTTTTTCTTTTAATCTTGTCTTCCTTCAATATGGTTAAGTAAGGAGGTTCAAATCTAACCTAATTTTTTTTTCAGTTTTGTTTCAGAAGAGGTGGAAATTAATCAAAACCAATATATGTTCACAACAGTCGTTGCTAAATCATAACTGTTAAACATAGAAACCTAATCTCACATGAAATGTAGTTCCAGCAAGCATCTTAAATTGCTATGGATGGAGAACATCAGAAAATAATGTGTTTCAGAGAGGGCAGAAGTGCAACTGGTAGAAAGCAAAAATACTACACAAGAAATGCAAGTTTTGGGGGACATCTTAATTTCTTCAATATTGAATGGTAAGGCTGACAAGAAAAGAATATATAACAGCAAAAGCTGTTTTTCAATATTTGGAGGTAATGAGCAGAACAGGGAACAGTTCATTTGTAAGGGAAGCACCAAATATGTAAAAAATATTCTGTACTATTTTCCTAGATAGTTGCAGACATCCAATTATGCCTCTTAAAAAACAGCAGCATGTCAACTACACAACTTAGAGTTCAGACTTTTAGAGCTGCGGATGACTATTAGTTTCTGCCCTGAATTCATACTGTTACAAACTTTCATGCATTATAGTTATTTTTGCTCATCAGCTTCTCTCCAGTTTAATTCATTATTCAACAACATTGACCATGTACAGTCAGACAAAAACTCACTGCACCATTTTTTGGCAGTAGCAGTGACTCCACTCTTGCAGAGCACTTGGGGAAAATTTTCTGCTCTGCAGAGAAATTTTGCACACTGATCTTTTTGAGCAGTGGAAGTCCAGTGAGAAAGAAAAAGTCCAGTATAGAAAGTAGACCAGGATGGGTCAGTCATGTGAAATGGAGCTGTAAACCACTGAGGAAATCACTTTGTCTTAACTGCCTTTGTCTTCCCCAGTCTGTGCCTCCTGTCCTTTCCATGTAATTTCTTTATGGAACACTGGTCCATCAGTTACAGTTCTTGAATCTCCACTCCAATCCTGCTTTCAGTGATGGTTCTGGATGGTGGTGTTAAAGACGGGATGAAGGTGGTAAAGAAGTGCAAGGTGTATTATAAAGGTTAAATTTAAAAGCATTGATACAAATGGTGCTTTCTCAGAGTCCAACCATTTCCTAAACAACTGGAATCAGTTTAACTCAAATGGAATCTTACTTCACTTTTGGGTCTCTTTCTGCCTCTACCATTTTGTAGAGAGAAATAACTAAATTTTCTAATTAAGCACGGTGTATTATAGCGACTTGAAGGTGGCCTAATTTTTACTCATTTCAAAAGTTATGTTATTAATGAGAAATCCAGCCTAATTATATTTCCTTATGACTTCAAATTAAAAATGACAGACCACTGCAGAACATGGAAATATTTTCCAGGTCAGGTAGCAACATTAACATGCACATTATTTATTTTTTCTGGCAACTAGCCTTTTCTTTTTAAGCTCCAAACTGATGTTAATTTAATAATAAAGGATAAAATTCAATGCTGCAAAAGCCTTCCTGTCCCATCAGAGCTGATACACATTTCTGAACCTACTCATTCATCTATCTTAAAACCCAAAAATCCCTTTGATTACAAAAGGATATGCCTTCTAGATCCTCTGATAGTGGAACATAGGGATTAAACACTTGCATCACTTGTATTTGAAAGTGTTATAATTGGCATTTGCCAAATTCTGAGTTCAGAGCGGTTTTCCATGTAGAGTTACCTATAACAGGTTTCTGGGATTTTTTGTTGTTGCTGGTGGTGGATGATTTTTTGTTTGCTTTGTTGTTTTGGAGTTTTTTTAAGAAAATCAAAATATTATTTATTTCTAGTATTTTGCTACAATCTAAATATATTTGAATAGCAGTAAACAAAATTTTGATTCAAACTTAATTATTTTAATTATTTCGGGCTAATTGAAGTCTTTACTTTTCTGGCAAGTACCTTTTAACATTTTATTCATTCAAAGGCTCCAGAGGAGGTTTAGTGGAAAAGTGCCTTTATTTCAGATCTAACTCCTTCCTCCAGTGATGAGAAAAGAATATCCAAAATAATATCAAAGCAAGAAATCTGAATGCTCTATCAACCAAACCAATGAAATCATTCTTTCTGGAATCTTGCCAGAATTCAGCTTGTCACACCAGCTTGAGGTGCATCTACCTTTTCAGTACACAATATAAACTCGTGGTTACAATGTCAGAGGCTGCAGATGTTCTGTTTGGAGTCATGGGCAGTTCAGAAAGCTAAAAGTAAATTCTTAATAATAAGAGAGAAGTTCAGCAGTTATGGCTCCAGAAACAGGTGTGATAGATAATAATCTATTTATTAACTGTGCAGTTATTCTGTCTTACTTCTACCCTATTGAGTAGTATACCCTAAAATTTCTTCTAACAAAGTAGAAGTGAAGCAATATAATTTCAAAATATTGAACTTTCAGGATTATTTGTTTTTTAAGAAAAAGGAATCAGGCATCATCAACAATTCAAATATTCTTTAATTTTACAAATTTCTGGAAGGAACAACATACAGCTTCATTATATAATCCAGTACTATTTAATTACTAGATAATTTAATTTAATTACTTCTTAATTAGTAGTACTAATTACTAGTAAATTAATTACTTACTATTTAATTCATTTTTTGAACACAGTAAAAAAAACCAACCCATATTTATTTAGTTTTTTTTCAGTAGGAAGAGTATTTCAAACATTTTATACATTCGAATCAACTATCTCTAAACTAAAAGAAACATGAGTTAAATTTTAAAAGCATTAACATCCTGGAATGGGTTTGGTTTCTGTTCCAAGTATTTCCTTCATGTGATTTAAGGAAGTTAAATATATTGTCACATATGTAGCATCTCCAATGGAAATAACCAGATGTAAAGTCCTTTTATGTTATTTCAAAATGTATCATATATGTCTTCCATTTATTTAATTACTGAAACCTCAAAGTTTGAATTTAAAGAAAATAACTTTTCTTTGTAGCCTCCCTGCCAGTTCAGTAAGCATTATCTTCATTTAGGAGGTCCTATGTGTCCTGTATAAGATTGTGTATTCCAATATGTTTTCAAAAGTGGATTCAGGTAGTCAACATATTTGTAACTCTTTTAAAAAGTTTGGGAAACTGATTTTTTGACATGGATGAGGTGAAATTCAAAAGTTTGAATATATACATCATGCATGGAGGTTTTGGTTTCATTTGAATCCAGGACAGAACCTGGCTCATGGTTCTGTCCTGCATCTTTTCTTGAAAACTAACCTGCTCCCCCAAGTCTGAACAGACCTCTCTGCCCTCACAGGACACCACAGTGTTTTCCTCTCTGTTTGCCTTTATGAAAACAAGAACTAAAATAAATTTTTAAAACCATGTATAATAATTTCTCCACTTGTCTTGCAGTTATTACTTGCTCCCAGGAATATTAGAAATCATTGCCAAGAGCATTTCAGAAGATGTTTTTTAATTTTTTTATATTAAATTTAAAGTCAAAGTATAAACCACATAGAAGAAAGGATAGTTACAGCTGTATAATGACACTGAAACTGCTTACATGCCTGAGAGGTGACAGGAAGGCTACATCATCTCATAGTGGGAATGATAAGTGCAAAATAATTTGGGAAATTCTTTCATATGAAGCAAAAGAGAAGATAGAAACAATTTCAAGAAACAGGTTTCACACCTTTTCCCTGCTCTGAAGTGATGACTTACAGTGATGATGCAATTACTCTAAGGGGAGAGGACTGTATTCATCAGCTCATGGATGAGGGCTCAGTCAGCTCATGTCTTCAAAGATTCGTGTCTCCAGAAAATCTTGTCCTGAAAGACACAACCTTTTCCTGTTCACTTTTTTGTGCATGCATGCTTTTGATTTCTGTCTCTGAGGTCAGTAGCTTGGACATCAAGCTGTAGTCTTGATTGCTTTGAATCACCAATACATGGACATATTTAGTGGAAAACATCACAGGAATACTGCCATACCAAAGAATTCAGTAACTTCTTCAAGCAAAACCTGCCCACCTATGCCAAATGCTTTTCCTAATAGACTTATCATTTCAGTTTTCTAGGAAAACAGGATATAGATTCACATAGGAGGAAAGTTAAATATCTTTTGTGAATAGATATCTGTATCTAAATCTTTAGTTTGAAATCTTAGGCAAATTTTGAACAAATTGGATCACCAGATATTTTACAAACGTCTTTTCTTTATGTAGATTTTAGTGAGAAAGTTTATTATATCTGACTTAATGCAATCACCTTCAATTTATAAAGAAAGTCCTAAAACTTAAATCTTCCCCACACCAAGAAAACTCTACTATGGTACCTTGTGTCTGATTTTAAAAGTTCTTGTTTCTTATCCTCTTTTGTTGGGCTTTCAACTGCTCAGAGGAGCCTTTAAGTTTTCTTAACCATCTACACAAAGTTCCAAGAATTACTTGATAATCATTGCACTAGAAATAATCATATCTCTGAACAAGCATCTTGGAAAAAAAACCAAACAAACAAATGAAAAAAAAAAAAAGAAAAAAAAAACCCTAAGGTGAAGACTATATTTGGAAAAATCAGTTATCAACTGAAAAGTCAAGAATACTTTAGTAATGTAATTCAAAATTCCATGTATGATTTAAACATCAATCCAAATCTGAAACCTAGCTCTGAGTATGTTCTAACCACATGCTAGAAAATTCAGGCCATGTTGATTAAGTGACTTACATCATGATGTCCAGTAAAGCTGAGAAAATTAAAATGCACCTGGCAGATGGAAGTGTCTATCTATCAGGAAATAAATTCCTGTTTAAGAGAATTTGTTCTTCAGAGCAGGAAGCCTCTTAGAGGACAGGTGGAGTTTATGTTCCCTGGAGTTAAGCCAGTTAACCACACAAGAAGCAGCACAGATCAGTAATTCAACATGCCAACATCTGTGTTCACAGCAGTTTAAAGCACTTTAAGCCTATCATAAGCCCACTTGAGCAGGAAAAAGGATATAACAGTGCTGAACTCAGATAGATCACCTGCTTTAAGCAGTGGCAAAGAGGAAAAGGACAAGGAGGAGGAGGATGTGTTGCACTGGGAGGACTGACACAATGGAGTAAGTGCTGCAACACACTAATGCATTTGAGCCTTTGTGTGGTTTGATTCACCTTCAATCCAGATACTTCCACATTGAATTCAGGACATTTTTGGCAACCATGATCAGTGCCAGCGTGTTCTGAAATGTGAAGAAAAGGAGACAGAACTTTAGCTGTTGTTTCAGCTATTGTGAATAACTTACTTAAAGTCAGTAATTCTAACAAATGCAATTTATTATTCAGATCGATATGTATTACAGGAACAGTGGACAAAATTGTAATTCAGTCATCATTATGAACAATATATGTACCCATGGGCAGATGCTGAAATACTGTAATTCTTGGGAAAAAAGAGTGTAGTAAATTATTTACCAGCTCTTTCACCAATCACCATGCAAATCAATAACTAACCACATACAGACCAGGGTATCTACCTGATGGCAACATGACTATATAGATGTAGCAAAAAGAAATTTATCCTGCAGAATCTGTATGAGAGTAAACAAATAAAAGAGAGAATGTGACACTGGTTTTCAGTCAGGATCTGAGTTTGCCTTGGGGGCAGTTAGGAAATATTGCATAACTGTTATTATTGCAGTTGAGAGGCTTTTAAATTCAGCAAATCTCCAGCAGAAGTTAGAAAGGCAAATTAGCATTTATTGTGCCCTCCTGGTCAACATTCAGCATGGACCTGCTTAAATTTTGTGATGCATTCTGATCATAATACTTCTTTCTTTTATGATATAACTATTGTTTATCAGCAAAATTCCTTAAATAAATTTGCTTTAATATTCACCATCACATTTACCTAGAAGAAAAGCCGCTGTGAGTTCTCTTTCTTTTATTATACATTTTAGCATTTCAGTGGGGCTTGCAGAAGAAGTTAGCATCCTCTTGGTGGTGAACACAGACCCTGAGAGAAAGATTTCTGCCAGTAGTTCAAAACCAGCCAGCTGGACAGTCTGGAATGTCAGTGAATATTCCTTCTCCAGAAGTGGTAGAACTTTCCAAGGTATAGGTGGTGCTTTATATAGGTGGTGTATAGCACCATTTACTTAAGAAAGTAAAGGAAGAATTATTTATGGGTACTCTTCTGTATTGACAAAGTCAAAAGGGTTTCCAGGGTTATAGATCAGGCTGCCTTAGACGTATTTGCAGGAAGACCTTCCAGCTTTGGAGGAGGGCAGAAGGAGCAGCAGACAGTGTGGGAAGCATGGGGGGAGCAGGGTGGGGAACAAGCTGCACTCTCTGCTGGACTGCAGGTCATGGGGAGAGGGCAGGAAGGAGCTGCTGTCCTCAGCCACACACTGGAGCCTCACAGCATAATCGGCATGTTTATATAAAGTGTGTTTCCATCCCTGGAAATGAGAGGCTGCTGTAAACAGCAATGTGCCTTGAAGCCAAGGAGCACCTGGGGACTCTCGTTCACAGCATTGCAACAGCTTCATTTCATTCACTGCCACTATGAGAAGGTTCTCTTGTATTTCAGAGAAATGAATCAGAGCGAGTCTGGACTAGGGTTCCTAGAAACTCTATTTCTCTGGGTGTTACTTTTGGGAAGGGCTAGGAAAATACTTTAATATCCACTGTAGGTGTTGACAGTGTCAATAGGGTCTGAAGCAAAATATTTATTCTTCCTGTATAGGCCTTTGAACAGAGTTTCTAAACTCTTTTGAATGATCTCTATTTATTTCATGATAGGTTGGAGATTTAATTCAGCATAGAAAACACAGAGGACAGAGGAATATATGTCTTCTGTCAGAGGACAGAGGAATATATGTCTTCTGTCCTCCAAAGCTCCTGTTAAATAACATACACAGTTTTCTCAGAACAGTCTTAAATCTAGATCTGAACTAATATCAAAACTCTACCTTTCAGGAAATAACTGATTTTCTTATCTACAAATCATTCTTATGCAATACCTTTTCCTTTTTTGTTGGTTTTTTGTTTGTTTGTTTGTTTGTTTGTGGGGTTTTTTTGTTGGTTTTTTGTTTTGTTTTGTTTTTTGGGTTTTTTTGTTTTTTAAGAAGAAATGAGAGGCAGTAATCAAGGTACCTGCCTGAAGAAAAAAGTACAAGCTGGAGATTTCTTCAGTATTTATACTTAGCACATTTAAAAGAAAGAAAATGTTTCGCATTAATTGAAAACTTGTGAATGTAGAGTCCTGTTTTGTTATAGCAGTAAGCTCTGTTAATTTTCTTAGAGTTTTTTGAGTTTTTTTTCTTTCAGACTCCAAGAAATGCTGAAGTAGTTACTGGTAATTTAAATGAATTTTCCACCATTTTTAAATCTGAAATTCTACAGTATTTTTACACAACTCTGCCTATAGCCAGTAATAAGTAGCAATTTTCCATCTGGGTAGGGTGACATGACATCCAGATGGTACTGGTGTTTACTCTAAGGCTCTCTACACATCTGTCTTACAGAGAAATTAAAGTATTCTTTCTGCTCTGAACAGAAATTACTTCAGAATTTTCTGAACTATGAAAACATTATTTTCAGATTAGCAGCAGTCAAGACCTCTATTACTTCTTTAGGAAAGGTTATGACATATGTCTTTGGGGACAATAAAGCCTAATTGCAAGGATTAAACTCTAAGCTTGCCTGTGTTGGATTGGTCTGCAAAGAGAATGTGAATGGGAAGTGTTGTTTCAGATAATGTGCTTGTTCCCGTGTCACCCATTAGCCCACAGGCAAATATGCAACTGTCAAATCCTTTCTTTTGGGTTCTGACCTTCTGGGACACCCAAGGCATGGGATTGTGGAAGTGAATGGTGCCTACAGCAGTGGATACCAAGGGCTGCTCCCCCATTTTGGACAGTGAGTCCAAATTGGCTTTGTGGACATCTTGACAATGCTCCAGACCTGAACTTTCTTCTGCAGATGATGTCTCCTGACTATGAAAGGGCCAGAAGGAAAGGGATTTTGGCTGTGTTGGAAGTTTCACAGTGGCAATGAGTCATGCATGAAGTGCAGATGGGACTGGATTCCACAGGAGGTTCTGGGATAAGCACAGTAAACTTAATTTTATGTGAATCAGAACAACTGGAAGGTGGGGTGTTCAAAAATACTTAAATTTCATTGCATACAAGCACTGAGAAAGAGAAAAAACAGAGTTTGGTCTCACTGTGGAAAGGGCTGTGGGTCTACAAATAAAAACACTTTCACTTTTAAAATGCTTAGCCATGAAAACCTCTAACAACACACATATGGCTCTCTATTAGTTGTACTTTGCTACTTCAGGAGATGATGAGCATGGATAATGAGCATGTTTCTCATCTAATAGTGTCTGTATCCTGTCAGCTGGATGGCTAGTTTTACCTTTTGCAAAGGAGCATTGCAGGATTCTTTACAGTTATAATGGGTGTAAGCCAAACACAATGAGAACCAGACCACATCTCTGAAATAATACTCTTGTTATGCCTATTGAATCAGAAGCAGAGGTGTGTTTCAGAGAAATTACCAGTGAGACTGCTAAACTGAGATGTCTTGACTGAAACTCTGGACTTTGCTGCTAGCCTAGTTACCCAATGCTCTGTGAGTCTGTTGCAAGGTATGTCCTCCTCCTCCTTGTTCCCACTGTGAAATATCCAGGCACTGTCTCCTACTGAATCCTTGTGTTGCAGCTATCAGAGCAGGGTCCACTAAGCACAACTGTAACACAACTATTAAGTAATAGTACATCTGGCCCCACACTTTGCCCTTACATGATTGTTTGCTAAGCAGCATTTCATAATGTTAGTGTTAGTCCCTTAATCATTATTTAGCCAAGCTGTACACACATAAGTCTTTTTTTATTCCCTAGTAAATTAATCTCTCTAGCCCCTTCATCTGTTTTATAGCTTTTCTCTGAAGGAAAAAGCTGGAGAGAGCCTAATAGTAAAGTAGCCATCTCTTTTTCATAATTCTTAACAGCAGTAAAAGTTTTATGTTATTCCTAACCAATAAGTGATACTAGTGGTCAAACAGCTTTTGCTTGGTGCATTTCTAATTGTACCTCAGTTTTCCTCATACCTCCTTCTTACACACTGCTATCACTTCCCAAGACCTGGAATTAAAGTTTCCAGTCTTAGGGAAGTTTTGAGTGTGCCTCATCTGGCTCTCTACTGCTGTGTAAACTTTGACCAGCACTACCTTTGGATGCAGTGACTCTTGAGTGCATATCATATGGATCTGCATGTCTGAACATGAAAATAGCTCATGAGAAATAAGCTTTACATGAACTCCATGTTCATACAATCATATGAAGGGTTCTTGCTAACATTTAGGCCCGATAGAAAGGAGTATATATGAAAATACATGAAACACCACAAGTTTGAATATGCAGAGGCAGACCTTGCTTATTAAACAATACATGAGCATTCTATCTTTTTCCTTAAAGATGAAATGAGAACACCAGACATAATTTTATATACCACTTTTAGAAGATCAACTGGATGAATTTGGGACTTGACATGTACGTCATTCATCACACATAGCACTCATCTTTAATTAACTATACAACATTTAATAGTATTAAATGTTATATACATATAAAAACCATAAATTATATTATAGAAACTATTATTAGTATAAACATAATACTGATAAAGAGGTGAACTGCAAAAATCTTGCTGAGCAAACAAAGCTCTATCTATATATTCTCAATCTTACATGTCTTTTTGCTCAGAACTTGCCATATAACTGTTAGTCTCCCAAGATTCAAGGCCAATGAATATAGAACACCTAAACTATACCTGAGAATTTTCAGTAAGTAAAATATTTCTTTTGCAGTGGCAACAGTTACATTCCTTTAGATACAGGGAAATTTTGAAGAAGGTATCCATATCCTTAGAATGGTAGGTGGTTCCTCACATGAGTGAGCTAGACCTCCTATCTAAGTTAACACCTGGTGATGGAAAGCTCTGTAAACAGACTGTGAAGAAGAAAGTAAATTATTTCCGAGTTAACTGCTGGAAACACAGGGGGAAAATGTCATTTTGCTGTGGAAAAGATCATGCTAAAGCTGCCAAGGGAGAAAACAGACTGGTATTGCATAAAGTACAGGAAACAAAAGTAGAGATATCAAGATCACTAAACATAACAGAAGAAATAAAAGTACTCCAGACAGTGTGTATTAATTGCCTGACTCCCTTTGAGACCATAGGAGTACATTCTGCTGCAGGGCTGAGTTCTTATGTAAAGTAATTAAAGACAAGTTTTGGCCAAATTCTTTGATGTACATACCACAGATTTTGAGGACATTTGTCTAAATACTCATGATTTCTGATTTGATGTTGTTATTGTGGTAGATTAAGCTTTGAAGGCATGCATGCGGTCCTCAAGGGCTTCATATTGTTTTCTTGTTGCATATAAGTTCTCTTCAGGATCAGAGCCAAAGTAGTTAGTATTTTGTGGTACGTAGAACTCATAAAATAGTGATAGTGTGTATTAGAAAGTAAGTAAATGGCTTTCAGATACAGACATAATGCCTGTAAATATAAAAGAGGAAGTTATAATTTTCCAGAAATTATATTTATATTTAACCTGTAAGTCAAAATGCAATTACACATTTTTTATTATTTCCTTTAACACAGAAAACATGTCTCCACAGAGTATGAATTACTGGGCTTTTACAGGAAGTTATTGCAAAGACACTCTGAGACAAGACTCAATAGGTGAACTTTTCTATAGTATGACAAGCATTCTAAAATTGTACTTTATAAATGGGCTACAGAATTGAAGTGTTAGGTATAATCTTCCTTATGTAATCACTAAGTAGAATCATCATGAAGTATTAATGCATTAGTCAATAAAATAAGTGGAGATAAGGTCAAACACCTTAGGTGTTATCTCTTCAGCTATAATTGCCGCTATAATATGAGCTTATGAACAGCATGATACATCCTGCATTTTAGCGGTGAAAAGACTTTTTCAAGTAACAGGCTCTTTGAAGATAACAGTAAAATAAAGCAAAAATATAAGTAGACTCTAACTCTGACAGATATGGTCATAGAGCTGCATCTAGAGTCTCTTCCTGGTACAAATTATCCCATTCTGTTACTTTTACCTAAGTTACATGTCACAAAAAGACCAGAAATTGAAAAACTCTTGGCAACTTAGGATCCTTCATAATTTATTGGCTCCTTAATAGGTCATTATACTGCTTTTTGAGGCCACCACTCAGCAATGGCTATTTAAAGAGGAGAAGCTGGCTAGGTCACCTTGGGTAGCACCAACAGCTAAAAGGCTTTGCTGTGATGTCATTTGTCATGTTTGTCATCTGGTTTCTCATCCTCTCACTGGTTAGCCTGATCTTAGGCTAGGGCCTAATCTTAACACAGTTTACAAGATTGTAAATGCAATGTCTGTGCAAATAAAAGCACAAACCTACTTGCAGTTTTCTTGCAGTCAGTTGCAAGTGCTTCAAGATGCCAGCCATGAAAAAGTTAGGGCAGGTTATAAAATTCATGACATTGAAAAAATTTACTCCAAAACTTGAAAGATATTTGTGCTCAAAAAATATATTTAGACTTGCATCAATAGAGAGGGATTTTTAATATTGAGGGTGGTTAAACTTTTATCAATTGGGACCCTTTTAAGTGAAAAAAAAAAGTCACAGAGGGACTAGAAACTGTCAGTGAATAATGAGAGTTGCTGATTCAAAATGTTCTATATTATTTTTCTGCCTATTGACATTCCTTAACAAAAGTAGAATACACTAAAAGCCTTCCACTGATTTCTCATTCCTATATCACTTTAAATGTATTAGGATTTGGTGAACTGTAATCAGCAATCAAACCACTGAAATGTATTTTTCAGTACAATATTATTTGCAACGTTACATTCAAAGTTATACACAATATTATGTAGCAATCATTTAAGGGGATTCACTTAGGAAAATCCATTTGAAGTTTCATTGACTTCAAGAATAGGCTTGATAAAGGTTTGATCTTGCAAGGAGCAACACTGAGACCCACCCAGGTACCCACTGCTCTGTGAACACTGAATTTGTTAAACTTCCTAAGAAACTAGGAGCAGGATTTTCTCTTCTTCATACCCCATCTACTAAGTATCAAAGTTATCAGTGTTGTACTGTAAAGAAATATTATCAAATGCAGTGTCTTGGCAATCTTGACTTCTAACTGGCTGTTAGAAAAACAAAACAAAACAAAAAAACAAACCAAGGGAAAAGACATATTCATAGCATTACAATTTTCCTGAAAATAGTTAAATAATATTATTTCATTTGTAAGATGTAATTTTGGAATGAGCTGCAATCTGAAGACAAAAGTAAAGTTTCAGTTTTTAATCAATATGACCTAATTAGTCAGGAAGTTTCCACTAAGCTCATCAATTGGAAAGCCTTATTGCCTATTTTAGAAGAATGAATGTGTCTTGATTGCATTGTGTTTCTTAAATATTTCATTAATGCTGAGTTGGGAACATTTGTGTTCAGCAGAAATTAGGATCTAAACTCTTATCTTCTGCAGAAGAAGAACAAATGGAAAAGACTAGCTTACCTAAGCAATCAGGATGATTACTATAGAGAATGATCTCCTTTGGAAGAGAGACAAAGATTGGCCTGACTCTTTCACAAGGATGGATCAACCTCCTTCAGTGCCACTGGTAACAAAAACTCTGTGACATCTCTGAAGATCCTGATGAGAATGGATGTAACCATGTTTTCAATTTTCTCCCATGCCATTCTGTGTATTATAATGGGCAATTATTTTCTCCTTAAGGCTTAGTTCTATTTTGTCATCTCTTTAATAGGCACAACTGACTTCTAATAGAGAGAGCAAAGCTTCTCTGGAGATAAAAATTTCCTCTTGTAATTTGAGACTCCACCCTCCAGATTAATTTTTTTTTTTTAGAACAGCAACTGGCATGTTGAAAAGATTGTTTAATTCTAGTCTAACACAGCCCTTCAGAACTTCAGACATGCTTAGAAACACACAAGTTTTACCTTTCATAGATAATTCAATATTGCCAGGCAAGATTTTTTGGCATGGAAGTTTAATCATCTGTAAAACTATTTGTATATTTTAAAATTTCTAGTATGGGCCTTAGTGTGAGTTTTGCCCAAGTCAAAACACTGTCTCAAACAGTATTTAAATTGGAATAATGAATTTAGATAGACCAGAATCCATTACCCACAGGTAATTTTGTGCAGTTTGTTTTGAATGGTAAAAGAGTTTACTACTATGTAATAATTAACTATGGACTATGTTCTGTCAGCTGGCTTCAGTGCCAGAGGTGTGACACAAGTCTTTCACTAGCCTTGTCCCACAAACAGATCCCATTGGTCTATAGCAACTTGACCTCTTCCTCCAGTCCTGTGACTCTTCCTTTTCCCCAAAATTTTTTTCAATAAATCTGCTTTCCTGTTCGTCATTAAAATAATTCAGGAATTCCAAGAAGAATCTTCTTAGAATTATAAGGAAAAATCATAGGAATATAAAAGAGTTCATCAAGAATTAAACAAGAAATTCAACCTTGGCGTATATGGAGCATGTCCAGTAAAGGACAATAAAGCTGGTGAAGGACCTTGAGAGTGAGTCGTATGAAGAGCAGCTGTGAGAGTTGGGGTTGTTCAGCCTGGACAAAAGGAGGCTCAGGGGGGCCTTATTGCTTTCTATAACTACCCAAAAGTAGTCTGTGGCCAGGTGGGGATCGATCTCTTTTTCTGGAAACTAGCAATAGGACAAGAGGACATGGTCTCAACACGCACCAGGGCAGGTTCAGGTTGTACATCAGGAAGAATTTCTTCACTGAAAGGGTTGTCAAGCATTGGAATGGACTGCTCAGGGAGGTGGTGGAGTCACTGTCTCTGAAGGTCATTAAAAAATGAATGAATGTGGCACTTAATGCTATGATTTAGTCTGCATGGTGGTGATTGGCCAAAGGTTGTACTCCATGATCATGGAAGATTTTTTCAGCCTTAATAACTCTGTTCTATGATTCTATTCTATGATTCCTTGTTCCACTGATTGCTGAGAGTTTGGAAGATTTACAAAAGAAACATTGCTTCATCATTAACTTCCTCTTTACTTTTTCTGAATCATGTGCAATGGTTAGAGGAACCCGACTGTGCCTGTACTGCTGCTCTACTGTTCTATAAGAATCAAAAAAAATACTTATGAGAGAGATATTATTGTTTTTTATCATTGAGAGGCATAGGAATTTTTATTACATGCGAGCATCATAAAGGGTAGAAAATCTTGTAGTCTACTGTATGAAAATCCATCTTGCTGATTAGCAGGATTATTGTGCGATTTTTCCTGCAGTAATTATCCGTCATTAATGAAAGAGGAAAGCAGGAAACATTCATATCCTGTTGTACAATAGACTAATTTGCAAAATCTGTTAAAGAGGAGCTACAGTAATATAAAACATCAATCCTAAATATGAGATTAAATATTAATGTTTTCTTTTTTTACAATACTTTTTTAAGACAATTCCAAAAGATGTATCAATATACATGCACCTATTAAACAGTCATGCACTGCCGGATTATTAGCATACAATAAATATTACAACTAAGTATGTTTTCCTAGTGTCACATAAGATTGGTGAGAGAAAATGCAGACAAAGTAGCAAACCCACATCTATTCCAGATTATATGGCTGTGAACTAGTATGATATATCTAAAACCAGTATGTAAATATATATATTCTTATAACAACAGTATTAGAAAAGTATGTGGGATTGATATTGTGTTTATTAAGATCTGTAGGATGTTGTATCTGTATAATATTGTAATGGACTAAAATATTACTCTTGCGGGGGTTTTTGTTGGTTTTTTGGGTTTTTTTTTTGCGTATGTTTTATTTTAGTTTGTTTTGTTTTGTTTTGTTTGGGTTGTTGTGGGGTTTTTTATTTTTGTTTTGGGTTTTTTTTTTGCTTTTTGTTAATTTGTTTGTTTTGGCTGGGTTGTTTTGATTTTTTTTTCCATCCAGCCCTTAAATTCCAGATATTATTCCCATGACAGTGATTGAAGTCAAGAAAATGGTTTTTCATAACGTTGAATCATAGTCCTCACTGTTCAGTTTGTTCAAATCATTTGGACAAGCCATTTGTCTCAAAACCATTCATTTTTACATAGTAATTTTATGTTTTAAACTATGAGTTTGACACAAATAATTTGGTCTTTTCAAAATAACTTAAATATAATTTAAATTTAATTTCTGGTGCATTTTAATCAATATGTACACATACTAGCAAATCAATTTTTGAAACAGCATTTTTTGCAATGGTCCAGTGAGTTTCGTTTGCCTTTTCTTTTCTTTTTACAGGAACAGAGGGTCACCCAGGATACAATTCACATAAAAAAAATAAAGGTCATCTTCTACTTGCTTTGTAAAAGGCTGCACTCTCTCTTTGAACTCTCACAACATGCTGAATTGTGTATGGAATCCAAATTTACTTTTTAAGCTAAACTAAAGAAATTATGCATCTAATTTAAAGTTTTAGTTGACAATTATATAGTTCATTAACTAACATTTTTGGTTCTGTCCATACAGATAACAACTGACAGATTTCATTTAGAAGATAATGTATATGGTGAGACTTTAAAGATGGTTTTTGCCATTTCAATATGTTTCTCACAGAATATTTCATATTTGTGGCTAAGCTATTTAATAATAAACTTTCTTACCATATAGCTAGGACACAGAAATATTTACACGAATAAATTTCCCTATTATCATAGACTGGCTATGCACAGATAAAAAACTACATATGTCTCTGAACTAGATAATTTTATTGCATTTTTCTGATTTTAAAGCTTTCATTATAGAATACATACAAACATTTCCACAGTAGGTAGATTCACCCTGACCATAAATCACAGAAAGCTACAGTAGAGTCATTAATTACTACCAAGAAAAGATAGTTCATATTAGGAATCTAGACATCTATAGTAGTGTCAATCTTCAGCTCAAACCTGGATTTAACAAAAAAGCTTCTCTCATTTTACTCAGTAGTCTTGAGTGTCTTTTAAAGCTCAGGAGCCTCACTTCTTGTTGTAGACACATTTAAATCCATGAGGAAGATTTTCCAAGAAATGGAAGCAGCTCAATTAACATTTCTCATCTTGTATATCAATTTCCCTCTTGTGCTGTCTTTCCCTTTCCTACTGATAATATGGAAGATGACTTCCAGAAGAGAAAACATCTGTTTGAGCAAAGAACTATTGAAAGCTCAGCCCAGAAATGTACATTACTGTCATACAATTTCATCTTGTCAAGGGTACCCCAGAGCTGCAGTTGTCAAATTGGGGTGCCTGCACCCAAGAGGTGCACGGTCCATTGGGGATAGGGAAGAAAATGGGTTTAATGCAACTAATAAATAAAACATTTAAAACATTTCCTCTTTATCTTATTTTTTTTTAATTTTCCAAGGGGTTTGTATGTATTATAAAGGACATATAAAATATCACAGTAGTAAATGTATGTACTTTATAAGGAAATACATATGTAATATATTGACAGTTGTGCTCAAAACTTTTTTAATGATAGGGATGTACAATCAAAAATTTTTGGAGATTATTGCCCTAGGGGACCCCTGTGTGATCACAGAACCGCCCAAAATCTATAAGCCAGGCACCTAGCAAGCTATATTTCTTCTACAGATCTCGCTCCTCCAACAACAAGAGTAACTGGATTGGGTTGCTGATATTCTAGCCCCTCCTTAAGGCGATTGTCCCAAAGTCCTCAGGATATACCATGTTGAAATTTTCAGCATCTTCATGTTGAATGTATAACAAATAGTTTGGCATTGGTTATCTAGTTTTATGGATGTTTGGTAACAGTTCTTCTGTGTTCCTTTACCTATTTTTTTTTATCCTTCATTTTCATCTTGTTTGTCTTGACTGTTTCTGTACTCACACTGTTATTTTATACTCTTTGCCTTCTTCTTGTCCTGTGTTTCTCCCTATCTCTTTCTTTACTATGACCTCTCATTTCCATATACTCACTCTATGTGACTGATTCACCACAGAGCAACTTTCAGTTCACATCAATGAAATAATTACAAACTGGTCACTAAGACAGAAACAAGAGTAAACAAGAAAAGGAGACTATAGCAAATGCAACGTTCCTATTATTGTAACTCCCATGTTTCAAATCACTTATGTGTCAGCTCTAAGTTAAAACTATAACCTTCTCAAGACAGATATAATTTTTCACTTTCACAGACTGTTATGTTATCTTATTGAACTGTATAAATATTGGTGCATATTTTTATACACTATTAATAACTTTACATGTCACAATGTTCATCTGTCCAACTGAAGAGTGCTTAAATGTTTATGAATTTTATGAGGCAGGTACTGTTCACTTCCTAAAATGGTATTTCTTTGGAATGCTGTGTATTGGGTAACTGAGGTAATTAATCTTGTTAGAAAATTTGAGTTAATAGCAACATCAATCATGCACATTTTGCACATGAAAAATCTCACTGGTATCACTCCCAGGAAAAACAAAGGAGAAAACATAGAATCATAGAATCATGGAGTGGTTTGGATTAGAAGGGACCTTAAAGACCACAAATGTCCAATCCCATATTGTGGCCAGGGAACCTTTCACTAGACCAGATTATTCAGAGGCCTGGTCTTGAACACCTCCAGGAATGTCGACAGTGTCTTTGGGCAACCTGTTCCAATACCTTATCACCCTTAATATCCAATCTAAACCTGTTCTCCTTCAGGCTAAGGTCATTCCCTTTTTCTTACATGTCCTCATGAAAAGTCCCTCTCCAGACTTCTTGTAAGCCCCCTTTATGTACTGGAAGGCCGCTGTAACTTCTCATCAGAGCCTTCTCTTTTCCATGCTGAACAGCCCCAACCCTCTGAGTCAGTTTTGTAGGAGAGATGATCCAGCCCTTTTATTGATTTTGTGGCCCTCCTATGGACTTCCTTCAACAAGTCCACATCTTTCTTGTGTTGGGGACATCAGAGCTGGACACAGTACTCCAGGTGAGGTCAAACAGGAGTACCGTAGAGAGGGAGAACCACCTCCTTTGACTTCCTGGTCATACCGCTTTTGATGCAGCCCAGGATGTGGTTGGCTTTCTGGGCTGCCAACATGCATTGCCAATTCATCTTGAGTTTTTTATCCACAAACACTCCCAAGTCTTTCTCCCCAGGGCTAGTCTCTATCCATTCTCTTGCCAGACTGTACTTGTGCTTAGGATCGTCCCAACCCAGGTGCAGGATCTTGCACTTGGCCTTGTTGAATATCATGAGGTTCTCACAGGTCCACCACTCAAGCCTGTCAAAGTCCCCCTCTGGATGCATCCCTTCCCTCCAGTGTGTTAACAGCACCACACAGCTTTGTCTTATTGCTAAAATTGCTCAGGATGCACTTGATGCCACTGTCCATTTCATGGATAAAATGTTAAAAAGTACTGATCCCAATATCAGCCCTTGAGGAATGCCACCCATTACTGCTTTCTACTTGGATATTGAGCCGATGACCACAACTCTCTAAGTGTGACTGTCTGCACAATGTTTTATTCACTGAGTGGCCCATTCATGAAATGTATACTTTACAGGTAAAGATGTCATGTTGGACAGTGTCAAGGGTTTTGCACAAGAAGCAGGAAAGGAACCACTCTGTGCTATATGCTGCCTGATCTAGAGGCATGACAAAGGTTCAGCAGGAGCAGTGCCAGTAAAAAGGTTGAATAGGTGGTCCCAGCAGAGTCACAGTTAAATACATGTGTACAATATGAATAAAGAGATGGTCACGCACAGGTAGAAAACACAGTGCTTGGGCAAACATGAGCAGCACCAGTGACATCTACCAGTTCCCCTCTCCCTTCCATCAGGATAAAAAACACTTAGTGGAAATATTTAAACATATATGATATGGATCCCCCTAGTAACTGGCCTGGACAGTCTGCACTGAAACTGGCACCTGGATCCCATTCCATCTAGGAGGACACAGGAGACATAGGAGAGCCATCCTAGACATAGGAGAGCCAAGGTCTGCAGCCTCACTCCAGCTGCTGATGCAGACTTACACACCCATGCACATGTGTGCACTGTGGATTCAATAACTGGTCAGCAACTGGTCTTATCCAGTAACTTCATCCAGTAATTTGACCTGAGATCCTCTCACTTCCTGTTGCCTTATGCACTGACATATGCAGACTGCGCCCTTGGCTGGACCCAAGAAGCCATGGTCAGCTCAGCACCTGGCTTTTCCTCCTGATCCCTCCAGTAATCAACTGGCAGATTCAGTGGTCTCTTCGGTGCCATGAGTCCAACTCTGGCCATTTCTATATGTGTTCCCCTTGCCTCACTTACCCACCAGTTCATCTTAAAGTTCACAAAAAAATATGCATTGACAAGTGTAACCACAAACTGTGCATACACTTCAGCCTCTGAACAGAAATGAATGAGGCACTAAGAGGAACTAGCACAAATCAGAAAAATGGTTGCAAGAATGTTATATTTTAGTGGTCCCCCAAATTAAGACAATCAGTATATTAACTTGCAACTGCTTAGGACCACCAGACTGAAAGGCAAAGCATAGTGGTTAATTCTCACTGCTCACAGATTTAAAGGGCTAGAAAGACTGTCATGTCATAGAGAACAAAAAACTATCGAAAACCAGCACAAGACAATACAAAGAAATATGAGGAGGACAGGACCCTTTACTTCTATTCATTGCAAGGAATTCTGCTCACATCCCCTCAACACAAAAGTCTTGGATACTAAATGTTCTACTTGGACACATGGGCTTTTATAGGTTTTAACATGTGGGAGATACCGAGTGTGAATGGATGAAACAGGTTTAATGAAGTCACCTTTCCCTGTAGCACCTCAGGATAAGCATTGCCACATCTGCGTTGCTACAGCATTGCAGTATTTCCTACAGGCTGCAATGTCATCTGGCTTAGCCTCTCAGCTGCTGTGAATCCTCATTACTAGGCACACTAGAAATAACCTCAAGGACTTAAATGCTGAGCTTCAATTAATGAACTTCATTAGGTCCTTGACACATAAATGTTTTGTGTGGTAATGTCATGCTATACCAATGAATTTGCTTGTGGATCTGGCTGTGCTGCTGTCACAATTCATTCATTAAGAGAGATCTGTTCTGGAAACCTTGCCTGATAGGCACATTTAATAGGCAGTAATCATTTCTGTATTTGACTGCTAAAGACTTTGCAGAACCCTAAATAATCTCACAATAAATTCCAAATTTACATAGATATACATACATATATATATATATATATATATATGAAATTTGAAAATTCCTCACTCATTTTCTTGTATTCACAGAGGTTGTGTTACTTTCATTGCACCATCCATGAGAAATACAGACAGTATTTCTCAATACTCAACAGACTCTGAGTCCTATGAAAGCTGAATATGAAAGCAAAATAAAGAAAATTTGGTTTGAGAAAGAACAGGATTTAGTCAAGTTGTTGGAGTTGAATTTAATGAAGTCCAATTACTTACTGAGCAGACAGAGTGTGTGGGTGAATGAGGTTGTGCGTGGGAAGGTCTGAATATGTGTGTATGTATTATTTGTAGCCACCCTTCATGCAGCAGGTGGTACGTTCTGCTTCCCTAATAAGAAACAGTTCACTCCACTACAAGTAAGTGCAATTTTCCTTTTCCTTTTCTCATTTATTTTGATATGCAGTCTTGGATTATAATGTGCAGCTGTAATAACAGTTAAAAATATCTCAGCGTACTAGGCAAAAAGTGCTGTGTACAGGTGACTCCTAAACTTAACAGGGATGAAGCACTGAAATAGCCCAAAAGCTGTACCTCCCTTGGTACCAGAAACATATTAAAACAGAAACAGCAGAGCATGCTAAAGGTAGGAATTGCTTACACAAAATGCTTTGTAATGCAATGTAATAGTTTATATTGCCTTTTCCCTCTCTTGCAAGAACGTTTTCCTCATAAATAGAATAATACTGTATCACGTGGACTGCCTTGCTGGCTCCTCACATGACTTTCTAGTGAATGGCACACTTTCTGCAGAGAAAGTGTAAAGTGTTTGTGGAGGTCAAGTGTTTAGGATGCTCTTCTTGGAAGTGAAAAGCCAAGGGTATGCACAGCTGTGTTGATAAAAGCTTGAGCCTTAGGTCCCCAGGTCACCAACTTTCACATTTACTGACTTACTGCCCTAATACTCATAAAAAGATACTCAGCTCTGGGAAAGATGAGAGAAAACTAAAGCCTTTTTTTTTTTTTTTTAACACTTTCCCTACTCCACATATCTGTAATCTCCCTGCCCAACATGCTGGGTGCTGCACATCCCACTCTGTACAGTTTATACAGATATGAAAACAGAGTTTGTTCTGATTTTTTCCAAAACAGTTTGCCTATTCCTCCTTTCCTACCTGTACATTTTCACAACTACTGATCACATAGCAGAACCAGTTCCTCCTCTACAGGCAGACCTAACTTTCTTATTAAAAACATTATGTTTTTTCCATGTTTATATTTTAGAGACTTGAAGAAATGTTTATATGTGCCTGCTTCCTTTGAGCCAAAGCCAAACAATATTCATATTTCCAACTATGAGTCAGAGCAGCTTTCTTCAGTTTCAGGTTAATTGATTTTTATTGTGCATTTAATTTTCCCTGTAAAAGGAAGCTCCAAGTTCTTTCCAGTATATATTCTTATATACTCGTATTCAGCACACATACATACATAATCCTTCTTTTACTGTGTGACTTGTCAAGTTCTCACTCCACTCAAATCAATGATAAGAATCTACTGAATTCAAGTCCAGAATTTCATCTACAGTTACAGAAAATAAAGCTCTTTCTAGCGTGCAGTTCCGGAAAGGAACAGCCTCTTTTAGCAACAAACATGGCTAGAGTTCTGTCCTTTATTTGTGCGACAGAATTAAAGGCATTTTCTTGCCATCTGGAGGAAACATTCTGTTACCATGGGTTTGTTTTGAAAATTCAAGTTTGCATCCTGGATGCACAAGCAGAACAAATTTGGTTTTCAGACACAATAGCTTTATTCGCATATTTGACAGAGCCAAGTGTAACATGATGCTCTATTCACTGCTTAAATTTCTTGGTAGGTAGATTTGGTCCCCAGTATTGGGACTAGTCCAGGTTGCTTTCTTTTTCTTTTTCAAAGTCCTCATTTTCTCATCACAAAACTGCTTAAGGAGGGATGTGGTTATTTTCTGTTTAGAATCTTTTGCACTGATTCTCTTCTTAATTACAGGTCTCTTTTCCAGACTTTACCAGCCGTTGCTTTAAGAGAAGATAAACAAACCAACTTGAGACTACGTTCAGGAAGATGGAATAACCATGCATGAGTTCTGGAAGAAAAGTAAAATCTCCCTGTTAGGATATAGTGAGATTGTAGTTTAAAAAAAGGTTAAGGTAGATGTATTTTTCTTATGCATCGAAGCTCTCCTACAACCCTTACAATAAAATCAGTAAGTGTACAGAGGGTAACTGAGCGAAGCCCTGGGTTTAAAACTGAATAAAATAACAATGGCAAGTTAATATAAAGAAAGTGATCATCCCATTTTATTAAGTCAGGCAGGAACTCCAATTTAAAAGCGAAAAGTGAAAGAATTAGCATCAGTTTCTTATGCTAGGCTGTGGAAACTGCTGCACGCAGAGCACACAGTCTTCTTCTTACACCTGAAGCCTCATCTTGTATGTTCATGAAGCAGACCTCAGCTTCTGTTCTCTGTCTTAGCTGGATGATTTCACTCAAAGTCCCAGTACAAGGTGCAGTACAATGTAAGACCACAGGTCTTACTGGCATCCAAATTCTGTTTTCTTGTGTGGGTATTACAAAGGGCTTTTGATGCACTGAAAAGCAAGAAAATTTTAATAATGTTAAAGAGAATTTATCACTTCTTCTTCGTAGCAGCCTTAGACCATTCTTTCCAGAGCTTTGCTCTCAGGATAACATGTAAACTCAATTCAAGTGCAATAATTCGTGGTAGCTGCATTTTCAGAATTTGCTACATTTTGTCTGACCATATGACTTTACATTTCAGCCAGTATTCAGATACCTGAATATCTTTGAAATTTGTGCCCAATAAAAATAAACTATTTTTTAAACCAGTGATTGTTTGTAACTTCCCTCCCTCCCACCCCTAACTTCTTACTATTTGGACAGATTCTCTGTGTTGGAGTGTGATTTGGGGGAGTTTATGCTTATGGCTTTCACACACATGAGCGAAATGAGATTCATGTTCCCTGTGACATCAGTGAGATAGTCTTGATATACTCTCTGTCTTATACATTTTATTTTGCTAGAGGTAAAGCTATTCCAGCTCACTTTTTTTTGGAAACACTGCGAACAAAAAAATAACCAGAAATAAACACCTCTACTGAAGATCCATAAATGAAGCACATTAGGCTAATCTATGATCTGAAACATGTCTTCTGATTTTTTAGGGCACAACTATCTTAATTTTATATCTACTTTTCATGCTATGTCCTATGTGCTCGTCTTGCAAGCCACTGTATGTTTTAGGCAAAAAAAAAGAGGTAGGGATGTGTGCAGAATATTTCTTCTGACTATGGGACCTGGTGTGGCACTAAGATTGATGGACATTGTGGCTAAATTTTTAAATGGGAATTGTTCACAGCCTGGGCACACCAGACCTGCTCAGACAGACTCATAACACCTGAGAGACACAATTTCATTGTTAGCACTAAGATTAGAACCAAGATCTTGCTACTGTGAAAGTCTTTGCTTGAATAATTAATAATCTGAGAAAACAGCTAGAGGGCTACCGATGTAAAGTTGGTGGGAAAAGCCTCTGAAGAGCTTAGATGTAAGAGAAAGAAAGATTTAAAGGAAATTTCTGTAATTCAAAAGACATTATGGTAAAAGGAAAGTTGCCTGAAGAAGAGAGTGTAAGCAACACTGACCTATGACCAGTGTCATTCTTGCATATCATATGCTTTAATATCCTTTTAACTTTTGTTTTTAATTGTTTTCTTTCTTCTCTGGAACATATCCCACTTATCAATTTTCTTGCAATATAAAGCAGGCACCAGAACTGAGCACACATCCCATCTTAGCAGCAGCAGGGATTCTCACTGGTAGTGCTATTAGATACTTACCACTGCTACTCAGCATTCAGCTCTCTGTATGTAATTCCTATAAATCAGAGTGCTACTCTGGACCTCACGTCCAGCAGACTCTATTATGACCTCTCTCAGACTCACTTTGTTTTCTAGGTTTCATATTGGATGCCTAACATACATTCTTTGCTCCCAGATGTATTTATTGTCTTACATGAAGGAAGACAGAATCATATGGACTGGGCCCAGTTCACAAGGTGATCCAGCTTTCTACATTAGTGATTTGTATTCCTCATTATAATCACCACTCCATCAATCTTTGTCAACACTAAACTTTATCAGTAATGATTTTATGTCTTCCATGCTACTGAAAAATGTTAAATACTGTACAACTAAGAATAGATCACCATGGGCTCCAGTAAAATCAGAAGAGTTGATAGTTCTTCAGAATGACATTATGAGAAATGGAGTTTTAAATCCATTTAAAATAATTTTTGTACGGGATTTCTGGTTTAAAATCTAGTAAAGTTAAAATGTGAGACAAGAACTTTCAGCTTTATCAGTAAAATTTGTAATTTTAATTTAATCATATTAATTTGAAAAAATATTTGATGATAAGCATCTGGTGTTGTTTTTTAAATGACCCTCCTTTAATAGCAGTGCCTTAATTACTACTTGGTGCTAAATGAAGAGAACTTGATTAACTAAGAACTAAATGCCAGTAATTAAGGCTGACTATTCAGGTCCCTCTCTGAGGATTTAGATGCCTTTTCTGGACTTTTAGATTGTGCTGAAAGCTAACTCTGGAGGTACCTAAATTCCTCAGAAGTCTAAGTTTTTATTAGTAAAGATATCCCAGGTGCTGAACATGTACTGCTGACCTCATGCAAAGCCATAAATGGCGTAGCAGAAGTGAATTATTCCTTGTATATATCAGGAACATTCAGGAGTGTTGTGTTTCAACGTTTATATCATCTCATGTTTGTTTTAATATATTTTTCAAAAATGTGTTTTATGGTTCTGGCTTCCCATATAGACAAATGTCTCTTTAACCCAACAGCCAATGCTTAGAGCAACTAGACCCTGAATGAGGACACTGGTTCAGATAGTCCCTTGGGAAACAGTCCTTAATAACAAAGGGGTCCAGGAAGGCTGGACATACTTTAAGAAGGAAATCTTAAAGGTGAAGGAACAGGGTGTCCTTATTTATCAAAAGACAAGGCAGCAGGGAAGAATGTCTGGCTGAACAAGGACCTTTTGCATGAACTCGGGGAGAAAAAAGAGTTTACAACTTTGGAAGAAAAGGCAGGCAACTCAAGAAGAGTGCAAGGGTGTCCTTAGGTTATGGAGACAGAAAATTAGAAAGGAGAAAGCTCAGCTAGAACTAAATATGGTCACAGATGTAAAATATAATAAAAAGTGTTTTTATAAATGCATTAAAAACAAAAGGAGGGCTGAGGAAAATGTCTATCCTTTCTTGGATATGGAGGGAAACATGATGGGTGAGAAAAAGGCTGAGGTACTTAATGCCTTCTTTGCCTCAGTCTTTAAGAGAAAGTCCAGGGCAACTAGCCCTCTGAGCTGACAGACAGGGACAGGGTGCAGAATGGAGCCCCTGCAATCCAGCAGGAAGTAATTAGAGGCCTGCTGAGCTACTTAGACACCCACAAGATTATGGGACCAGATGGGGTTCATCCAAAGGTACTGAGGGATCTGGCAGAAAAACTCAAGTTGCTGTCCATCATTTGTCATCAATCCTGGTTATCTTGGAAGGCCCCAGATGACTAGAGGTTACTCAGTGTGATGTCCATTTATATGAAGATTTGGAAGAAGGATCTGGGGAACTACAGGGCTGTTGATGCTTTATTAATCTCCACAACTACCTGAAAGGAGGTTGTAGCAAGGTGGGGGTTGGCCTCTTCTCCCAGGCAACCAGCAACAGGGTGAGAGTCTCAGCTGCACCAGGGGAGGTTCAGGCTGGACATCAGGAAGTGTTGCTTCACTAAAATGGTTGTCAAGAATTGGAATGATTTGCCCAGGGGATTGTTTGAGTCAGTCACCCTGGAAGTATTTAGGAAATGTCTGAACATGAGACTTAGTGCAATGGCTTAGTCGATGTGATGGTGGTTGGTCAAAGATTTGACTCGATCTTGGAAGCCTTTTCCAACCTTTTCTATGATTCTATGAATTTATGACTATTTAACCACTGAAATCTAAGAGGGAGTCCAAAACTCCCCATCACAATCCTTGTTCTATTCGGGTCACCCATTGTGAAACAAAGCCCTACTTTGTCCCTTAGATTCAAGGCTTCAGAGTTATCTGTGAACAGATGAGTCCCAGAAGCTGACTGCTCTTTTGGAGATAGGTGCTTGTGTGCCTGATTTCTACAAAAAACTATTGGCATATCTTTACTAAAATGGTTGTAATAGGGGTATGTTTAAATATTTCTTTTCTCTGACCCCTTTGAAGCAGACCCTAGCCACTGTGTTGAATGTACAGACATGTTCCACTCATTCCATTTTTGATGTTTAACTTTTCATTTTTCTTAAACACAAAGGTAGAATAAAGGTGTGCAAGGAATTTAAAAAAAATGTTCTGTTTACATGAAAAAAATCACATCTGCAGATGCAGAATTTTCTATGTCACCTGAAAAATTCAGCTTAGAACACACAAGGACACAGTCTCAGCATCAGACACACACTCTGGGGGCTTTGGGGTGTGCAAGTATGTCATGTATCTTAATAGGAGACTCATAATTGACTTACAAATGAGGCTACTTAAGCAAGACAAATGTAAGTAACTTCCTTAACAATCAATAGCATCACAAAGATCTATACATTACTTTAGACATTTAAATTACTTTGTTGTATAGGTAGATATCAGCTGTACACACAGAGATATGATCTGGTAAAAGTGTTTTTTCACTTTTTAATATGGTATATATATATATTTATATGATTTTTGTCCAGATGTTTCAATTTATTTGACATTTCATGGTCTTGGCCTTGCCGTGATTTCCCTTCCTTTCTGGATCTGTCCCTCTGTTTAGCTGCCAAAGGAATACAGCTGACATCTAAGAAGTTTCCTTGATGTATCTTAAATATTCTTATTTATCACTTGCTGTTTCACCTGATGGGATCAATCTACCCTTTTGATGTGCACTGTAACTCTTCTCTCAATTATGCCCTATCCACTGGAAGTTTAACTGCCAGCTAAGGCAGCACTTCCTGATGGCATCCCTTGGGTAAAACACAGCTGCAGTATGTTTGAACTGTTTTCTTTCACATCTGTCTTTCTGTTCACTACATTGCTTTTTCTGATTTAAAAAGAAAATTGTCATTACAAGGAGCAGCAAGCAAAGCATCCTGTCTCTCTTTAGCATTCTGATTCTTTGGTTTGAGACAGACCTTGACTCCTATTCCAAGAATAATCTGAAAGTCATTTAATGTGACTTTCCCATTTAAACAATATTAGGCAGTAATTTTTTTTTTAAATTTATACTATTCCATAGTGCTCTGATCTTACTACATTACAGAGATGACAACTGAACCTGAAAAACAGGGAGGTAAAAGCACGTCGAAAGAGCATTTTACATACATTCAAATTCTGGAGGGAAAAAAAAATCAAAGGTTGATTCTGGGCACCTTCCTTTTTTTCAGTCCTTTACAGTACACTGCTGAATCTTTTATAAGTGTCTTTACTTGTCATAGAAGGACAACAGTTCCTCTAATCTTAAACAGAGTAACTATTAACAATCAAATACACTTACATGCCCCAACCAATAGACACAACACATAAACAAGACAAATTAAAGCAGATTTTTTTAAATCTTAAATTTAACATAATAATTTTTTTTGCAAAGATTTAACTGACAGAAGCATTATTACAGGCTGATTAAATATTTATAATTTACACATGTGTGATTATTTAAAATGCTTCTGTGGATCAAAATGTTGGACCTAATGAGGTGGAACAATTCACTGCATCCAAGACATCTAAGCTGGAAAGATATTGTACAGCTGGGGGGAGAGATGCATTTTCAGAGGGGTATTCAGGTCCTCTGATTCATACCTCTGGTGATGGTCTCTATCCATTTTGGCTTGGAATTTTTCAGTTTGTTTCCCACTAACAAGAGAGGAGAGGGAGGAATTCAGAGTTTATAATGCATATCAGCCTTTCAGTCCTTTGAACATTTTCCCTTTCATGTACAATCCCTTTTTTGTTTTGTGCATTTATTTTTTTTTCTTTTGTACACATTGGTGAAAAGATATATAGCCATTAAAAAAGCATTTTTTTTATATTACTTCCATTATCTGAATGATACCTGCTTTAGAGAAAAGGCTGAGAAAGTTGGAATTGTTCAGCTTGGAGAAGAGAAGGCTTCAGGCAGACCTTAATGTGGCCTTACAATACTGAAAAGGGGCTGCTGAGAAATATGGGCAGAAACTTTGGTAGGTTTTTTTGTAGTTTAAAACCATTACTACTCATACTTTTGCAATTGAACTTTTGGTTTTATTGATGCAAATGCTGAGAATATTGGTCAAGGAATTGATTGGATCCTCAGTATTTGCAAAGTATTTGAAGATAATTGCTATTTCCTTTTAACTCAAGTCTTTATGCTGTCCCTTGTCATTTATCTATGCACAGTAATATTCTCACAGGAGCTTCTACCATATGTTCAACCACTGCTAAAAGTAAACTTTAAAAAGGCAGGAGTTTTGAAGTGATTGATTTTTCAGAAACAGAAAATAAACAGGAACTGAACAGGTGCCCCAGATACATTGCCTATAATTCTGCTAAATCAAACATTTTGTGTTGTGTAGGAGTCTGGTGATGCCCACCACAGTGATTCACCTTCCTTTATTTTATGCTCTTTTTGTTTTTCCTGGCTTTCTCCAGTGAGAGGAGAGCAAACATCACTGCTGTATATTACATAGCTGCTCCTTCCAGAATGAGACAAGGTTTGGTTTTAGCAAATAACCCATAAAAATTAGTTGTCCTGTTTTTCTCAGGCTCAAAGCAAATTGACTTGGCTGTTGTATTTCCTGTAGTTTGTTTAACAAACAAAGAAACCAGAGATAACATTAATCTACAGAAGGTGACAGAAATCAGTTAAAAGCTGATGGCAGTTGTTCTTAGCCACCCATCACAGCAAAATTTGGAGATTTTTTAAAAAAAATTAACTTTAAATAAGATACTGCTATGACAGTTATCCATTTAGCTAAAAATAAAACAGGAGTTTTGGAATTATATTTTAGTTCTAGACTTTTCTAACTAAAGTGGGTTTGCACAACGTGGATGGCAGTTTGATAATGACCTGTTTATTATAGGTCCTGTCTAATTTGGGGGTCTAGTTTTGCCAGTTGCCATAGCAGATCAGTATAATAAAGGAAGATGAATGGGCTGGCATTCAGATTACATTTGTTAGAACAGCAAAACAATATATACTGTTACCAATTGCTTGACTCATTTTTTCACTGGACATTCTGAGGTAAAGTTATTTAAGGAACTAGTCATTGTTCTAGTCATTGTTCTAGTCATAGTTACATTGTAACTTGTATTAATCTATATTTTTGACATATGTGATATCACCATAATAAGGTTGTTTACTTAAACCAGTTATATAAATGTACTAAGCTTAAATTTCACCCAGCTACTCATGTGGTCACATGTCTGTCAAAAAGGTTTTGTTAACTCTGCAGAAGTTTTAAAATGAAAATGCAGTTACTAAGCGAGACAAAAAATGGGAGAGAAAACATGATTCATGAGTTGTCTTAGCTCATAATAAATTGCTAATAACTCCCCATTCCCCAGTCCTCAGACCATATTATGTCATTAGCATTTAAACTATCTGGACTTTGTATAAATCAGAACTGGAGACTTATGTGTTTAGACTTAAACCTCAGATGCAATGTCAGCACCCTAAATACTTTTCACTTAATTGTTGTATAATTGTGAAAAAAAAAAATCTCCATAGCTTCATGAGACTTGTCCTGGTTGCAGAAAGGGGATGGAACTTAGAGCCATGTGGGCCTTGCTAGGTTGCTATTCTATATCACTGACATCTTTGCTGGGGGCTGTGGTTCCAGGGGGAGAAAAAAGGAAAGCGGGCCTGGAACTCCATTACTTTGTCTCCCTCTGTCCATCAAGGAGGTTGTAGGGAACAGCCCTGCAGCCCTCATCCTCTGCCACTGATGGCCATCGCCTTCCCCTATGTCCAAGACAGGCACAAGGTGTGCTGCTGTGAAAGCAGCAGCACCAGTGTGGGAGGCAGCAGCAGGGCTCAGCAGCAGAAAGGAGCTCGAGTGCAGCCGGGTCTGACCTGAGCCAGGAGGATCCGAGCTGAGCTGAAAGGAGCCAAGCCAAAGAGAGCCGAGCAGAACCGGGCAGAGCAGACCAAAGCAGCAATGCCAGTGCTGGAAGCTGCAATGAGAAATCAAGTCCAGCAGCTGATGAGGAGGATACTTTTGTTATTAATATTTCTGCTGTTACTGTTTGGCCTTTATTTCACTGCTGTTTGCTTTCTCTAAGTTATTATCTCAATCCATAGTCTCTGCCTTTGTCCCTCTCCTGTTAAAGGGGCTTGGGAAGGGGTGTGGCTTATCTGGAGTTTAATTTCCAGCTGTTTTTAAATAAATACAATCCTTAACTCCCTTTCAATGTTGTTTTATCATTGCCTCTGAAGTGAAATAATAGTCACTCACAGGCTTTTATAGGCATATTTAGTACAGGATGCTTAAAAGAAGTGTAAGACTTTTTTCATTGAGCTGCATTTCATCTGACAGTATCTGAAGTATCATCTCCTAAAGAAACAAAAGTTTTGCTGCACATTTTTTTCTTTGCTGGAAGTAGGGTTCAGCATTTATATGACAGCTTTCCTAAACTGGAATAGTCTGAAACCTAGCTTTGGTGTTTTTCATGCCTATTCATTCAATTAAACCTTCCAGCATTGAACTAACGTAGCACAGAAAATATTTTATATGACTATAAATAATATTTGAAAATAAGTGAATGAACTGAGAATGTAAAAATGCCAACATTTAAAGAAATCAAACTAGGATATACATTCCTAAGACCTTTACTGTAATATCTCTCCAAATCAGTTGCAAGATGTTTACATCTGCCTGAAACACTTCAAGTTATTTTAAAAGATTCTGAACTGCATAAATCCATCTTTAGGATTTCAATAAAGGCCTATATCCTCGAGCAAAATTCTCCCTCTGGAATATAAGAAAATGCGTCCAGAAGAGTTGTAAGGATATGTGAGAATTTCAGTTTACAGAAATTTATGATGGAATTAGACTCAACCTTTATGTTACAGAATCTTTTCTGTATAGGGTTGTCTAAAAATGATAAATTGCATAAAAATATAATTTTAATTCTTTTAACTTTACTTTTGTCATGGAACCTTCAGTTTATAAATTCAGCTCTGAAACACAGACTGAGAAATATTCCTTTTTAACGACAAAATTATTCTTTTCAGAAGACGGACACTGGTGCATTCATACGCACAACTGACATCTCATCAAGTAATGTCCCATAACTGTGTGAAAAACCTGAAAATAAAGACTGTATTTACTGATAATAGATTCGTTAGGATCTCTATCCTAATGATAGCTGCCAACAGGCACAGGAAAAAGTTTTTTGGCTACATGTTCTGGCTACTTTCAGTGTTGATGGAAGAACTAAAACATCTTTCAAGAGACTCCAAGTGAAAGGAGATCTTTGTTCTGTGTTCCAGTGGGACTGAAAACACACATTTTTAAACTCAAAGGTGTATGCTCTAGGAAGACTTAGATGATGTTTGCTAACAGAGGAGGTTCCAACAGGGGAAGTTAGACTAAATGTGTTGATGTCAAATTTATGATGAATTTTAGAGACCCAGACACTTCTAGGTTCCAAAAAATCCCAAATTAATGCAGAATATGAAGGGAAATTATTTTGCATGTACTTTACAAAAGCAGATTCATTGACTGCATAATTTTATTTGAATAAAATATCTAAATTACAGTTTAAACTTAGTTTACTAGGAACACAAAATATTTCTATGGTGTAGCTTGCAAAACATAAACAAAAAGTAAATATATGGAAAGCATTCAGTTATTCTATTCTAGCCAAAGCATAGGTATTAGCTGTATGTTACTGTTTTAAATATAAATAAAATATTTCTTCCAAATGTGTTTCCTTTTTTTATGTTATTTCTTCAAAATCTTAATGCTATGAGTATCTGAGGAAAGAAGTGGGTTCAAATTTGGTTTCATATAAGTTGTAAGAGATATCAGCTCTTGGGGTGGTCACAGGGAAGCTCACATTGCCAAAAGGTCAGGTGACAAGACATGAACTTTGCTGTACCAACATATGTGAAGGGGCTCCCAACACTGCCCGAGAGTGCAGTTCACCCCAGAAAGAGCAAGGTAGCAAGGATGATGACAAGCAGACAGGTTAAACAATAACCAGGGAATTATCAAGGAACTTTTCAATAAGAGCCAGCTCTAAAAGTAGTTTAAGAAATGTGAAAATATTTTTTATGAGGGGAGATACTTTGGAGAGGAAAGATCAGCAATAATTCTGGCATGACTGTGGAACTGGGGCTCTACGTGGACTTAGCAGCATGGCCATTCATGGACACACCCACCAGTCGAAAAAAGTGTAATATTATGAAAACTGGAGTGCAGGACTACCTTAGTCTCCTCTGTCTCTCACAAGTAGCCTTATCCTCTTGCTTTTCATAGCTTTCATTCCCAGGGTTAGGTTCACAGCCATGTATAGAAAACAAAAGTGAACTTCTTACATCAATCCTTACAGCAACAGTAGTACTAAGAAAAAAATAAATTAAGACAGCTGTCCATTCTGACTCTGGTTAACAATTTCTTTTTCATCTAATGTAGTTTGTAGTACACCCCTGAGATGCAGATGAGAGAGAAGTTGACAAATAGAAGAGTCCTTCTGCTGATAATCATTCTATTTTGCATCTCTCAAGCCAGAGAGATTGCTATGCTATTTATTGCTGTGTTTTAGTAATGTTTACAATACATTAAGTAATTTTAAATTTGTAGTTTGCAGCTACAGTGAAGAAAAAAGAAAACATTCTTGAAGAATTAGGGATGCTAACATAATCAACTTGAAAACACAACATGATAGCTTTTGCTTGGAACAAAATAATCTCATAAGACATATTTGCCTTAACTCAATTTTATGAATCATATTTTAATTCATAATTATGTATCACTTAAAGAAGGTGAAATGCAGTTCTGATACAGAATTGTCCAAGTAAAAGGGAAAAGATTCTTTCTTGTCCACAAAAATGCCCAGAGGAAAATCTAAACTGTGGAATCAATTTAGTCCTGTACACATACAGTGCAATATGTTTCCTGTTATGTATCAAAAATTCATGGCCAAGTGTTATTGATAAAGAACCCATTTCTTTTTATCTTTCCAGTGTACTAAAGGGAGAGGAAATGGTGACAGAGCGGAAATAATGTTAGTACTATTTCTTTTGTCAGCTAGTTTTTTCCCATTCTGTTTGGATTTTTGCTGGTTTTCTATTTTGTATCTATAGACGTAATATGTAGGTTGCTGACAAAATCACTTTTCCTTGGCCTCTTTCAAAACACTGGCAAATATATGAAACACCACAATAAACTTTGTAGTTTTCAGGGAGGGAACGGCTTTCAATTTCGTTGACAAATTTCATTCTTTTAGGACTAAAAACTCACATCCTGGCTTTATCTTGTCACTTCCTTGTCTATTTGTTTTATCCAAAATTGTTAAAGAGCAGATGTTAACTATGGAGGCAAGTACTGCAGGAACCCTCGTACAAAATTACAAGGTAAAATTTCTCTGTGTTACCTTGTTTGCTTAGAAAGGCCAGTAAGATACCACATGGTGGCCAAAGATTATCAGCATTATAAAATCCATTAAGGGGCATCCAATATATTAAAATGAATGAAATTTTGCTTTTAAATTTCTTTTTATAGTGATGGTATTTGAGAAAGCCATCTGAAAAAGTCTTACTTAATCACATACTATAGCCACATATCGTCACATACTATATCACTTAGTTTGAATTCATTTCTTTTACCTTTGGAAAAGTATCTTTCCTTGTCTTGAGAAACTATGACAAATAACTAATTTATTGCAAACTGTACCTCAGGTGCCTTGCCTTTTCTTAACCTTCCTGCTTGCATATGTGTATACATATATGTGTGTGTGTGTGTGTGTGTGTGTGTGTGTGTGTGTGTGTGTGTGTCATTGTCAGAGTTCCATCCAAAGTGACCTTGAACACCTCCAGAGATGAGGCATCCACAGCTTCTCTGGGCATCTACTCCGAATGCTTCACCACCTTTAAAGAATTTCTTTATAATATCTAAATTAAACCTACACTCTCCCTTGCTCTGTCAGTACATGTAAGTAGTCTCTCTTTATTTTTCCTTAGGCTCTCTTCAGTACTGGAAGGCTGTAATCAGGTCACCCCAAAGCTTTCTCTTTCCAGGCTGAAAAATCTCAATTTTCCCAGCCTTTCCTCGTAGGAAAGGTGCTCCATCCCTCTCACCATCTTGGTGGCCTTCCTGTGGACTTGCTCCAACAGGTCCATGTCCTTTCTGTGCTGGGACACCAGAGCTGAAGCAGCCCTGCAGGTGGGGTCTCACCACAGCAGAGCAGAGGGGCAGAATCCTCTCCCTTGGCCTGCTGCCCATACTGCTTTGGATGGAGCCAAGGACACAATTGCCTTTCTGGGATGCAAGAGCACATTGCTGGGTCATGTCCAGCATCTCAGCCACAAGCACCCCCAAATTGTTTCTGACATGCCTTGCTCTTGAGCCTATTTTGATACCACAACCCCAACCCAGGTGCAGCACCTTGCTTTTGGTCCTGTTGAACCTCAAGAGTTTCCCATTGCCCCAGTTCTTGACCTTGTCCAGGTCCCTCTGGATGGCATCCTATCTTTCAGGTGTGTCAACTGCATCACTCAGCTCATCTG
This sequence comes from Passer domesticus, assembly GCF_036417665.1. Lineage (NCBI taxonomy): Eukaryota > Metazoa > Chordata > Aves > Passeriformes > Passeridae > Passer > Passer domesticus. The sequence goes on from NC_087474.1 coordinate 135,408,401, forward strand.
CAAATTTACTGAGGGTGCCTGTCTATGCCTTTAATGAAGATATCAAATAACACTGCTGCCACTACAGACCCCTGAGGGACACCACTTTTCACTGACCCTCAACGTGACTCTGAGCCATGCGCATGCATTTTTTTACAGAGGAGATGAGCACATAGAATTGTACTGATTAACTTAATGTGTTAGGGAGACAAAGGATAAATTTCAATTATTCCAAAGATTAATATTCAGTTTTTAATAAAGAGGTACTCAGCTGCCCTCAGTATGCCAAGCCAGTTTTCTCATGAGTCACACTAAGTAGCAACATGCAGTAGCAATAGAAATCTTGACAATGTACAGATCTTTAAAAGAAAAAGATGTGTCATAAGATGACACAAACAAATAATTGTCTCAGTTTAGGCCTTCTTCTGTTTAAAATTCAGTTTCTAATGGTGAGCATTATTGTTATAATAACTTTCAAAAATGTATTTTCGTGATCATTATCCCACAATGCATGATCCAAGTGGTTGATTATCATTGTGTCTGGTTTCAGAGGAGAGGCAGAAAAGTATTACATACACTTATCCCATTAAAATATTGACATTAAGTATATCTACTTATGTATGGGCTGGTATGAAATACAGAATTCAGTAAATGCAGATCCTTCACATTTCCATTTGAATTTTGAGTTACCCGAAACGGTGGGAAGCTTGGTAGCTTACTGCTTACTGAGTCAACTCAAACAGCAAATGCTGTTTGTTTACCAACTTGATATATAAACACATACATGACAATAAGGGACCTAATCTAGTATCTTGAGCCAATTCCTCCAAGACACTACTTTAAATTTGCATTATTCTTATGCTTTTCAACCATCCTAAATTTTGACATGCGCTCTCTGGAGGACTCCTTGTGCCTATGGTGGTAGGTTTCTACTGCATTACTCTAAAGAGGTTTGGTTTCTTCGCATTTATCAATTCGTTTGTTGAGTACATATTAACTTTTAGTGTCTATTGTAATTTACAAAAAGCAGATGAGCACCTTACCCATGGGCTGTGTAAAGAATCTACTTTGGCTAGGTTTAAGCCTACCACCTGCTAGCTTCATTTGAATCACTGACAGCGTAAGTAAGTCAGTGAAAAAGTGCTCATTATAGACTTATTCATATAACTCAGTTTTTCATACCATTTCTGTATTTCCCCTCGGCTATCTTGTTTGAAAAGTCCTCCTACACATAGTCATTTATTATAGAAGAGAAACAACTCTGATAACTTTGCTCATTCTTGTAGTCTTTATCCAAACACAGATACATTATAGAATATTATTACTTTGCTACTACTCAAATTGTTCCATTCAAGTGGAGGAATGGAGGCAGAATTTTAAACAGAATTTGAGATGAAGGTATGTAATGGATTTATACAGCAGCATAAAAAAATTTTCAGTATTTTCGGTCTTTTTGTCTGCTATTCCATTTCTAACATCTTCTAACATTCACTTTTCTTTACTGCCATAGTGTATTGAAGTATCACTTTCACAGATTTCTCTCTTATATTCCTAAGAGCTTATTTCAAACACTAACACATGGCTCAGAAAGCATCATTATAGATAGGAGTTTTATTTTTTTCATATGTGTTTCCCTTGTACATAATTTCATTTATGAAGAATTTCATTTCCAAGTCCCTTACTATTATGCAGGTTTTATTTTTAATTATTAACACTCATTCTTTGTCTTTTTTAGTTAGTATCATCAGCAAACTTTCTCACACAATTTTTCCAGATTATTTATGAGTATTGTGAATAAAAATCTTGCCAGAGACTTTCATTTATGATGCTTCTATTGTAGAAACTAGGTAATAATGGTTTCTTTTACTTCTTGTAGCTTAGTAACTTGCTCATCCATCTGAAAACCTTAACTCTTTTGCTGCCACAACTAAATTTCTTTAAGTGTGTTTGGAGAAGGATCTTACTAAATCCCTTTTGGAAATCCAGAGAAGTGTATCAACTTGATTTGCATTATTTACATTTTTCAAGAATTTATACAGATTATTCTGTTACTAAAGTAATCCTAATTAAATTCTCATATATTATATTTATCCCAGTGTTTACAGGTCTTTCTCCTAAGGTCATTTTGCTCACTGCAATTTTTCTGATTTTGTACAAAGCTCTCTAAAAATCACTTCCAGTCATAAGGAAGTTTAGGAAGACATGAGTCAACACAATTCATAATTTATTTTTTTTTTCAATTCTTTCCGAACACTTAAACAAATTATAGCAGAAATTTGATGCTTATGATTCCACCAACTACTCTGTAACATCTTATACTGACATTTCAGCTCAAGATGATGCTATGGCAATCACATCCAGGAAGACAGTTTGACCTCTCCATGTTCTTCCATTTTTAAGCTAGATGCAGAATTTTGCATGTCCACAGAAGTGAAACAGTGCTCCGTATACCATCAAATAAAATAAAATTAACTTAAAGAACAGTTGCAGGAGTATCCTTGCCTAGCTGCTTACTCACAGTACAGGGGCAGCGGATCGATTGGAAAACGTCATTAATTGAGATAAGGACAGAAAGATCAGTTAGCAATAATTGTCATCAGCAAACAGAGTGTGATGAGAAATTAATTAAATTTATTGACAGTTAAGTTTGGATAGTTGAAAAACACAGACAGATTAAACCACCACCTTTTCCTCACCCTTTCCTTTTCCCAGGCTCAACTTCACTCTTACCTTCCTGACTCTTCTACATTTCTCCTCCATGTTCAGGGCAGGTGAATAGGGAACAGGAGTCATGGCTAGTCTGAAACAATTTGCGTCTACAGACCCTTCCCCCTCACACTTGTTCTCTGCTCCATTGTGGGTTCTCTGCAGAACAGTTCCAGTCCTTCAGAATGAACCTGCTCCAGATTAGAGTCCTCCATGAGCACACTGTCCACAGTGTGAACAGTGTGTTTGTTGTGTTTGTTGTATTTGGACCACTGTATTCTCTTGCACAGACTGCTGGGGAATCTCTGCTCAACACCTAGAGTACCATCTTCCCTTCCTCCTTTTATGACCCTGGTGACTGCAGGGATGCTTCTCATCTTTTTTTAGCTCACTCCTCACTGCTCACTTTTTTTAGCTCACTCCTCACGTGCGCAGCATTTTCACCCATTCTCTTAGAGGCTTTGTTGAGAGGCTCAGTTGTGTCCATCACTGGGTCCATTGGAGCTGACAGGGAATGACTGTGTGCAGCATGGAGCAGCTCTGGCCTCTCCTCACAGAGGCCACCCTGTAGCTGTTCTACCAGCACCTGGGCACTTGCAGCACATACAGTGCCTAAATTTTATGTAAGACACAAGAGGTCCCTGAGAATGGGATCAGCCAACATATTCTGCTGAGAAAGAATTTGCTGTGACACATGCGATGTTAAGAATGTGAAAAAACACAGAATTTAGTAGTGGCTCAAGATATCCACTGCAAAGAGGCTTTGTTTTCATACCAAAACTAGTGTCTAAATTCCTTCTGCATTGACTGCAGAGGCAGTTTAGAATCAGATTCACACCAGTTGCCATAATAGTTCCTAAATGAAGGCTGAAGTAAAAAACTATACTGAGAAACACTGAAGAAACAGAGTAGCTCAAATCCTTCTTCTCTCTTTGGGTTAAGTACATGAATGGCAAAAGCTCTCTGAAAACTAAAAATCTAAATTTTTCCTTTTTAAACATAAAGGAGACTAAGATAATGAAAGCCATCCAACTCCTAAGAATAGACAAATTCTCTTGAGCTGAGGAGCTTTGGCATCTAGAAGTCTCCATACTTCAGGGAGGATGCTTGAATGAGCCAAACATCTACAAATGTGAAATTTACCAGTTCAGTTGGTGATGACTCAGAGCTCCAGATGTGTCTAGAAGAGTAGAGCCAGAGTTGTACTGTCCTTCTCTAGTGCTTCTTAAGAGTAAGCTTAAGTGTCACCTTGCTCAACTGGTTCACAATTAGGAATCACATTTTTGATGCTCAGTGTATGGAGTGCTTAATCACACTATTGGTGATTCTGCTCATCTCAATACAGAGTTTTGAAACAGCTGGCAAGTGGTGATTCTATGATTCACCAAAGGTCAAAAAAGCAGTGTAACTGTCCTGGGAAATTGAATATTATTCCAGTTAGGCTAGTGCTGCTATGACCTAGGTATCTTTCTCACTCTACCCACACGACTACCAAAATAGCTGCAAAACTACTTTATGTTCTATGCAGATGGAAAGAATCAGGAACTCCTGAGGTTGCCAGGCTGCACTTTGGGTCTAATTGTTAAAATCATCCAGGTAAAGATTATGGAGGAAAAGCAGCTCAGGCGAATAAGATTACCAAGGCTAAAATAATTACTTTTATGTATAAAGAAGAAAGCTCTGCATGAACTGTAGAGCTTCTGAGATAAACAGATGCATATGATTGTGTCAGTGTAATTTGGAGAGAGCTGGGAGAAGTGAAGCGGAAGCTTTTGTCCCCCAAGGAACTGTTCCTGCAGCCCACATCAACAGAAGCATACCCACTGCACAGTGCCATGTAGCCTGACCCACCAAAAGAATAAATTAGTCTTCAGAATTTTCAAATTCTCATCTCTCTGAGCCACTTAGGTTCAATTATTTTAATTAAAATTTAAATGAGATTATAGTTCCTTGTTTGGAGTTTCAGTGGTAACTGGGACTTTACAGCATTAGACAATGTCCCTTCCATATTAAAAGATTTGAGAAAGCATTTCACATCCAGGTGTTTTATACTATCCCAATACTGTTGATCTGGATTTATTTTGCTGCTTCCTCTTTAACTGCTGATTGTTCCTGGGCTTGATAAGTAATATAGCTAGAAAAATGTGCATGGTCCAGATTTCTCCAAAAGTTAAATAAATAGAAAGTCCATTGTCAAAATTAATTTTGTATAGTATAAAGCACAGTTCAGAACTGCTCTTGCTAAATACTCTTTGCTTTTCTCATTTTGTCTTTTTTGCATTTCTCATGTTTTCACAAATTGTTTATCTTTTCCCCTATTTCCATATGTGTAGCCACTTACCTATTCCTTCATCCACTGAAAGACCTACACAGTGCTGTAACTTTTCTCACAAGTTATAAGCTTGAACTGTGTGATATAAGCCAGCATTTAAGCAACAGGTACGGGTGTGGTTGACTTAATTAGAGCTGAGTTTTAGCTGACATGAACAAAAGAAATCAAGAAGGGGTTGTATTGCGTTTACGTGGCCAGGTCTTGATAGCAGGGGACTACAGGGGTGGCTTCTCTGAGGAGCTGATAGAAGCTTCTCCCAGGTCCAACAGAGCCAATAGCCAATAGCTCCAAGATGGACCAGCTGCTGGCCAAGGCTGAGCCCACTAGTGATGGTGATAGTGCTTCTGGAATAATGCATTTAAGAAGGAGGGGGAAAAGCCCTGCAACTGCAAACAGAGTGAGGAGTGATAATATGGGAGAAAAATAGCTATGAGTACACCAAGGTATGTTAAGAAGGCGGGGCAAGAGGTGCTTCAGGCACTGGAGCAAAGGTTCCCCTGCAGCCCCTGGTGCAGACCATGGTGAAGCAGCTGTGCTCCTGCAGCCCATGGAGGTTCATGATGAAGCAGAGATCCACCTGCAGCTTGTGGAGGACTCCAAGCAGGCAGATATACCTGGAGGAGGCTGTCACTCCATGGGAAGCCTGCACTGGAGCAGGCACCTGACAGGACCTGTGGCCCCATGAAGAGAGGACTGCCACTCTGCAGGGGTTTGGAGCAGGTTTGCAGGCAGGACTTGTGACCCCATGGGGGAGCAAACTTGGAGCAACCTGTTCCTGCAGGACAGCACTTTGTGGAAGAGATGCACAAAGGAGCAGTTTATGAAGAACTGCAGCCTGTGGGAAGGACTCACTGTGCAGTTTGTGAAGGACTGTCTCTAATGGGATACACAGGTTTGATTGTTGCCTGGGCAGTGTCCAGTGGTAGGAAAGTCAGGTATGAAAATTTATGTCACCTACTTAACAACAGAGAAGCATGTATTGAGGTCCCTTTCCATTTTCCTTTTTGTTTCCTTTGTGCTGTGACTCCTGACAGTGCTGACATACCCCATTTAATTTCATCATGTGAGTCTCTGAGTGTTGCTGTGTCCAGCATTTATTCTAATGTCTGCATGTCTGCTCTCCTGCATGAGAGGTGAAAGGAATACAATTGATTTAACTTACGTGTCCTTTGAAGAGAAAGTGTCTTAAATTAGCTGCTAAATGTATCTGCCTGTTCAAGGGAGAGAAGAACCAACTTCCAAAGGTCCCCAGCTAGGATACAAATCTATTATATTCAGGTAGAGCCCTATTACTTTAGGCACAGGTTAGGAGCTACAAGTCAGCAATTATTCACTTTGCTAGACTTGTAATGGCATTTAAGTTTCCATTCCCAAACTGTTCTGATGATAGACTAAGCTGACCTTGGAGAAGGTAAAATTGTACCTCTGAGTTTGCTACAGTTCTGAATCTAGACAGTCCCTGACTCATTGTCAATTATAACTAAACAGGGCTCACAAACTCATAATTGTCCTAACTGAACTGAACTTCTCATGAACTGTGAGGCTCTATTCCCTTTTGAAGTATTTTGAAAACATGCCTTATGCCTGAAAGTCTTCTACCTGCTGGGATCATATGGAAAGGATGATTCTGTCTTACCCACTATGCCATTGTGATTCCTGGAATAACTGCCTCCCAAAAGTAAACACAGGGTTTATGCCTAAAAGGTCTACCTAGCACACTCCAAGAGGAAATCTGCAATGCACACACAGTGTGGACTGCCATGGAAGCCAGCCCTGGGAGAGATTTGAGAACAAAGTTATTTGACACTGTGACAGTATTTTGATACTCTATATCTTCCTTGTAAAACTAGTCCTTCAGAGATAACATAGTATTTTATTACAAAAGTACAACATGAATAGATAAACTCTTCAGCATAGTTTTAAAATGAATGTATTACTTTAATCACAGTATGATCAAAGACATGCAGTGGGAAGCTGGCCACTGTGACAGAATAACATCTTCCTGGTGTGGAAACAAGAGGAGTGCAGCCACACTTGTCATTTGTCATAGTGAGAATGTTTGACTGGTGCTGAAAATCAAAGCAAGAATTATCTGTGAACCACAACACAAAAGCACTCCACAGTAAATCCCTCATCTAGCAATTACATAGCAAGTGAGCAAGTCATGGATAACAAGAATGTCTCTACATGTCACTTCAGGGTAACACTTTAAGTCGAAGAATCCTTGGGAAATAAAGAAAGATAATCAATATGGTTATTAATGACACTAATTTCACACAAACATCTGGGAAATTAAGCATGCTCTTTAGGAGTTGTTTCTTGCAGTAACTTGTAAAGGAATGAATAAGTTGCAAGCCAAACTTCATATCAATATATTGAGTGGTGTGGTAGCAGTGATATTTATTTCAGTCGGAAAATTTTCAGAAATTAAATACTAATATAAAAATACATTGAAAATAATTTTCAAATACTGTTCTTTTTGCTGTTTTCTTGCATGCAGTTTTACCTTTACAGCTAAATACTTGGATTCTCTTGAATCTGAATATCTCAGATTTAAAATATAAAAATAAATTAAAAACTTATGGGGAAAGAGGCACTTAAGTCTATATGTTGCATTTAATATGACACATACTGAAGTAAGAGAATAAGATCTTGTCATCTTGGGAAAACTCTGCATTCTGAATGTGCAGAGGCTCATAGTACACTTCCCTTCAGGTTGAAAGTGACTTGAGGGAACACTGGTTAGCCATTGACTAGGGTCTAGCTCTTCATACTAGTGAAGCACAGATCAAATGTGCACCTAAAATTTGCATATCTTATAGGAAAATCTCCTTACCAACACAGACTCATTTTCACCAACACCAGTACTACACTGCCAACATACTTAAAGAAAAGGCAGTTTTACTCGTATGTATTGTGGATTCTATGACTGCTTAATATTCATTAAAGTGCAATCTTATAACTCATAGTAAGTGCTCAGAGTTTTCCCACTTGGCTCAGTAAGTGTTCCATAAAATATTGGTTTGTTTTATTTTTAGTTTGTTTTGAGTGGAAAATGAGTATGTTCTATGCCATTGCATGCTGTTTTGACCTGAAGAAAGTAATATCCAATATATTCATAAACTGAAATTCCATTGAGAGCTATTCATGTCCAAATGTTTAGTTGATTGTGTTTACCATTTCTAATAATTCAAACAAGCAAAAAGAAAGTGGTTGGCAAGTAGTTATTAAGAATATCTGTTATTTATAATCCATTTTGTCTAACTAGTTAACACAGTAATTATTTCTTGATTGGAAAGCTTTTTGAAGAAGAATTCCTGGAAGCTAAAGCTTGAATTTGGGAACAAACATTAAAACAAAAATCTAATTATCTGCTACATAACTGTATGGCAATAGACCTGAAAACCTGCACCACATTTCTCATATGTTAACTGTGATTGCTGATATTTACTAATCAGTTTTCTGCCTGTAGCATTTATATTACCTGTGAAGTGAATGGTACTGAGAAAACATGAATCAGCTTGGGAATTGTTTTAAATCAAATCTTTCAGAAACAGTGCACTTCTATAACTTAAGGATGATGAGGTAGAGACACTCCCCAAACCATTCAGTTTGGAACTGGTGTTTCTCCTGTCAGTTACTTGTATTTAAGGCCCAGCCAGGGACCTTTTCCTCTTTAATGGCTGAGAACTGCAGTCAGTGAGTTCTATTTTACTCAAGCATCTCTGATTTAGAATGGAAAAGAGCAAAGCTTCAGGTAGCTTGGGTTTGTGATGAGTTTGGCCTCAGGTCCTGGATCAGCTTATAAGCACTGCTGTCTTTCTTGCAAGGACAAAACAATAATAAGTTTATGTTTTTCTTCCAGTAGACTGAGCTTTTTCCTGGTTTCCTATGCCCACACGTACATATGGGTGTAGAAAACTTATAATGCTTTATAGCCTAAGAAGAATTACATGGTTGTTGACATGGGAGAAACACAGATCTTTGTAAAACTGACCTAGTTTTTACAAAACTTTCCTTTGCTCTTAGTCTTCTGGTCTTCTATTGTAGTTTGATTTCAAGAATTTTTTGTTGTTGTTGTGTTTACTCTTTGCCTATTTTTTCTAATTTGAATCATTAGACTCAATTGTTTTTTACATTAAATTTGTCATGGTTTTGTTACATATAACAAAGGAGGGAATTCAACCACCTGTTCATCATTTTTTGTTGTGGCTGTGACAGCAATCTCTCAGACATTACAGAAGTAAGTCCAGTGTCACTTACTCCACCTCTTTTCCAATACAAATTAGTTTTTCCTACTCTGTCTTGAGTGGAAAAATAATGTTTCCTTCACCTTGCTCATGGACAGATACATCCAGAATTGGGTGTTATATATCTATAAATTGTCATTATCTGTTATTATATATAGGCATTCCTGTTTTGAGGCTAAATTTGGCTCTTATGCTATACAATATCTAAGGAACTGTAACTATAAATCTTACTGCAATATATACCAATTAAACCACAATGCCTTTGTGAAAATTTTTTGCTGTTCTCTTATTTATTGACAGATTTTTTTTTTAATTACAACACAATGAAACGATGGTAAGTACATAAGATGCAATAGTATAAAAAGCCATTTTAACCCTTCCCTTGGTTAAGACACTTACAGCAGACAAGAACTGCCCCACCCCAATTCCCCCCTTCTCAAATGAAAACAAAAAATAAATATAAATTAATAAATATAAAACAAATCACTGCACAGCCCTTAACTCTTTGATTGCCATGGCAAGAACCACAATGATGATTCTAGCGTGTGACGTTCCATGGTTAAAGGTTGCCGCAGCAGTCAAAGGGTTATAGCATTGTAAACATAAGTATTTGTTGAAAATGTTCAGTCATGTTAATGGTCTACAGCAATGAGATTATTATCATGACCCCTTGACCTTTAATGACACAACAGTATAAGGAGTTAAAGAGATTAGCTTGGTGAGCTGTTACAGAGATTAATTAACCCATTTAGTTTAACAATGCACTATGAGGTCTTGATTTACTAACAAAAGACTACTTGTGTATAATAAAACACTGTTCAATGCATTGATCAATAAAATCAATGAAAAAAATCAGTCTAAGCACCACAAAATTTTGCCTGATTATATCTGACAGTCATAATACACTTTAGCACCATTTAGTCAGCCTTGCATTTGCACACAAACAAGCTTTGTGTTTGTCAGTAGAAGCTACCTGAAGGAATAACATATGTCAGTTATAAAAAGGTTACTGTATAGAATGCTGTGTGAGCCAATAAAATAAAATAAAATAACAATAATAAAATTAAATTCAGTTGCAGAAAGCAAATAAATGCTCCAGTTATTTTGATACTAACACACATCCTAATAAGCGGAACATGGGCATGAAATGAATATGGAGCTATGCAGAGAAAAGGGAATAAAAATGAGAAATTTGTTTCACACAAGAGAAATCATCACATCCATATTCTGACTTATTTGTCAGGCTTTGAAAAATGAACAACTGTTGTGTTGTTGAAGCTAAATAGCTTGAAGATTTATGTTTAACAATATGAGTTTTAGGGCCATGTTATGCATAAAACCACTTTCAGAGCTATCCTATCAACTGCACAAACACCCTTGTCTCTGCATGAAAGGTTGATTTCCTCTTTCTCAGACATGGAGGATAAATAAACAAATCACTGGGTGGGCAGAACCAGAATTTTAGTAGCTTCTAGCTAACATATTGGAACCAGAACAATTTCTGTTGGAATTACAGGGATGAAGGAATGTCAACAATAGAAAATGGAATCAGCTGCTAAAATAACACTCAACAAGCAGAACTGAGGAGAAATCAAGTTCTGATAGATTCAAGAATACAGCACCTGGAGAGAATGTACAGTGCACGTTATAAATAAAGAGAAACGAGGATGTGTATGAAGCTTGGAAAACGATGTACCCTTCTTGTATATATCCATATCAAAGTCTAGTTGACTACAGACTGACAAAACTAGCTGTACACGCTTTAACTGCTAACAATACTACCACAGGACTGGCAAGGAGAAGACTCTGCATCCCTCAAACAGTTTCTGATCATATAGGAACACCAATAACATAAAGCAAACGTCAGAAGTCAAACAACCTTTCTCTGCGAGCTGTGTCTGAACTGGGCAATGAATTAAGACTTCAGTAGCAGATGACAGAGGGTTTTTTATATGTGATACCAAAAAATTAGGATCAACTGGAAAACAGTGCATAATAGCAAAGCAACAGTGCTAGCCTATTATGCTACAGCAGTATGGTAATTGATATAATTGATGTATGTGTATGAACTGCCTCATATTAGAGGAAGGACTCCAGCCATAAAATCCTTGTCTGAATATCCATGACACAGATTATAGGCACCAGAATGCAAAGGAGAAAGAGAACAGGTTAAAGATGAGAACTGGAACCACTGAAAAGAACACTGTTGAAATGCAGTTTTCTAGTCTGCTCACTTTTCAGAGATGTCATAAGCCATACATACAAATAGTATGCAATGTCTGGTAAAAATGGCAACAAAAGGTAGGTCTCTGCTGTTACACTATCGTACATTTGATAAGTCAAGTAGTTCCAAGATGCAAATAAAGAATCCATGATGATCAGCCCTGGCTGCACCATGCCTTTTTCATAAAAGACTAAAGGATGGCAATGTCAGTGGAAGGCAAAGGCTTCAATAATCTGCTGTAAATTAGAGCTCAGTGTTGTAGTACTGGACAATGAACAAGATTCAGGGAAAGATATACATCAAGTTCCTCAAATATTTGCAGGAGATTTGAGAAGAAGATTTTTTTGTGTCTACAACATGTCTTCATTGTAGACACAAAAACCTGCAATTCCTAGAGACAAAGTGTAAAATGTTGTACATGCTTAAATGAGATAGACAACAAAATTGTTTTTGCTTTTTGTATAATGAACAGATCATTTCTCACTTGCCTACCAAGAAAATATAAAATTAAATATTGCCTTAATTACTAAGGAAACATGTCAAGGTGCAGTGAGAAAAGGGTATGGAGTGGAATCAGAAGTTTGACTGTATTTATCAATTTACATGTAGAAATAGAAACAGATGATCCATCCAATGGCCATAAAAGTATTTCTGTCATATCAAATGCTTCAGGACTATCACGGAAATAAAGATACATGGCTGTAATATAGACTAGTAGAGGTTAAAGACTTCCTTGTCCTTCAGTAATTTATCCAGTGGAGTTCTCCAAATCATCTAATTTTTGAGAACAAACAGAAGGACATTTCACTGTGACCAGTTTTTGCACAGAGATTCAGGTTAATATTAGTTTGGCTAAATCTATCTCAAAAGATTTTGATTGTAAGATAAATAATGTGCTCTATATTACTATATATATTTGCAGTCAGGTTTAGAGCAACTATATTGAGGAGATTTTTGACTGACTGCTATCTGGTGGGTTATGACTCCAAATACAGAATTCAGTGGACTTTCTAAAGCCTAACACATATCTTTGTTGTTGGAGGCCAATAATACTTTCCAAGCTATCAACAAGTTCTTGGTAATATCTCTTTTACTGTTGATTACATGAAATTTTAGTGGTATTAGTGATTCTTGTTTCCATCTCTTTTGATAAATTGGTGTTGTACTTGCACTTATAAGTCAAAATGTTTTCATTCTTTTTCCTATTTTCTTTTGATAATCAAAAATGGAATTGTTCTTATGCTACTTTTCTTGTGTCTGTCTGTAGGCTTTGACCAAAGGACCTAGTTGGCTTTCCTGTGGGTCCTAGAAGTTGTGGTAAGAAAGTTCATGACTAGTTTAAGTTTCCTCTGAGAAAGACTTTAACAGGGTGTTACTTTAAAACTGTATTTGTCAACACTGTGATCCCAGCACTGCTATCAGTACACATTCCTCTGAAGGTGTTAGATGGTGAAAAGGCGTGTGTTAGATGGTGAAAAGGGAGGATCATGAACCTTAATCTATCCTGTAGAATGATTTTCAACCAGACACAGTAAGACAATACTGTGATTTGACAAGTGATATCCATATCTTTTGGACACACAGTAAAGAGACATTATGTGTGTGTGTATATACATATACATATACATATACATATACATATACATATACATATACATATACATATACATATACATATACATATACATATACATACATATATATATACTTTAGAATGCTTTAACTATTTGATTATGTAGAGTAAGAGCTGGGAATAGAGTATTTTCATCATCACACATTCCTTCAATGCTGGATTCCTTTTTAAGGTTAAATTTTGTTGGACTAACAATGTCAGTTATTTCTGTAAGTTGTGAGTATTGACAATGGCTGTTCTGAAAGGTCTTTTTGATTGTTTTCATCTGCCTGGTAATGCATGGCCAGAATTCATAGCACATTATCATATGAGGTAAAACACAACCATGTACCTATAAGCTGCAGCTATGCCTTGCAGGTATGAATTGTAGTTGTCATGGTCATTTAAAACAGTGCTGTATGTTGCTGATGATGTCTTCTCAATGCATGCCATCACATGTATAATTTCCTAAACTACATATTTCTATTTAAATCCAAGCTGCTTAAATCCAAGACAAACTGCTCGGAGTTGACTTCAACACAGCATTCCCATAAGATATGAAGGTGACCAGTGTGTGAGCACTGGCTATTTTGTGTCAATAGCCAAGCAAAGCATAAACAGTATGTTCTTCTCTCTTTAGAATCACTGTATGCCCAAATATGAGGCTGTGCATCTACTTGCACAGTTATCAGTTATAAACCATTACTTTTGAGATCTATTTAATATAATCTAATTTTAAACACTGACAAAGAGTGTTAGAAACCATCATTTTGGAAAGTGATGGAAAAAGTGATACTATAGTAAAACCTATTTTCTCTTCTTTAAGGTTGCAAAATGATAGTATGGGAATAAATTTTTTATACTCTATTAACACAATTACCTGCTGACACTAAGTACTTTTGGCTTCAACAGGGCAGATGAATTTATGCCCAGCCATGTAAGCTATGAATGTGTATGTAAACTGGGTGTTAAATACCAATACATCAGGATGGAAATATGAATTAGAAACCTTATTTTAGAACTCATCACAGAACCGTGCAAGTGGACATTCACTGATTGGCAGTTATGCTGTTCTGTTGCCAGTATGTAAGTAACACAATACTTCACTAAAAACTCTTCAAACTCCATTGTCATATTGTTAAGGACTAAGCAGGTACTTAAGGAAGTTATTTTATGTCAGCATTCTGTTACTAATCCCAGTTCCCAGAAAGCCAGTGGCTGGAATGATGGATTAGTAAATGGGTTATCCAAGACACATTCATGACACAGAATGAACAGGATTATTCCTAAGGATGGAGACAATATTCAGTATATATTTTACTGCAAGAATGAAAGGGAAAAAAAAAAAAGTCATGAAAGGCTATGAATTAAGATATGCCTCTCCAAGAAGATTAAGGCTGTAGTTATAAAAAGGACATGATTCAATTTCATATGGTAGAAATTACTATTAAACAGAAAACCTTGGTATATGTAGTGGGTATAATACTAATAATAATCAGTGGACAATGGTACTCTATAGAAGCAGAAGAAACTAAGCTGTATGACTGCAAAGCTACATGCCATCATAAGTGGCTGGCATGTGTAATGATTATTGTTTGTGAAGTATTACTGTGACAGCAAGTAGCACTATGCTGCATACACATCCAAGTACAGAAAATTGTCTAGCATGTTAGTTTACATCAGCCTTTCTTCATTTACATCTTCTCTGCATCTAAAATTTATTTCATCTATTCTGTTGGTAGACCAGAGCAATACTTAAGGACATCTCTGCAAAGCCAACATGCTTTATGGACACCACTCAAAGAATGACATCTATTGAAGACAAAATGGGCAGCTGCAATTCCAAACGTTAATTAACTGACCATAATTTTTAGATTATATGCTAAAACGTTTGTATACTGGGAAAGAAGACCTGTTTATAATGCATGCATTCAATGCTGTCTACATCCTTCCTTGAAATACATTTTGATTTGAGGAACAGATGCTTGCTGTGCTCACACACTGATGATCCCTCAAAATATGATCTTCTGATTATTATTAGGAATTCCTACTTATATACATACATATATCAAATAATTCCATATCATAAAAAAAATCTATGCTGCCTAATATTAGAGGCTACCTTAGATCAGGCCTCAAATGGAGCCAGTTTGCAACAAGTGATGGTATGCTTTTGATGTTTACCAGATATTTTCAGCATTGATGGCACTGATGACAATGTCTTTCTCCATCAGCCTCTAACATCTCAGATGGCAAACCACAAGAATGGGTTAGACAGATTTGACTCACACATAATATATTTTTCATGACACTAGTGGCAGACAATCCATTTAATTACATGCATATATCAGAGATTAATTTTATGAGCACATGGTTCATTTACACCCAATTTTGTAACTGACATATGTTTAAATGGTCTCATGAGAACCACTCTGTTCGTCTGCAGTCTGTGTAGTGGGAGCTAAGGAAGTATGCCTAACATTACAGTGCTGGAGTATCACAAGTATACCATTGTATTCAATAACAGGTTATCTGTTCCTTACAGCATAGCTGGACACCAAAGTGGCCACTGACATTTGTTTCCTCAGCTGAGAGTAATGATTTCCCTTATAGCTCATACACCTGCAGTCATCTATTTATACTTCTGGAAACAGGTGTCCAGAGACAGTCTTGACAACAGCAAAAGGCAAACCAGGAGGTACTGTTCTGTAATGGCTGCTTCACATCTCCCACTGCTACAGTGCATGGCTTCCTTCAGCTCTGCAATAGGTGGTGAAACTTAAGCTATGTTGTAAGGAAATATGGGAGCCAGGACAGGGCAAGCCCCTGCAGTCATACCTTGCTCCTCCACCCAGTCATCTCATGTTCTTTCCAAAGTAGGCTGCTAATGGTGTGTTAGCTTGCATTTCTACTTCGTTAAAAACCCAGTGCCTGGAACATTCACTGTTCAGTTTACTATGTGTGTGTTTTAAGATTTGTCCTAACAAAGGTACAAACACAAAAAAAAAAAAAAATGGAATGTAGTACTTCCATTGCTAATAGGCAGACCAACTTCCTAGACTATGCACTTTTTTCTAACCAACAAGCTAGAATTAGATTCTACATAATTTGGTACCAAAAGCTACATTTAACTGACATTTAGATTGTAAAGTAAGAACCCCCATAAAAGTTCAAAATTCAAACATTAAGCCTTACACTCCGTTCTTAACCCACAGTCCTAATGGCACAGGAGTCTTGATCAAGCAACTGGGGATGTGAAGTATGCTTCTAGGAAAAAGTGTAAGTCTGCCCCTTATGTTTGGATCTATTAGCTTATGTTATTTTAATTCAAAAAATTAGCCTTAAAAAATCTTTTTCTTTAATTATCCCCTCCCTTTTCCCACTTTGAAAGAAGAAAAAGAACAAAAGTTCATAGGAATATATAAAATATGTATTACATTTATTCAGGAGACTTGAAAAGGCTCCTTTGGAGCCATTTGAGTCTCTCCATCCCAGCCTATCCAGTAAATATACAGTTACATATTTTTAATTTTTTTTTGATAAAAATTATTTTTTTTCTACAGTCAATAACCTTTTCATAGGTTTAGATATTGAAAGGCCAAAGGAAACACCACTATAATCTGCTCTGGCCCTCTGCGTACTATCGTACGGACCATAGTACTCTGAAGATACATGACCTTGTGCAGTCAGCTTGATAGACTGGAGCTGATTAACACAACACTATTCAGTTTTGTATTGTTCCAAAATACAGATCATGACAATAGCAATATGGAAATGTTTATTAAAAAAGTCACGGCACATGAGCAGGAACCCAGATTGCAGACCTGAAAATATTTTCAGTTTGCTTTTACTTAATTAAAATTGTTATAGGCCCTTGTAGAGAAACAACTATTCAAAAAACCAAAAATTGTCTTAGAACTTTTACTAATTTGAGTTCAAAATTAGACCAGGCAACATCACTAATTTACTCTGAAATTCTGTAATTTGAAACTAGCCAATATGTATTTGGAAATTACAGTGAACACAAATGCTCCTACATCTTTTACTTAAAGCAAACCTTTATGACTGCGTTGCAACCTACTGAAAACATGAGAATGTAACAGAAATGTTGACACAATCTTGCTTTGCATGACATAAACATGCCAATATAATTTTTTTTGTCCCTCTCTCTGTATATAGCACATATGCACTTTTAAGTAAAAGAAAATAGATTAAACAATCAACTTATCATGTATTCATGTAACTACCATGTACAATATACCAAGCACTAGAATTATCACACTTACCTTCCTGCATAATTACAGTTAAATTCTCCAAACACAAATATTTTTGTTACCTTATCAAAGAACAACAGTCAACATGCTCAGCACTTCATTACTGTCAGGGAAATGGTTGCAGAAAAAGTTAAAGCTGCCATGAAAGATATTTCAAAACTGAAATGAAATTTTCAAGTGAATAAAAAAACCTGATGAGATGCTGTTCTGACTGAAAAAAAAAATAATCCCCTACTGTAGAGGGAAAGCAAATACAGATTAAGTAGTTCTCTTATTATTTTCCTCCAACTATCCAAGGGAAAAAATTTGGAACAGCAAAACCAATAATTTTGTTCTGTCTATAGCAGAATATAAGTTAAGTAGTTTGTTGACAATAAAAATTTCTCAATGAATTAAAATATGCATGTCTATGTATGTGTGTGTTTGTGTGCTTTTGTAAGTATACAAACACACATCTTAATACATATGACAAACAACACAGAATATCAAATTCACCAAATGAGCTGATCTGCAGCAAAAATCCTGTGCAACTAAATTGTCAATAAGTCTATATTTTCAGCAACAACTGACTTGGATTTACTAAATAATGCTATGGGCTGATACTGGTGAGCTTCTAACCTACAGTATGCTGTACTTCTACAAAACATCTCCAAAATGCCATCTGCATTGCATATTTGTTGTAAAACTATATCTTTTTTCTAATCTTCATTTTTGTTATCCATACATATGTATATCTGTTTATGCTCTAAGAAATAAGTTTGCAATGCTTTATAGCATGCCACATATGTTCATAAGTTCTCAAATCAATATAAAATCATGTAATTGAAAAAAAGGCATACTATTTTTCATGCTATGCTCAATATAAATATAAATTCAAGGCAGTCAAGCTATCCATTACCAAAACAATAATAATCATAATATATATGCATATATACCTACACTCTCTAAAAAGTGATCCAGTTATGTGGATTAAGAAACCAGTAAGAAATTGGTTGAATGTAGTATAAAAGTCTCATTTCATGTAAAAGCCCATACTGGCCATTCAAGTATTTTAATACTTTCCTATAACCTTTTCATTAATAACTAGATATTTGTAGAAATAATAATTTTATACTGAAAATTGTATTCAAGTTAAATAAAAATCAACTTCTGCTGTAATTCATTTTTAGAGTGTGCATGTATACATAGCAAAATACCCTTCTACAGACCTATCATAAATATTTTAGTCTATGTCATTTCTCTCCTACTAAAACACTTCAATTTTTTTCCTCAAATTTTGGATCATGTTTATCAGGCCTTTCAAGATATAAAACTCATCTAAGTTCATTTGCAACACCAGATTCCCTTCAGTTTGTGCCAGTTTGCAAGTTAAAGGTCAAAGACATAGGACAGTACACTTTAAGGAAATTCAGACAGTGAAGCTGTTCACAGAAGACAATGTTTAACTTGGTAATGACAGTCAACAGGTCAATAATCAAGTTCAAGGCAAGCTGTTCATTGTTGCAAAAGCTACTCCCCTCAAAACCTGGCTTTCATAAAAAACCAGGTGTCTGACTTTTGGGGTGCATCATTCTGACCATCTTTAATAAGTTCACAGCCCAGTGACTGTAAAGCCTATCACTGCAAGAAGCAGCTCCTAAAATCAATAAAGAGGTCTGTCAGTTGCTGACTTTTCTCTAGGAAAAAATTATTGATACAAACCTGCTCTGCAGGTCACATGAAAATGACAATACTGCTGTTAGCACAAATTACACAGAATGACAAAATGTTTTGGTGGTTCCTTGGCTCTGTCAGTTCATACCATGTTCGACTGAAGGCCAGAAATTTTAACCCTTTGAGAACTATTATGAACATGCAAAGGGGTAAACACACCATAGGATACTCATGCACTATCAGAGTCATCTTCTTAGCTTTCTTTTAAAACTGTAACTCTGCCTCTGCAGAGGCAAATAGAATTGTCACGCAACACAGTTTCAAGAGAGAAATCCAAGATGTTTAAGATAAGAGGCTAAGCTATAAAATTGTTGACAGCTCAGAAAAATTCTTGGTAAGTGGTAGAAATTATTAAAATATGTTTGGTTCGTTTAACAAGAAAGTAGCTGGTAAATATATTTTGTTTTCTATTCATGTTACAAATGCTTTTTTATCAATAATGCAAATAATTTAAAATGTAGTCACAAGAAATCTGATTTTCTTTTGAAACCTGTATTACCCAAACACAATTCTATAATTTAATGATGACCAAGATTAACATCCACCAGACTCTGAAAACTGGATGCAATAGTTCTCAAAGGGTTACACCACCGATATAATACCAGTGTCAAGTCTCTTAATAGCACGTCTGTTGTTTTAGTTCATTGAAATCCACTTCAGAGACACACTGCTTTTTACCATTCTTTGGAATGAGTGCTCCTGACAGACCTATAAAAGGCCTGGGGTAGTTGGCTTGGTACAGCTTGGGAAAGATAATGTAGGAAAACCAACCAGAAATCAAACCAACCAATAAAAAGGTTCTGCTTGAATATAGTATTGAATATGAGTTTAAAACATTGAGGACATAGCCCAGAGCAGCTGTAAAAAACACAAAATGAATGTATTAAGGCTGTTACTATATTGCAGATATTTTGGCCCCTTGTTTGTTGGAAAATGGCTGTCCAAACAGTCTGAAGTCCTGCGTGTCATCCGAGTCTCCCACCTGACAAAACTGGAAGTAGGAGTATAGGACTTTATCCGTAGCAGACAGAAAGCAATCCTCTTTGGAGACAAAGCTGTTTTGGGTCTTCTCACTTTCCTGAAAGTTCCATTGTTGGTTGTTGTGTTTCTCTAAAAAAATTTACTTTCAGCAAAAAATTCTTCGAAGGGGAACAGGCCTTAAGGGAAAAATGTAGAAACATTGGAGATATTTTTATTCCTCTTTGTTAGTTAATCCTGATCGTTTATAGGGCATTGAGCGTGCAGAGGGAAGGCCTAGAATTGAATGACAAAGAAAGACAAAGGACTGAAGAAACAGCAGATACTGTGTATCATGGAAGCTTCCCAGCTGAGCGAATCGCCACTCATGCGCAGGACAGGCAACCCCCTGGGTTTTAAAGATCAGCTTTGTTTCAGACTGACAGATGCCCGCTCCTAGCTAGGAAACTGCATAACAGCTCTTGTGTTGAATCTCAAGTTACCACAAACTCCTGGGAGGGAAAGAGAAAATAACAAAACCCTACATCACACCCACTCTTGCATAGAGCGTTTGCAGTACAGTATGTGGCGGGGTGTTCCTTTCCTTTTGAACTGGAACACAGTGTAAACCAAGACAAGGAGGCACAAGGCCAGGATGCAAGGAATGACGATGGCTATGGCTTTCACAGTGCTGGCTGTGTTGTCCAGTTTGATGACAATGTCAACATCATCTTGAGGGCTGTGTCGGTCTTTATCTCGGTCTGTTGGTCCATCACAACCCATAAAATCCTTGAGGATGGATCTGGGATAGCCAGGTTCCACCCTGAGCATCTGGTTATTGAATTTCCAGTACTCTTTTCCTTTGTAGAAATATGTGAAGCCTGGGGAAGAAAGTAGCAATTATTCATGGTCATATGAACTCATGTCATCAATATACTTTTATAGAAATTTTAAAGTTTAAACTTTTCTGCCATTTTTGCTGAGGTAGGAACCAGGATAATAATCAGTTACAGCTGAAAGGTGGAAACTACCAGCAGAGAAGGACAATTCTAAGAGACTGAGAAGTTTTACTGCTTCTCCTGACAGAGCAAATGACTCCATACAATTGTTGAAAGTGATTTCATCTAATCTGCTAGATGTGTTAAACCTGATTTGAGAGCTGTTCCTTACAATTTCCTAGGTACTACTCACTGAGCTGAGCAGTGAGTGCCATACCTGACACAAACAGCACTGAAGGGCTTAGCAGTCACTGCTACCTCAAATGTACTTATGTAGTAGGTATAAGGCAAAAAAGGCCAGTGGACTAATAAAGCAGACAACCTTTCTCTTTCTTCTACCTAAAAATTGCCCCATCATCCATTTCAGCAGAATTTCTAGCTGGAAAGTTAAATTTTCTGTGTTGCTCTCAAGGTACAAAGAAAGATTTCTCCAGTTTGGAGAACTTTGTGTGATCTTAGATTCCGTGTATCAAAAGAAAGGAAATTTCTTTTCCACCCCCTTCTAAGAGTTTCCACCACAGTGTTAGAAAACAAATCACAAAATGGGAAGTATCAGGGCAAATTTCAAAGGTGTTACCTGTACCAGTAACTTAATTAGCTTTTAGGATACTGACTCGGGACACTGACTAGAGTAAGAAATTGGTTTTTCTCATCCTTTCTAAAACTCTTAATGCACAACTACCAATAATTTTTGCCATTACTGAAGGAAACACCTGCATGAACAGAGTTATTGTAGGTGCTCATTTGCATAGTTTGCACAACAAACAGGTAAAAGAAGGAAAAAAAATTCTTTAAAATAAAATTAATTCTCTGAAAGACATGCTTTCAGATGTTTCCTTATGAAAGCTTATAGTGAAAGTTCTTTATCAACTCTGCTTCTGTCCAGAGAAATAAAAGCAGTTTCAGGCAAAATGGAATCAACTTCTTTCCAACTGACCTGTGGCATTTCTTTTTATTTTCATCTGCTTTTGTTTCTTTCTCTCTTCATACAAACAACAGCAAAGTTGTGAACTGTTTCTTAAGATGTTATTTTCATGATTTCAGGGAAAATGTCTCAGTGGTCTTCTCAGGAAATTTATGGTGTCATGTTCAGTCCCTTTTTCTACCCTGGAGCCCTTATAGCATTTCTGAAATGCTCAAGAATTCCCTCTTTCCTTTCACCTCCTCTGCAACCTCATGTCATGTTTTACTAATCTTCTCATCCAAAGAGTCCAGCAGACTATCAAAACTACTGGGGTTGGAAAGAGAAGAGCCTTTTATATGATCAAAAGTTTTTCAAGCTTTAGGAATAGTTGCTCTGCTTCTGCAGTTCTTTCAAACTCACTGGTCTGGGTTTTAGAGTAAGATAATTTTTGTTCTTAATGGGAGGCACATGTACCTGAGCTCAGTACAAAATATATATATTTATATATATATAAATATATTTGTATACACAAATATGTGTATATATGTATATTTATGCACAGATATAGATAGATGATAGATACATAGATATATATATATACATACATGTATATATATTTCTATAACCTTTGAGACTATTTCCACATATATATATACTTCAAAACAGTTAATTATTGAGTGTAATGTATGCAGAATATCATCTTGAATGACCTACTTTCCAGTCAAAAGCAACACAAAAAATCCAGTCTAGCAAAAAGGCAAAAATACTGACAAGATTTCTTCTTCTGGGTACAGCAGACACAAAGCAAGGAAGCAATTAAACATATTTTTGAAAAAAACCCCAAACATTTCCATGGTAAATTACTTAACCAAGTTAGAGGTTGAAATAGGAGATTAAAATGTTTTATAAAAGGAAAGCAATCTTTTTATTTTCTTATTAAAAGGAAATGAAAGTATTATGGCAATAGATATATGTCCTGTCTTATGAGGCAAACACAATAAATTCAGAACCTACTAATAAATAAATCATATATGCCATATAAAAATTGTCAAACAATGACAGGATAAAATAAATGCTTATTTTAATTCCTGTCAAAAGGATCTAAAACCTCTCTGCAACTGAGGGCTCTGTTGGCAGCTGGCCACCATCCCCTGGGTAGCACTGAATTCTCCTAAGATGGAGGAGATTTTGGCTACTTTAATTTGTTTTCTGGTGTGTCCAGGTGAGATTCCAGGCTCTAGGTATGTGATGATGCATCTTGACAAAGATAATAATACATCATACTAAAATCCCTGTTATCTGCTTTTGTACATGATGGACTTATGATGTCTTCGACTTACATAAATTCATTGGGATATTTCTGCTTAGATAAAGATTTTGCTTCCCTTGCTAGCTTTTGAGAATGAAAGCAATACCTTCTAAGCTGTTTAAAAAGCCAGCACCTTGAAAATTCAAGAGCGATTTACTGTATTTATGAAGCTTGATTTAAGAGGTACTATAATCCAGCAGAAAACAAAACCAAAATTAATTAAGACAGAAGAAAAAAGAATGGAAATTAAGGTTTATAATACTGAATTTGAAAGTGTTTTCATCCCTAGGTTAAACAGTTAAAAGAGCATTTTCACTAAAGCCAGTTCTATAGCAGGAAATACTTTGTTCAGATACCTGGAATTCCTTCACTGCTTAACCTGAATAGTCAATCATCCCTGTACTACTCTATCTTACATAAAAGGGTGTAAATAAATCATTAAAACAAGAATGTGTTTGCATACCATTTTCTTTGTGGACAAAGGCTCCCTGAGGAGATTCTGGGATACCTTTCCAAATTGTGATTGGTTTGGGATAACCAGGATCCATGGATCTCATTTCTTCACTGTACCTCCAGTACCTGAAATATTTTTTAAAGAAACAAAAAAAAAAGTACATTTGTAAGATAGTAGATGAGTAACTTTACATTTACCCTCTCTAACATGTGCTACATTCATTAACCACAAGTGGAAATACTAGATTTCTTCTCTTTGAACATACATTACAAATAAATCTACTTACTGTTTCATGTAAATAGATAGAAGATAAAATATTTTTGCACTTCAACAACTAAACCAGCATGCAGCTTAGTTAAAATCACCACAATTCTAATGCCTAGGGCTTTTGCACAGTGACACAAAGAAATGCAACACATGCAAAAACCAATGTATATTAATGCTTTTCGTAATATTGTAATAATGCAAGTGACAGTAGATTCAGATTAAAATACTGCCAGCAATCTTAATTTAACTCTTCATATATATGCATTACAGTAGATTTTAATTATATTTCAATATCCCTAAAATAGACACAGTGTATTATAAAATTCAACCTGTTTGTGTGCCTTTTTGCCAGCCAGCCTTTCTCAAACTTAAAAAGCTTCAGCATGCAATTCTAGTAATCCTGAACATCTGAGAAGTATTTACACTTCTGATTTATTTACACTTAGAGATGATATTGGTAATTTCTTTTTCCTTTTACTGCTGATCAAATTGCTATGCATATCTTATAAGTTGGCTCTAAAAGTACAGCATCTCTAATATCCTCTGCATATCCCAATATTTTGGTGGGTCATTTCATATTTTGATTTACTCCATTGATTTAGAACATAGTTTTATCACTATCATTGATAATCTGGTTACTGCTAAAAACTTGACCCTCTTTCTCATTTGAATTCATTTGACTTCAGTTTTTAGAAATCCTTGTTATGATCACTATATATTAAAAAACTGTTATATGGATGATATTTTGTCACTGTGAAGGTACTTAGGCACTCTAATTGATTCAAATTTTGATCTTTTTAGAAAAGTATAGTGGTCTAAACTCCACAGTATTTCTCCCTGTAGGGCATTTTGGTGGCTTTAAATTTTCAATGAAATTAAAATATAGCAGATTTCAAGTAGGTTAAGCATTGGCAAGTTAGATTAAAAAGACATTTGTATTTATTTTTTCTTTCTTATGCTTAAATTTTTTTATAGCCTCAATTCTTAATCTAGTCACATATACATCAGCTATCAGCCAACACACAATGCTCTTTATTTGGATATGTAACATCTTTGAAAGTTTATATGCAGAAACAACATGTAGAAGTAGTAAACAAAGCTCTAACTTTAATACTATTGAAACCAGTTCTTCCTCATCTTTAAACTCTAAGTTTCTTGGTCTTTAGTTTGCATTTTTTTAAAGAAATATATTTTCTTTTTCTCTCCCTCTATTCCAGAACTCTGTTTGCGGCTTCCATAATTTCTCTCCTTTTCCTTTTTCGCTTCCAATCTTTCCATCTTTTTGAGCTCCTTCTTTTAATAATCTCTGATTTCCCACTAGGCTTAAATGACTTTCAAAGCATACTTTGTCATTAAAAGTCTTTGAGGACATAGTGCACACTCTGAAATCACAAAACTTCTGGATTTTCATCATTGATGAGAATGATTAGGGATCCTTCCCTACTAGGGAAGGACTGATCACATCACCACCTCAACAATCTGTGCTGGAATAATGAACATGTCTACAGGGTAAGGAAAAGCCTAGTCTTGATTCTATTTGGCATGCCAAATGCTCACAAGCAAACTCCCTAATGACGGTTTGAGCTCTACAGCCTATGTAAACTTGTTGCTGTATCTCAAAGACTGATAAATAACAGAGGGGAAAAAAAATCTAAAAAATCTTCATAGCTTTAGAAAAAGGGAATTTGGAAAATATTTGCTGAACTATGTCCTATATCTAAGCCTATTTACTTAATGATATCCTGAGCCACTGAATTATTAAGTTTTATGAAGAAAAGACATTGATTTAAACTCTAAAATGCATAAAAAGGTTGGACCAGATAGAGGCGTAAACAAGGACATGTGTCAAGAATTCATCAAACCTATTATTTTCTATTCCAAAATTACTCAGTTATCATAGGATAGGAGTAACAGAAGGACTAATTTTTTTGTAGTAATTTTTTTCCCCTTTATGTGTTTCATGCAATTTTTTAGAAGAATTATCATGAATGTTGAAATAGATAACGTCAAATTACAACAATAATGTTCCATACATGAGCTGCTTTAGACATATGACTGTTTACTGGTTCAACTTTTAAATCTTCTTACTGGTTTAGTTAATGGGATTTTCCTTTTTTTTTTTTTTTTTTTGCTTGGTCATTTTTATTATTAATTTTATTTTATAGCCAATATTTGATGTCATAAGCAATGTACATTGAGAAACTTACTGTTATAAGGGTTTATTCCCACTGATGGCCAATATGGCCAATATCCTATAATGGTTCAATTATCTCTGCAAGGTTCAGGTTCAATCTTCTTCTAACATACTCTATTGCATTTATATCCTGCTGAGTTTCATTGTTCTTGTTAGCTCTAAGTAGCAACTTTTCTACCAGCACCTGTTTTCTCTGCTAGTTCTTTTTGTCTTCTGTTATTACCAATCATGTTTTAGGAAAGTCCTGAATATAAGTAACTGCCTATGCATGGTACTATAAAAGGACATTGCTGAATAAAGCTTAAAGGAAGTAAAAGTCACAAAATATTCCTACTGTAAATCTTTTTACAATATGTATGTGGAGGTGGATAATTATTACCTGAAAAAGAATTTGAATTTTTAAAAAAGATCTACTCAACCACAGAAAGCAAATTATTTAGGCATCTTCTACTCACTATGAAAATTGATTGCTTGAAATGATACCTGTTTTAAAACATTACAAAAATTTGACTTAGTTATCTACTTCACCATTAGTATTGGAGAGCTATCTTTTTTTTTAATAAGAAAAGAGCTTTAACCATAAAATTTGTTGCAGCATTCTGTAGTGTAATTTTTACAGTAGTGCTAAAGAATTACAAACTATACTGTCCTAAACATATTCTCTGATGTGCATTAAATTGATTCTTAAGTGATCCATGAACACTATTAGTGTCTGAGAACACGAAGTACCACACAGTAACAAAAGCAGTCACAGCTTTAATAAGACTAATAGAAATATTACCGTTATTAATAAGGAATAATTTGTCTCTGAGCACACAAAATTTGCACAGCAATACATCA
This sequence comes from Passer domesticus, assembly GCF_036417665.1. Classification (NCBI taxonomy): domain Eukaryota; kingdom Metazoa; phylum Chordata; class Aves; order Passeriformes; family Passeridae; genus Passer; species Passer domesticus. The sequence goes on from NC_087474.1 coordinate 135,435,414, forward strand.
ATCACCAAACAGAGTACCATACTGAAAACCTGTAAAATCCATCATTCAGACAACTCGCAGTGTTTCAAATATTAATGAATTCTCCTGATGTCTCTATAAAGCAGACAAATATACCTTTATTTTTTTTTTTATTTACAGGTAAATAGAGACATTAAGTGACTAGTACAAGTATGTCAGGAATGGAAAAACCATTGAATTTCATGGGTTTTTTTAATGTGCCTGTCCTTTTTTTTTTTGGGGGGGGGGGTTGTGTTGTTTTTTGGTTTTTTTTTAGTTATTATTATTAATCATAGATATCTGTCCCTATGACATTTATTTAGAAGTAATTCCAAGAAAATGCTCAAATTCTTCTCTAGCTCCCAGGTTTAGCACTGAGTTCCCTTTTTTACCTCATTATCAAATAGTAGCAAAGTCATTTTCACTGACCTTAAAAGCTTTGGTTCATGCCTTGCCTGCTTATGTTCTGGGGTTTAGAAATGGGGATAAAAAGAAAGATGTAAGAGTGTACATAAACAAATCACTTTAAATATTTAAGTTTAAATTTGCCACAGCTGTGACTAGCCTGTTGACTTCTAAAACATAACTTTTCTACTGGATATACTTATACCCATTCCAAGATATTCACAAAAATATAATTTAGGTTATAAAACATGTGAAAACAGTACAGCCATCTATGCAGGAGGGTTAAATTCCATTCTTTTGAGAAACAGAGGAAAAGGTCAACATGTTTAGCTGGTATCCCCTGAATTGTTCCCTTGCAGAAATCCTGTACCAACCTATCTCCTTTGAAGAAGTAGGTTTTTCCAACATCTTCCCACCAAATTGCTGAATCAATGCCGTGGGAAGGAATTCCACTTCCAAGTGTTATCAAATCATGAGGATAACCAGGCTGGAGAGTAGTGTCCTTGAAAACCCAGAACTTGTTACCTGTACAAAAGCATATATATACACACATATATGTGTCTTAGTCATCAGTACTGTTGGTAGAAATACTAATACACTCTTAAGAAATAAGAAAGACTCCCAAAGGTTTATAGTAGTTGTTCTTCCAAATACAATGAAATGAAAAATGTTCCACCGCTGCAGACAATGCAAAATCAAATATGCCTTATGGATATCTTGCATTTATAAAGCACCTTTCTTCAAATAAGTCCACAGAATATTTTAATACCAACTATGCAGTGATCAAAAGTAGAGTGAAAATTAAATCACCTTAAGAGACTCTGTGGTTGATAATGTAATACATTTACAGAAAAACTACGCAGCAGTTTTACATTTCATGAGGAAAGAGAGAATTTGATAAGAAAATAAGGTAAGAAATACCAAAAAAAATAGCAATGACAATTTTCATAGAGACCAAATACTTTTATTACTCTGTATTTCTCCTCAAGAAGTTAAATTACTTATGCAAGATGTATGATTATTTCAGAAATAACCATAGAATTTAATATTTAAATGTCTTTTCTTTTAGGGCGTCCTAAAAACAGCAAACTGAGAATCTGAATCCCTTTTGTTGCTGAAAGTAATGGTGGGTTGCCAGTGGCAGTAAGACTTAAGCTTTGTCAGTAGGTGACAAATCATTCAAAAGCCCCCAGCTGACTTATTAAGTGCTGAAAATACAAGGTAGGTGTACGACTCCAGTAGATGTTACCACAGTGTCTGCACAAACCTCAGATTACCCAGGTTACTCAGGGTCACTGTCTTAAATATGAATGACAGCCCAGGGCTTCCTGGACTGCAGTGCTGAGTGGATGAAACCCCTACTGCTAGAGGGGTAACTGCAGTTAGTAGATAAATAATTTGTGTACAGAGGGATCCACGCCTATGGAAGTAGCAGCTGCACCAGTGTTTTATAGTCGAGATGCCCCCCTGTTTGTGGGAGAGGATGCTTCCTGTGCTCTCTCTTCCAGCTGGATGGTTTACCTCAACAGCCCACAACTCCAGTTTCCAAGATTGAGTCTTTCCTCTAGCTTCCTGGACAAGTTCTTCTTCACTGAATACTTCCACGATTATCTCACCTACTTCACCATCTCATATTAAACCTACAGTCCAATATTTCCCCGATAATTTTGTTGTCCTCCGAGGGACTTCTCAACATACTATCCCACCTGTCTTATTTTTGCAACTATCTCCTCTTTTCTACATTTCTGCTTTTTTCTAATTCTTCAAAACTCACTTCTCACCTGTGTGTTTTTAGCAGAGACTTCTCTTTCAAACCCAGCTTTGTCTGAAAAAAGGGAATAAAGAACCCCATATGCTCCCTAGAAATAGGAAAGGGCAACATAATTTGTATTTATGTACTTATATGATGAGCTTGCTTGGATGTCCATCTTCTCTCTGTGTTCTGTCCCCTAGACCACAAGGACACTCCTCTCAGGCTAGACTATAGGCTCCATTGTGAAAGAACCATGTGTTTATTCTCTCTTCAAAGCACTACCATCATCATTTTTTCCAAAAAGCATTGCTAGTTTTAGTAATAATGACACTGAAGGAGAAGATACTTTTTGACATCACACGGGCACTTTGAGCTAAATCACAAAAAAATCTTCTTCACTTTGGTCTATTCATTGCTATGCATGACAATGATATTTAAAATATAAGGGGAAAAGTTTGAAAACAAATTTTGTTCAAACACATTTGGAAAGCGGATGTAAGAGATAAAATCATGGCTGTTCACATTAGTTTTTGTACTTACCTTTAAGGCTAGACAGGTTGTTATACAGATTTAGGAGGTTAAGATACTGTGCTGTATAAATATTTTATAAGGAAATGTAATATTACCCCAAAGACCTAGGATCAGATGTATGCCAGAATCATCAAGAGGGAAAATCCAGAGAGCTGTTTTGCACTTGGTTTTATATTTTAGCTATCCCTCTGTGATATTAAATATTTGTTTAAAGGAAAGGGGGTTTTTGATCTCCCTGTTTGTACTGTGGTAATTTAAAGCATGTTTTCATTTTATCAGAGTTTTAATTAGGAGAGGGGGTATAGTTTCCATCCCTCCCATGCTGGGTTTCCAGGGTTAATTTTTTATCAGCTTCTTTACAGCTGCTCATCACCCACTTTCAAGCACAGAGACTACAGTTTGCCCAACAGATCCATTTTCTCTCCCCTGCCAGCTGAAGGAAAGAAAGGACTCAAAGAATGAGTATGTACAGAGACATTTTAAGTAGTGTAAATGAAAGAGACACAGAGATCTATGAAGTGCAGTCAAGGAAAGCTGAGTTCTCTGTTGACCTGGGATTAATAACCTGAGGTTTATCTTTACTGAGATACCTTATAAAAACTCATTTATAGCATTTAATAATGACAGAGGTGACCTGTCATATTTTCTGGAAAAATCTCTTTGCCCAGGATTCTTCTGCTGGGAAGCTGAGAAGCCTCTGAGAAAAATGAAAAAAATAATTATCTGATTTGCTTCTCCTGTGTCTTGTTGCTTTGGAATGTGTTTGGACATTGTTTACCAACCGCTGGTTGTTTCATTGGTTTCATGTGAATTGTTTTGACTTAATGACCAATCATGCTCAAGCTGTGTCAGACTCTGGAGAAAGAGTAAGGAGTTTTCATTAGTATCTTTTCATTAGTAACCTTCTGTCTGTATCTTTTCTGTATTCTTTAGTATAGTTTAGTATAGCTTAGTATAGTTTATTATTCTTTTATATAATATAGTATCATAAAATAATAAATTAGCCTTCTAAGAACATGGAGTCAGATTCATCATTCCTTCCAATGTCAGGGCACCCTGCAAATACAAGAGTGAGCATCTTCAATCATTCTGTATCCTTACTCCCATGTGGTTTATTTTTGCCAATTCATACGACTGGACACAGAAGGCTTCAGATGTTAATGGCAGTTTCAAATGCAATGATAAGAGAAGTCATGCGTTTTGGACCTTACTAGTTGGTACTTATGGTGTGAACAACAGATGGCATCCAGTGAGTGATCCTGGGCCAGCTCGTTTCTGTTTCAGAAGATCATTCAAAATGACAGCTGTTGCACAGCATTGAGAGGCATATGCTGTGATGTATGTAATGCCAATACTTTTCTCTGTGCCTCACAAGGAATAAAAGTCAAAGCAATTGTTATGAATAGATCGTTATCAGCCATACCCAAGGAGGCAAAGTTAACTATGAACAAGATCAGGTCATACCAAAATAAACAATGGTTATGCACAAGCCATTTTAAATGACAGCACCACTGAGCCATGTATTTTTTCCATATTCATAGATACTGAAGTAAAAGGAAAGTGTAGATGTGAGAACAGGCATAAGAAACTGAATTCTTCAAACAATTTCTTACTAAGAAGCAAATTCTTTCTTAGAAAACAGAGAAAAGGTAAATTTCTCTGTATTCTGCAGAGATGGGAGGACTGAGATCTCTAACATACGTGAGCAAAGCCTATTGATGCTAACTAGCAGGAATTTTATTTAACATTTGCTTTAGAAGACATGTTTAGTCTGCTATAACTGTGTTGGTTGTTAATGAGAAATACTGTATATAAGAAATCCAAATGTTCCATCTGGCTGACAGCTTTCACTTTGGTTTTTTTTTTTCTGTTTATTTGGGTTTTTTAGGAGGTTTTAGGAGGTCTTGTTTTGGATTTTTTTTTCTGTCTCTCACCTGGAGGAAATTGGGTGTCTATTGATCAGAGAATTGATCTGATCAACAGAATTTGATCAGAAAGCAATGTTAGGAAAATTTAAAGCTGAAAATCAGTGCAAAAGATGCCCAACTGTGATGAGAATGAGATAATTTTATTTCTAACATATTTATGAAACTTTAAACGTAGTACAAACTAATGCTAAAGTCAATATTCTTTCATGTAGCTCATATTCCACTTCCACTAACAGTCAATAAAACTTCATTAGTTGTGATCATAATGCAAAGAACTATGACAAAATTGGTAATATTTTTATTCTTCTTAAGATAACTAATGCTTCTTTGGAGTCAAAATCTGTGCCCTCGGCAGAAACCACCACAGTGTTTATTTTGAAAAGTTGTTTTTTTAAGGTCTCATTGGTAGGTTTGTTATTTTTCACAGAGAATAAAGCACCACATGTTTCATGAAGTCTGAAATTTCAGAATGTTTGATCTCTCTGCTTTTATTCCTTAATGTAAGGTCTAACATAATAAGAAGCAGATTGGCAAGGTCAGAAGCTGAGAGTGAAGCAAGTGATAAAAAAGCTAAAATGTCTTATTTCTTGAAATAATGCTTTGTTAAATATCATCACTGTAGGGAAACAGCTGAGAAGGATGAACGATAGAATTATTTGAAGTCTCTCAAATTCCATCTTTGACATTCTAAAAAAAGTACTGGAAATAAAGGGCATCTGTATTGCTACGCTTAACTTAAAATTACAACATTCTAGATCTTCTTTAGACTGTTTAACTTCCTACTGACTACTGCCAACAAATATGCAGTTTTTAGCAACTAGTTCTTCCTTTATAGAATCTAAATTCTGAATAATTGTGCTTCTGGGTTTTTTGCCCATATTAATTGAAATTATGGTATATATGTAGTGCAAGAAGTGTGTGGCATATCATCACTGTGGTAGAGTGGTGACATGAATTTCCAAATTTTTAAACAATTACATGTAATTTAAATCAGTTAAAAAAATAACATCTAATCATGAATGTTGGTTTATTCCAGACAACATTCCTTTTAATTTCAGTCTTTCAAGCCTGTATCTAGTCTTTTTCTAGAATCCTAAAATTACTATTCATGGTTCTTTTTTCCCCATTCTCTGTTTCCCACATCAAGTTTCTGTCATTTCTCCATTCCATGATTTGACAGTATAGTAAATCTATTTTTCAATATAAAACTGTCAGGCCATGGGGTAAGTGCAGTAGAATGTTATGATGGAGGCACTGGTAGTATGACTTTTACAGCAGCCTTTATATTGCTACATTTGGGTTACCATAACATTCAACAGCGCAGATGGCTTGCCAATTTCATTTTTAGCACTATATAAATTCCCAAAGGTACACAGAATGAATTTTACTATTCATGTTTTCTCATTAAAAGAAAGAAAAAGGTATCTTTCTGATGCTATCTTATTATCATTCAGCATGGACACTGGTAATGAATAATAACAAGAATTCAAACATCTGTTTTTTATAAGCAGCTATCCACCAGATTGCTCTGTAGTTTATGAGTATGATCTGGTCTACTGGGGTCTGATGAGTCCATCTGGCAGGGAACAGCAAGAGCATCTTGGTCATAGGCTTGCCAAGCTGGTAAAGAAGGATTTTAACTAAAGTTGCTGGTGGAGGAAGAATCTCAATCCATCCCACTTGTACCAGTTTGATGCCAGTGCCAGCAAGAGATGTCCAGAGCCTGGAGAGAGATCACAGGTCAGCAGGAGAGCACCTGAACCAGCACAAAGGAATTCCAGACACTCCAGAGAGTAAGTTGGTTTCACTGGGGCCTCCAAATTAAATGCCTCTATTGGAAACACACATATTATCCAGAACAACAACAGGAGTTGGGGATGTGCTTGGAAATTTGTGCTCACCTGCAGGGCTGTGATCTTACTGGCATCACAGAGACATGGTGGGATGCTTCCACAAATGAATGTCAGAATGGAAGGCTACTGGCTCTTTACAAAGGATGGGCAGGGAAGAGGGCATGGGGGTGTTGCTCTCTGTGTCAATGACCTGCTGGCATGCATGGAGCTCTGCTGGGATGGATGAGGAACTTGTCACAGAATCTAGGTTGTAACAAGCTAGGTTGTAAAAGATCATCAAATTCAACATATGACCTAACACCACCTTATCAACTAAACCATGGCCACATCCAGTCTTTTATTAAGAAGCTCCAGGGACAGTGACTACACCACCTCCCTGGGCAGCCCATTCCAGTGGCCATCTACTCTTTCTGTGAGCATTTTTTTTCCCTAATGTCTAGCCTGTATATTTGTAGTATATTATGGGTCAGCACTAAAGGAAGGGCAGGTAAAGGTGACATTATAATGTGGGTCAGAGGAGTGCATAAAGACATTAAACCAGTACAAGTTCTCTGTTGGCACTTAACCCATCTTTTCTATTTTATTGTCTGAATAACAGATGTAGACATTGGCTTAGGTATGTGCTTTGTTAACACATCTGTATGCTAGACTCCAGATTCAAAGCTCCTTCTAGAACTTACTTGTTTGGACCAATTTTAGACTGGTAAAGCACCCTACCTGGATAAGACATTCTACTTGCTTATCATCTTAGCAGCAATCAGCTTGTCTATTTCTAGCACCTTTTGGAGGAGGACATGTACTCTTTTCCCAGGAAATTTTGTGATGGAATAGAAGAAACGAGACAATGATCATTTACCTACAGTCTATTTATATAGATTTCTGTAATCATGTTCCACAAGGTACTTGAGATCCTTGGAACAGGAATTTTCAAGGACACCCACACAGAAGACAGCTGAAATTTTTGATTCTGTAGCAGTGGAAAAACATAAATTACACTGATAGGAAACACAAACAGTTAGATATTAAGAGTCATAACGACATGGCAGAGAAGCAAAAAAAAAATTTTTTAAAATTGCACAAGGAAATACAAAGATTTTTGACCTTGGCAAATAGAGGGATAATACAAATATAATTGGAAAAATAATGGAAGGAACTTTGAAAAGAAGTCATATGGAAAAAAAACCAAAAAACAACCCTACAGCAGAATATCCAAATATCATATGATATCATCTAGAAGACACAAAACTAACTGTTCTGAAATCAGATAGCATAAGGTAGGGATGATGTGAAAGGAGAACACAATTCTGATCTCTAAAAGCACAATCCTGCTGTTCCTGGTTGCTTTAATTAATCTTGACTTAATTTCCCAGAGAAAAAAATAGAGAAGTGTCCTCCTCCTTCTGTTGTTTGTTATCATTAACCCACAGACTACAGGATCAACCTAAGACCTAACAAGAGCCAGTCAGAAGGGGGTGAAGAGTTAATAATGATGAAACATATTTCAAGGTCATTGGGAAGGAAAAGAAGCAGCTATAACAATAAGCTTGATCATTTCTGTCTGGAGCTCAGATAATGGATCCCAGCATTATCAAGGCAGAAGTCTGGAATGCCCAGGGTAGCTACTTTGCTCTCTGTAGAAGTGGTGCAAAGGAATAGCTACAGAATAATATTTTTATCCTTCCATGTCTTACAGACCTAAAAATCAAGCAGTGGGATGGAGAGTTGGAGATACCTTGATCATGATTCCCAACCATATAAACTTTCCAGAGTTAATGACTTGAAGTTTATTTTATGGCAACAGAAGTAAAAGCATTTGCTGTATTGAAATAGAAACCGCACTACATGTAATATCATTTTCCTTGCAATTCACACAAAAAATACAATTTCACTTTTAGCAAAACATAAACTTCTTTGTACTGTTATGAAATGTTTCTGCATGTTATTAAATATGTTTTCTTTAACATTCCCAAGATCCTGTTTCTGTAGTGAATAAAATATTCTAACTCCCTGATAATGACTCCACTTGTAAAAATGAATTTTTTTTAAAATAACAACTGTTAATACAACAACTTTAAAAAATCTACCTTTTTTGTAGTGAGTTAAAAAAATAAACACTCACAACACTAAATAGCTGAATATTTTTTCACGTATTTGTTATCTATTCAGTTTCTTCTTCTCTCAAATGATTATTTTATAAAACTTACTTTACATAATTTGATTATTTTGTTACTAAATATGGATTTGTTAAACATATAACTTTATCATCAAATCTAAATAAAGTGCATGTTCAAGAATTTTAATTTTGAAGAACAGCTGATATCTGGAATGAAATTTAAAAAGAGAATTTTTAGCAACAATTTGATCTAAATCACCTATTTTCTGGAGTTTATGCTCCTTTAAAAACACTAAATACACATCTATGAAAAAGATTATTTTTCCCTACATGAAACTCCTAACATCACAGGTATTAGATGAAATAAATGCAATGCAATACAGTGAGCTATATATAGCAGAGGTGCCATTTAAATATATAAGAAATTAATTTGTAAAAAGGAAGAGCAGAGAACTACACAAAAATTAATAATGCGAATGTGTTCATTGTGTCTTCTCAAAATATATTTTAAAAAATTATTTCATAGTAGATCACTTCATTTCTATGTCTTATATTTATACTTTCAAATTTTATTGAATATGTAAGAGCAAATGACCTGATACTGTGATATCATAAATTAATGTCATTAATTATGTAATTACGTAATTATGATTACATAATCATAAATTAAATATGTAATTGCCAAACAAGAAAATGTTAACGTATATACTCTTCATTTAGCTACCAATTTGCAATAAGATTTACAAATCATTAGTAAAAATAAACAAGATGTGTTTCAAGAAATCATCCCACTCAAAAGCATTACAAAAAATCTTACTTTTGTTCTTTCTTACCTTTAAAGAAGACAAAGTTCCCCTCACTGTTTTCGTAAACTGCATCAATGCTGGGAGGCAGTCCCCTCCAGAAGTAGGTAATCTGCATGGGATATCCATCCATCACCCTGTTGTTCCTGACTCGCCAAAACCACTGATCCTGGAAACCAAGCATACACTTCTTATTACATTTATATGTATTCATCTGCTGTCTTGAAAATACTGAACAGCCTATCGTGGCATTTTTAAAGCAGACCTTCTGCTGAGTGGATAAGCACATTGTGTTTGCACTTGCCTCGCATTACAAATGTTTCAGAACTGGTTTTTGCTGAGGTGGGGATAAGCTACACACGAACCAGGTGTTTGGAGCAGACAGCCCTCGGCAGAACATACAGCATTGTATGAGATGATGTAGCTCTCTCAACTTCATTCTTATAATTTAAAATTTGTGGTCTGACTACAAGTGCTTTTAGACTGAACCATATGCCCAAAATAATGGGACTACATACAGACTTTGAAGACCAATTAATTTTGCATGTCATTCTTATGCAGTGGCTGCTAACAGTGAAAGGTTGATAGATATATGTGTAAAATTACTACATCAGTCCAGTAGGAACTGTGTTTTGATGACAATTTTAATGTAGTGAAGTTTAACAGTCTTTCCAAGTGACATTAAATATAATGGTTAATATTACAGCCATATATATATATATATAAAATAGGTGCTAAATCCAGCTAATCCAATACGTGGCACATTAAATGGGTATCAATAAAAATATTATCACTGTACTGCTTCAGAACTGTTTCATTTAAAGATGAAGGATAGAGTAACTATTTAACTTCTTACATACATTTGAACATTTTTCAGCATTAGTATTATGTAAAACAGCCCCCTTTAACAATAAAGGAAGTGATGTTCTGCTAGAATCTGTCAGTTTACATGGCAGTTCTTCCTCTGTGTAAGGAATACAGATTTCACAAACAAAACCTGCAACAAAACCTGTAAAATCATCAACTCAACAAATATCTTCTTGGAAATGGATTATGTTTCAGACTTAGTGATTTTTGGAGTATGCTTGCATTATTTTATTTTGATAGCAAGACCAATAAACTTATATTTTTCAGATTTGGTATTGAGTTGTACGTAAACTGCATTTCATACTTCATATTGTTGACTTGCAGTATAATAGTTAGCATATTCTTATCTATTTTTTGTTCAAATTCCTTAGCAAACCAATAATTTTCCTGCTATACTATGAAAATCTTAACAATAATACAATTATGGCAAAACTGGAATGTTTGTTTCATTCAGCATATCCCCATGATTTTTTTAAAAAATCTGTTTATATGTATACATAGATGTATATGGGTCATTTGCTTTAATGTTGAAATATTCCGTTCAGAAGCATAATTGTGAATATAAGATGCAGTGTTCTCTCTTCTGCTGATGGAATCTTGCAGACTTCTTATTTTGCTCATATATTTTCAGCATGTGTACCTGTCCTTGCAATAACCATGGGCAATGGGGTATAGCTCATCAGTAAGGATCCTACAGGTTTCCACAAAACTAACATTTTGAGAATTTATAATTTTAGCATTTTTATGGTCTTATTTAAACAGACAAAGGCTGGCATATGATTTGTCAATAGATATCATTTCAGGGAATCAGCAAATGGAAATGTCTGAGGTCAGAACTGCAAGTTTGGACCATATATAAGATTGTGGAAAGTAGGTGTTTCCAGAGGCTGATAGAATAATTTGTTTATGTAAATTTAATTTTCCTGGGTGACTTTCCTATGAACATGCTGCACTCAATGGTTTTAGACTGACAGAATTCAAACTCTGTAACTCAAGA